>NC_143570.1:36522500-37147500 GCF_054136105.1 Typopeltis vanoorti
TATGCGTAGTTGATATTAGAAGAGATCGCCTATCTGATACCTGATTCCACACGTCTTTAGAGAGATCTGAACAAGAATTTCCAAAAAATAAGTATCTAACTCTTTGCCTGCATACACTTTTCGCGATATTTTCCATATTACAGGAACATGCCGCCGAAGCAATTTGGTTCACTTTTGAGCAGAGCAACAAATTGAAACTGTTTATTTGCTTTATCCCTTTTTTGTTGTTGTTTTACTTTATATAAGATTAGATTTCAAAAAAACAAAAACGAACGTCTCATCTTGAAGAATTACGCAATGATCACAAAAAATTCCCACAGAGCGAAGATATCAATGATGAAATGTATAACATTCCAGAAGTCGAAATAATATCTTCTGGTAACCATGACAACGATTACCCAAGTAAAGTGCATCAGTTTTTCCCTGCTGGCTCTAAATCCAGAAGATCACATGAGTCATTTCAGATCAAGTCAGTTATGAACGATGCTCCATACATTCTTTGCTCTTCCTATTTATTTTATTAATAATATTCTTCTTATTTTTTTCTCCGAACGTATCCATCAATACGGAACTCGCATACGATAAGATATCGAAATATTATTATTTCAAGCGAACAGTGAAAATTTGAATGTGGAGTTGTATATTATAAATTAGCAGTTGGAAATGTCGGAAGATTACGAATTTTATTCCATAAAAAAAAAAAAAAAAAAAAAATTCAAGTTGCCGAACACAGGCCAGAAATAACAGCTAGCGTGTACAAGACATTATGACCAATTACTTTATCGGTTGAGTGACGTTTGGCCGCGATCCACTTGGACGAAATCTATCCTGGCGAGACTCTGTAATACTTTTTAAAACGCCAACGTATATATATCAGTCACTGACGTAATAACAAAGCGAAAAAGAGAAAGTGTTACGTCGTTTGTTACTAGATGGCGCTGTGAGCTTCATTCATGGTAAAACTGAGAAATAAATCATGCTTAAGTACTCGCTTTATAACATCAGAATGCAACGAAGCTGCAAATTTAATTATATATACAAACATCAAAATCATATTTTAAAAAAAAATTAGCCCAGCAGATGACTGCGATTTTAAAGCCTCTTGTAAGTGTATTGCATTCAGATAACTCTCTATATAGAAAGTTTAATTTAATTTATTATTTTTTGAAGCACTGAAAAATCAATGCTTTATTTATTTTTAAAATTTTGTGTACGGTTTTCTCTTCAACTCTCCCAGCCAGTGATTCTGTTTGGTCTGTCTGTTTGTGTCATTAATCGTTTATTATGCAAATGATACGTGATTAAAATGATAAGCGGAAAAATGATAAGAGGACGGTGTCATCCTCAGATAAGCTTACATATAAGCTTCGAGGATGAAAGCAGAGAAATTAGTTCTCATCCAAGATGTATTATATGTAACCAAATGCATGTAATATACGTATCACATGTAAACAAATGTATGTAATGTATCATATGTAATCACACGTATGTAATGTATGTAATAACTGTAACAAAAGTATTCTGTTATATATATATATATATATATATATGTGTGTGTGTGTGTGTGTGTGTGTGTGTGTGTGTGTGTGTGTGTGTGTGTGTGTGTGTGTGTGTGGATGAAAAACGAATTCAAACAGCAGAAATGAAGTTCCTCAGAAAAACAGCTGGATATACCAAGTGGGACCACAAAACAAATGAAGAAATCTTACAATCCCTAAAAATCAAACCAATTAATTACTACATAACACAGTATAAACAAAAATGGCTAGAAGATTTAAATCGAATGGACAACAGCAGACTACCAAAAATATTATACAGATACAAAATAAGTGGAAAAAGAAGAATCGGAAGACCAACAAAGAGATGGCATGAGACCGAAACAGGCCACATGGCCTATATTTCATGTTAGGAAGAAGAAGAAGAAGAAGATATCTGTGTGTGTGTGTGTGTGTGTGTGTATATATATATATATATATATATATATATATATATATATATCTATATATATATATATATATATATATATATATATATATATATATATACACACACACACACACACACACATATATATATATACATATACATATATATATATATATATATATATATAGAGAGAGAGAGAGAGAGAGAGAGAGAGAGAGAGAGAGAGAGAGAGAGAAGAGAGAGAGTGAGGGAGAGTGTAAAATTGCAGAGAAACATGTAAATCTGTAATTTTGTTATTATTATTATTATTTAAAAAACTTTATGTGCGAGAAAGTATTTGTTATGCATAATTGTGTTCATATAATGTATGTAATTTATCCGAGAAATAATAAAATGTTAAAAAAATGTTAAAAAAAATTATTACCCATGTTAAGATAGTAATTATGTAGATATAGTGTAACCAGAGATTCATCGTTACTTCTTTTATTTTTACAAGTAACACAAGTAATTATTAAGGTCGACGATGCAATACAATATGAACGTTTCAAAATTACTTTCATAAAATAAAATATAAAATATTCTTTAAAATGATAATCATTATCGGTCTTCAGCAGGAAGCTCAGTTGAACTATGAGCGCTTTTATCCAATAACTTTTAATATATTTTAATTATGTGCTACACCGGTATGCAATGGTTGTGACTTTTGTCAGGAAAAAAAAAGCTGTGTCGAAATTATACATACCTCCCCCCCCCCCAATCATTAGATTTCTTTGCAGACTTTCATGCAGTTCCCTTTCGTGATAAAATTTCTGTAATATGGTAGATAATCAGAACTATTAATCTGCTTCTTCAATCCTTCTTTATTTCATTCTGATATTTCGATGAAGTAAAGAATAATAATTAATTCGCTCCTAGTTAGACAAATTCTGTTATTCCATTCTTAGTATTTGGCTACTAACCATCTTTAATAGGAACCATCATTCGTTCTTTGTACTTCTGAATTGTCGTAACTGTTTTCAAGTCACATCTAAAATATGAACTGGCCGCATCTTGCAACTTAATTTCATTTTAAACTCGGCTTTCTTTTGGTTTAACATTTTAGTATCGTATTGACTTTTGAAGTTGTGGTTTACTGCTACTTTTGCCTCTCAAACATATGCCACGGTCACTGAGTAACCAAGCTCGATGCATCACTAAGTTGTAGAAAATATACATTATGCCTATTTTGAAATTAAACTCGATAATCAAGACCACGATTATCTGACTATCTGGGAAATATGGCGGATTTGTATTAAGTATGAAGTTATGGAAGGAAGAAAAGAAGAGGAATTTTATGCCTTTGTACATTTTTATGCTGTACACCAAACTAAAGATTGCTACTTTTGTTCACGTAAAATAAATGAGTACAGCTCTAAAAACAAACACCATTTTTTATCCGAAAATATTGCAACTACAATAGTCCCCAAACTCATAGACCCACAGTTCCTGTTTTTTCACACCAGGACTACATTACTATTGTGACGCTGATTTCCGAAGAGGAATAAACTGCAGAGATATTAGATAATAAGTAAATTGATTCCTGGTTTTCCCTTTCAGCGTTTCCGACCGTAGATGACTTCGTAGGCATTACCCACAAAGTATTCCTGGTGAGATTTTTACAGGGTAATTCACCACTGCTTTCTCCCCCCCCCCCACTTTTATCCGGGCTCGGGACTGGCATATGATTGGGTCGTATTCATGACTGTAATCCATGTGTGTTCACGGAACCAGTTTGCCTGTTCTGGGGACGAAAAACCCGAGTTTCCGGGTGAAACCCCCCCCCCCACCACCACCACCACTTTCGTATGAGACCGGCTAACTCACCTTTAGTTCAAAGAGATCAGTTAAAAGGTTCCTATAGCATATTACTACCATGAATCTACAGCACATTAGTACCATGGCTGGACTAAGGATTTTTTTCTCTTTTTTATTAATTTTATAAATTTTTGTAGTTTTATTTATGTTTTGCCTAATCCGGAAACCCATCTCTAGAGAGTAACACAGAACTTTTAAAGCCACTTTAGGCCTACAATAAGCAAGTCGGTGGTCTCACACGGACGATGAAATTAATCTACTATCTAAAGACAATCACATACATACATACATACACGCCCACGGTTGGATTTGAATCCGCAGCCTGTTGGTTGAAGAGCGGATACACTAACCACTCGGCCGGCAAATATAGAAACATTCACATATTTTCTTCTTAGCGGAATCGGTAATGGAAAACTTAGTTTAAAACGACGTCGGTACAGATTTCGTGCAGCAGATGATTCAAGTTTTTACATTTACTTCTCAAATGAAGGTGACTTTGACCTTCTCAAACAGATGTTGCAAAACTTTTTCTCACCAAATCTCAATATTTATTTTTCTTATAAATTAGACAAACTTACTAGAAAACATACAAAATGGTAGACCTCCCCGCCCTTCTAGCACTAATTAGGTTTCATTAAAACCAGTTTTACTTAGATATCAATCCTTAGCTATACCCAAATTATTTTGTTTTTTTATGTGTATCCTACCCACAAAAGGTTTGTAAAAAGTGTCGTATATTAATACCGTTGACAGAGATTAGATAATCCACAAACTATGCTCTGGTGACCAAATATTGAAATTTATAAGCCACTTCAGGCCTCCAATAAGCAAAATAGTTTTTTTGACAGTGAACGACGAAATTGATCAACTGTCCAAAAACATTTACAAGCTATCCATGCTAACGGTGGAATTCGAACCCCAGACTATGGGTGGAGATCGAATAAGAAATTCACTCGGACAACTCTGCCGGCATAATGCTGTAATGTCATACTTTTCTTTTTTTATATTTATAACTGCAACTTATTAATATGCTTAAGTGAAATCATCCTCTTGAGATCTCTTGATACTTGATACTCGTAAAGGCTACGTTGAATGTCAAGAACACATATCCCTCGTTTTTCCCATTTTATATTTACCTATTCCTAATGTTTAATTTTTTATTTCATATATTAGGGACACTATAAACAGGAATTACCATGCATAAATATTAGAAATAGGCATATTCAAGAAACTGAAAGGGTATGACACTTTGGTATTTCCCTAAATCTGCAAAACATATATTAATATAAAACTGAAATCATGAAATATTTGCCAAAATTCATCGTGCGAATATTTTCCTTCCGTCCTCATGAATATTTGCAGAGGAAAATTTTAAAAAGTTTACTCGATACTCGCGATACTTTTAATGAGCATATTTTTACTAGTATATTAATTAGAGTGCTCTCGAGAATACGAGAGTACTCTAATTAGTACTCCCGTATGTGCGTGCACGGAAAACTTGCACAACACTTTTGACCTTGTTGTCTCCTATCCGTATTAAATGCTAATCCCTTGTTTTCAAAATGGTCATGATGAGACAATGTCACGTATTATGTTCAATTATCTTTTGTTATCTTCTGAGCTAAATAAAAGTTTCACTCTCAACGTATTCATTTAATTAATAAACACCTCGTTTCTTATAGAAATAAAGCTGCTAAGGATTTATCTTTCTTCCTAATATCTTAAATTTGCATCTTCTTTGGGATTAGAAAAGGATTACTTCAGTACCTTATCTTGTGTAAGTCGTATAAAGAACTGAAAGTTAGCGAGTTCATGAAAAGTAATGTCGTAAACGTACAACGTACTCGATGTGGTCTTTATTTAATCTTCATGGAGAATATATAGGACAGAGGCAGTTTCGAGCTTATAAAAATATAATCAATGATTCCTGTATCATTTTATGCTGTTCAGTTTTGATATTATGAAGCCAGTAAATGTTTCCACAAAATGATGATTTAAAATGTATACATACACTGGACTTACCAAGACATTAATCTTATCATGCGTAAATGTCCATTCAGTAAAAAAAAAAGAGTTAGAATTAAGCTTATACAAATGAATGATGCTTGCTTCTGTGTTCGAAAAATCAAAACATTTCCCCGTTTTTATGATGGCAGTCATCGAGTTTGAAGCACACTTAATAGTATACAGCAATTCTTTTTGATCTTAGTAATCATCAAAGAAAGCGAATAAATTCAGGTTTTGTCTCTTGAGTTTCGTTCAGGGACTCACTAACTGAATCTGGAAAGAACAACAAAAATTGTATCTTTAGTTAGTTATAAGCTTCCCTGAAGGTTTTTGATTGAAAGAATCTTTTAACGATATAGAGAACTTTGTTTTCTCAAAGAAGAAGAGGTCGAGAGATTTTTTTAGTAAAGAGAGAGAGAGTGAGAGAGAGAGATGTTTCTCTCTCTCTCTCTTAGCGATTTTCAGAATGACCTTTAAAACTTTGAGTCCTTCACTGATTAGCCAGCTCTTTAGCGATTAATATTTGGAACAGAGATTAATCTATTGAAGCAGAGGAGGCGATCATAAATCATACTTGTTAATAATATATATAATTTCTCCGAAATGAATGTATTATTATTATCAAATTAATTTCGAATCATGTAGGGATCGCAGCTATCTCTCTTTCCCCTTTTTATTATTTCGGTGTTTAATAATGATCAGAAGTAACTGAAAAATATTTTGAGATATGTTATTAATAAAATTTTCGTCTTAATTAAGTACAAAATATAATATAAATGATAAGAAACGTCCCCTGAGTATTAAAAGAGCGATTTTTTTCTATTTAGCTTGCCCATTAATTAATGTTACTTTCTTTGCTTTCTCATTAGCTGATCTTACCCATTAACAATTCACAGCTTATTTGTTTACGACACTAATTGTCGTCCCGAGGCTTTTACACGCCTCACTGAAGGATGCGAATAGTGAGAGAAGTTATCTGTCTGTGACAGTAATCTCTTCGGAACTTCTCGGGAGAAAGAGTGCAGTAAACAGGATCTCCTCTTTCATAATAACCTTTCTGGATGCAGCTGGAGTGTCTGCTTAGCTCACGTTGACCTGTCAGCGACTAAACGCGTTCCGATGTCGGAGAACTCCGTCTCTGTATACGTGCGACAAGACCAACAATAATTAGCTAGGTGATGAGTGAGGCGGCCCGGCGCTGAGATGGAAAAGAAGGGGGAGGGCTTTATGGTTCGTTGAAAAAGATCGTTTAAAAACAACTACAGATGGTATATTCTACATAAATATACACGAGTGTTGCTGTTGATTCTGTACATTCGTGGCAAGTTAAAAACGTGTCGCTTCAACGAGCAAAGCGACTTACATGAGATGGAAAAGTTTTGGTTATTTTAACAGCGAAAGAGTTTTATTTCAAATGACAAATATTACTAAAAAACATGTTATTCATCATCCCATAATGAACTACGAAGTCTATTACAATAAATTATGTAAAAATATTTTCTTTAATCTTGATGTGACTTTTATTTATCATTTTAACAATTAAACTCGCATCGTTTCTAACCCAAAATCTTTTTCCAAACATCGTAATGCGATCGATGGACATTCTAGTCTCTATTCTCCAAACCAAAAGACTGTGGGTTGAAATTCCGTAATGGGAATGGATTTTTTTAATATCTTTAGACGGTAAATGAATTTCATTACCACTTGGTTTTGAACAGGATAAAAATGATCTTCATATTGAAAAGAAAAACATGCTCGAAAGTTTTCAAAAGAATCTGTCTAGCACATTTCAGAGGTAAATTGCGCTTAATGGCAACCTGAACTGGTGCTTAAAAAAGTTCTATTTGATCTCTAATCCACTCAATGGTACACTAATTCTAATTAGCTGTAAGCTAGAGGCCTTTCTTGGACGGGACTGCCATTAAAGAAACCTTCTCTGTCTCGCTGAATATCGTTTCACCGTTAAAAAACAATGACTGGACATCTCCAGTATGAATAACCAAAAAGGGCAAATATCATCACCACTGTCGATCCGATGTTGCTACCTATTTACTAAAATCATTCCTATAACATTATGATCAAGCCTCGTAAATCTCAAAAAATTCAGGGAACCATTAGAAATGTTCTTATTAAGTACTTTAATTAAACCATTCAAAATTTCTTTAAAAAAATTAAAATTCTAAAAAAAAAGCATCCAGAATATAATATTGCATTTGAAAATCATGAATATATAATGGTTATGTTATCTTCCTTAATCGAATATTTATATTGAATATCATTAAAATACATCTGTTTTGATATAGAAATACATTCAACTAAATCTTTTATAATACTGAATACTTTATAATTGTTATTCAAACGTTAAAATGCATAAAAACAGTTTAGCAGGTTGGATTATCCTTATTTTTTTCGCAGTAATTTTTTCTCATTTTAACACTAGAGGGCGTCTTACAGCCTTAAGATTAATTCCTCTGCTGAATTTAGTTTTAAACTTGCGAGCAAACGCTCGATAACTGCACCGTATGAATACAACAAATTAAGTTAATTGTCGCCAAGTTTTAGTTCTTTCGTTCCACTTCATCTTTACAAAGCGAACATTTTTCTTAGAAGATGAATATGAGTCGTGTACTTTGTTGAATTCCAGAGACCTACATAAGGTCACCTTCGTCAATAGATAAATTGTAAAGGTCTTTGTCAAAGCAGATGCTTACATTTCAAGAAAGAAAAATGTGATACTTCACAAAGTATCACATTGTGCCGTAGAGGCACTAAGCAGGACGTAAGGGATACCTAAAAAGTTATACAAACCCAGGCCTAATTATTCTTAAAGTGGTTTCTATTGCTGGGATTAATTATTTAAAAGAGCGAAATGAAAATCTTTTTTTTTTTTTTTTTTTTTTTGTTCTAATTCATTTAGATGATGAAGTCGTGTAAAAATATTCTAGAGAGAGAGTTTTACAGTTCACAATAAGAAAATCTGCAGTTTTTGTTACAATAACCAGTTCTTTCTTTCTTTCTTTCTTTCTTTCTTTCTTTTTTCATTGTCTTTCACAATGCTTTTATAAAATTAGCGTTATCCAAAGCTGTTGGTAATTTATTATTGAAGTAATTTTATTGTCATGAAAGAAGAACTAAGTCACTTCACTAACTTTTACTAATAATCCACGTTATTCGAACAATGCACAGATAGATAACCGGAGAGAAATCCGCAAGGCTATAAATTTCCCAAATAGAATTATATTTAAGCACACTGTATTTTCTTCACGTATTAAATATGTTTGAGACCCAGAGTTTCTTTCCATAATTATAAGATGTATGTATTTTAAGGTTTCATTTAAACCTAAATTACGTATTTCATTGAGGTATATAAATTGATTCTGACGTGAAAACACACTACGCATAATAAAGAGCCCATAATTTATATCTAAAACATTATCTCAGCAATAAAAAAGTTACTTCTCTTTGTTCAAAAAATATCACTATAATATCTTAATTAATAAAGAATAAGAGATAACAACTGTTATCTCTATCACTACTTCGCAGCATTTATCGAAACCCGTTTGTGGTTGGTCAAAAGCATCTTCCTCAAATATTGTTCAGTGACCTCGATGTCATCAAATCTGTGGCTTTTCAAATAAATAAAAATAAATAATAGAAGATAAATCGAATGGAACTCCAATACCCAATATGAATGTCTTTATATTTGCGCTATCTCCTTTTTGGCCGAAAGCAGAAGTAAACGAAGCACGGACTTTGCTGAAACACTTTTCATGTTCAGGTCTTCGACTAAAACTGAATCCCAACAAGCCTATGAAAATTCATCTGTTTCTTTAACGGCAAATTATTGATCCGTTGAACGGGAGTACAGTTTAGTCTATTCTGGACGTTTATGATAGTCGCAGAGCCTCCGTAGCTCAGTAAGTATAGACGATGACCTGGGTTCGATTCCCGTCAGTGACGTGAGGAACCTTTGTCTGGTCGCTTTCGACGAAAGGTGAGTTAGTCGGTCTCATACGTAGGTAGGGTTTTTTTCACCCAGAAACTCGGGTTTTTCATCCCCCAGAACAGGCATAACAGCACCGTGAACAAACATGGATTACAGTCATGAATACGTTCCAGCCATATGCCGGTCCTGAGCCCGGCTAAAATTGGAGGATTTGGGAAAGTAATGGTGAACTAACCTGTAAAAATCTCACCCGGAATACCTTGCGGGGCAATGCCTACAAAGTCACCTACGGTCGGAAACGACTGAAAGAGAAAATTAGATCATATATGATAGTCGTATTCTACAGTAGAATGCATCAATCATCTTATGCTATTTTTACGAAATCATCTAGCTTTTACTACATTTGCGCCAATTTGAAAACAATATAATAGAAACATATAGCCCCTTATTTTCAGACATTGTAAAAATGACTACGAAGCAAAACACGTATACCTTCATAGGTTCACCTTTATAGGTTCACAATAGATATACACTTGACATCTACCTAGGGTTTAACATAAGCAGTATATAAAAGCACTGCCTATGTTAAAAAAATCTCGAAATATACATTCTTTCCGAATACTTTTAAACATACTTCGTAAGTTAATCTGAGCTAATTTCTGTTTCCGATGTTATTGATCTTCAAGAATTAAAGTTGAAAAGTAACACCATAAAAGCATTCTCTTTAACTTAGTACGTTCTATAACTAAGTACGCAAAATGATTTCTTTACTTTGAAAAGGGAAGATACACAGTTTTTTTAATCCAAATTAAACTAAACTTCCAATAGCTAAGCAGATTTGTTCTCATTTAAACATAACGAATCAGTTATTAAATATTGTTACCCTTATACATATATCCAAAGGCTAATTGAACTGCTAGAGTGAACGATCTAAATCTATGAAACAGCAGTTTATTTCTTCTAAAAGTTAGCGTAACTTATTACGGTCTTTCAAACCGTTTCTTTACGTTTATGTTTGTGATGATGATGATGATGATGATGATATATATATCATCATCATCATCTTCTTCATCAAATTCCTGATATGTACCCTCAAGGGGTATACAGGATATGATAGTACTACATGAAAAACTTACATCATTACTAACTTTCTACCTACAATTTTCCTCCAAATCAATTGGTTACCTGTTGATATATATATATATATATATATATATATATATATATATATATATATAATTGTGAAAGTAGTTAAAATACAGAATCAATCTGTGTTTTATATTTAGGTATATTTCGACAGAATCGCCATTGTCTTAAATGTGCACTGAAATACAGAAGTGCATATGCTAAAACTACAGTTGTGATTAATAAGATTATCGCTCCCCGACCTCATCATTCGAAAGTCAGTCTAAAGTATTCTTCAGGAAGTAGTTTAACCTTTGATCGAGACGGTCACCGATGAAGTGGGCAGTTGTATATTTTCAATTCAGTTTTTGTTGTGCTCTGGCATATAAAAGTGATCTCTGTTCTCTTTTCTGTATTTTACTAGAGTGTTTATGATACTCAAGCATGTGTTTTGCTCATTTTGTTAAATGAAATAATAATTTCTATCTCCAGAGTGATAAGTATTAACTTTGACATTATGTTCGTGTAATCTGTTTAATTATTATAACGTTTTTCACTTATTCCTCAATTCAGTCCATTAATTTTATTTATTCAATTATACTTTATTTCGGTGCTCATTCCAACCATTATAATCAGGAGAAGAGCGGACCATTAACCATTCGTCATACAAAAGAAATCTTAACAGCAAAGAGTTCGAACTGTAACAGTTAGCCGTTCTTTCTCCGTTTCTTATCTCCTGGTATTTTCCCCAGAAGTGTTCTATTTCATATAAGATTCCATTGCATTCTTATATTTGCTTCCAGTATTTCACCAATTATAGACTTAGGGGGCTATTTATTAGATAACTACATTATAGAGTGTTGGACCGCCCAGGTTTCAGAACAGCCTCCATGCGTAGAGCCAAGGAAATCAGAACTCAACTCAGAAGTTCTGAAAATATTCCGCAGTTAAACTAAACCAGGTGAATATGATAAATTCCTGCATTTACATCAGATCTGATGGCGGTGGGTTCCAGCTAGAAAAATCTCTTTCCGCCATATCGCAAAGATACCCCATGTGACATCCGGTGAATGAAAGGTGAAGGTAGTCATTATTATGTCCCAATAACTATTTCTTAATGTCAAGTGCCTTCTGACACAGTATTATTCTGTGCATTTATTTTCTGTTGGAAAAGCATTATTGCATACAGAGTAAATAGTCATTATGAATGAGTCTTCTTTGAATAACGATGTTCAGGCAGGCAGAATCATTTCTGTCTTTGCTCTAGTATAAACGCACTTATGGAGTGCAAGGAAAATATGTCCTAGAATTCGCTCTGAAATAGCAGGAAACGATATTCACCCGCGTTCCAACTTTTCTCCACTCCTCTGATTGTCCATTACTGATGTTCTTTCGGCCACCTTGACTAGCCACTTGTTTTTGATAATTGATAATGCTCTCCGTTTTATATTCAGATACATTCAGATACACATTCCTTCTTCTTGGACTTGAGGACGCTGTAGACCCATTGTCGTTCTCATCGATCAGCTGTTTCCGGCCACGTCGTTGACTTTATTTTTCTGTTTGCAACATTCTCAGTATACCCCGAGAGACACTGTTGCACGTACGTAGCTATCCTAGCAGGACACGATTTCTATGATATCTTACTTGTTTATTTTTCGCTATCGCTATCATCTACCGCTCGCTAACCTTCATACTCTCTCTCTCTCTCTCTCTCTCTCTCTCTCTCTCTCTCTCTCTCTCTCTCTCTCTCTCTCTCTCACACACACACACACACACACACACACACACACACACACACACACACACACACACACACACACACACACACACACACACACACACACACACACACACACACACACACACACACACACACACACACACACACTGACGATACGGTTAGTGTATGTGTTTCGGATGGCTTCTACTTCTTATTTATATCCGTTGCTTGTCATGCGTTGTTAGTCTTGCATTACTAGCAGATTCTATTTAGCACAGCGAATTGACAATAGACTGTGGTAATTGTTCACGTAAATCTTTGCTGATGTTAAATTATGTGATTATTGTCACAAATTTCTCGTAACGTATATTCAAAGCAAAGGAGCATATATGTGAACGGTAATAAAAAAAAGAAAAAGACGAGAAAATAATAAAAAACCGGAGTTGTTACACTTTCCATTTTGTTACTTTTGCGTAAGAGCCAATGTCAAAAGAGCCAATCCACATGTCAGTTTAAAAGAAATTAAAGCAAACCGGATCACTTCGGCTTAGGTGATGGCTTAAGGTCAACTTTAGGTTTTATTGAAATGAAAACATCATTAAATAATTAAACATAGGTTTAATAGTCCATCGGTTCGTTTCTCTCACTGAGACATCATCTGGGATTCAATATTCAATATCCAATGCAATAACACACACGGAAATACACAAACCATAAGTGGACGATGTTAGACTAGAGGTTTAAAGTCCTCAGAAGTTCTGTAAGTGATGATAGCTAGGCTTGCCTATTGGGCTGGGGGTCTGTTATTATTATTATTGTTGTTGTTGTTGTTGTTGTTGTTCCGGGCAACTCCAAGGAGTCGACAGACTCATCGAGGGAGGCCCTAACATCATGTCAAGAACAACTATTCGACATTCACACAGTATCTATCATACCTTGCCTTGAACTCATTCACGGTCGTAGCACCCACAACAGACTCTGGAAGCTTATTCCACTCATTCACTACTCTCCAAGTAAAAAACCTAGCTCTAACACCCTTGTCAACCACGCTCTTGCCCAGCTTCCATTCATGGCCCCTAGTTCTCCTACCACCAGTCATATTTTCAAAAATATCTTCTGGATCAATCTTATAGAAACCCTTCAGTAATTTGAATGTCTCAATCATATCACCCCCTCCTTTGCCTATCGACCAATTTCTGCAACCCACAAATCTTCAACCTATTCTCATAAGGTTCATTCCTCAGACCTGCTATCATCTTGGTCACTCGTCTCTGGATCCTCTCCACTTCCTCCCCATCACGAAGAAACCCTGGTGCCCATAACTGGGCACATTAGTTTAGATGGGGTCTTATCAAGGCTCGATACAGAGGAACAACAATTTGTTTGTCTCTGCATGTTAAAGTATTTTTCAGAAGCCAAGTGATTTGGTGAGCTGTTTTAGTCACTTTTGCAATGTGCCCCCTAAACTTCAATTCCCTATCCACCAACACCCCCAAATCCCTGGCCTCATCAATCTCCTGGAGTACGGTTCCACCAATGCGATATACTGCTGCTATTCTTTTCACCCCAAAGTGCATAACCTTACACTTTGGCACATTAAATTGACATCCATTTTTCCTAGCCCAGTCCTCCAAACTATCCAAATCATCCTGTAAAATTTTGACATCCTGCGCACTCATAATTGCTCTACCCAACTTTGCATCATCAGCAAACAAGTGAACACTTCCTCTCAAATCCTTTCCTATATCATTGATGAACAAATTGAAAAGCAGTGGTCCAAGAACAGAGCCCTGTGGCACTCCACTAGTCACAAGCCGTCTTTTAGACTCCACTCCTGAATAAACCACTCTCTGGTATCTCTCCTTCAACCACCCTCATATCCATCTCACCAACCCTATATCTATCCCCATTTGCTCAAGTTTACTGATTAGGGTTCTATGTGGTATCCTATCAAAAGCCTTGGCAAGGTCCAGTAGTATTACTGTAAACCCATTACCCCTATCCAGTTCAGCCGTCCCTGTGTTATAAAACGTGAGCAAGTTACTGAGGCATGATCTACCCTTCACAAAACCATGTTGTCCCCCATACAATATCCCATTTTCATCTATCGAATCCTGTATTCTTTTCTTGACTAATTTCTCTAAGACCTTGACAATGATTCCTTATATGCTAATCGGTCGGTAATTTACAACAGCAGTCTTGGAACCACCTTTATGCAGTGAAACTATTTTCCCCTCTTTCCACCCCCTCGGGACTAACCCAGACCCGAGACTCAAATTAAACAAAATGGTCAAGGGTACTGACAATTCTTTAGCTGCTTCTCGTACAACACGAGCTGGTATACCATCCAATCCCACAGATGTATTGACATTGAGGTTATGCAATAGACTACTCACCTCCACTTCATTCACCACAATTCCCGTATAATCTACTGGTACATTCGTTTCTGCAATGTCACCACCTGGATGATATATTCTTGCAAAGTGCTCACTCAGTAACTCAACTATATCAACTGATTCAGTTACCTCCCTAAAATCGGCATTCTTTAAAATCATTCTGCCATGTACATTTTTCCTTTTACTTGCTACATATCTAAAAACTGTTTAGGATTCTCTTTAGCCTGCATGGCCAATGTTCTTTCGTAATCCTTTTTTGCTTTTCTTACCACACTCGTTACCCTTCTGGCCTGCACTTTATACCGTTCGTGTGCCTGCCGGTCACCTTTCTCCTTAAATTCCCTCCATAATTGTTTCTTTTTTTGCAGCTCAAGCTTAATGGTGTTATTCATCCATTTAACCCCTAGTTGATTTATTATTCGGACTCTAGGTATACAGTCAGCCATTGCTTCATGCAAGCACTTCTTAACTATCTCCCATGCACTATCGACTTCTAGTCCTTGCAGTTGTACATGCCATGGCACTGAACCAATCAAACTCCTAAGCTTGTCATACTTTCCAGCCCGATAATTCCACATGTACCCTGTCTTAATTGAAAATTCTACACCTTTAGCCACCTCCCAAGTCAAGACCCTATGATCACTCTCACCGATTGGTGGCAATGTGGTCATATTTGTTACAGCCAAATCCTCAGATGTAATTACTAGTCAAGCACTCTCTGACCCCTAGTATTTTCCATTACATGCTGTCGCAGATAGTTATCCCTTAATAACCGCATAAAATACAATTCCTTCCTCCCGTGTGTCCTCTCCTCACTCCAATCAAAGCGACCATAGTTGAAATCTCCCATAATAATCACCCTCCTTCCACTCATTTCTTCTATTTGCTTGTGCATACTGTCACCACCATCTTTTCCATCACCTGGTCTGTAGCAGCACCCAATTGTATATTTTGTTCTGCTAGCCACAATCTCACACCAAATGGCCTCAAATGTGCTCTTTTCTCTATCCTGCAATTGAACTTCTATTCTCCTTAGCTGCAGTTCATCAGCTATCATCAACAATACTCCTCCCCCCATTTTATTCTCCCTGTCATTCCTGAACACACTATGCCCATCACATTCAATCCCAGTAGCTATATCATCTACAGTCAGCCATGTTTCAATAATACCAATAACCTGTGGTCTGGAAGTGCCAACAATGGCCAAAAACTCTTCCTTCTTGTTCCTAATACTCCTACATGAATTTAAGGCCCCCATTAGCCCCAACCCTACCTTGATGCCTTATATTAACTATCCCACTCTGATTTGTTGTCCTTATTTGCTCGGGCATATTATATTCATTCTTACATTCAACTGCCTCCCTAAGGACTGTCTATGAATTACTGTTTCCCAGATCTTAGGAAGTGTCATACAGCTATATTTATTTAGATTTGGTTAGCCTTATAAGTCTTTTGTTGATCCTGAAAAAAAAGTCTTTCAAGTTTTCATTTTCTGCGGTAAAATAGTAGTCTTTTACATTTGATTCTGTGCAGTGTACAAGACATGGTCAGCTTGATCTGATCGCCCATAGGCGTCGCGGAACATATATTTCTTGTGTTTTTCAAGGCGGATGTTAGCAGATCTCCAAGTTCTGGAACAGAGGTGATTCGTAGGAGAGCGGATAAAGAGAGCCAACTTTACGTGAGATTTGAAAACAGGACAAAGATATAATGTTTTTTTTAGAGTTCTGGCTTTTTTCCCCTTAAGTGCCTCATATATTGAGAATAGTAATAGCATTACTATAATCTGTATGTTTAAAGGAATGTGAGGCAGTGGAAGAATAATAATTTTGTAATCTTTTTGCATTGTAGCTATTATGTCTGAGCCATGTGGCCAAATGGAGAACACCTCATCAATATATCTTTACCAAATAGGAGGTTTGAGAACAGTTGTATCAAGAGCATGTTTCTCGCGATGTTGTTATGCGTATTTTCTAGATTTTCACACGTCTTCCCAACGACATCTTTCTTTCTCACTTTACAGAGAACACACGAGTAGATACATTCATAAACTTTTCCCATAATAGCTACAATTACAACAATATGGTGATAAAAACCCTCGTTAACAAAGACACCAAGCTCCTGACAGCTAAACTCTCTTTTATTCACTGTACTCTCCTATCCAGCGGCTACAATGCCGAAATGATTAACATATAACATATATATGTTATGAACGATATATATGTAAAATTATTATTCCTCCCACCACCTCACATTCTGCTCAACATATATATTATAGTAATACCATTGCTATTACTGTTACCTACATCTGGGAAGTTTCTGGGGAAAAAACCAGAAATTTAAAGAAACATGGTCTTGGCCCTGCTTTCAAACCTTATATGAAGTTGGCCACCTTTATCCGCTCTCCTAAGGATCAATTCTGTTCTAGATGTGTACAGAGTCCCTTGTTCTTGCAAATTGTCTTAGAACTGGGATATCTGCTATCTGCCTTGAAGAGAACAAGAAATATATCCGCCGCCACAAATGTAGTCAATTAGATCTAGCTAACCATGCGTTGATTGTGTGTGTGTGTGTGTGTGTGTGTGTGTGTGTGTGTGTGTGTGTGTGTGTGTGTGTGTGTGTGTGTGTGTGTGTGTGTGTGTGTGTGTGTGTGTGTGTGTGTGTGTGTGTGTGTGTGAAGTACAATTTGCATTTTAACTGTTGTCCTTATGACAGAGACGAAACATTGGAACTATTAAACGTGTGTTTAATTATTTTATTGTGCTGTTTTCGTTTTAGTAAACTTATAGATGAAACCTGATCACTCTCTAAATGTCAAGTGCAACTCTTTGATTTTCTTCAAATGTTTTTATAGCATTTGTTTAGGTGGCCGAACCGAATAATTCTTTACGAGAAGGCTAAGCTTGGAGGTATGACCTTCCGTTTTATCTCTCTCTCTCTCTCTCTCTCTCCCCTCATTACTCAAGAACAGAAATTTTTGAATTCATGTTCTTAAGTAGTTGAACGTTTATTTTTCACTTGGTTAGAGTATAATAAATTTAGTTTAATCCTTTATCCAAGTGTGAGCAAACAAACTTTGCGCCTGAAAGTATCTTCAGGACTGGGGTAAGGTGGTACAACACCAGGGCACTCCTTGCAAAGGTGGAGCAAGCCACCAACACTCCTATCTCAGTATTTCCCATAATGCCAAACACATCTCCTTGCGGATATGTCTAATGTTATGCATTAAGGGAAGGGCCACTACCCAGACTAGTTTCGACCTTTATTGAGGTCTCTTCAGTGGGAGCCAGACCCAAGTGGAGATACCAGGCATTATACTCTAACCAAGTGAAAAATAAACTTTCAACATCTTTCTCTAAATCCAGAGTAATTTATTAAAAAAGGGTTGCACACCATTTGGCAACTCCTATAGGTAGAGATGACCTGCTAATGCTTCTGCCTGGTATCTCCACTTGGGCCTGGCTCCCACTGAAGAAACCTCAATAAAGGTCGAAACTAGTCTGGGTAGTGGCCCTTCCCTTAATGCATAACATTAGACATATCCGCAAGGAGATGTGTTTTGCATTATGGGAGATACTGAGATAGGACTGTTGGTAGCTTGCTCCACCTTTGCAAGGAGTGTCCTGGTGTTGTACCACCTTACTCCAGTCCTGAAGATACTTTCAGGCGCAAACTTTGTTTGCTCACACTTGGATAAAGGATTAAACTAAATTTATTATGTTCTTAAGTAATAAAATGAAGTGATCCGCAAAAAAAATTTATGATCAAAAATCTTACGAACTACAGTTACATACGAAAATTTTCACTTTACAAGAAGAAAAATTTGTTTTTCATGTTGAAATTACATTTTGCTAGTTATTGAATACGATTTACTTTCCAGTATAGTTGGAAGATTTTCTACCAAATGCGAAAACAGAATTTTTTACAAGCAGAGACGCAATTAAGTAATGAAATTGTACTCGTATATATAAAAAGTGTTTTGAAGCATTATAATCCCATTAATTAATTTCTTCCATTGCTCGGGAAATTTTTAGAGTGTAGAAAGCATAGTTAGATAGATAGATAGAATAATAAAAAATAGAAATAGGGACAATGAGAAGGCAAATGAGGACAAAAACAGAAATGAGAGGGAAGGAAGACACAATGAAAAAAGGAGAACATAGATAGCGTGAGTGAGAGAAAGCGTGAGGACTTTGGAGGAAAATAACGAATAACAAAAATATATCGCAGTTTGATGTTTGTAAAAGAACTCAGTCTAAGTAATTTCTGCAGGCTACGTTTTAATATAATCTGTAGAAAATTATTTAAAGTGAGTTATTTTACAAACATCAAAAGTGAAGATCCAAGTTCATCCTAGACTGAGTGGGTGTTCTAATAAATAATGTCAATTACTTTACGACGAATCAAAAGCAAGTTAATGAAAACGAAAACTAAAACAAGTAGGAGCTCGATTATCTAATGAAATGAATGCTGATTATGAAATGGAATGAAGTGATTAGAAAATGAAACATGAGATGAAATTATTAGAAATTATCTTCTTTATTTACATTGGACATCATCATATCCAATGGTGAAATCATATCGAAAGGCATTTTATATTGCTGATTTCTGTTACCAAGGTAACCGCGATGCGCATAGAAAAGTAACTCGAGTTACAGATCAATTTCCGATAATGGAACAAGCGAAGAACCTTCAGGGGGGGGGGGTTGGTGATGTGTGATACTAGGTTTTCTTTAAGATGTAAATGGGAAAGTGCAAAGTGACCTGGAGCAATCGGACGGACGAAAGAAATGACATAAAGTAGATCTCTCCACATTTTACTTTACTTGTATTGAATCAGCTGATGATTGCTCTCAACAAATGATTTCCATCTTATGGAAGCCGTTTTGAATCTCTTATATACGAGTTGTTATCAGAAGAGCATTTGATTGCACAAAAAATCAAAAACCAATAAATATTAAAATGGAAATATTTTCTAATCCGATAAAGTAATGATTTCAATGAATTACATATGACTTGCGATACGATGAAGGCCGATGGATAACTCGAGGACTACTCAAGGACCTCCCATTCGTAAGATCACACTATGTTAATGTTATAATATTAACATAACGTTATATTCTATATAATGTTATGTTAATAACATTATATTCTATATAGAAATAATGAATATTAAAGATCCAGCATTATTTCAAAACCCAAATGTACGTAGAAACTTCGAAGTTTCTAAATTTTGGCTAGGGAGCTTAACTTGCACTGCACGCTGTCCGTGCAGTGCAAGTTAAGGCAACTCCCAAGCCTAGGATTGTATTATCATAAGCTCTCCGTCAAAATTTCGAAGCTTCCGAAGTTTCTACGTATATTGGGCTTTGAAATAATGCCGGATCTTTAATATCCACTATTCCTATGATTTGCGTCGTTGTAATGAAGCCGTATGGCTCTTTCTTTGATGATTATTATATTCTATTTTAACATATATTAAAATTGAAACTCGCGATATTGCGATTGGAAAGAGGGAGGTATTTTTAAAGTTTTTTTAAATAATAACTTTTAAATTAAAAACAAAATAAAAAACTCTAGAAAAATAGAGTTATACGAAATGTTCTGATAATTCTATGGATCCAATGTTTCATTTAACCATCGATTCGTTACCAAAATATCTCACGTTTTAGACAGGTGACAGAGTTTAAATTTGTGTATTACTGATCGTATATTTACTTTTATTTATAGCCTATTGCAAATTTTAATTATATTTAATTTTGTGTTAATTTGAAGTTCTGTCCTAGGTTAGACAATGGCCTCCTATTTAATTTAAATAATTTAGCATAATTTATATTTAAAGAATAAAGAATTAGAAGGCACTTTTATAGTTTCGGAAAGATAGTTTAAAGAGGTTTTGACTTCCGGATGTGAATTATATTTTAGGTAACGCAAAGCAAGTAAACAAACACATTACGAAAGTAAAAAAATGAGACGCATTATCCGACAGTTGCCAAATACGATCCATTTAGCTCAGCTTCCTGTTTATGAAACTGTAAACGAAATTTGGAAAATTGTAAAACAGTTTTTCTTTCTTTCTTCCTTCCATTTTCTGCTTTTTTTTTTTTTTTGTATAGAGGGTACAAAGAATGCTGTTACTTCTTATGAATGAAATAAAACACGCGACATTACCGTTCATGAAAATTATCCTCACAATATTTCCATCTGGTACATACTTTTATTTTCATATCACTCAACAGTGGTTTGATCAATGTCACATAACATAATTTCCCAAACGTGTCTAAAGCAAATGGATCGAAACATTTGCTGTGCACATTCCAGAAATAACTATACTTTTTAATATATCTGCTTAGTTCCAAGTTCAATGGACTTGTTACCTAATTCTTTTCTTTTGCTTTAATCAGCAAATGATGAGTTTAAATGAAATATTGCACCCAGCGAACTGCGATATTTAATGGCCGTTTCACTCCTTTAGAAAACTGGCTTTTTTTTTAATGTGTGCCGTTATTTTTAATATTAAATTTTTACTTAGAAATTGTTTGAGTATTATTTGCGTCAAAAACCTTATTTGACGCAAATACCTTAACTTCCAATAATTAGAAATAGCAGTTGTTTTAGTGAATTCAGGACATCTAAATTATGGCGAAAGAAAGAAAGAAAGAAAAACAAGATTTGCAGACTTAATCGGCTTATAATTTGGTTATTGGCTTGCATAATAAAAGGATTAGCCTACCTTTACCGTTTCCACTTTATTAAGTATGCTAGTCCATAGTGAAAATGATTAACGATTTTCTTGATATTAATGGTCAGAGTATACTACAGCTTCGACATAAGAAGAAAAGTGAAGGAAGTACTATGTGGTGTGTGTGTGATAGTTTTTTATTAATTAATTTAAATTATGTAATGGAAAAATCATGTAGATTTCGGTCTATGATTTTTAAATGTAAGTAGGATTGATTGTATTTTATGTATTTTGAAACGAGGTCATAAATTTTTATTTCATTATGAACGTATTTACTTGCGACAAGTTTTCATTTTAATTGAAATAAACATAATTAAATCTAAACATTTTTGGCATTGCTACATTACGAGAGAAACTATTTCTTTTCAGTGTTCTCAATAAGGATATATGGACTCTTACTTGTTAAAAGGCAGAAACAGATACCGTCGACCTTCACTCAGGGTAGCTTTTGATCTACGCATGGTCACGATTAACTGATACCCACTAAGGAAAAAAAAAAAAAACTATAACTAGAACTATGGAACAAAACGACAGATAAATGACATGCATCATTCCTACACGTGCGTCACACGACCTTGTCCAAGATGGTCAACAGTAGAGTAGTAAGATATTCAGGATCAATTACCACCAAAAAACAAAACAACAACAAAATAAACTAGTTTTTTTTTGTTTTTCTCCATTCTTACATCAGGTGGCGCTAGTGTCCCCGACCGGCACTTCCAGCCCACCCACGGATCACACCTGATGTTCTTAAGAGTCGGTGCCATTTCATGTCCATGATACTAAACTCTTAACAGCAACTCAACACTGTTACAAGCGCTGGGCGTAACTGCGCGTGTGTGTTTTTTCTTGTTTCTTCTTCTTCTTCTTCCGGGAATGATGTCTTACAGCACATGAGTGTGTAAATAGCCCTCTGATGACAAGTGTGTTTCACCACTACTTTCATTTGTCGTCTCACCCGGTGTCACGACTCATAAACTTTCCGTTTTCTGTCCTTGTCGGTTTTATTTAGTGGTGTCGAGTGTTTTGATAGCAATGATGAATTTCCAGTAAGATTCTGACGCTTTCTTATGGGTGGTATTTTGATCATTCTTAATGATTACATGGTAAGGACGTGACCTATCCTCTACTCGTAGCAACTTTTTTATTTGCGCTCCATCCAAACAACTTGTTAACGAAACTATACCGAGTCGCCCACTGTTCTATATTCTCCTCTTCTTTTATGCAGCCTTTTTAACTCATTTTTATCTTTTTCTTTTTAATAGAGGAGGAGGTGAAATATTCCTATAATCTTTCACTTTTCAATTTTCAATTCCTGATATAGTAAATTGTTTAAAGCGAAATTGCTGTACGCCACAGGCATTTAGGAAGTTATTTGAATGTAGGCGTGTTTACACTATTTAATTGGTCTTTTTGTGTGGCTTTTAATTGGTCTTTTAACTGCATACTAAATACTGGTAGGCGATGCTTTTGAGTTGTTTGACGTAACATCTTAAACTTACGTATTACATCAGGATTCGTGCGTGACGTGTTTTAAGAAGTTACATGACGTCATAATATTTTCAAGAAATGATGTTTTACAACATCATTTCTTGAAAATGATGTTGTAAAATGTTTCATTCTTTAATCCTTTTTTAGGATGTGGGCTAAAAAGATTTCTTCTACTTTCTTTTTCTCTTTCTCTCGTATTTCTTTCTTTCTTTTTTCTTTTAAGTAGTTTTCGTATATTACTTCATTTCTTTTTTCGCTCTTGTAATATTTTACTAGACCTGCCTCTCCAGGCGTAGTTGAATTTTTTCTTACATCTAGATAGATAAAATGGAGAATACAAAAGTGAAGACAAAATATGACTTTTTTCCCTTTAGCCTCAGTTCTTAAATTAATCTGTACCAAAATGTTTCGATGACTTTCACCAACAATTTGGATGAATTTGAATTAGTTACTCGTATTCTCTATTTTATACTGCGAACAAAAATAGCCCCGTCTTGTGCAACTGATTGTCCTATTTAGGCAGATATTTGCTAGCCAGAAGCAAATCGATATTGTGGGATAAGATACCGGCTAACTTAAATCCAGCTACTTACAGCACCAAGTTCACTTAACGCTTTTATTATCTATGAATCTCATCGCATATAATCTCCGATTGTTTCAGAGCATTCATTAGAATTCAAGTAAAATATTAATACGACATTAAAATGCAGTCGAATTAATATCTTCAACAACATCATTTCCTTCATAGAGATATGGAAACTTCTTTTTTCCCCCAATATATTTCGCATGTCCTATAATAGAGCAAGAACCTATAGCGACTACTCAGAAACCAACCGTCAAACTAGTAGGACAAAATCTTAACAATACGCATGCAGTATTCCACTATAAAAATATAGTGCAATATTTACTGAAAAGTAGATAATATGAGGAACAATATGCATTTTCTGTTTCATCTGAATGCTTCGTATAAATATTTTTGAATAATGTTTGCCTTTGGTGGGTAAAGAGACAACGTGTCATACAGATAACGCGAACTGTTGCGACGATCATTTCCCTGTTCAATTATTTTCTGTATTTTGTCTTTTTCAGTTCCAGTTATCTTTTTCTTCACTTGTTATTACTGACTTAAGTCAGTAATAACACGTGAAGAAATTATTGTAAAAAATCATAAAAAAGGTGCATTTCTAATAGCATTTTTATTTGCAGTGACTCCATTTATTATGCCTTCATCGAACCCAAACCGTTTTAACTTATTTACCTTAAACATAATTTTGTTTATCTAATTTAGACACTAATTTGGTCCAGTTGAACCAGAATTGAGAGGGTGAAGATAGAAAATTTCATCCAATTTTACTTTTGGTTTATTTATTTGGTTTCATTCAGAATGGAATTATTATTTCCAGTTGGAATTGTTTCGCTAATACAAATGGTCCAATATACCTACATGTCAACTTGAAATGAAAACCAAGTTGATTAAACACATTTTAATGATCCTAAATACTAAAATATCATTAAATTCCACCCAACTAGAAATGATTACTTTTGTATCATTCGAAATGTTTCTTGAATCTTCTTCTATAAGTCGGTCAAAAGTGATCAAAGTGAGTAAGAGTGTACATGAAACAATTTCTACTTCGTTTAAAAGTGTTAGTGGTTGAAATTTAAAATGAGCAAACATGTAGTAAGTTTTATAAGTTAAACGTAAATTAAAGAGGGAGCTCTTATTCTATGAGTCAATATACATCGAAAGATGATCCTTGCACTGTTGCAGTGGGTTCTTACTTTTCTGCTTAGCATTTCTAATATCAGTTCTACATGATTTACATGTGGAACCCTCGTCTGACAAATAAGGTTTTGAGAAGACTTTATATTGATAAAGCAAACTTTTCTTAATCTGTGAAGTCCCGACAGTACATGTTAGAGATATCTTTTAGAGATATATTCGTTTCGTAATTTTTGAAAACCCCACCGATTCTTATAAGGATCTCGAACTCTAAAGCCAGAAAAACATCCCAAGATCACAACTGTCCAATCTTCTTGATTTACTTATACGCGGTGGTAACATTTTTTTCTTGACGGACGAACATCTGCCTTTTTTTCCAACTCCATAGTACGATTCTCCTGGTCAAAGTTTTTTTTTCTGTTGCTCTGCTCTCCAATTCCGATGTTTCCAAACAATTGAAGTCTTCTCTTCTTATTAGCTAGTCATAAAAGACGTTTTAATCCAGCCATTTGACAGGCCTCGTTAACTGCGCTTTCCTCAAGCGACTTTTAACTGTTAGGATACTCATATTAATCTGCTTTTATTAAATTCCGCGCAAATTTGCGATGCCGAAGTCTTCTTCTTCTGTGCTTTCTGGTAATGACATTGCATGTCACATTTCATCTTCCAGATCGGTATTCATTCTTGTTCTTCCCAGTTTACTTCATATGTAGAAAATTTGAGCTGAATATCATTAATCTCTCTCTCTCTGAGTTCTTTGTATTTCAATGTTCAATTAAGCGAGGTTTTTTTTTTTTAACCTGGACAGTAAGAGTTGTTTTGATGGAGTTAATATTAATACTTTTAGTTTTGTGCCGGTTATTCACTTGAGAATGTTATATCGAAAACGAATGGACATTAGTAACGGGAGATGAAGTTAACATCTAGTCTTTTAATGAATATTGACGATTTGGTGAATTATTTATCTCAGTTAAGGTTTCAATATGCAAACTACGAGTGGTATTATTAACTTAATGATTTTTTCGTCTCTGATTATAAATAAATTTCATTATGATAATGTAAAAAATTTTAGACTACAATATTTATAATAAGTAATATATATGGAAACGTATGCAAAATTTTCATCTTTTTATGAATAATCCCCAAGGAATTTGATAAATTCATCACACACACACACACACACACACACACACACGCTCCTTAGTCTTGCTATATTGGCTTTATTTCCTTTACTTCACTTGCCGCAGTTCCTGTTATTTACGTAAATGCTCTTCTACCATCCTCTGAAGATGAAAAACAGCGTGTGCCGTAATCACAAGTGGATGGATGCTTTTCGCTACGATCTAGCTTTGTTTGACTTTAAGAAATCTAACAATGGCTCTGATTGTGTTGCGAGCCAGCCCTCCAGGGTTCTTAATTAAAATGTATTATGACTACCTCGTCAGCTGGCTCTGAGACAATTCTCGCCATGTTCAAGTGTGAAAAATGTCAACAACTTCATGCTTCCTGTTTATTTATATAACAATAGAAATGCAGGTTCACTGAAAAAAAATTTCCACACTATGTTGTTGGATATTATATTAAATTTCATTGTCTCTTCCATAGGTTGCGCAGTGAAGGATGAGAAAAACGGTTATTCAAAACTTTAAATAAGAAAAAGTATGTTTAAGAAATTCACTATATTTCTTAAGTATTAATAGCTATAAAAATTAAGACACTTTGATGTAAATATATATAAATGAATAATATGTCTTTTTATTATCTTCTCAAATGTTTTCTTTTAAAGTTCTTATAGTTTCTATCTATACATTTTATCTCTTCCGGGTACGTTAACCTCATTCGTCTGGACTGTTAAGAAAATCTAAAACTTCTAAAGTGAGATTGAATTTATCAGATGAAAATGTAACGCACAATTTAACCTATTTTCAAACAAATCTGTCCATTCTCTAGCAATTTTACTATCATTTAATTTATATCCATTTCTTTATTTCTTCCTCTGTGGAAAACACTGACTGGAGAATTATACAGCAAATGGAAGAAACGAGCGAAGGAATCTCAATGGTATGTCTTGAGGTGTAGACAGCTGTCGCGCTGTCTTTAAAATACATCAAGGAGAAGACATTTGTCGGTTGACGCGAATATCACTTACTTTAAACAGCCCAAATAGTTTGAAGCTGAAAGATTCATGCAAGAATAGGACATTCATTTTTCAGTTATATTTATTTCATTTTTAAGTTTTACGACTTGCACTATTTTCAGTTTCTGTCATGGATGCCATCCTGTTTCTCTGTTATGGGCTAACAGAAAAAAATTATACGATATAATAGAAAAAAGTTGTCATGGTCATTTAGGGGAAAAATCATAGACATAACTTAGGAGAGATTCAGTTGCAGCTGTTTTTCTCAATTTGATTTTTATTTTTTCGGTGACACACAGCATATTTGACGAAATAAATCTGTTAACTTTTTTGCAGTCTTTCTTGTGTGGTTTGTTCGTTTCATCTTTCCTAAAAAAGTGTTCTACAAGTGAATGATAGTCGGTATGTACTTTGTGACTCACTGATGCATTAGCCTTGAGGGTTTCACATGCTGACATCGATATGTTGTAAAAGAGAGTAACTAAATGGACGAAAGCTGCCGTGCAATAAGAGCCCTACATTTAGATGTTTGCTTATCTTTTATCTTTTCAAAGTACACAGTGATTGTTTGCATAGTGGATTTTCACTTTATATTCTAGTAGATAAAATCTAGACTATATCTCTCAAATATCAGCATATGGAAAAACAAATAATTATGAGCACAAACATGCATACATTCATAACACACACACACACACACACACACACACACACACACACACACACACACACACACACACACACACACACACACACACACACACACACACACACACACACACACACACACACACACACACACACACACACACACACACACACACACACACACACACACACACACACACACAATTTTACCTGAAGTCAGATTCAATAGCCTGTCACGAGCAAATAGCATTGATTCTTAAAACAGTTAATGCGCTGGCTATGATATATATATATATATATATAATCAGTTCATAAAAGATAAGAGCTTATGGGCACTCTTCTCCTTCGTTTTTGACAATTAAGAAATGGGCTGCCGAGTTTACACGGGGCGGTACCAGCCCTGAAGATGATCCACGTGAAGGACGTCCGAAAAGTGTAACAACACCAGAAATCATTGATCAAGTGCACGATATGGTATTGGATGACTGACCAGTCAAAGTGCGTGAAATTGCTGAGACTATAGGCATTTCAAAAGAACGTGTAGGATATATTTTGCATGAAGAATTGCAAATCAAAAAGCTTTGCGCAAGATGGGTGCTGCGCTTGCTCCCGGCAGATCAAAAACGCACTCGCATGAAAATCTCTGAACAGTGCTTGGAGCATTTTAACAAGAATAAAACTGATTTTGGGCGTAGATTTATTACTATGGATGAGACTTGGATTCATCATTACACACCAGAATCCAAACAGCAGTCAAAGCAGTGGAAAGAAGCCAGTTGTTCAGCGGTAAAGAAGACAAAGTCGCTTCCATCAGCAGGAAAGGTCATAGCATCAGTGTTTTGGGATGCTAAAAGCATTTTGTTTATTAATTATCTTGAAAAGGGTAAACAATAACCGGAGAATATTATTCCGATCTTTTAACCAGACTAGATGAATAAATTCGCGAGAAAAGACCCGGTTTGCAGAAGAAAAAAATCATCTTTCATCAGGACAATGCGCCCACAAAGGTGTTTTGGCAATGGGAAAATTAAGGGATCTGCACTATGAATTGTTGGAACATCTACCCTGTTCCCTAGATTTGGCTTCCTCCCACTTCTATCTCTTCCCAAAACTAAAACTCTTCCTCACTGGTCAGCATTTTTCTTCGAATCAAGAGGTGATTGTAGCTGTAGAGCGGTATTTTGCAGATCTTACTGAGAACCACTACAGGGACGGGATAATGGCGTGCTGGAATAAATGTGTTAGTCTTAAGGGAGATTATGTTGAAAAATAAAAATAATTTTGAAATTATAAACTTGTTTTTTCATTGTTATGCCGAGAACTTTTCAGACCACCCTCGTATATATATATATTACTGAAATTTATGTAGGATAGCTTCTACGCCACCTAAATATGTGAAACTCAAAAGACGAAATTCAAAGAAGAGTCTCCATGTTCCTTCGGGGTTTCCCTTACTGTTTCGCATCATATTGAGAGAGGAAATATTCATATAAATAGTTAAGAATTGTAAAACTCGCTACATAACACTAGCCGCTATATAAAAAAATATTTACATATCCAGCTCATGTTCCTTTAGGAAAGAGAACCATTGCATTCTCTCTCATGATTTAAACAATAAAATTTCTGCATAAAGAAATTAATAAATCACAGCAGATGTTTTTTGCGGTAGGGGGGGGGAAGACTGGAAGAAGGGCCTTTCCGAAACAGCTTTGTCAAAAGGACGCATGCTAGAAGCGTTCTGACTTTCTTTAAATGCTGTAAATTTAATGTTCCAATCTTTACAAAAACATCACCGAGGCCTCGTATGCAGAGTAATTTAAATAAAAAGAAATTGAGAAAAAAAAAAGAACAGGGCTGACATTAAATATGATTTAATGTCAGCTTTTAGTGTTAAAGTTAGTTGATTTCTTTTAATTCTTTTTTGATTATTCTTTTAGAATCGTTTTCCAGGAACCCTGTTGGAAATTCTGTATTCCAATAACGTGTTCGATATTTCATTAACCTCAATATAATTAATTTATTTTGAGAATTCTATTATGGAAATTCCTGCTAGAGAATAGTTAAGAATCTACAACACATTAATGCTGAGTTGGGGGGAGGTCAAAGATATTGAGAGTATATGTGATTGTCTCAAAGGTATTGAGAGCGTATATGGGAGTATAATTATATGAAGACAAGGCATGGTTTCCAATGCTACTTCAGTCCTCCAATAAGGATATGTGTTATACTGACTAATAAAAGTCATTTGTCACCTAATAATCTTTATGGAAAAAATAACTATCCATACCGTAAAAAGGGATTTATACTTAGATTTCGAAAAAAACGGGGACTTCTCTGATTCAACCATCAAGACTTGAAACGTTTATTTATGGATTTAAATATTACGCCAATGAAATAAAATCATTTATAGCTAATTTTGTGTGAGAGGGAATTGGCATTCGAATTCTTGCATTATTTTAGATTACTTGAGATTCTAGTTTATGAAATTAGAATCTAAAGTAATTCATGTCTTTCGAATGTCCACCTCTTCCTTTTTTTTATTCCAGTGTCATCTAAGATAGACTAGAAACCTATAGATGCGTTTAGTAACATTGGTGTGAGATCGGTTAGATCACACTTCAAACTGTTTCAAGCTACTTCAGGTCTGCAGTAAGTAGAGGGATGATTTCATAACAAGCAGTGAACATTATTTACCTTCTGAAGACATGCGTAAACGTCATGCACCAAACGTGAAATCATTAAACGGTGGAAAGCGATGACTCCATCTACTGGGCGAAGTAGGCCAGCATCCCTGTCAAACCCACAGATAGAAAATACAAATGTTCGCTATATATAAATATTCATCAGTCTGTTTTCACATTATTATTCACACTGTTTGGATAAGGAGAAAACAGAACAATCAATCATCGACAAAGAAAAAGCTGCCAGCGGGATATGAGATCAAAGGGTATAATTAAGAAACGTTGTGAAACCATACTAAGACTACTTCTAAAATTTATGTGTAGTGTGTGTGTGTGTGTGTGTGTGTGTGTGTGTGTGTGTTTAGCATATAAACTATCAGTGCTGTCTAGTTAGAGCATTGGATAGCAGTTTTCATTCAGAAAAATTTAAGAAATATTTTACTTTCTATCGTAATTTTGATCAAAGGGGCATTCTAGGAGTTTATTGGTCAATGGTTCACAATACGTCATAAAAATACACCCATTCAAATTAACGAGAAAGTATTTTTCCTGAGAAAATGCGTGCTCTTTAATAATATTAGTATTGACAATTGAAAGAAAGAGAGAAAGAGAGAGATGGAGAAAAAAACGAAAGCCAGTTCCAGTTCTTATAAATAAATTAACAAGATAAGTAAAAGAAATACTAGGCGAATGACAATAGAGGCAAGAGTCAAAGATGAGACAAGCAAATGCTAGTACCATAACTGTATTTAAAATAGAAATCGATTCATTCAAATTAACTACCAGTATTTGGAAATCACTGGTTGTTTACAAAACCCCCATATGCCGAACAAAGTGACGAAGTTAGTATTCGTTAAGCTAACCCTTACGGAAAGGACAAACCAAATTCTCGCTAAAGATCGATGTCTGCAGTGACGTCATATCTTTTGCTTGTGCTTATGCCAACCTTAGGTGTTTAAAATAAATTTCCGAAAATAAACATAGCCCAGATAATGAATTATATTTTTAACTGGCAAAAAACTCTTCGACTACGCTGATATATCTGCTTGCAAAGTATTCATTCATTAAGTTCTCTAAAGTCAAGTTTTGGATTTCTGTACATAATTTAGCATCTCACAAGAGCATAAGAGATGAGGTCGCCAACAGATGGATGCAACGTTTGATGATTTATTATTTGACGGGTTTTTTTTTTGCAGTTTCATTAAACCCTAATAAATGACATGGAACTTTTTGATTTTTTTAATAACTCACCAGCATTGGATACTGATATGACTATTATCTATCACGACTGAGTTGTTGGCTTTTAATCTATCACTTCCTGTAGTAAGATAATTCATGGTCGCAGTTGATGCATGCAAGTGCATGCTGGGAACACACATTTTGCGCTTGAAGTTCATCTCGAAAGGAAGAAAAATCATTTCTTCACTGAGAAATGATTTTTCTCGTTTAATTTAATTTATGAGAGATCATCCACACTTCTTTTCCAGGATTTTTTTATTTTGTTCTCACTTCTGTTATAGTGAATGTACTTCAGATCTCTTCCATGCTGTAATTTTTTTTTAAAAAAAAGTATGTAAATTGAGTTTTGTTTTTAAAATTTTTTGAGAAATTTATACTGTTTTTTAAATTTAATAATTAAATATAATACAATCTGCATTGTCTTATTTTGAAATCCCACAATTAGTAAAATCGAAGTTATACGTGAGTTTCATTGTCTGGAGAGATGGTATTAAGCGGAAGACAAATCACGTTTACTCTCGAAGGCAGAGCACTCGACCCCTAGAATCGCTGCGGTGCATTATATCCTTTTTTTTTCAAGTTTTAAGTTTTCGTAGGTGGAAATGATATAAATAAACAATTGAATTATGTTCCCATTCAGCAGTAGTTCGAAATTTTTAACAATTATATCTTAATTTTAAAAATTTTAAGTTGAAAAGTACTGATAAGCACCTGGAACAAAAATGGGTATCCGGTGAGTTCATCATCATCATCATCAAATTCCTGCCATGTACCCTCAAGGGGTGTACAGGATATGAGTTCATTGAAAGACAATTCATCGAAAAGGCAATTAATGGAATGAACAATTCATTCGAACGACAAATCGTCGAAAATGCAAATCATAAAAAAAAACAATTCACCGAAAATTTTAACTTTTCGAAAATGTTATGATAAAAGTGATCCATTTAGAACAAATAGTGAACCGTGCAGAGGGAGAAAGTAATGCTACTTTAACAGGGAATAATTATAGACCAATATAGTTTCTTATCGTCTTTCTTGTCCGATAATTCATGTTTGTTCATGGGACTGATTTGCCTGTTTCCGGGAGAAAAAGGCGAGCCTACGCAGGCGTCTTTATTATTACTAGTAGTAATATGCGACTTCAATACAGCAATTATTATGGGTTGAATTTTACTCAGATTCGCTATTTGAAACTTTTACAAGAAAATGTCTAACCGTTCCAGGTCAGCTATATTCGAAGCAACAAAGAAATCACGTGTCCAAATTATGTATTACAATAACTCTCTGACTTAGCGGAATTAGTAGAAGTTGTCGGTACAAGAAGCTGCCTGCACGGTTCAGTTTTTTTTCTAAATGGATCACTTTTATCACAACATTTTCGAAGAAAAGTTTCGAAATGATATTAGCAATTCAGCTTTGGCTGGATCAATTTAATGAAATATTCATTAAATTTTTTGGTGAATTGTTTTTTCGATTAATTGCATTTTCGATGAATTGTCTTTCGATTAACTGTTTTCGATGAATTTTCATGGAACCCAAAAATGATATTGAAACAACTAATATAACCGCAAGAAAAAACATATCTTAAAACCATTTAACCTCCAAAACCCTTTAACCTTCATCAAATTGTATTTTTTTTCTTTTAGGATATATAATAAGACATTTTTTTTATGTTGGGCCCATATACAGGAAGACTGTTCCACAGTACTGCAGTAGTAGGGATGAATGAGGAGGAAAAGAAACATTGTGTGGGTTTCGAGGTGTACTGTAAAAGGAGGTTGGGCGGCAGCTGTACGTGTCCAATGGGTTTAGTACAGGGCGGGGTAATTATTGCTGTTTCAGATGAACATTTCCCGTGAAAGTATTTATAGAATATACAGATTGCAGAGACCAAGCGTCTATGTGAAAGTGAGGGGAGCGAGTTGGTGAGGGATGGGTCATTTATTAGTCTAATTGCTCTCCTCTGTATTGAGTCAAACATTTTGAGGGTGCTTTTTGGATCCCCACTCCAGATGTGAGAGCAGTATTCGAGAGCCGGGCTGATTTGTGACTTGTATAGTGTTAACAGCTGTTTAGAAGTGAAGTGGCATCTTGAGCGAAAGAGAAAACCTAGTTTTTTGGAAGCTGAGGATGCAATGGTTGTGATGTGTTTATGCCAGGAGAGGCTTGATGTCAAGGTAATTCCGAGAAGAGAAATTTCGTCCTCTCTGTGAATTTGAATTTCGTCGAAAACAATGCTAGGGGAAAATGGTTCGTTCTTTTTTGTGAGAAATAAAGCAGAACTGGGTTTTACTAGCGTTGAAGTTGACAAGGTTGTCTGAGCCCCATTGGCGGATGGCTTGGAGGTCGGTATTAAGGGCAGCGGTGGTTGATGTTCTGTGGGTTGAAGTGAGTTGTGTAGAGTAGGGTTTGTCAAATGAAAGGGAGGATTGTAATGTGCTGTCATCTGCAAAACTGTGTATTGGGTTACAGGTGATCAGCTGTGTATTGGGTTACATCCATCAGCTGAAGTAGGTCATTGATATATAGAAGGAAGAGAGTCGGCGAGAGAACTGAACCCTGAGGGACCCGAGAGGATAGGGAGCAGTCTACCATCACACATAGTGTGCGTCCAGACAGGAAGCTGGCAATCCATCTGCAGAAGTCCTAAGGCAGTCCAAATGATAGGAGTTTGCTTAGTAAGCATTTGTGCCAGATTAGGTCAAAGGCTTTGGAGATATCGAGTGCAACTACTTGAGATTCACCACATTTTTCCATAGCATTTGTCCAGTGATGGGTGATATATGAGAGTAGATCTCCTGTTGAACGGCTTTGATGGAATCCATACTGGTGGTCACTTAATAGCTGGGTACTTTCAAGGTAAATTAGGAGTTGAGAGTTGATGATTTTCTCCATTACTTTTGATAGGAGTGAGGTGATTGAGATGGGGCGGTAGTTAGATGGCAGTGATTTGTCACCCTTTTTAGGAATGGTTGAATATAGGCCAGTTTCCAGGGTTTGGGATATATATATATACCGGGTGTTCGGGATAAATTTGACAGTTTCGTAAGGAAAAAGAAAATCTTCTTTGTATCTATTAAATTTAATGAATTGACAAAAAAACATTACAGGCAGAGTTAATTACAATACTATCAACAAGATTTACTCAAAATAACCACCATTAGCATCGATCACAGCTTCAATTCTGCTTCGGAACCTCGAACAAGCTGATGCTACAGTCTCCCTGGGAAGGGCCGCAAAAACTGTTTTAATTTTATCCATTAACTGGGCTTTTGTATTACTGGAAGTGCGATTGGTGTCTTTTTCAACTGCGCCCCATACAAAATAATCCATGGGGTTAAGGTCTGGGGAGTTTGGAGGCCAAACATTTGGACTGGTGAAGTCGTAGAAATTTTCAGACAACCATTTTTGACTTTTCCCAGAGGTGTGGCAAGGGGCCGAATCCTGCTGCCATACATACGGCCTACCATTAGCTACCCTTGTTATCCAGGGCTTGACTACAGTTAGCAACTCCACGAACAAAGCCCGAATTCCAATGCCAGGGTTCTTCAACACCTGTTCCTGCAGATTTGCGAGGAATTCTGCTGTACGAACGCAATCAGATCGTCTGCTAGGGATCTTTCTTCTTGCTACATCCTCGTAGTCACCATTGCAAGTCTCTAGTTCATGCCTGATTGTTTTTACTGTATTCAGGGAGCATTGGGCAGCAGTCGTAATATCCTTATTTTGATGGCGGGCACGAATCATCATGATACAAGTTATTCTCTTCCATGATTCAGGTGGGTTCCAGCTATCCATCCTTTCTGACATCTTGTATATGAATGAAGAAGGGTCCAAACTTTTAAATGAAGAGAAGTGTGTGTTAATACATGTAACTTACGGAAAAATATAATTAATTATAAATATGTCAAATTTATCCCGAACACCCTGTATATATATATATATATATATATATACCAGTGGAGTAAGAGAGAGTGTGTACAGGTGGCATAGGATAGGAGTCAGTTCAGATGCACAGCCCTTCAGGATAATTTGAGGAATTCCGTCTGGGCCAGGAGACTTTTTAGTGTCTAATTTAGACAGCAGGTTTGCGATGTCTTTTTGGCAAAAGGATAAACGGAGCATTGTATGTTGGGCAGTTAGAATGACTGGAGGGCATTTGCCATTGTCAGTTATGTGTGCATTGGAGGCAAAGTGTGATGCCAGGAGATTAGATTTTTCTGTGGGTGATGTTGCAATTGTGTGCCATCTGGGTATGATAGAGGTGGGAATAGCGTAGAGCAAAAGTTACGGCCGATTGCCTTGGCAAGAGACCAAAAGGCACGGCTGCCGTTTGGACAGGCTGCAAGCTTCCTGCTTTTGGCCCGTTCAAATTCTGTTTTGGAAGTGTTGATAATTTTCTTGCATTTGTTACGGGCTTCAGATAGGTATTGAATGAGGATGGGGTTCTTGATTTGAGCCAGTTCTGGTATGCCTGATTCTTCATTTGTACATTTGTACTTCATTTGTTTCACTTGGCACATTTTTTGAAAAACCAGGGTTTAGTTAGGGGACGGCTGGTCTGAGTAGTGTGGGGAATATATGTTTTCATGCCAATGAGGATCACTTTGCTGATACGTTCAGTGCATATGTTTGGACTGGAAGACTGGAAACAATAGTCTAACCATGGGAATGAAGCATAGTAGTCTCGTAGACTGTCCCATTTGGCACTGTTATAATGCCAAACTACTATTGTGTAAGAGTGACAGTGTAAGCGTTATTGCATGGGGAAGGAGATGAGCACTAAGTTGTGGTCAGAATTTCCAGGGGGCTCACTACATTTACTGCATATTTAGAGGGGTCATTAGTAAGGAAGAGATCTAGGGTATTTGGGGAGTGGTTTGGGTTATCTGGTATTCTGGTTGGTTTTTGAACAATTTGTGTGAGGTCATTGGTGACTGCAAATGTTTCAGCATCTCTGCCTTCAGGATCTGTATAACTGGAAGAGGAAAACCAATTGGTGTTATGGATGTTGAAATCACCCAGGAGGATGATTTCATGCTAGAGGTTTTGAAGAAATTCGAAGACACAGAAGTGCAAGCCATCATCAAGTTTTTCATGCTGCAAGAAAAGTTTGCAACTGAGATTCACCAAGCTTTCTGCGAGACTTTAGAGGACTGTGCTCCAGCATATCCAACAGTTGTCAGGTGGGTGGCCAAGTTTAAAACTAGGCATCCCAAGACAACAGAAGCCCTCGGGTCAGGAAGACCTACCACAGCGATCATACCTGAAAACATCGATGGAGTGAATGCCATGATCCTTAATAAGGGACAAATACCAGTCAAAGCATTGCAAAGAATAGAATCTGGGGATATTCAGGGAACGAGTTAAGGTCATTATTCATCAACATCATGAAATGCAGAGGCTCTCAACGAAGTGAGTCCCCAAATATTTGAATGCCGACCAAGAGAGGGAACGTGTGCTGTCATCTCAAGGGATTTTGGATCATTTTGAGAAATCAGGTGCAAATGTTTTGGCTCATATTGTGACTGTTGATGAAACATCGCTTCATCACTATGAGCCAGAGACCAAACACCAGTCAATGGAGTGGAGATACAGAGGTTCTCTATGGCCAAAGAAGTTCCAAACCCAAACGTCAGCAGGGAAATTCTTGCCATTGTCGTTTGGGATATGGATGGTGTAATCCTTACCAAGTACCTAAAAAAAGTGAAACTGTTACAGCAGCAGTTTATTCAACAGCTCTGAAAGAATTGAAAGAGGTACTGAAGGAAAAAAAAAAAGGCGCGGGAAACTGAGCAGAGGCGTGTTGCTTTTGCAGGACAACATACCTGCTCATGAAACTCAACAAACAATACAAAACTTGGACTTTCAATGTCTGCCTCACCCACCCTATTCGCCAGACCTAGCCCCATCTGATTATTTCCTATTCCCCGATTTAAAGAAACACTTGAAAGGAACAAAATTTACCGTAGATTATGAAGTTGTATCTGCGGCTGAGGACTGGTTTATGCAACAAGGGAAAGACTTTTTTTCTCAGAGGATTGCAAATGATGCAAATGACAGTGTTGTAACAAGCGTTATAACACTTCATGGAGAATATATAGAATAATGTGTACGTGTCCGCGCGGTTGGCCTAGTGGCTATACGCTTCGTAACCATATGCCTGGGGAAGGAGTGCCCTAGGTTCGATTCCCGTCGACGACGTGAGGAGCTTAAGGATCTTTCTCAGCCATAGCCAAGTTAGCCGATCTTGGGGAAAAAACCTGGCCAGCAGGTTTTTTCCCCTAGTTTATCTGCGGTTTTTCATCTCGCAAGCAGGCAAACCGGCCCTGTGAACACACTTACGGATACAGTCAGGAATACTTAAGACAATCCCTCCAGCCATAGATCTGAATTGTCAGCTATGCCGGTCCCGAGCCCGGATAAAAATAGGGGGGATTGAGGTGGTGCCGTACCTCCCCGTAAAAGGGACTCACAGTCGTTAAATCACCATACGAAATGAATGAATGAATGAATGTGTACGCTACATGGTTTTACCTCAATTTATTCGTGGTGATTATTTTAACATTTCAGCACACCCTTGTAAATTTAAATTTTATTTATCATTTGCAAATTTAAAAAAATAAAAAATGCTTTGACGTCTTTGTGACGTGACATCGTTTTCGAGATATCCATTACAAATCCACCTCTCTCTTCCTCTGATCAGAATGTGATAATAATTTCAGTACAACTCCTTCTTCCTTCTTTCTCTCACCGGAAAAATAAATATATGGTAATATGCATTATGCTAATTTTATGAAATTTGCAAGTATTTATGTGAAATTGATCGTAATTTGTTCTTAGTAAATACTTTTAAAAATAATGAGTGAATTTAAAAAATTACAACTCATTTATCATGCTAATTTAAGCTCTGTCTTTGTTTTGTCATCCAATTTCCATATTTAGAGGTTGAGAGAGAGAGATTTCATTTTAACACAGCAGATTATAACGTTTTCTTTTTATTTCTGATTGTATAAAGGGAGGAATTTATGAGCGAGGGAATAAGAGGTTAAAGTGAAAAGAGAAACTCATAAAGATCAACGAAAAATATCGGATGACTGAGGACTTACAGTGAGTGAAAACTTTCTCCTTTTTGTAGGGGGGGGGGTAAAGAGAAAAGAGCCTACTCATTTTTGAAATCTAGTGCTTATGGAAGAATTTAACTAATGAGGAGGTGGTGAACATTTTCTATAATATTCAAATATAACAGTGGTGTTCAACCTTTTTTACTACTTGAGCTACTTTTCTATAAAAAGTTATTCGGCGATCTACTCTCTTATATAGATCACGTTCCCCCCAACCTGATATCTGATTACGCACAAATAAACAACTAAAAATAAACAACTAAAAACTTTATTTGTGCATTTAAAACTTTATTTATCACTTTTAATTATTTTAATACAACAAAAAAAATATTGGAATAAAATATTTATTTCTCCATTTTGGAAAACCAAAGTTAGAAAAACCAACAGATTGATTACAAACTCATAAGTTACAGGAAATGCTGGTTGATTAAAAAAAAAGTTAATGTGAAATTTGGCATTGTTTGGACCTCGCAATATTTTCATAGTCAAGTTGATACGAAGAAGTGGCCAATCGCAGACAATCATCCAAATTATCATTTGTAATTTGGTTTCTTAATTGATTTTTTTATGACGGTCATATTTGAAAAAGCGGATTCTGACAAGTATGTCGATCCGAAACACACAGAATTTTTCGCGCAATATCTGTTAATATTGGGAATTTTTCATGTGCATACTTCCAAATGACTTCATTGTTTATTCATTTTAAATATAAACTATTCTGAATGTTGATTATCTCAAGTTATACTTCAGCTTGGTTTATATCAAACAGCCCACTAATTTTATTCGAAATTTCTGCGATGTTCAAGTTTTCTTGAAATGGATTATTGATAAAAGTACAACCATTTCAGTTTTATTAAAATCTTTAAATCTTGAATTTATTTCTTCCTCAACTAATTCTATTTCACGAATAAATTCTTTTAAATCATAGCGAAGCATTTCTTGATTGCGTTCAAAAAATTTTAATAAATATGGGAAATGTCTAAATTCGCGGGCATTTATATTTTTCTTTAATAAAAGTAAGTATTGTTGGAAAGTTTTTATTGAACTTAACATGCCAATTAAATTTTTATCTCTACCTTGTAACTCTAAATTTAAATTGCTTAATTTCGTACAGAAATCTACTACAAATGATAAGTGTAACAACCATCTTTTATCACTCAATTGTGTTTTCTCCTTTTTCATCAAGAAAAATTTTACATCGTTAATTAATACGAAATCTTTCTAAAAATTGACTTCTGCTGAGCCAGCGAACATTATTGTACAACAGAAATTCCCTATCATCATCTGCCTGTAATTTAAATAACCGCCGTTGCAGGGCTTTTCCTCGAACAGAATTTACAATTTTAAATGTAATATCCAAAACATCTTTTGTGTTTAATCTTTTACTACACAGTACTTGTTGGTGAATAATACAGTGGTACGTTAAAAAATCTGGATATTTGTCATCGTTTTTACATAATGAAATGAAGCCTCATTTATTACCTATCATTTCAGGAGCATCATTAGTAGTAATAGACACAAGTGTAAAAAGCGGAAGTTTGTGTTGTTTCACAAATTCATCAAATGCCGAAAAAATGTCTTCTCCCCTAGTCCTTCCCAATAATGGTATACTTTTGAAAAGTTCTTCTTTACTTGAATAATCTTGAAATACCATGCGAATAAATACCATTAACTGAGCAATATCAGCGAAGTCGTTTGATTCATCAAATTGTAATGAAAACGCAACACACTGGTGAATGTCTGACATTAACCTGGCCTGGAAACTTTTCTCCGGCAATTGGAACTCTTCCTTTCGGCAATTTGAAACCTTTTCTGCGGCCTATAAGTAGTCTCTCTCTCTCTCTCTAGCGACATCTTGAACCCAGAAGCTCCTTTCTGGAAGCGGGAAACTCCTCTCTCTCAAGCAACTTGGATCCGGGCAGTCTCTCTGAAGGCAATTCTGGAACCGGGACCCCTTCTGCTTGCTTCAGTCCCTTTTTATTTGGCCTCCTCTGAGACCTCGCATGAAGTTTGGCAACCCCTAAAGAATCGGTATGAGTCTTTCATCTTAAGTTTCAAGTTCGGCACGCCTTTTGTTCTCCTCTCTTTTCTTTTGATTGTAAGTTGCCGGCCATCGGAAAGTTGTTTGAACTCTTTCTGACTGTCTTCAGAGATGTTTACACTTAGAGCCTGCAAGCCTTTCCCATAGATACAAGTTTCAATAACAAATTTCTAATGCCGCCATGTAAAGCTTCGACGACAAAAACATTGCCTTTGTTTTTAACACTCTAACAAATTCTTATTAAAGCAGTATATACAGTTAGCTTCAAAAGAGTTATTTACAAAAACATCTAATACAAACTATACCGAGACAAACAAAGTTTATTTTTTTACAATATTCACATGGCACTTAACCTAAGTAAAAAATCGATGTATTGTGCTTTGGAATATTTTAAGCTACAATCGAGTTTTGACACTTTGCTTATAATCGTATTCACTCGGCTCGCTGTTTGACTTCTACTGATCCAAATTAATTCATTTACCCAGACTTATAAGAAAATTACTGATTTGACAATTTTAACGAAAAATAAATAAATAATAGCAATACACTTAAAGCGAATTAAAAAATGATGATAAATTATTTTTTAATAATGATTAAAGCGAAATACAAAATAATGATAAATAAAATATTATGTTTTCAGTTTTAATTAAATTTGTAAGGAGGAATACACAAGAGATCGATCAAAAATCGCTCTGCGATCGACGGGTTGAACACCCCTGAAATATAACTTGGTTGCAGACGTCGGGAGATTTTTGAAAAGTTAGATTGTAACTTCATTTTATGCATTGTTCTGCTAGTCTAAGAAGTTGTTCATATTAAGAAAAAAATCACAGTTCAAAAACAGGATCCAGAAACGAAGAAATTTAGTATAATTCCGCTCAAGAAAGATTTCCATACTCTAAAAAGTGGATTACAACACCTAATAATAACTGATCGTTATTATTACAAAAAAGATCAAAACAGACTACATCTCGACTGAAATTTAGAATATTGCTCTATTTAATTTCACCAATTCTCCTCCCCCCTCAATAAATAAATAAAAAATCGTTATTGTACATTATGATGAAATTTAAATAGGGTAGATGATATTCTTGCAGCTTGCTCATTTTTGTGTTTTAACTGCAAAAAAAGTTATTAGAAGGTCAGAGTATTTAAAAGTGACTGTGAAGGACGCCACTGTTATTACTAACACTGCTTGCTTACCACGTTTTTGGAAGAAAGTAAGATTGTATTACTTTTCGGCTGAGTTTGTAACAGTGCCAAGATACGCAAGTGCATGCGAGCGTGTTTGTGTGTGTGTGAAGCGCCTACGGATATTAACATACACTCCTTAACTTACATATTTGTATAAAGTAATTCATTCATTGATAGTATTTTCGCCATCATTACTGAAAATAGACTACTTAAAGCAATCTCATTAGTTTTGAATATATATTCAGCGATAGTTTTGTTAGCCAAAGAATGGCCCGTGTATATACAAGGTAGAATTAAACTGGTATTGTTTGTTGCTTGCTATGTATTTTCGAAAATGTATCGACGTTCAAGTCTGCATTAGTTCATTACACAGCATTAGAAGTCCGATGACTGCGATGGGCAAAGCTGTGACGAGTCATAAAACCAAAGCTTGTAAACAAACTACGCTCTCTAGATGACAGGACAAGATATCAATTGATTTGTTGCAAACGTTAACATTGTGATGCGCTCAGTTGTCTTTCTTTGTATTGTTTGACGTAAACATATCTTTCTATGGAATTAAGATAAACTTCATCCCACACGAGTCTGACCTAAGATTAGCTTAACTCTGGTCGATGAAAGCTGTTTTGCTTCATTGACTGCTATTGTGTTTCAGCATGGTAAGCTCTTTGAGTATTAGTTGAAGTTTAAAAACTACAGTAGTAGACTTTATTATTATTGTTGAACTGCTGAAGCAAAAGTTAAACAGTACTGTAATGAGTGCTTAAAATACCTAGTATAAAATTCTACAACTTTTTTATATAAATTAAAACTAAATATGAAAAATGAAGTGATAATATCCTTGACAGAGTGGATAAATGCTACGTTATTTCTGTTGCTACATTGCAACCGGTTACCTTGGTAATGTAGAGGTCGTCTGTTGAACACAAGCATCTACAAACTAGCATGTGAAACTGACGAGGATTTCAAGAGTGAAATCTCCCGATAACCTTGCTTCATACTCAATATGTTTCGGACTTTTGCCACTTAAAGTAATGACAATGCTTTAATTGGATGCAATTAAATACCTTTTAGTTTCGCTCGCTGTTTCTCTTCTCCCAGTACCAGTTGAATTAAACTGTCGTGAACTAGTTATTTAGAAGTAGAGTAATTGTGGCAATTTGTCATACGATATCTTGTCTTTACGATTAATAATTTCTAAACATTGAACAGAAACCTCTTTGTGAAATTGAATAACATGCATATAATATTCAAACTATTTCGTATATTTGTAAAAGTCTTCATTGAAATTAGGAACTGTACTTTATCTGTAAGATTCGTGGTAGACTTACAGTATTTAATTAAACTTTGACGAAATACACAACACAGATTTTATAGCATACTCTCTAATTTAATCATTACAAGGATATTTAAACGTACTATTCATCTAAGTCGTAATTAAATTTTCATATCACGCTGAGGGAAGTCTATTAATTTCGTCGCTGTTTACAAGAGTAATTTAAAGCGTTCCACATCAACTTAACTAGCACTACATACGTCACTCTCCACACAAATAATTTCTTGGAAGCAGTGATTTTATTCTGTCGAAAGACATTCACAAATTATTCATAGTGGGAATCGAACTCATGATGTATGATGTATTGGTCAGATAGCTAAGCGTTATCCACTTTGGTCAACCAGGGCGGTATTCAACGGAGTGGAGAATGATATGTGAAAGTGTTTCTCCATCATTGAACAAATTACTCATATCTATTTTTTTTTTACATCAACCCCCACGCACGAGAGGTCTCAAGACATATTCTACTGTAGCCCCGTGTGGGGGGACAGGTGATTAGAGAGAAAAAAGAAATCCATTAATGTGTTTCTTTATTCGCTTTCCTATAGATGGAAAAGGAGAGCATCATTGAGAGACGGGTCATCTACTAAGCGAGCCTCTCTTCACGATACAATCAAACATTCTGAGCTGGGGGAGGTTGATACGCCACCCCAGACGCGAAAGAATATTGATGAGCAGAAAAGTAATGTTTATTAATGTTAAAAAAAACGAAAGCTTTCTGGAATTAAAGAGGCTATGGAGGTGATGTGTTTCTGCCAAGATAAGTTAAATAAGTTAAATGTGAATGTCAGACCTCATTTTGATAAGTGAGCGAAGTGTTATCAAGAGTGTAGGAGAGGGAGGCATGTAAATTATATTCATCCCACTTTGGAATGACTAGAAGATGGGTGTTTCTTCTTCTTCTTCTTCTTTTTCCTCTTATTGCTCTACAGCTCAAATCGAGCCTTGGCCTCTTGGATTTGTTGCCTCCAACCCTGTCTGTCCAAAACTTTACTTCTCTGGTTTGGACACTTAATATGAATCATACTACAGTGTCCAAACAGGGCCGGCGGAAACGGGCATGCGGGCGCTGCTACGAAGGGGGCGCCGCCGCAGAGGCACGGTTCATAAGTTCATTTTTAAGAAACAAAATTTTTATCATAAAAACAAAAAATTCTTAGAATGATCAATATTAAAATAAATAAGGCCGGATACACCGAATAAAAATTTTTAAAAAATTATAGTGCCGCCTCTTTGATCAGCCGGCTGTTTACAATTTTGTAGCGAGAGCAGGCTAAACTTGCTTGCAGAATGTTGTGTCTACTGCAGTCTATCTAAAATGAAACGGTGAACGGTTTTTATGCGCAGAAACGAATTATCGTACAAAACATTTGTTCCTAGTTAGCCAGTCATATGGCACGCATCTCAGTAGGCTACTGACAGCAGCATTGCGAACTATTATTTCGTCTCTTTGTCATGTTGTGTAATAATTTCTTGTGGGTATAAAATAGAAATGGAATCAGAAATTTAAAAAAAAACGTTATCCGGTGCACAAAATCGTAAGCGTCATGCTGCGAAAGAAGCAGTTATTAAGAAACAAACTGGGGCTCTTAATAAATTTGTTAAAATATCAAAATATTCTGATGCAGATTGTAACCAACTCGATACATCAGAAATCAGAGTTGAAGAACCGTGCATATCATCCAGTTTTCATGAAAGTACTATTGCAACTATTGCAAACATAAGACGCATGATTTAAGTGAAAAACAGTTAGGAGAAGATTTAGTTGTAGTTGACCACGAAACTAACACATTGTTAGTCTCTGTAAATTTAGAAGATCCAGGTGAATGCGAAAATATTGATGAAAACTTACGAGTTGTTTTAATTGAAATTGGGCCTGTTCAAAAGAGAAATATAATATATCCCAGAGATACATATGGTCGTAAATTTGGCGACACGTATTATAATAGAAAAATGGAAAACGGGGAGCTCGTGCCAAGAACATGCCTCATTTATTCCGAAACTTTAACTTCTGTTTTTTTGCTTTTGTTGCGAACTTTTTGCACCTACTGAATTAAGTAGTCTTGTAGAAGATTATAACGATTGGAGAAATGTAAGTACAGCTTTGCATAGACATGAGGCTAGTTTAACTCACATGAAAAATTTCTTAAAATGGAAGGAACTTGATAAAAATTTAAAAAACAAAACTGCTGTTGATTGCCAGACTCAAAGCATGTATTAAATGGAAAAGAAACATTGGACGAGTGTTTTAGAACGCTTGATTGAAATTATAAAATTCCTTGGTAGCCAAAATTTAGCTTTACGCGGATCATCTGATAAATTATATGAAAGGAATAACGGCAATTTTTTTAAAATTAGTTTGATCCCGTTATGGAAAAATCATGTTGAAAGGGCCCTACATCGAAATAATAAAGTACACTATTTGAGTAAAGACAGACAAAATGAAATATTGGAAACTTTAAGTAACGCAATCAGGGATACAATTTTATAATCAATTCGAAAATCTAAATATTATTCCATAATTTTAGACTGCACACCTGATGCAAGTAAAACAGAACAAATGACCATTATTATTCGCTTTGTTTACTGTGACAATGGAATTATCAAGATCAGGAAAAACGTTTTAGGTTTTGTAGATATATCAGATTCCACAGGACGTGGTTTATCTGCAACAATAATGGAACAACTGGAAAAATGGAACATCCCCATTGAAGACATGCGAGATCAAGGGTATGACAATGCGGCAAATATGAAAAGGTAAACATATGGGCTCCAAAATTTGCTTTTGAACAAAAATCCTCTATCTTTTTACGTGCCATGTGCTGCTCATACTCCAAATTTAATCATTAACGATGCAGCCAAAGTGAATGCAGATGCAATTAGTTTCTTTGCAATTATTCAAGAAATATACAATTTCTTTTCATTTTCTTACAAACATTGGGCAATACTTTTAAAGTTCCCAAAATTTTAACATTGAAATAGCCATCAAGCGAGGGAAAGTAAAATTAATGCAACATTCTACGATATCAATTACGAGAAATTTACGATGCACTTTTTGAAATTTTAAATAATGAAAATTTTAATAAAGAAACTCAGCATGAAGCACAAACATTATGTGCTAAAATAAAGGACTACAAATTTATTTGCTCTCTTATAACTGGGCATGATTCACTTGACAGAATAAACCCTGTGAGTAAAATGCTTCAAGACAAAAATATGAACATTACACTTGCTTTAGAATCTATCGAAAACTTAAAAATATTCTTACAAGAGTATTTAATAAAGTTTAATTTAATAAGAGTATTTACAAGAGTATCTATCAGATACACATTTTAAAGAAGTGCTAAAAACGGCAAAAGAACCTTGTGAAGAGGTGGATGGAGAACAAGAATTTAAAACTGGTACGTTCGACGACGAAAGAAGACACGACAATTTGACTACGACCTTCATGACAAAATGCCACAATCGCCAGAAGATAAATTTAGAGTGAATGTGTTTTATACACTTCTAGACGTTGCAATGTGTTCGTTAATAGAACGTCTTGAACAACTAAAAACATATTATGATAATTTCAATTTCTTGTATAGATTACTACCAATTAATAACGAAGATTTACGAAAAAATTGTGACGATTTAAAGATTCTCTTGAAGGACGGCGACAATAAAGACGTAAGTGTAATAGACCTATATGACGAGTTATGCTTTCCGGGATATTTTTCAGAAGGATAATATAAATATTCAAAACCCTTTCGATATTCTTAATTTTATTGTGTCCAATAATTTATCTTTCCCTAACTTTTCAATTGCTTTAAGAATACTATTAACCTTACCTGTTAGTGTAGCGAGCGGTGAACGTTCCTTTTCCAAGTTGAAATTGATTAAAACCTACTTAAGAACAAGGATGTCACAAAAAAGGCTTGTTAAAAGTTTGGCGTTAAAAGCAATTGAAAATGATATATGTGCGAAATTAGATGTTAAGACCATTATTTCTAATTTTATGAATATGAAATCAAAACCCTAAAATTTTAATTAAAAAAATTCAAGTATATTTATGTAATTTAATTTATTTTCTGTTATTCTGTAAAGATGTTATTTTTTGAATACTTATATTAAATGTTCTAATTATTTCTGGATTCTTTTCTTATTTTCTCATCTATCTTGAGTTTCTTTTATTTTCCTAAAAGATAGTTCCACTTATAAAAATTATTAAAAGTTTTTACAAGTTACTAAGTATTTAGTAACTTGTAAAATGAAAGAAATTTTAAACTTTAGTTCAAATAAATTTTAACAAAATTAAAATTCATTTTAATTTTGTTAGCGATTCGGATCGGTGAGAAGGCTATAATCCCTTCATCATTATATTCAACGATTAAAGTGAAGCGGCTTTGTCAAAATATGCTTTAACTTTTAAGAATTTTTTTGAATAATCGGGTTTTTAACGATTATCCTGCCTAGTCAACAACCGCGGTTCGTTACATTTAGCGAACCCACGTATGGCTGTTCTGTCAAAATTTATTTAAGAAATTTCAAATAATTTAAATTTTTATTATCGTAAAAGAACCACACACGCCCGGATCGTTACAGGGGCGCTTAGATAGAAATTGCATGCAGGCGCCAAAGACCCTAGCGCCGGTTCTGAGTATGATGTTGGTATCTTTTCTAAAGGTGTCTATCCATTCTTGTTCTAGGTATTTCTTTTGGTCTTTAACAATAATTTTACCAGTCCATAATGACCTGAATAAGATAATACTCTTATTTGGTCCATATAATCCTGCTATCCAAGTAAGATCTGCATATCAGGATGAATTCATTCAATCAGTACCTTCACTCTTACAGTGTTGCAATATAAGAGTTTAAGATGGTGCCATACACATCAATTTTACATGCGCCATTCGCGTGTCAGAAAAAAGTGACGAGAAATGTACAGTCCACTTTTGAATAGTACTGGGGTTTATTTAAACAATCGTTTCTTAAATAGCTTCATGTTGCCGATGAATATCATTCAGCAAAACGCTGTCTCCTCTCTCTCTCTCTCTCTCTCGGCTATTTCGCTGCACAATTCAGCGACCACTAGTGTTAGGACGTGAAACTTCACACTAAAGAACGAGAACTGGAATATCTAATAAATGAGTGCAACCTGCTTTCCACTATTACTTGGTTTGTCTTTTCCTAAAAAGTGTATAACATATTTTGTTATACACTTTTAACATCTACCATTTCGAAATATTAGAAAAATTTTTCTGCGATAATGGACTATGTGTTAATTACTTGTTTTGAAGTTGTAACCTCTTTAAAAGGATAAGACAGTCATAATTCTTCTCAAATAGGAAAACGATAAGTATTATCGTTTTCCTATTTGAGAAGAATAATAATAATAAGTATTATTATTATTATTATTATTTAAAAAAATTATTATTATTACGGGCAACTCCAAGGAGTCCTTAGACTCATCGAGGGAGGTCCTAAACATCATGTCAAGAACAACTATTCAGCATCCACACAGTATCTATCATACTTTGCGTTGAACTCATTCACTAGTTACCACTCAGAACTAGTAGAAATACCACTAGTTTTCGTAGTATCCACTACCTAAAAGATGTGGTTCTAAATGACCATATTTTCTTCTTTTAACCGTTCTTGTTAAAGTATCGGTGACTTAGCTCTGTTTCGAATTTCTTAGTTTTCGTTACAGACTAGATAGAAACTTCTGTTGAAATTTATGTAATTCGTATGTTTGCTTTTGATTGGAGATCCAAATCTTTATGTTTATTCGAGCCATGCATGTTTTTTTAGGGATTGCAACGTGTAGAAAATAATAAATACATTATTCGGTGCAATATCAAGAAACTCTTAGTAAAATTGAACCGCGTATACTGTTAGCATACCCCTACTAGTTAAGCTTCGTTTCTAAAAGGAAAATGATAGATTATCTTTAGTGAGATAAAAATACTGATTTTTCAAAACATTTTTGATTATTATTAAATTTCCTCAGCTGAACTCTTTCTGCTATTCCTTCACTTGTACATGCGCCTTGTTTCCGTATTCATTTTAGATGGTAGGGTTTCTCAGAAGCACTTCATACTTCCAAAGTTTTTTTTTTTTTTTTCAAAGTTTGAAAAACTTTTTATTTTGAAGTACTCTGTTAGTTTTATTGAAGTTCACAGACTTGTCTCTGGTTTTGATCGAATAGAAGAAGAAGAAGAAGAATCACGAAGATCTGGAGAGTCTAAGATTCAAAAGATTCAAGCCAGCGTTATACTGCAAGCAATCTTCCATTCTCACATGAAAATTCTTTCTGAGATTACCAGAGCCTACCATCAAAGCATTCAGCGGAACCCAAACTTCAAAAGTTGAACATTATACTATTTACATTACTGCTATTGATCGTAAGGGAAGAGATTCTTAAAAAAGACGATGACCTTCTTGAGATTGTTGTCTGTTTCTTAATCTGTATTAACTTTTATATGCTTGAAAATGAAAAAAAATATTGGAAACACTATAAGAAAATCCGAATATTGCTTTGAACTGTGAAGAAAAACAGACATGTCCTTACGCATAATACTAGTCTATTCTCTCTCTCTCTCTCTCTCTCTCTCTCTCTCTCTCTCTCGTTCGATCAAGATGCGAAAAGAAAACTCTTCATTGCTATTGTTATTGTTACAACACATGCATAACTCTGAATATGCAAAGAACGTGCATATCTGCAGCTGTGCGCATTGTCATTATATAATTATTATATTATTATTTTACATAGTCCAATCAAACTATTATGACCACTCCTGTTATTTCACAATTGGCTATTTTAATTCGCCAATGGCACTTCTGTCACACAATCATAGTGTGGTAGTTAATGCGTTTCAAGATTTAATTTTGAACAGCGACGAATGACTGTGTTGTTTCCCTATTTCGGAGACTCCAAAGTAGGTGCCCAGTCATACGAATGCCTTATCATCGATTAGGATGGATTTCTGCAAATGCTTTCGACTTTATCTTCTACGCTAGATTCGTTATATCAAATCATAAGGAAACTACTCCGAAGTGGATATCACGATAAATTACGTTATCTTAAAAAAATACATCCTGCAGATACGCTGTTACACTCAATCAAGCTCCTTTATCATGCGATTAATATTTATTGTACATAATTTGTTTTCGATCCAGACTCACTAGATTTTGAGTAATTTATATTATCGACACGACTGCTTCCTTCTGCAGAAAATGTCCATTGGGAACTTGCATAAGCGATCTATTTCTTCCACTACGAGCAGCACTGACATTAGATGCTGAGAATTCTGGCTGATTTTAGTCGAAAGAACTGATGCCTCATCTATTTAAAGGATTTCAAGTCTGTTTAATAAGGATAATAAAGAAGTAAACTGTCCCATCGCTCTATCAGTTTATAGGGAAAGCAGAATTTCTCAGCTCTACATTTTGTTAAGCGATGCACGAAATAAACAGCGTGTTAGTATTTAAATATCATCGCATTTAAACTCAGAAAAATATCATAAAGCGAAGTGGACTTAAAAATAAGAATGAAATAAATGTTTATATCCAGATGTGTTTAATATATAATCCTCGCAGACTCGACAGTCAGGAAAATTAAAATTAAAATCAGCTTCCTCTTATATCTCAATGTCTTATATCTCATTATAAGAGAGTGACATACCCTAAGAAAATTAGATTCTCACGATATCCTATGTAAAACCTCCGTAGCGCTGCTGCGATGACCTGGCATCATTTGTCATTCCACTGGAAAATCCTAGATTCGAATCCAGTCTGGAAGCTAGGAAACTTTATAGAAGCTTTTATAAACAGAAAGTGATCAGCTGGTTTCATATGGATGATGGTAGGAATTTTTCCTTCCTGAAGCTCGAGTTTCATTCGGCAGAACAGCCAAATCGGCTGTAGAACACATGCAATTAGCAAAGATAATATTATGGCTTTATGTATCCTTAGATCCTATGGCTGTGATTCTAAGCAACGCATTCCATCATCTGCTAATCTAATAGACGGAATGGTGGCTTGTGTCTATGTGATTTAACTTTCCATAAAGCTAATTTATGCTGTTATATGATCTGCCGTGTCTGCTATGTTCTCCATTAGATGTATCTGATTTTTTTGGGAGGGGGGGGGATCAGAGTATCTGGAGGTAAAGCCTTTAATAAGTAAAGTGAATGTTGAGAGAGAGTAGCATCGAGTCAAATAAACTTAGTACAAAGAGACATGGAATTGAGCAAATATCCATAAGCACTTCATCCGGTTTAGCTCTTGATTGCCACTAGACCGTTCATTACTCAACGTATCTAATGTTTATTTAGAACTTTAACAATGTCACGAGCTGTCTTAGAGACTAGATGTTGTGATAACACCGTTTGAAGAGCAAACTGATGTGTGTACAACTCATTTTCATGTGCTTTGCTACATAAAGAAATACAAACCTTCCTTTCGGAGAATAAAAAAAAAGCGAAAACTCGTTTTAAAGTATTGCTTCAAAGGAAGCATTGCTTTCAACTATTGCTTCACAGTTATCCTCACTCTTTTGAAGAATTTCAAAGAAGCTTGCGTTGTGCACATTATCCTTTGACAGCATCTCAGATATTGCAGTCATGATTACGGATGTATACTGTGAAATAGCCTTAAGATGTATGAAAGCGTGTTTTAGTTGGGAAATGTAATAATATTCTTGTTGCTGTGCTTTGCGGATTGCTCACTCTACATTATATGAAGGGACTGCAGGCATAGTTGGTGATCAATTGCTTATGTTTCAGCATCGCATCGTTTTAGGATGGCGAGTAGGTTCGTTAATATTGTGGTGTTAGTCATTTTATGGGATTTATATAAACGGTGGTTTCAGATATAGCGAAAAGGATTACTTGAATGACAGATATTGGATACTGGAGCCGTAAAAGGTCACTGAAACTCGAACACACACACACACACACACACACACACACACACACACACACACACACACACACACACACACACACACACACACACACACACACACACACACACACACACACACACACACACACTTAATAGTTCAAATAGTTTTTATTAAATTGTTAAACTAGTTCGTTCAAGCCTGCCTTTATAGAAATTATTATTTTTCTTATCATTCCATTTTTATTGGCAAATAATTCCATATGAGATTTTTTTTTCATTTCACAGCATAAGTGATAAGAAAGTGAAAAGTGGATTGTCTCTCAAAACGATTTGAAATAATAATAATAATAATAATAATAATAATATTAATAAATCTTTCATAGATCGTAGGAATTTAATCAACTTTGATAGTTATGATATATTAAAATTTGAGCCTTCGTAGTTCAGTCGGTACCGAGGATACCCTTTGAGTGGAAACATTTGTGTTCGAATTCCATCTGGAACTCGCATAACCTCTATTAGATTTTTTTTTTTAACTTAAAGTGAATTCTCCGACTCCAGATTCGATTGTGATCATGGTGTCAGCGTAAAGACATGCGATTATTGGAAGCGCACCTTTTTAAAATCGTCTATGATCGCTTTCTCACTTGTTACTATTTGCTACATTTTTTTTTTTATTGAAATGACTGATTTACTGACAACGGACTTATTACATCATTCGGATTCGTCAAAAAGTGGAAAATGAGATCGCCTGAATTTTAACTTTTAATCAAGTCTCATATTTTGACTGATAACCCACTTATTTATCCTTTTTTCACGAATAAGTATATTTAAACTTAATTTTACTATTTCTAAAATATTTTAACCATTTTCCAAACTTTTTCTGAAAATACTAGTTGAGACAAGAAACTTTTCTAAGAATATCACGGTTTCCCTATTCAATGCTAAGCTAGATCTGTTTTGTTATGAACAAACATCATTGTACGGTGAATTCGTCCTACCCTCCCTCTCCACTAAAAATATTTCCCACAGCACATGTATATATAATATGTTGCTTATGGTGGCAGATAAAGTGGGATTCTTTTCATCCTTTACATGCCTAAAGTGAACTCAAGTGAGAAGACGAAGTGCAACCATCTTTTTTTATATATACCGAAAAAAACGCAGTCTGTTGTTTGGTAAGATATACTGCATAGTTTTGAGAATTTGTAGCTTTGTTTCTTTCTGTCGACAAATCTGTAGAAGTTCCAATTTTTTTTTACTTACGGGCTTCTCCGTCGACTATAAAGTACGTATTTTCTTCCAGTTAGAAATCGGAAAAAAAAAAAGAATACATCTGATTTCAAATCAGCCTGAAAATCAGTTAAAGAATTATATTTTCTCAGAATTTTTGCGAATTGATAGCAGGATTTTCACAGCATTCATCTTCTTGGGAAAGTCGGAAAATCTTTTTATAAAATATGTTTCAGCAAAAATATACAAATATACTGAGTGAATCAACTGCAAAGAACTGTTATGACATTCCACCCATTGTGCATTAGAAATGCATTTAACAGAGAAGGTATATAGTATATGCTTCTTTCTGCTTGGTTATAGGCTATTGCGGTAGTGCCGCAGCTTTACCATATAATGTTGTCAAGAAGAAATATTCGGGATCTTTTGTGTCACTCGACTACTTCTATTAACTGTGCAGAGTGGTTACATTTGTAATTTGCATTTATCAAGTTTCTGTTTTTTTTTTTGTTTTTTTTTTTACTGGGCTGTTGTTCCGTATACACTCAGGATTATTGCTGACTATAGCTTCACTCAAAGATTTGTATATCAACGAAACTGTTCCAAACCAGAGACAATGTCTTTGGTCTGGAACAGTAAGGTAGTTAATATCGCTAGTCCACTTCGTATCGTGATCTGCGTATTGGCTAAGATATTATATAAATAAGTTAAATATAATGTTTTATTATAATAATATTCAATATTTCCGCGCGTTTCGCAATCATATGCCTGGGGAAGGAATGTCCTAGGTTCGATTCTCGTCGGTGACGTGAGGAGCTTAAGGATCTTCCTCAACCATAACCAAGTTAGCCGGTCTTGGGCGTGGACAGCAGAGTCCCCCCCCCCCGGTTTATCCTGGTGTTTTTCATCCTTTAAAGCAGGCAAACCGGCCTTGAGAACTCGACACTACAGACAATAGGATATACCCGGGCGTAGGGCTGACCACCTTATCCAGTGAACGGTTTTAGGTCTGATGATTAATAAACCCTCGACATCGCAAGGTAAAAAAAAGAGGGAAAGGAAGATGAGATGAGATGAATATTCAATATTGAATTCAATGTAAGAAATTAAAAAAAATTATTATTAATTTTTTATATATATTTATAAAATCATATTTCAACCATTGCAGAGTTGAGTAAGGGAGTGGCCAACCTGTGACTGGCCACCCGCTACTGTATTATGCAGTGGTTCATTCTACCACTCTACTATGCAGTGATTGGCATCAGCATTCACTAAGATGAGTCAACTGCCCGAAATGAAAATTTTGGTGCCTAAGTGCGTGGTTCATTATTCCTTACCCATCACACATCGGAAGTGTAACACTCGAGCATTTATTGACACGGTCTACAATTACCTCACAGGTTACATAACAACACGTTAGGATCTTGTAACCTAAATCTACCATCGAAGGTAAGTAACAATACCAGATTGAGTGTACTTTCAAGTGGATCGGGAATAACACAGAAGATCGTACACAAATTTAGGAAATGTCCTGACTTAGTTCATATATTATTGTTGTTGTATGTACAATCTTCTTATCTTTTTAATCCTTTTATTCATCAGGTATGCTTAGTGTTTGAAGCAACCAACTGTTTACTAATTGCTGTCTTATTATCTCTCCATGGTTTTGAATACTAATTATGCTTTGGTAACAGCGCTGCTGTTTTAATCCTCCCATTAAACGGAATTTGCGTACAGTTTGCTTTAAGAACTTTACAGAAGTCCGTAAAGCTAATTAAAGCCTGGCGATTTCCGTTATTTTTACGAACTTAGCGGATGATTAAGCTACTAAGAAAATTCACGGAATCGTGTCTTGTTGTTTACTAGTCTAGATTTTGGCCCGAATAACGCAATAAGTTGTGCAATCTCCATTTTCTTACTTGAAGTGTTCTTTACGTTATCGAAGCTGATATTCAGCGACCATCTTAATAATGCGATAGTAGTCATCTTTAGACAGGATCTACTGTTCAATCTGTGATCATATCTCATGGACGCTGATAGCTTATTTGTTTGAAGTAAATACCTGAGGGGATTGTGGTGCAGTTTAACAAGCGCGGACTAACTCCAAGTTAGTCTGTCTCTCCAAATTAGTCTATAGTTATTCTGAAAATCAGCATTCATTATTAGTGATGAAATTACTAAACTCTTATAGGAAGTACAGCATTAAAAGCTTCTTTTTGCTTATTTTATACGGTGTCGTTTATTTCTACAAAATAGATTATAAATACAGAGCGATTGTAAAAAGTTTCTTTGGTCACAGATTTTATATTTTTGACTGATGCTGAAATTCAAATCTGGAAATAATGTTACTAATGGCGTATTTTCGGTAATTTAAAGTGCATATGTAAAGTGACGTATTTCCAGTTTTCACTACTGGCTAATGATAATATTAGATTGCATTTGTGATCGTTACCATAATAATAATACAACCCAAAAACTGGCTCAACAATCCTAAAATGCATTCAGCTAGTGAATAAGAATATTATATTATATTAATATTATATTTTTATATAAATATAACTATATTATATTTAATATTATATAATATAGTCAAAATATATATTATACGGCCAATTAATTGCTGAAACATTAGCAGTTAATTGGCCGTATTGAAGAACTCAGTGATTTTCAGCGTGACACTATCATAGGATGGCAGCGTCACAAAGAGTTAGTTCGGGAGCAACAACAGCACAATCCACATCTGGTAGGCCACATAAAATTACTAAGCGGGACCGCTGAGTGCATGTAAGGCAAAAAATCGTCTATCCTCGGTTGAAACATTCGCTACCGAGTTTCGAAATGACTCTTCAAGCAATGCCACCACCACAATTGTTTGTCGAAAGCTGAGAAACATCGGTTTTTAATGGTCGCACAGCCGCACATAAGCCTAATATCAACAATGACGACGTCAAGCAGTTCGGTTGGAGTGGTGTAAGGCGCATCACCATTGGATTTGGGAGTGATGAATTATGCTTCATCATCATCTGGCAGTCTGTACGAATATGAATTTGGAGGATGTCAGGAAAACAACCTGCTTGAATGTGTTGTGCCAGCTGTGAAGTTTGGTGGAGGAGGCATCATGGTCTGGGGTTTTTTTCATGGTATACGTCCCATCTGAAACGTTGGCCCAGAAACAATACCCAGAGAGGACCGAGGTTGTACAATACCAGGCAATTTAAGGCAAAGATTGGGCAAGCCCAAAGCACTTTCGCATGACAAAAGTCAGTTTAATATCTTGGGAACCGAAGAAGGTATCAAGTCGGTAAGAACAGATTTATACTTTGACTTGCCCAAAGGCCAAAAATGTGATATCTGTTGTTATCAGTTTAATACTGATACAGGCCCGATCGGTCCTAATATATTTAAATGAGTTTTGTCAGGCGACAAAGTGCGTGTAGCTTTCTCCACGTTTGCCACGAGTTGCCCTGGTGTACTACTACTAGTCTCAATTCCTCCCATCGTGGAGAAGTGCAAAAACAAGGTTTTGTAACGCTCGCAAAGGGCGTTACAAAAAAACAACTACTCTAGTATGCATCGGAACGCCCATTGCGAGCCAGGCAGAATCACCCGATAACAGTGACCTCCCATGCTAATGTCCTTTCAGAAGAATGGAACAAATCAAGAAATTTGACATTGCTTGTCACAGAAACTTGTTTATTTAAACCTACCAAAGTTATTAGAAGCTTAAGTTGTGAAAAGATGAAATACTGAAGATGATAAGTTAATGAAAGCATAAATCTGTTTTTCAAGAAGAAGGAAAGAAAACAAAAGTTGGTATGCTGATCTTAATACATAAAACGAAAATAGAGGATAAGGATCAGTTTGCAAATGTATACAACGTCAAGGAATAAAAACATTGACCTTATGACAAGTGAGATTCGAAAGAGGTAAACGTTACGGTACGGGAGTACCCTCTTTGCGTCTTCTTATCTGAGTTCTGTATGGTGTTAAAATATGAAAAAAAAAAAAACCCGAACGGATACACTGAATGCCCAAATGAAAGTATGAAAGGAGGATTTTATCAAATGGGAATCATATGTAATCTGCTACTAAATGTATGTGCATTTGCAAAATATAGGAACGAGATAAAAGTATCTCACATAATCCGAGTGAACGATAATTAAGTATTCTTGTCAACCATGGAATCCATCGTTTCGTCAGCAATAGTTACACGTGTTCTAAGCTGTACATAAAGCTAGTAGTCATATTGCGGATAGTGTGAATGTAAAATTTGATAGGATAATGGATCAATAGCGCTAAAAAAGCTTTGAGTGCAATATGATTAACGCCGCTAGTCGTGCCGATGCCAATATGAAGAGAATTGCCTCCTTGCTGGGGTTTCACGCATTACAGTGGTGTGTAGTATGAGAACGGACTACCAATCATCCAGCTAATGGAAGTTGTATGAACGAGGTAACTTGTATTTGTAGCGGACATAAATTGGAGGAATAAGATGCTCCCAAGTCAATGCAACTGTGGCCAGGTGAAATGGCTGCCAGAAGGGAACTGAGAATTTGAGACAGGCGTTGTGATAGGATGTCATATTGCAGGCCTATATGTTCGACAAATCGGGCCATCCCAGTTCAATCAGTGATACCTGATTGACTGAGATGAAAGCACAGGGGAGTCAACTGCAAGTGCTACCTTCAGTGGACGACTCACCACACTCACCGAACGTGACTGTAAGTTGCCACGAAGGATAATATTTAAAACCTGTCATTCGTCGGCCGAACCGTTGAATGCAGAATTCTGGGCATCGACTATATGCAAGTCCCACATTACTCTCGAACCAACATGCAGCGTCGTCTTTTATCCATTACCCATTTTTTTATTTTTTATCCATTTGTTAATACGATATTTAAGGTACTGTTTCAAAATTAAATTTTCTTCGGAGGCACATTACACTATCGTCCAAAATCTAAGGTCGAATTACCTTTTATCTACATATGAAAAAAATTATTTTCATGACTACAGCCAAATGTGGACATACATTTATTGCCAGCATACTACGAAATTTATAACACATTTTTGTGTAATATAATTTATTAACCATTTTGAATACTGCAATCCATTCAGATTACTTTGTAGTAATCTGAATGGATTGCAGTATTCCATTCAGATTCCTACAAAGACAGTGGAGTAGTTATATTCAAACGACGTATATTAGATCTGTTTGGTCCGTCTATCTGTTTGAATATAACTACTCCACTGTGGCTTAGTGGATTTTAATGAAATTTGGAATTTGAAATCTTTGTTATTTTTTATCGAATCTTCTTGATTATTGTTTATCTCATCTCATCATCTCATCTTCCTTTTCCCTCTTTTACTTGGCGGTGTCGAGGGTTTATTAATCATCGTACCTCAAACCGTTCACAGGATAAGGTGGTCAGCCCTACGCCTCGGTATATCCTATGTCCTGTAGTGTTGAGTTCTCAAGGCTGGTTTGCCTACTTTGCGGGATGAAAAACCCCAGGATAAAGTGTAGAAAAAACCCTACTGTCTACGTCCAAGAGCTTCTAACTTGGCTATGGCTGAGGAAGATCCTTGAGCTCCTCACGTCACCGACGGGAATCGAATGTAGGACACTTCTTCCCCAGGCATATGGTTGCGAAGCGCACAGCCACTAGGCTAACTGCGCGGACATTTACACATCTGATTCTATTTGTTATTACTAACATGCTATCAAATCCCTCAACCTTACATGTTTATAAAACGTTTTATTTTAATACTGTTCATCTTTTTAAGAATCGTTAGTGAATTTGGATCATTAAACTTTTGTCCATTTATTTTCCATTAAAGTCATTTAAATTTATTAAACTTTATAGTAACTTTTATTAATCTTCTAAAATTCTGCTAATTTTCGTATAAAAATAAACTTATTTTATTTTATTTCAAATGGAATATGCTTTAAATGTGGAGTTAGTTATTGCGAAAATTTTTCAGAACAGCTTTTTACCATGTTACACAATTCCTATGTTCTAATATTTATTGATTTATTATTATTATTATTATTATTATTATTATTATTATTATTATTATGTTTTCCATTTATAACCTACAGTTTTATATCATTTCGAACTATTTGGTTTTCACTGGTATTGCTGGATTGATATGGTTGATATCTCTCGAGAAAAGTTTCTTGCTGATCCCAGATACGAATTTCTACCAAACCTTAAAATTCATCCTCCGGAAAGAAGTTATATGGGTACAGACAGACCGACACACACGTTTGTGATCCATTGTTCGAACTCAACTAAAATCTCCCCTGTGTCATATCCAAGCACTTTTCTTGCGACATCCGAAATCCAAAGTTAAGGAAAGGGAAATCATTCTGCTCACGTTATACCTCTGTACCATTGCAATCAAAAAGGGATACCATTGTAATCAAATATCTGTTATCGAAGTACTTTGTCTTGGACAATTCCCTATCACAAATGGTTTAAAATAAATTTTGAAGTAAAGTTATTACGCGAGTACTTTCGTAACACAGTTGGTAACGATGACTTTAGGATAGACCTTACCCATTTGAGTCCTCCATAGAGAATGTTTCTAAAAGCTCTTTAACCGAAGGCGAGTTAGTCGGTCTATATGATGTAAGTTTTTATTTTTAAACCTGCAAGTCGGGTTCCCACTCCCTCCTGCATAAGGGAGAACGAACCGGCCTAAGAACACACTACTCACCAGACATAGTAAATGTTAATGAATTCACCACCCTGTTATTATCAAAATTACATCATAACAAGACAGCCAAGTTATCCGGGACTAAGAGAGCATTGGGTCTAATCGATAAAGAGAGATGGGATCGGTGGGATTATATGCAAAAGCACGTGACAGATATTGCTTCCATTAAAATTGATGGAACATTAAAATAATAAAAATAAACAAAAAACAGAACAGTACCGTATAAATTAATAAACTAGGAACATTAATTAAACAAACAAGAACAACTTTCAATGAGAACACAAATTCTCCTCAATGAACCGTACAAGAAAAGAAGCATATATACACATAAAATATTAATAGTGTAACTATCCTTTTTAACAATGCATGTTTTATGTAAACCTTTTTAACAATGCATGTTTTATGTAAACCTTTTTAACAATGCATGTTTTATGTAAGAGGAGTCCTGATTCTTATTGAATTGGCGGAATATTAACATTCAAATTATTAAGAGAACGAAAAAGTAGAATTTAATCTGAAAACTAATATAGCTTTCAAAAGACTTGAACAAAGCTTTTAATAAAGTAAATGAAGAAAGAAAAATGCTGGTATCATATCAATAATATGGATTTCAAAAGTTCATACCACCGACATCATGCATTTCAATACTGCCATTATTAAAGCTAGTAATCTTCTTCTTCTTCTGCAGCTTCTCCCACTTAAGTGGGGTCACTGTTGATAATGAGGCTCCTCCTCACCTTCCTGTCTCGGGCTGTCACCACATCCAAGTTCTTCATCCTCAAGTCCTCTTCTACCAGCTCCCTCCATCTCTTCTTTAGCCGCCCGCGCTTCCGCCTTCCTTGCGCATCCATCTGCATGACCCTTCTTCCCACATATTCGTCCTCCCTCCTCATCACATGACCAAACCATCTCAACCTTGCCTCCTGTATTTTCGCTCCTAAGTTCGTAACTTTCGCTGTTCCCCTGACATAGCCATTTCTCAGACGATCCTTTCTGGTCACACCGCACATCCACCTAAGCATTCTCATCTCTGCTACCTCCATCCTGCTGATGTTATTTTTCCTCAGGGCCACAGTTTCTATAGCATATGTCATAGCTGGCCTACTGTCCTATAGATTTTGCCTTTCAGATTGATCGGCACCCTCTTATCGTATAACACTCCAGCCATCTCCCTCCAGTTCCTCCATCCCGCTTGTATCCTGCATCCCACTTCCTTCTCAGCTCCTCCATCTTCTTCCACTGTTGAACCTAAGTATCTAAAGTCTCTCACCTTCCTGATGACATTTCCTTCCAGCTCCAGATCTGTCTCCTGGCCACCGCTCACTGCGCAACACATATACTCTGTCTTACTTCTGCTCAGTCTCATACCTCTCTCTCTTCCAGTACTTTTCTCCATTTTTCCAGTTTAGTTCCTTCTTCTTCTCTTGAATCTGCACACAGCATGATGTCATCTGCACACAACATTGTCCAAGGCGCATCTTCTCTCACCTCCTCTGTTATCACTCCATCACAATATTAAACAGAAACGGACTTAATGCTGACCCTTGATGCAAGCCAACTGTTACTTGAAAACTTTCTGTCTCTCCCAGACAGGTCCGAACACTTGTCTTCACATTTCTGTACATTTCCCGCACCAACCTGACATATTTCTCTGGAACCTTCTTCTCCCTCAGAAACCTCCAGACTTCTTGCCTTGGCACTATATCGTATGCTTTCTCCAGATCAATAAATACCAGACGTAGCTCCCTTTGTTTCTCTCGATATTTTTCCAACATCTGTCGTAACCCAAAGATAGCATCTGTTGTTGATCTACTAGGCATGAAGCCAAATTGTTCCTTTGCAATCTCCACCTCCTTCCTCAATCTACCATCAAGAACCCTTTCTAGGATTTTCATTGTGTGGGACATCAACTTTATTCCTCTGTTATTTTTACAGTCTTGTGCATCCCCTTTACCCTTGTAGATGGGGACAAGAGTACTCTCCCTCCATTCCTCGGGTATATTTTCCTGTTGGCAAACTTTTATGAACAGGTCCCACAGCAGGTCAATTCCCTCTTCCTCCCCAGTGCCTTCCATGCCTCCACTGGAATTCGGTCGGGGCCCACCGATTTTCCATTCCTCAATCTTTTCATGGCCTCCGTCACTTCCACTCTACTGATGTTCTGCACCATCCCCTCAGAAGGCTGCCCATCTCCTCTTACATTTTCCTCATTCAAAAGTCCCTCAAAGTATATTTTCCATTTGTTTCTTATGTTCACATCCCTCCATAATACCTTCCTTCAGCGTCTTTGATCTGCCTCACATGTAAGATGTCCTTTGCTGCTTTATTTCTACATTTCGCTAGTTGGTAAATGCCAGCTCAAACTATGATTAAAACCCGTAATAATAGAGCGAAATGAATTTCAGATTGCTGATAATGCATACATTACACCACAAAAGAACATAAAATGAAACTCTTCCAACAAGAAAACAGAAACAATCTAGTTCGAATAAAAGACTTCAATAGGAGAAGCTCCAAAATAACTATAGAAAATTGTTGTACACGTCAGAATATTTAAACACTTACATCACTATCTGAACTGTGAAAACGGTCATAATGAATAAAAGAGATTAGATACAACAAAATAAAAGTAACAATGCCCTAGCTCAAAGGTTCCCAAACTTTTTTTCCGTGGGCCGGTTATTTTAATACTTCATCTTCGTGACCCACTAAAATTTTATGGCCAATAGGTAAATAAAACAGATTTGAATGTTTTCATATTTTCATTTATTATTATTATAATAAAGAAGCGTTTACTCTTACAAAAATATAAAGAAATTAAACTAAAGCCAAAGAATTTATTAATGAACAGTGTGATGCTATTGATTGATAACTAGAAACTTCAGGTTTGGAGGAAAAGATGATAACTTTATTCTTAAATCCGGATCGACTTCCAGTAGGTTTCTATATTTATTTAAAAAAACACTGTTGAAAAGCCTGTTTTACACTTATCGGTTATGACAAAGGGCATTAGAAAATTTATCGCTTTTTTCTGCTAAAAGTGGGTACTCCTGATGGCAAGACAGCAAAAATTTCATCAGTGGTATTGTGGTGAAGATGTCTTTGAGTGCCGTAGGTCTCATGGACTCGTTTGAAAGTGCCGCACCAAAAATAACACATAATGGTTTGTCATCAGCACTCTTGATGAAACCGAATTGTATGTAATCCTCAGAATACTGTCGGGTTCAGTACATCTTCTTTTTTGTAAGAGTAGTAGACAACACATCGTTCGGCCGTTTATTAGTGCTGTTCTCAGAACTTGTGCCCGGCTGCACGTCATTCGATTGTTCTAATCGAGGAGTTTGTAACTGGCGCATTGTTTGTTTGTTGTTTTATTACCCATTTATCCATCGTTAAATGGGTAATGGCAAGCGAGATGAAGAAAGAATGAAATAAATTATTTAGAAACAATTATAATAATTACGGTTGTTCAGCCAAACCCACCGGCAGTAGCGGCTCGTGGCTTGAAATCGTGGGGGTGCTGCAACTTTCGAAATATACATACACACTGTAAGTACAGTGTATACGTGTTTGGATAAAATATCAAAATTATAGTAAAAATTAAAAAAAATTAAACATGAAAAAATATTTAAATTGTACATTTTTGGTCTGATGTATTAAAATAAAGAACTTTTATTGTTAAAAAAGACCAGAAGATAAATGATTAAATATACAAAAAGCCAACAAGTTTCACTAGCCACTGTCTAGCATTTTCAAGGCTGAACTGGTGTGAAAACAAATGCATTAAGTTACATTTAAAACATACACTTTAGTAACTGTTAGGCCGTTACATTTGATCATTCGTGTTTCATGGCGTGCATGTGTTCGAATGCTTCAGTCAGAATCCGGTACATGACCACGTGTTGTGTAGTTTTTTGCATATTGTAGTTCTGTTGAACTGAGAGAGATGATGAGATTTTTCCATATGTCTTTAAGAATAATACCTTGATTTCTATTTAAATTATTGCCTGTTCGTAGTACCACAGCTGCTTCTTTTAAAGTTCTGTATCTGTAGTCATTCTCGATGTAAGGCATAGAACTGTTTTTCCAATCTATAACGTGATCTGATGTTAAGAAATGATGAGCTAAACCAGAAGTGATGAGTCTGTTATGATTGACATCCCCCACATGCTCCTTCTGTGTTATTTCAAAACTTCTAGAAGTCTGACCAATGTAAGAAAGGCCACACGTGCATGGAATTTCATATACTCCAGGACATTTGAAGAAAGGTACCTCATCTTTGGGTGATCTTAAGATTTGTCCGATCATGGTAGTTGGTTTAAAAACCACTCTGATGTTATGAGATTTTAACATTCTCGCCAATTTTGTGGAAACTGAATTAATATATGGAATGACAGCTGTGAACACATATTGGGGCATCGTAACACGTTGTTGGATAGCCATTTGTTTAAAATGTTAGAAGGGTATCCATTAAGAGATAGAGTGTTAGCTATTAGTGACAGTTCTCTCTGTACATCTGCTTCTTTTGAAATAGATCTTAAGGCTCCATTACGGAGCATGTGAATGATGCTGTGTTTTTGTGATCTATGATGGTTGGACGAATAATGTAGATATCTACCTGTATCTGTGGGTTTCTTGTAAATGGAGAGTTGGAAATTGTTATCTTCTTTCTTCACGAGGATGTCAAGAAAAGGAAGTTCTTTGTTCTTCTCTAGTTCTATAGTGAATTTGATGTTATTGTGTAGTGAGTTGATTTTGTTCAGAAACACGAGAAGGTTTTCCATGGTATCCTTCCAGATGATGAACACGTCATCGAGATATCTCCACCATCCTTACATCCTATTCCTCCACACCTTTATGGGGCTCCCAAGACTCACAAAGAAAACGTACATCTTCGTCCAATAGTTGATGGAAGATCCTCACCTACGTACTTACTAGGAAAGCATTTGGCAAAATTATTGAAAGGAACAATTAGACACAGAGAGACCTACATTAAAAACTCTCAACAATTTGTAGAAAAAATCAAAAGTATTAAAATATCAGAAACGGACATTATGGCTAGCCTTGATGTAGTGTCCTTATTCACTAATGTACCGATCGTAGAGGTAGTCAACATTCTGAAAGATCTTTTCCCTCAAGGCATCACACAGTTGTTTCATCATTGCCTGAAATCAAATTCCTTCAAATTTAACAACACTGTATACAAACAATCGGAAGGTCTAGCCATGGGTATCCCCCCTCTCACCACCATGTGTAGACCTTTTTATGGAAAAACTTGAAAAGGGTATTCTTTCCACCATTTTATCAAAACCGTCAATTTAGTGGAGATATGTCGATGACGTGTACATCATCTGGAAGGATACCATGGAAAACCTTCTCGTGTTTCTGAACAAAATCAACTCACTACACAATAACATCAAATTCACTATAGAACTAGAGAAGAACAAAGAACTTCCTTTTCTTGACATCCTCGTGAAGAAAGAAGATAACAATTTCCAACTCTCCATTTACAAGAAACCCACAGATACAAGTAGATATCTACATTATTCGTCCAACCATCATAGATCACAAAAACACAGCATCATTCACATGCTCCGTAATGGAGCCTTAAGATCTATTTCAAAAGAAGCAGATGTACAGAGAGAACTGTCACTAATAGCTAACACTCTATCTCTTAATGGATACCCTTCTAACATTTTAAACAAATGGCTATCCAACAACGTGTTACGATGCCCCAATATGTGTTCACAGCTGTCATTCCATATATTAATTCAGTTTCCACAAAATTGGCGAGAATGTTAAAATCTCATAACATCAGAGTGGTTTTTAAACCAACTACCATGATCGGACAAATCTTAAGATCACCCAAAGATGAGGTACCTTTCTTCAAATGTCCTGGAGTATATGAAATTCCATGCACGTGTGGCCTTTCTTACATTGGTCAGACTTCTAGAAGTTTTAAAATAACACAGAAGGAACATGTGGGGGATGTCAATCATAACAGACTCATCACTTCTGGTTTAGCTCATCATTTCTTAACATCAGATCACGTTATAGATTGGAAAAACAGTTCTATGCCTTACATCGAGAATGACTACAGATACAGAACTTTAAAAGAAGCAGCTGTGGTACTACGAACAGGCAATAATTTAAATAGAAATTAAGGTATTATTCTTAAAGACATATGGAAAAATCTCATCATCTCTCTCAGTTCAACAGAACTACAATATGCAAAAAACTACACAACACGTGGTCATGTACCGGATTCTGACTGAAGCATTCGAACACATGCACGCCATGAAACACGAATGATCAAATGTAACGGCCTAACAGTTACTAAAGTGTATGTTTTAAATGTAACTTAATGCATTTGTTTTCACACCAGTTCAGCCTTGAAAATGCTAGACAGTGGCTAGTGAAACTTGTTGGCTTTTTGTATATTTTATCATTTAACTTCTAATCTTTTTAACAATAAAAGTTCTTTATGAAAAAGTATTATTTATTAGATAAAATTATACAGTTCGGTATAATTCAAAATTACTTAAAAATAAAATATATTCTTCTTGTTTTGTTTCATGAAACAATATTGCTTATATAAAAATAAAATCCATTCCTTTAATTGTAATTAAAGGAATGGATTTACAATTTTTGGACATTACAATTAAATCCGTTAATTGTGATGTCCAAATATTTAAAGAGACGGAGTAAACACGATAAGCACTACGAACACTCTAGTACTGGCGCAAACTGCATATAAACAACAGTGGAACTGCGCGACGGACAGTGTCGCATTACGCTAAAGCACGCATCTCATTATGACGTGCATATGCTTGCGTGCGTAGCAATATGACACCGTGGTAAACACAGGGCTGCTAACGTCTTTCGCCCTCCTAAGTGCTACAAGATGGATTTTTATTATTTTTATACAAAATAAGAGAATTATATAGAGAATTGTTGATGATAAAATTAAATATTACAAGCAAATATAAATAAATTAATAAATATGTTTATATATCGAGAAGAATTGGGGGTGCTGGAGTTCCGTAGTGCCTATGCATGAGTCGTTCCTGCCCATCAAGCAAGGTACACGTAATCAGTAAATACAAAAAAAAAATACTCTGTCTCTCGATGCTTAAGTCAAACTGAATAAGCAGAGTGATTACGTTGCAGGCGAGTAAAACAAACACCAGACCGCCAAACGATTCGGCTGGTGGCACGGTTGCCACCGCGTGGCCTTGCCATTAGTTGAGCTACTTTACCGCGAACAAAGAGACTGTGAAATGGCTACGAGGACGCAGCGCGTTTTTCGTCTCTACTAATTAAATTATTTATTCATTAGTCCCGATTAAACGCTATTTACTTGTATTTTAGAGTTTCTTGGGGGAAAAAAAAAACGAAACACCTAAATTTTCGAGAGTTTTTTTGGGCGACCCGGCATTTAGCTTTCGTGACCCAGTGCCCGGTTGTGACCCACCATTTGGGAAACACTGCCCTAGATAATTAAATTCAGCATGATACAAAAAAAAAAGGAACTAGGAGTATATTTCTATTAATATTACGCAGATGTTTATAATAATACTGTTTTTAGTATGGCTTCATCCCCAAGAAATAATATCTACCACTTTTTAATGTATTTCAACTAAAATATTTGCCTTTTCTCAAACAAAACATTTTTAACTCATCTAAAACAGCCTCTATTTTTCATTCCTCCAACTCATAGATTTTTTGTGTAATGATTACAGTTCTTAGTCCATCATTCCATCTGCAGCAGGTGTTAACTTCCCACATCCCGATAGCCTTCGCTATAGAATTGTATAATCCGTATGATTCTGTCTATAGGACTGTCTGATTCTTAGGTCTTCGTACATTCAAATTTTGTGAAGAATCCTCTAGACAGCACACATTAATTTTCATGCTTAGAGGGATGCATTCTTACGCCCTTTATACTGCATGAAAAAAAAAAAAGATTTGTCACTCCAGAGAATGTTTCCCCCCCCCCGGATATAGCGCGTTTTTACATTTTTATCCCCCCCTTCTTCGGATATGAAAAAGAGAAATTTTTGGAATGTAATATGAGTTTGCAGAAATTAACTTACGAAATACCTGTTGATGCGACTCCTACATACAGCAAATGCGATGACATTATCCTGTAAGCCCCTGAAATTTCTGGATGATTTTGATGCTTTGTGCATTTAATATGTTTTTTTTTTGTTGTTGTTTTGTTGTTGTGTACACATTTGAATGTTCTTCAGTCCAATTTCTTATTTTCATACTTGTTTATTTCACACTTATTATTATTATCATTATTAATTTACTGATCCATTATCATAATAACAATAATAATGCTTCAGAAATTACAAATTACATAAGTGAAGCTGAATATAATTCATTTGCTGCATCATATAATACATGCACTGGAAAATAATGCTTCGTCTTGTGACTGCCAAGATAGCTTGATCATAGATGCGAGAAACTTTCATTGGAGCTTTTTAATTGAAAGTATGTTAGCTGGTCTCATACGGAAGCGCTCCCAGAAACTCGGGTTTTTCCTTCCAAAACCAATCAAACCGGCCAGGAGGAAACTGATATTTGAAATTTTATTAAAACTCAAGAATTCTTAATTTATTGGTACAAATTATAGCATAATACAACTGATGCAACATTGGTCTTACAGTAATACAAGTGATAACAGAATCTAGTAAAAATGAATACGATATAATTTATAAATATGATATTAATGCAATTGCTGCTCAAGTGGGGTTATAGAGACTGATAGATTAAGGAAGATTTAGGATAATAAATAGGAAAAGGAAATAGAAGGAACTGTACAATGTGGGTAACAAAAGGCCGTAATCGTACTGGTAACTAGAGAAATATAAATGTAGGTGATCAGTCACTATAAAAATGAAATAACTCTATCTGTGAGGGCTTACGTAAAATGGTATATACTTAGAAAAGGGGTTGAAGAAAACTTCAAATCCTCTAATTCTCTTATCTTTGCGCACTCACACTAAATTGGCGCTACTTTTTTTTTTTTTTGAAGAGTACGTATTCTTATATATTCACAAGAAATGTATTCAAGCATTTTTGTACTGATTTTAAGGATCCTCATGACTGTTTTGCTTTTGAAGATACTCCCCTCCCCCGAAAACTGGATTTCTTATTCTATCCAAAAAATTAGCAAGTTTCAGGTAAAATACACATACAGTTAACAAATAGAATACACTGGCATCACATCACAGTGACTTTAGCCACAATTCTGTCCGCCTCATCTCTACTGATTCTACATTCAGAATAAATATTTAAAAAATTAGTACCCGTTTTAAATGCTGACAGTTTGGGATTCGGTAAATATTTCCCTTCGGATTTCTCAGGCGTTGCTCATTTCGTTCGTCAAGTCCATCGAAGGGATCCCTCTTCCACTCAGTAGAATTTCCTGTTTGTAGTTGCTCAGTGTCATCATTGACGCCTTCGCCCTTCCAAAATCACAAAGTCATTCATGCTTTCGGGCGACATGTTCTAAACACACCGAGAGTTTTGACGATGGGAACCTTGCTCAACAATGATATTTTTATCATCTTTTCTCCCTAAAAAATTGCTGACTGATAGTTTTGTTCTTTTATCTTGTTTGTTATTCGTATTGCCTTACTGGAAGCCTTTTTCATGTTGTTATTTATTATTTTTATCTTCTCCTTCTTCTTCTACTGCTTCTCCATCTTCTTCTCCTTCTTCTTCTCCTTCTTCTTCTTCTCCTTCTTCTTCTCCTTCTTCTCCCTTTTCTCCTTCTTCTTCTCCTTCTTCTCCTCCTTCTTCTCCTTCTTCTTCTCCTTTTTCTCCTTCTTCTTCTCCTGCTTCTCCTTCTTCTTCTCCTTCTTCTTCTTCTCCTTCTTCTCCTCCTTCTTCTCCTTCTTCTTCTCCTTCTTCTCCTTTTTCTCCTTCTTCTCCTTCTTCTTCTCCTGCTTCTCCTTCTTCTTCTCCTGCTTCTCCTCCTCCTTCTTCTCCTTCTTCTCCTTCTCCTTCTTCTTCTTCTTCTTCCATTCTTGCCAACTGAATACTCTTTACTAAACACAATAAAGGTTTATTATATACACTGGTGTTCAAAACCTAAAGATGAACGCTATTTCCGAAGAACGCTATTTCCGAAGAACCGCAAATTCACACAAACCAGTTTGCGGCAATCTTCCGATTTCGTGTAGAAGGCCGGAACATATTCAAATTTTCAAATTGCGCTTAAAGGGATCATGGAGTAACACTCAACAAGATAAAAAGCTAAAGGCTGCGCTAAGTGAATTGTGTTTGAAGCTCTTTTCGTGTAGGAATAAAGTTACAAACTCGAATACCAACCAATGCGGGAAAGAAAGTCACAGAATTACTGATATTGCCAGAGAGTTTGGAATCTCACATAGCGTTGGTGTCCAGGCTCTGGGCAGCGTTTCAAACCAAATGAATGTGTTTCAGACGTATGCTAAGAAGTTTCCCTCGCTCTACCACGGAGCATGAAGACAGATTTTTGGTTATAACAGCAAAACGTAATCGACGCACAACGGCAGGTCAGCTTGCAAGTCCGCTCCATTCAAGCACAGGTTCATATCTCGACAAACTGTGGCAAGATGGCTTCGACAAGTAGGCCAATACGCCCGAAAGCCTGTAGTCTGCTCCCTTTATCCACAGCTCATCGTAGAGTACTTTTTCAGTGATGTTGAATCCATAAAAATTGGACAAGACATCAATAGGCTAATGTATCTTTACAGATGAGAGTTGTCCTCAACTCTCATCTTGAGGATGCTTGCCATCGCGAGAATGTTCTTGAAAGCGATAAATACTACGGACCACGCTGTGAGAAGGCTTTATACTCAATGGACGCACGGAGTTACAAGTTCTGGAAAAAGGGATTATGACTGGTGAACGATATTGCAACGAAGTTCTTCAGCGTCTTGTTCGATTGTTCCGTAGTGCTGTAGGCGAAGAATTCATTTTTATGGATCACAATGCCTCATCGCATCGTACACGTGCAGTGGAGATACTTGTGGAGACAGAGGATGTTAATCGAATCGAGTGGCCAGCACGCTCCCCGGATCTCAATCCCATATAACATATTTGGGACGCAATAGGGAGATGCATTGCTGCTCGAAATTCCCTTTCAGAAAACAAACAAAGCCTTATCCTTGCTCTGAAGGCGGAGTGGGCCAGTTTGCTTCAAGAACTCCTGAATCACTTGGTGCTAAGCTTCGTATGATGTTGTGAGAGCTGCATCGCAGTTCGGGGTGTACATATTCCATACTGAAATGCCTCTCTGCATAGTTTTTTTTTTTGTAAGCACTTTATTCCTTAACTACATCCTTAGGAAATTTGTAACTTTTGCCAAAATATACTGGAATGTTAATTTGTTCGAAATTTATGACACATTTGTATTTTAGTAATATAATTTATTAATATGGTTGCAATAAATTTACGTGCACATTTGATTGTAATGATGAAAATAATATTTGTTTTCATATGCAAGTAAAATGTTGTTCATCCTTAGCTTTTGGACACCAGTGTAGTTCACGTTGTATTTTTTTCCTTATATACTTAATCATCAGATTATATTCAGATTAAATCTTATGAACACGTGACTACTGACGAGACAAGCAATTACGCATGTCAAACTCAGTGACCTGGTATCTAAAAGTCTTATCGATAATCCATAACTAGTATGTTTATAATACAGAGAATAAGGAGAATTGCTGTTTGATCGATTTGTCTTTATCTATAGAAACCGCAGCATATCGGAAAAAAATTTTGATCATTAAGCTACATCCAAGTACTTTGTAGCTTGAATCAATGCCTGCGAGGGATACGTTTCAAGTTTTAGAAAACAAACCATCAACGACGGAGAATTCTAAAGATGGAATTAACATCATTACAGGTAAGTGGAAGCATTTAAAATGCTACTCTTTAAAAGATGTACTTAGAGAGAGTCTTTGAAAGAAATTTATAAATTCTTTCAAAGGCTGTCATTGTTGATGTACATTTTTCTCTAAATTATGCATAATGAGACCTCTGCCGTTGAAGTGGTTTGCTTGAAAGGCCAATGCTCATGCCACTGAGGATGTTGAAGCGTGTATCTGTGTTTTTATAAACATTATTTAACTATCGAAGAAACATCAAAGATATCACGCTTTCCACATTAACTTAGACAAGATTATATTTTTCTAAATATAAAGAATTCATAGCCATGAACATCAATATTTTATTTTAGAACCCTTGCGTTCTTCTACGTCACTCCCCTTAACCAGCCATTTTTGACGAGGCGTTTTTACACATACGTAAGTTAAAAACATTTAACTTTCTAAAGAAAAATACGTCACTCGTATTTTGATTTATTTCTCTCGTATGTTGAAGAAATGACTCATAAAAGCCTTGATTTCATTATAGAGGTGTAAACATCCCCAAAAACGTAAGCAAGGTATCTTAGCCTATTTTTAGTCTACTGAAGGCTTTGCCACAAACTCACTCTTCAATGAAACGCCGTTATAGAATTAATCATAAGCACAAAGCGTATGTTGTATTTCCTAAGCTCTCCCATAGATGGCGCATAAGAGTTATTTAACATTCTATCCAACATCGTTTCATTTCAGTCTCGTGTTCCGCCACGCGCAACACATGTATTGTGCAAAGTATGTACGGACTGCGTAGATTTCATTAAATCATTCCCAATTTATGACGCTTTTATAGAACTAGTCGTCGGCATTTTAGCTCACTTCAAAGACGCTTAATTAGCAAAGAGTGACTTGTAATTTATTTCACAGATAGTTTTGTCATACAGCCAAGTAAGTGTTTTTTGAAACTAGCAGCATCGTTACTAATTAATTAATTCAATGGGCTAATTTTTTTAAAAATATTTTATTTGCTATCGGTAAATTTTCAAAGGTATAAAATGTGTAAATAGAAAGATTTTTTTACCGTTGGCATAAAAAAATGCAACTTTCTTTAAGCTGCTATCAAAGCAAGTTGGAATCAGATAATTATCAGAGCGATGATTTATTATTTTGTGTGTGAAAGCCAAATAAAAGTAGACGGCAAATAGCACTTAACGAAAAGATAATTAGTTGAATAATACATGCCATTCTAAGGAAAAATAATAGTTGAATGGAGTTCTAATGTAAAACTGAAAGTTTCTTTAACATGAAATAAAAAAATAATTCATAAAAATATAAGAATAAGAAGTATAAAAGTATATACTATTAGCAAATGAAGTGGATAACACTGTACAATAAATTAATAGAATTTGACATCATTAGAAGAATTTAGGTGACCTGATTGAGGTAAAAAGTGGCCCATCTAGTTCAACATTCACGGAAATATTTGAGCGGAATAGTTAATTAACCAATCACATCAAGTGTAATTAAGCATTTAGGTTGTTATCGGACTAAATCAAACCCTAAAGGTTTCCTGACTTGCCTTTTTTCATAACTTAATTAGAATTCATATGCAATTAATTGCAATTTAATTAACAGAACGTTCTTCACATCCTGCTAGAGATTCACTCAAAATTTTAATGTAATGGAAATTACATTAAAATTACATTAGAAAAAAACAATGAAAATGAACTGGAAATGAACAGATAATGCGATAGATAGAAAGAAATGAGCACCGGTTGTATTTTAAAAGTAAGATTTTTAATGAAAACTATGCATTTGAAACATTTACTGATAATTATCTAGAGATATTGACTACATTCGGTATTATCCACACACACACACACACACACACACCAATATGTTGTTTATGTAGGATTGCAGTTTTGGTTGTGTCTGTGTGTATTTAACATTAAACTTCACTAGCCAAATGTCAATTAATTTCAGTCACAATAAATTAGCAACTACACATCATCTATCATGAATATGAGGATTTAAACATCCCTAAGTGGTGATGGCGCATCGCTACCATTATTCAATTTTTGATGCAGCTGTTGCTAACTTATCAATTATCATTTTTCCCCCTTCTTGTTCATTTCCACGAAATAAAAAAAAAGTTGTTTGTCATTAACAGTAAATATTTTTGTCATTCGTAACTTCAAAAATTAATTTGAAGTTATTCGTATAAATTGTTTTGTAAATTCATAATGAGTGGTTTACATTATCATGTTTACTAAATTTAAATAAATAAAACTTGCTATATGCAAGTATTACATTAAATATGAATATGAATAAATGCAGATATTAACAAATACCAAGAAACTGTGGAGTTTTATATTTTGTGTAAGAAAAATCTGAGTTTATGTTGAATATGCTGTATTAATAATATGAGAGAAGCTTTTGGAATCCTTTTCTTGGAGGATATTTCAATCTTTTCGAAAGTCTGATCAGGAAAAAATTGACTATTTCACCTACATATTTAAAGCATATTCATTTATGTTAGTAGTTTTAGGTCTTCCTATAAAATTACTCTTGCTGTAGTATTTTAGAAAAAAATATTACTTTGTGCGTCTTTCTTTTTTTTTTTAAGTATTTAAAATCTTTATTTAAATATTTGCATACATAAATAAATATAAATATCTGCATTCTTTGATTATATACTGCTAAACATTAAAGATAAAAAAGAGATTTCATTTGGCAAGTGAAACGTTTATAAGGAGTACTACTTTTATTCCTTATAGTTGAAAAGAAATTTAAATAGAGAATGTCTGTATTTGGAAGATACGGAAACTATTTTTTGCTCTGTCACTTTTAATCAATTTTTCTTTATTGCTTTGTAGTTTCAATCAAGCAAAACATATAAGGAAAGGCTCTCTCCGCATACGCTTTTTCCTTAATTACTGATCCTGGTCTCTACTGCCCTTTCGACATTTTTGGAATTTTGTACCTCTTTTGTCAACATCGTTAGCATTGCGCCATTAAATTTTTATAGTTTATTCGCGAAAGATGCAAGTATCCATATCTCTTAACCAAATAAGACCTTAACTTTAGTAATGAGAAAACGAAGTTACGATACCGAGAGTATAGTGACTCCGCCTTTGTGAAAGTTGTGTTAGTTTACATCACTGTATTCGAAAGGCCCTCTTCTTGGAGGACCGAGAAGAGCAATATTTTTGCATTTCATTATTGTTCTCATTATCAAAAGCCAGTCAGAAAGAACGTTATGCTAGTTAATGAAGAGCAGTACGCATGCTTGCTGTGTTGTGTTTTCCGTCGAAATAATTAGTTTGAAGGAAGGCTTCATTTGCAAATGTGACTACGTATTTTAGTATGACAGTTATTAAAAAAATTCTCAACATTTTCTAATGTACAAAGATTTTCATGTATCGTTCATATATTTAGCCTAATGACTAATCGCAGCCAAGTAATCTGGCCGATTTTTAACTTAATTGTTAGTAGAATGAATGGCGAATTGTATCTTGATGTTCCTTTTTGAGGTGAGATGAAGAATTCTATCTCTCCACCTCCGTCCGAGACTCAATATGGAAAAAAAATATACAATAGGTTAATCATCGCCATTAAGACTCTACCCCATACATTAATGTGTATGGGGGAGAGTCCCTTCATCTGTCTGCGTACATAACGTTTCATTTTCATCACAACGTCATTTACTTACTCTACTTACTTAATTATTTTAATATGTTAAATAATTTAAATTGCTCAAAACAGTCTTTTTTCGCATTATAAACTGAATGTGAGAACTTGGAAGCGAACATTATTCGTTGGGCAACAAACAAAATGATATACACTTTATAGGAGTTTTGTCTCGTTACAATACAATCTAGAGCAATTTCGGAAGAGCGGAAGGGATACGATATTTTCTTATGACCCTTCTAAAGATTAAATTATAAGATTACTAACATTGCTTTTGTTTTATTACTGTAGGCAAACCATTTTCTCTTTTATGTTTTGGTTAATGGTTATGTTCAGAAGCTGTATTACCGGAGAAACTGATAAGGAGGATATTTTTCAATACCGCCAATGGGCTGTGACTTTCAAAACACTGGATGGCTTTATTTCTCCATCTCTTTAGTGTGTTATCAGTCAGGTCTTACAAAGTAGATGTTATTAACTAATTAGCATGTTTCGCACGTTTATGTTATCTTCTAAATGCATAGTTTCATAAGACAAATTTAATTAGAATATTAATTAACGTATTGATTTTGATTTTTGTCAGTATTTGCATTATTAATATTTTTTTTCTAATAAACATCTTTTCTTGGAACAAAGGGGGAAAATAATAAAGTACTCGTATATATATATATTGTCGGTGTATATATGTCTATCTCATCCGGATTATTTTGAATTAATAACAAGGCGGCAAAGGTCAAGGGGCGAGTGTATTATGTCCATCAATCGCATGTGCTTACCGGATGGTTCGTGCGTTTTGCAGGAAGCAAAATCCGAGTTTAAGACAGGCAAAGATAACCACAAACCATCTCCTAGAAAACTTAGGTTCAATTTGGTGGGAAGGCTTAGAAAATCGTATATTTCTAGCACGCTTTACGATTATTTGTAATTGTCTAAGTTTACTGAAGTCATTTATAAATCGTCAGTCCTTAGTTAACTGAAGACAGCATCTTCACTCACCCTTAGATTAACTTGGAATGCGCACCATGGTCTTTAGGTGGTAGATTGATTTCATCTCCCGGTGTGAAACGACCGCCTTATTTATATGAGGCGTGAAGTAGCTTGAAAAAAAACTCCCACGCTTGGTACGACAGGTTTGCGGTTTTTATTGGATGGGATTCGAATTTAATAAAATCATATATATATATATATATATATATATATATATATATATTTTTTTTTTTTTTTTTTTTTTTTTGTTAAGTTCTTCTTCCGGCAGCATCGTCGATCGATGTTATGCGCTATCATGAATAAACGTAAATTGTTTGTTCTGCTTGTTTCGGCATATCCGGAGGCAGAGAGACGGAGTGAGGGAAGATAATATTTTAACCTAGGTGGGTGGTATAATAGAGCATATATTAATCTGCATTCTTCACGTGAACTCTACTAATTTTTATCTATTTTGATATACGATTGCATATGCGTTATTTTTTATGTGATCCACTTTTTAATTTTTTGAAATAATATTAATCTTAACAATGAACTAAAATGACTGACATAAAATTAATAATTTCATGTCAAATATGACAAATTCATCATATGATTTTTTGGTCTGTTGGGCAAAAGATTGGTCTATTAAGCAAATTGTCTTCCAGTATAAAAATTTTACGAATGAGCTTTACAAGAGATCTAAAAATATTCCTTATCATCACTTCATATTAAGAACATTTTCCATCAAATCTCAGTTCAAATATCTAAAATAGCAGCGAAGCATGTATTTATTTAAGTAATAAATTATCAGGACTAATGAAGCTGAAATAAAGGCTATTTCTATTGACTCACAAAATATCATTTTTGAGTCAATGAATGAATCTGCGAGCGAATAAATGAAGTAGAAAAATCAGCAAGATTTGCCTTTAGGCAATTTGTTCCAACTTTCGATTCTGACAAATATGTTCATAAATATGAACTGAGATTTACACCTCTTGATTTACATCTTAATTACTTTTCCATGGACTGCAGCAGTACGTGAAGAGCTCGGGAATAGGTTTCATTAGGACACGAAATGATGGTAACGCTCTTTCAGAGAAAATGGAATTGAAATATGCTGATTAATTAGTGCTGGATTCCCTCTAGAAGGTACTTCCAAACGAAAACCATCAGCAAAAACTTTCTAAATTGTCAAATTTTGTATAAAAACTAAAAACACATTTATATTATTTATGTTTTGTAATTTTTACTAAAACTTTTGCTGAGAAAAAGTTTTCTCAAAAAAAGACTGGTCTATGGAGTAGGATTTTTTTGATTATCTAGCTCTTTCACCGTTGTCACAGGGGTTTTATTCTACTGCCCTTAAGATGACGAGTAGTGCCTGTAATTCTCAATTCATTACATCCGATGCTTCAAAAACAAGCAGTTTTTTAATGGCTACACACGGTCTTTTTTTAATGCTACTCCAAACTTTTAAGTAAAGCAGTATCACGCTATGCGATGAAAATCTACTACTAAAGACATTCACAGACATCCATTCAGCGTTCATTTGAATCCACAGGTTGTTTGGGAAAGGGAGAGTGAAGACTTTGCGCACTTCACCAAGACCGCAAGCTATTTCTAAACTTATTTTCACTTTATCTCCTTGTAACTGACGTTGTGGTAAACATCACGCGAGAGTAATTACTCTTCCCTGAAAAGAGTTCCGGAAGTTTAACACATGCCACAAGTGTGTGGGATAATTCACTTGACAAATATGTGTTACCTACTATTTGAAGACAAGACTTCTTTTTATTTCTATGATTCGAGTTATATCATTACTGCTTGCGCACTCTGGCAAGCGCATCCACAACAGTCTCCGGAAAATTCTGGAACTTTAGCTTCGTATGTTTTTATTTTATTAAGCATATATGTGAAACTTCCAGTCATGCATTACTGTCTGAGTGTTAAACGTAGACTGGTACGATAGAGTCCGCTACTAAACCAGAAATAATTTTTAATTAAAATGCTCTTCACAGTCCGAACAAATCAAAACCTCGAACGAGGTAAATTGCATACTCTACAAGCCGCGTTTTTCTTTTTATCATTTCCTCGAGGACTTTATTGGAATTCTGTTTTCTTTTATGCGTGTTAACTGTATAAAGAATAAGCCAAAAGTGAATTTATATTTCTTACAACCTTTAGTCATTTGCTATTGGTGTTTTGATCTGATTGATATTGCTTTCATCAATTGACTTTCAAAATACGCATATTACGTTTTTCGTTTGGCATGAAAATTAACAAAGAAAAGAAACCTATATTGAAAATGAGCCGGAAAAATAAACATTCACATCCTTTCTCGATATATGTTTAGCTATTTAAGCAGAGCAATATGGAAATAGATAATAGAATAAGTAAAGCTTGGGAAATGTGAACAATATATTTATATGGAATTAAAGAGAAATCAGCCAAAAGACTAATTGAACAATTTTAACATACGTATCGGAGAACTGCTTAAAAATAAAACGGTTGATTAAAAACTGAAAAAGGAGATATCAGAAATGAATTCTTAATTATTAAATTGTAAGAATGTGTAGACAGAAATCTTAATAGAACGATCACTTGAACATATTGTGAGTTATGATGGATGAGCAAAACAAGGGTTTGAAGCAAATTGCAGGAAAAAGACTAATCAAATCAGACCTGACCAATAATAAACCAGTTTGCAAGAAATGGGTCAGAAATCTTAATTGTGTTCGACTCTCTGGATATCTGTTACACCTCCATAAGGGTATTCACCACACAATGGTGATGATAAAGCACAATCTTTTAATGGCTTCATATGAAACGAAAAATAGAAGCCGCTGTATAAAAGACTGTAGGAAGATAGTTGGAAAGAATGCTTATAAATCACTCAAGAGAAACTGATGAATTTTTATCCTTCCTTTGAACCACCATTATTTCGCGATTCTTATGAATTCATTGAAACACGAAGCACCTCTGCAATCCCTTACTTAAGCAGCTTTTCTTATCACTGTTTGTTGTAACAATGGGAAATGGTTAAAAATATTTTAGACCATACAGGCAAACCAGTATATAAAGAATGAAGCATTGATTATTTGAATTGTCTGTTGTGAAATTAATATAGTTACAAGCCATTTGGCTATTGTATTTAGAATTTGGAAAATAAGGTTTCCATAAAAGAATATCGGTATTTCAAATAGAAATATTTATTGAAAAAAATATCAAGCCACGACTGCGCAATAACAAATTATCTTGAAGAACATTTTCGTGCATAATTAAAGAACTTAATTTAGGATGAAGTTCAATCAATCTAAATATGCAGCTCAACACACGTTCAAGCTGCAACTACGCTAAGCACTTGAAAATTTCGGAGTAAATGTGACTCTAATTTTGTCTTAAATTTCACTCTTCATGTATATAGTCTGGTCTTTGTCATCTTTGTCTATACTCTCTGGTCTTTGTCATCTTATTAGAAACAAAACTCCCTCAGGGATGTAGGATCGGGACTACGAAGTTGCCCGGAAATTCCTTTTCTGTTTATCGCCTATTCTGGAAATGTACATCCAAAAGAAGTTTTTATTAATTTATAAATTAAGTGTTGTTAGACTTAATCTTTCTCAATATTTCCGGATTCAGTTAAATGGATTACACTAACCCTTGATATGTTTATCGTCAATTAGGCAAGCCTAAATGATTCACCTTCATTTTTGATACAAATGGATCATTGAATCAAAATTTGATGCGCTATGAAATACACTTAATTGCCACTCATTATTGATGGACATCACTGTGCCAAAAACTGAGTACGTAAAGAACTAGATTAGGTTATGTAAATATCAGTAGATTGGTTTTAAAATGTTTGCATTTACAATATATCGACAGTCTTTTGTCGATACCTTGTATTTAGTTTAAAAGGACTCTACTTCTGTAATTGAGGTGGAGCCCATTTTTTTAATGGTGAAAGGTGTTAATCTGGCATTCCCCATTCGTTTTTTATGAAAGAAATTAGGGAGGATCAAGATTAATGGCGTCGTCAATCTAAGGTAGGACTGATTTTTATGAAAGAAATTAGGGAGGATCAAGATTAATGGCGTCGTCAAACTAAGGTAGGGCTGACTGAGAGAACCCTTATCCAACGGGATATTAATGGACGCCAAAACGAAGGACAAGAACTTCAATATGCTTTCAATAAATTTATGAAAGAGTTAATTACTAATCTATCTGAACCGTAAAAACATCTCGTTGCTGTCTTTCCATCAATGATGGGAAACATCAGCCAATGAAAACCTTTCCGATCATCTAAATGTTTTTTTTGGTTGAGCAATATGTGTCCTGAAATATGTTTTCATGACACACATTTTAAAATAACAGGAAACAGATTGTTCCTAAATTTAGTATGAACGGTTAATTACTAATTTGAGTTTGTTACACAATACTTGCTTGTTTGATTTTCAATGTAAATTGAGTATGGTGTTAAATATGTCAAAATGTAGAGTAATGCTTTCTTTAAATGCCCCCCCCCTTCCCCCGCCTACTAGTGATTGCTGCATATGCCGTAGCAGCAATAGGGTCTTATTCATCCGACACACAGTACTTTATCACCCCACCTACTATTGATTGCGACATATGCTGCAGAAGTAATAATAGGGTCTTATTCATCCAACATATACCGCGCGGTTAGCCTAGTGGCTTTGCGCTTCGCAACCATATGCCTGGGGAAGGAGTGTCCCAGGTTCGATTCCCGTTGTAGACGTGAGGAATTTGAGGATCTTCCTCAGGCATAGTCAAGTTAGCCGGGCTTGGGCGCGGTCAGTAGGGTTTTTTCCGCCAGTTTATCTGGCGTTTTTCATCCCGCAAACAGGCAAACCGGCCCGGTGAACATACACCTCTACAGTCAAAAATATATCCCCCCCCAGCGGCAGACCAGGCGACGGGTCGGTTGGGAGTAGTACTAACAAATAGTCGCATCTAAGTAACACGCGGACCCTGCATAGGAAGCGGGAATAACGCGAAGAAGAAGAAGATTCATCCAACATATCCCATCACAAATTATTCCATGCCAATAAATGAGGAAATTTCTGTAAACGCATTATTACTAATAACGTTTAGGAAAGAAGTTGGTTACTGCAACGTGTGTCAAAAATTGCTTCTGTGTGAATAGAATTTCCAATTGTTGATTAAATTTCCATTATACTAGACCATCTGGAATGATGCTCCCGAATGTCCTGGTCAAGTGCAAACTTAAGCGACATTTGGAACTTGTGTTCACGCTGGAAAAAACTTTAGATGTTGTTTCAGTGTGAATAAAGTTCTAGAATGCAATGCTTTGGACACTCTTTGGACTTGTCACGTAATAAAAAATTTTAATAATAAGAACAACAATAATAATATTTCCATGCAGCAAAATTCGGTGATTACATCAGTTGTTAATTTTAGTTGTAATGTAATGTTCGTATTCACTGTTCATAATGATTTGTTAGGTGATTAATTTTAACTACTAAATAGATTATAATGAGAAGAGAATTTAAATCAGGTCAGCGAAGAATGAGCATATACATTTCGTAATGTGCATGATGAACCGACTAATTATATCTACGGAATATTTTCTGTTATTAGACTGCGTTGGCGTAGAGCTGCTTAATGATAGATATCAGTGCAATTGGCTGCAAGATATCAATTTAATAATAGAATATCATTAAACGTTGTAGGAGGATGCATAATTAGATGAAGGAATCAGCTGTAAGACTGATTCCTTCATCTAATTTCAATTACTTTCAAGACTCTGTACCCTATAAAAGTGCTTCTTTGCACCTTGGTGAAATAGTACTCCTTACGAAGCATCTATCTGCAAATTTTCTCAAACATATGGTGGGAATAGGAAGCATTTCCCACAGTAACTGACTTCATATGAATCATTCGTCTTCCTGTTTGAAATTATCAAAAGTTGAATTCGTTGATACTCTTCATCTCTGAAAACTTGTCAGTTTTTTTTTTGCTCGGAATCGTAAATTAATTTGTAAGACACCGCTTTGAAGGTTTATCCACGTTATAATTGATATAATATTTTGTACATCCCAGTTCACCGATTCTCGAAAGAGAAATACTTACAACGTTTTAGTTTGAAATTCTAAAAAATGTCATTCTCATAAAGTCCTATTCACGGAATAATCTGTCTTCATGTACTACTCATCAGTGTACTTTTGCTTCTATTGGATTCCAAGCCAAATATTTGATGCAAGAACAATAATGATTAGCTGAATACGCCTCGAAATCAGTTACCGTACTAACCGCTGTTCAGTTATGGGGCACATTAAAAACACGATTTAAAGCCTGCGTAATTCAATCAGCGTATCTAGCAATTTGATGAGCTCCGACTAGTCGCAGTTCGAACTACGCAGAACTGATACATTAAGAAGTTAATTATATGTTATAAAACATCATGGTAATATCAATCATGAAAAGTGATATGCAATTAAAATTTTAATAAAACTTGGACAGTCGAAATTCCCTAGAGTGTAGCACAGGTTCATAAAGTTGTTTGGCTCTGCCTAAAAGTCTTGTGACATTCTTTAGTGCAAGAGTCTGTGAATTCGCTTCACTCTTACTGCGAGTAGTGCGATGCGATATCATCTAAAGAAACTCGTCTTTCATTTTTATACGGTTATATAATACTTCGTGCATTTTCGGAATTTTCTGATTCTATGTACTACAACAATTTACATTTAGATTAATTAATTTTTAGGTGTTATCCATGTGTAATATCCTTAAGTCTCTATTAATCATTCCATTATTTTTCACTCTGTTACTCTGCTTATTAATAACCGAAGTTCATCACTTATGCGCATATCTGATTACTCTACAGCATCTCTTGTGAATATATGAGAGTAATTATGTTTTAAATCAGTAACTTCCGTGTAACTTAAATTCATACGCTATCTATAAACTGCAATATCTTCAACTTCTACGAATATGATATCAGCTTTACTAATGCCAAAAATGTAATGAAAGCGATCAAATGGAATCCTTGGCAAAGTTCTTGTCTTTCAAGTAGTGCATACCAAGGGAACTCATCCCAGAGGTTTAGCATTTTGGTAAGTTTTCAGTCATTTTTAAAATTTAACTTAAATAAAAAGATAACACTGTTTGTCTATTATTTTCTTTAAAATAATAGATATTTATTATCCATGCTTTTAAATTTTCTTACAAGTGACTAGGAGCGGAACTTCAGACTCATAGTTCCGTTGATACTAAGGTTACATTTTCGGTGCCTTGAGCCAAGAGCATCTTTCGATAGGATCTAATGCTAGCACGCGCGCGCGAGCACGCACGCACGCACGCACGCACGCACGCACGCACACACACATACACACGCACATATTAAAGCCTAACCAGTTTTTGTTGGTATCATAAGTGTCACTTATCGTTTGAAACGGTGAAATATATTAATATCCCAATATTTGTTTGGGACTAAAGACTGAGCATTAGATGCTAGTAGCGTTCATTACTAGCGGGTAACATCTTCCTGTAATGATAGGATTTCCTGGATCGTATGCCAGAACTTTCTTTGCTGCCTCATTTCCCTAAGGTTATCTTGGGAGAGCCGTTACTATAGTGACGAGTAAGAGCTTGATCTACACATTGAGAATCCATATATAGTAACAAACAACTGTTAAATCTCTCTCTCTCTCTCTCTCTCTCTCTGTGTGTGTGTGTGTGTGTGTGTGTGTGTGTGTGTGTGTGTGTGTGTGTGTGTGTGTGTGTGTGTGTGTGTGTGTGTGTGTAAGCAAAAGATGTGCAGTAACAGAGAAAGAAAGAATGAAAGAAGGCGTTATCTTCCGCAGTGGTTAATGGTCTTCCTTCGGACAACAGTTACGTGGGTATCAATCCAAATTTCTATATTATGAAACCGTCAGATCAAACTGGGTCGATGTCCACATAACTGCTTTCTGAAGAAAGATCATTAACCTCTAGATGTTGCGATGGCATTTTGACACAAATTGCCATAAACACTATAAAGAGAGAAGGCGTTTCTCCGATTGGGTCTTCAGTTAATTAATGAATAATATGAGAGTATTTTGGAAACGGTACACAAATTTGTGATAATTATTTACGAACAAGGATATCAATGATTTAATGTTGGTAGACATGACAATGTTTGTCGCACTGAACATAAACACTGGGTCTGTACATGCACACGTTACAATCAATGTGGCTGAAAATTGGAGTTGGACACACACAGAGTTGTGATTCTTTTTGGGTTGCATTCAAACTGCAATCCAGATTCACTAGTTTTTGTTAGCTTGTGATTTAGTATATTCAAGAATCAATATGCTGACCCGAATCTTGAATACGGAAAGATAAGCATGAGTTCAAAAACAATGAGCACTACCAAATCATGCAAATGGACTATTTCGAGCATTTAATCAATACGAAACATTCATAGACAAAATCATTGGCGATGACAACAGATTCATCGCGTCGCACTTTAAGAAAAGCTGACTCAGTATAAACAAGCATATCCCAGTTTAAAATCAGACAGACCCATCAGTGAGAAGTTATGACGACTTTTGGGGGAAAGACGATCTATGTAGTAACATATTAGACAATGAGGGAAGCTGTTCGTCGAAAGAGTCTGGAAAAACCACTGATTAATAGTGAACTATTTTATAACACCGCCCACCTTCTCGGAAATAGCAGAGATGCCAGCAGTATAGAAACATGTGTTTACAGCATACAATCTTGATCAGTTGTCTTCGGACTTGCATCGAGCCAACCAAGATTCCTTCGCTACAGCTTTAATGCTCGGCTTTCTGGTGTGAAAAGATGCACATATAATTGTGTTACAGCGGTAATGAATGCAGTGTCACAGTGCTTACCAATGGTTAGTTTAAGAACAGCCTTCGTTTATATCTTCATAATTGTAACTCTTAAAACGTTAAGTGTCAGTATTTAATTTTAAGACATAATCCGAATGCTCGAGATAATTTAAAATAAAATAAATGTCGCTAATCAATAACTATTTTGAAGTCGGCTGTGGAAGTGAAACTGAAATCTAAAATATTCAAAACTCAAAGTGACTTTGAACGTTTATAACAGGGCTTGGAAGAATTCTTGGTTTTAAAATATTCCAAGACACAAACTGTCAGATAAGATAACGCCTTACATCAGCGCCCACTTTTAATAACAGTTCAACAGAATTCGAATTCTTGCTGCATTTGTAACACAACCAATAAAAATAATTTCACGATACTTTAAAATACGGGTCATTGAACTAATTTCTCACGCATTTATGACTCCCCACTGCATCTTCCAAACTCCGTCACTTATCTGCCAAAACTATCTCCTGGCTTTCGGGATAAGAAAATTTATGAAGTTTCTCTCAGCTTAAGTTATAACTGTATGCAATTGCTCGTGAGGAAGGAAGACCCTCAATTATGTCAGAGTGTCGAGAGCAGACGCTTATCTTCAAGAACACCTAATGTACCATCAAGGAAGAAAGATTCAACGGCAATAAAGTGAAAAATTTAAATATGTTTGGGTTTATTTTTCTGCCTAAAACTCATTTGTTTACTTTGCATCAGTAGGTCGAAATATTTTCGCGTCACTTTTAAAAGCAAACATCGGCATTAAATTTCTTTTTAAATAAACTTTCCATAGATTGCAATGGTGTAGAAATGAGATTTATGATCTTTAGAATGCTCAAGTAAACATTTAAAAAATTTTTCTGTATTTAGTCTCTCTTTTATCGTTTTCTGTCTCATAGAATTTTACACCCAATATGTTTACTTCAACAGTTTTTCTTCACAGTATTGCTTTCTGTATTTTAAATTCATTGAATGCTTCAAAATTGCAGATTTTGAATAAAAAAATTCCAACCTTTCTGAGAAATTAAATGTATTGGATATCTTTCCTCCCTGAACCGCTGTTTCCTTCATTTCTTCACCTGCCTTTTTTCCCCTTTCCTTTCCTTTTTTTTTCTAGTTTTCACACTCAGAGTACTTGTGATTTCACTGCAGACTGGTGTAGTGTTTGTTTCCTTGTTTGTTTGACAACATTTTCAATCACTTGTTTCTGTATGCTATTTTATTCAATAATTTTATTATTATTATATTTATTATTATTATATGGCTTTCAGAAAAATAAGGGAACAACATCTCTCTTGGAAGACTTTACAGACGTAATTAATACCGTCTTAGACAAAAACAAAATTGCCATGGCAGTCTTTATTGATCTAACTAAAGCATTCGATACACTCACACATCAAACCTTGTTAGAAAAGCTGAAGCATGTTGGAATAGACGGGCCTCTTCACAGGTGTGCTTTACAAACTACTTTCAAAATAGAAAGCATATCACACGTATCGGGTCAAACCGAATCAGAGAGCTACCAGTAACCTGTGGAGTACCACAGGGAGCTGTACTCTCCCTAACTCTATTCAACATTTACATGCACGATATTAATCAGCTACCACTCAAAGGTAAGATATTCCAATACGCAGACGATACAGCAATGATATCCATCCATAATAACGTAAGCATAGCCCAAACAAATATGCAACATGACATAAATCTGATCATAGACTGGCTCACGAAAAACTCCATACACCTAAACTCAGAAAAGACAAAATTGATGATATTCAGAAATCCACTGACGCGAATTTCCAACATTATTATTATTAATTGAGTAAGCTCGTTAAAGATAACGGTTTTGTGCATTTAATCTTACTTCCTTCTCAATCACGTCTTCATTTTCTGTTTCGATAATATCGCAATCTTATTCTCTAGGATGTTTGAATGAGTGAAATGTGATCCCTGAGTATATAAAGGGTGTCGCAAAATTCACGCAAGATTTAAATTTAGCGCCATTTGTGCGGTAAAGTGTTGCCAACGAGAAAAAAAAAGAGAGCGTGACAGCTGACAGTTCAGGGTTATTAAAAATGGAGAGCTACACGAAAGAACAACGCATTTTCATTGTTGAGCAATATTTTAAAAATAATGAAGGTTTGGCAGCTACAGTTCGTAATTTTCGTACAAAATATGGTCGGATTAGTGATTTAACTTCATCAACTGTGAAAAGATTAATTAAAAAATTCAACGAAACTGGATCAATTAGTGATCTTATTCACTCTGGCCGTCCTTCAACAAGTCGTTCAACAGAAAACGTCGAAGCAGTTCGTGAGAGTGTTGCTGAGAGTCCAGGAACATCAATTCGGCACCGTGGTCTTGAATTGGGCATTTCGAGAAGCTCTCTACAGCGTATTCTCACGAAAGATTTGCATCTTTATGCTTACAAAGTTCAATTGACTCAAGAACTGAAGCCTACTGATCACACAGCGAAGAGAGTTCGTTGAATGGATTGTGGAACAACAACAAGTGGATGCTTATTTTTCGAACAAAATCATCTTCAGCGATGAGGCTCATTTTCATCTTGATGGCTTCGTTAATCGACAAAATTGTCGCATTTGGGGTTCAGAAAATCCACGAGTGATTGTTGAGAAACAAATGCATCCACAACGTGTCACTGTTTGGTGCGGATTTTGGGCTGGAGGCATCATCGGTCCATTCTTCTTCGAAAATGCGGCTGGTAAGGCAATAACAGTTAATGGTGCTCGCTATCGCGACATGATAATCCAGTTTTTTTGCCTAAATTGCAAGATATGGATGTGGACGACATGTGGTTTCAACAAGACGGTGCCACATGCCATACAGCCCGAGAAACAATTCAATTACTGCATGAGTCATTTCCTGGTCGTGTAATTTCCCGTTTTGGTGATCAGAATTGGCCGCCCAGATCATGCGACTTAACGCCGTTGGACTTTTTTCTTTGGAGTTTTTTGAAGTCTAAAGTTTATGCCGACAAGCCCACCACCACCCACGCCTTGAAGAAGGAAATTGAGCGCTGTATCAACGAAATTCAGCCACATTTATGCAAAACGGTCATGGAAAATTTCGACAAAAGAGTGCGTATGTGCCAGAAAAGCCGTGGAGGCCATTTACCCGATATGCTATTCCATGCATAACCCTATACTGTATACTTTATGAATCAATAAGAAATTACAATTTTTAATTAAAAACTTGTGTTTTCTATCAAAATTACTTCTTCCGTGAATTTTGGGACACCCTGCATAAGGATAAACGACCACATAACAACTTATAAAGGTAGTGGAGTTTTGTTTGTTCTTTGTAACCATTATTAAATATACCTACCAGATAATTTGTACCAAATTGCAATCGCCAGGCTACGAGATCGAATGCCGATTCCAGATGTGGAATAGATGTTGAGAAAGATTTTAGATGGTAGATGATTTCGTCGCAATGTGTGAGACCAATAAATTTCCAGGCCTTTATAGATGTAATTATTATAAAAATTCGGTTGTTCTTCCACGCACCGCGGCTTAATTTTAGGATATCTAGACTTCTCCATATTGTTAAATTCCTCACATGTTATGATACACTAGTGTAATGTCTTGCATGAGGCGAAATTGAGAACTTCAGAATGCTGTCAAAAAACGGGCTACAAACCAATTTGAAAATTCTCCCAGGATTATAGTTTTTTTTCCCGTTGTTTCAGATGATGTCAAATTTTTCACTTTATTGCCGTCGAATCTTACTTCCCTACAATTATCTGCTTTTCTATGGATTTTTTAATGGAATATTAGAATATATCCTAAACCTTCTGTGATAATTCGAAATTGGGTCGAAAATCAGCACAATGTTTGTGGTGATTTTCGACCCATTTGGATAAACTTTATTTAAGGAAAGCGCATACAGAATGATTCGTGAATAGTAAAACAATGAACAATGAAAAAGAACTTTGAAGGACGCAAATATCAAAAAGGAAATTTTTTATGATAAATCCATCCAAATTTGGAAAGCCGTAGTATGTTAACCCAAAGTGGATTTTCGGCAACCTCTTCTTTCTCATTTATGAACATATTAGACGTAAGACGTACCTAACTGAATACTGTCAGTAGTCACCATCTATCATAGTCTTCAATAGCATCTTTTTACATTTTGTTTCTTCACATTTACTTCCTTTTCAAAATGTCACTTTCTGTTTATACAGCCCTAATAAGGCACTTCACTGTTCAGCTATAAAAACCAATATTTTACGCTCTTCTTTTTCTCATATTTTGTCGAATCACAATTGTCTGTTTCTTGCTTTTTCCTACTTTTAGATATCTCACCAGCACAATTTCGGATGTCTACAGTCCCTTTCAACGTTTGCGTATTTTGTGACCTTTTAGAGATTCTCTTCTGTGATATTATTCTTCAGGACTTCGTTTTTGATCATAAAAATATTTGCTTTTCTTAAACAATTTCCGACTTCTCTATCGTATACTGTATAAATATAAAAAACATCGAATTCATCACGTTAAAAGGAAATAGAAACAGGATGTTAAATTAAGTAATTTAGGAAAGTGGGAGCTATAGCCGTAATATATTTTATTTACCAATATTAGTCGTAACAGAACGAGATTTAATACTAGAGCTAAGTCCATTCCTTCTGTTTTTATAGCTTTATCTTTACACAAAAAGTTAATTGCTTTTCTGTGTAGAGTGCAAAGCCTTTTTTCTCCTCTACGGATAACCAAGGAGGAATATAAATAATCGCACATTATTTTAGATTGCGAGATAAAACTGCTTTCGACTGCTGTTAATACAACTGCAGTTGCTGGTGTTTCTGCAATCAAGAAAGAAAGAACCCAAAACTGGGCTGTAATATTTCCCGTTGCGTGGCCTATTTTCATAAACGGCGAACTCACGACCCTGACGAATATTGATGCCACAAATACACACCTTTGTAGTCGAAGGAAACGTTTTTTTTTGTTTGTTTTTTGTTTTTTTTTTCCAGTGAAACCACCGCTTTGTTTATTAGTGGCCTAACGTAGCTGATACGATGTTGTTTCCAGAGCAACGTGTACGTAGAGACCTCAAAATCTCTTTTCATTTGCGGGTACAGCAGTAGAACGTTCTTCAGGTCGGTCACTGGATACTATACTGAAATCTACCGGTGCTAGGAGGAAATCCGAACGTAGTGGAGGTCAGGATGAACTGTCGGGGCCATGTGGTGAACTGGACAATGTGTGCTCTCTCTTAATCCTGTACCTTTGCTGCTCTCTTTACCGATTTCTTCATATTACACAACCATTAAAGACAGCATAAGGAATTTTGTTAGTACTGCAGATAAAAAAAACTCTCAAAAGCTGTACAGAAAATAATAAAACAACTCTAATCCGCCAAAAAAAAACTTTTAAAACAACAGAAAATCCAAACAAAATCCTAAAAACATAACGAAAATCCATTAAAAAACAAAAAAATAACAGAATCCATTAAAACAGCAAAACAACAAAAAGACATTCATCTCCACTTTATTAAATTCGGAGAGTGAACACAAGTTTTAAGCTATTCTTAACAGAACCTAACCTAGTAGCCTCAGGTTCCACTGTCTACCTCAAATTTCCTCTATACACGCTGTACAATTACTTCAGTCACAAGGGTGGAACCCCAGTAGTTGTGAAATCTGACATCCCGTGCTAGAGAATGTTAATTGAATCTCCCTCTGTACGAGCTACTGTTGCTCAAAATTTCCGTGCTCCATTTAGTTACGGTCATTTCCTCTCGCCATCGCTCTCCAGTTCTGATACTCACTCTGATCTTTTTCACCATCTGTTTGAGAATCTGTTAAGAACAAATATCTACAATCGAAATATCCAAACAGTGAGCTTGTCTTTTTTGGGAGTACTTCAACATTCACAACTCAGAATTGTGTCTGCAATTCCACGGATCTCGCTGAAATTGATCATATCTGGCATAGACACAAGAATCTTTTTTCTGGTTTGTGAAAGTAAGAATCTTTCACAAACCAGAATACTCACTAATCCTCTCCACTCACCACCATCTCTGATCTCATCTTAATCGGTTCTTCTGATAATTGTACTATACATATTAACTTCCTTCTTTATAATTCAGAACATCATCTTATCCGTCTCCTTTCTTGCAAAACACACTTCGTTGAGCTACTCTCTACCGCGTGTCCTTTTGCAAATAAGTGTGCCAAATGAAATGACCTGCGTGATTTCTACTCCTTTCCTTGGGCTAACTATTGCTTTCACTCTATTCTGCTTCAAAAGAATTCTCTGTATCGCAAGTGGCTTGAAATCAAAACTCCAGCATCCCACTCAACTTGTATGGCAGCAAACAAGCAGTATCTACAAAAAAAAGGTAATCGGCAATCCAGATCTGACTTTAAAAAAGCCAAATGCAACAAACTTACCCCTTGCTCGAAATGACAGCCTTCTATCCTTCGCAAAGGCCATCAGGCGAAACTTGAAGAGTGGGTCACACGAGGTGTGTACTATCAGGTGGGCTATCGGATGATGAAGGAGTCGATGGTTAACAAATTTCTCCATTATTTTCGATAGAATTGAGGCGATTGTAATGGAATGGATACGTGGCTTTCTTCTCCTTTCATTGGGAATGGTTGGATATAGACTAGATTTGTCGAGGAGATTTCTCATACTGAGCTGCATCTACCATTCCATGCTAAAGGATAGGATCAGAGAATAGGGGGTAGGGAAGAGAAGGCACCATCCGATTAAAGCCTTGTTGGTATCCACTATTCAGAATTCTTCTGATGTCTTTCTGACGAAAACTTAGGAGCCATGCAGTGTGAAGTACTTGGTAAAGTGAGGGCTGATTTGCTTGGACCATCACCGTAGGAGCTGGAGGATAATAATCATGTCAGGAGATCAGCATTGTGTGTTGCAAATGACCAGTCTGGATATGATAGCGCGAGCGGGAGAGAGAAACATATCCAGATTGGACAGTTCATTTCAGTACGAGGCTATTCCCAACTGTTTTTTCATGGAGATAAAATTTATGAAACATTATTCATTCAGCTTTTCAAGTTCTCCAAACGGTATATTTTCTCAATGCTTGGCGTAATGAGCAAAGTTCATATGTTGTTATTATTTCGATACCGATTTCAACACTAACAGGTTTTGTTGATTCTATAATGATGTGCGACGCAATTTTCTCCTATGGTTTCCATCCGGTGTTCATTATAGATTCCTGATTTTAATGTAGGACAGTCAGTCCAGCCATATATATATATATATATATATATCGAAATATCAGTACCAGGAGATAGTCGGATTGACTACAAAGAAAATGAAAAAATTACAAAGTATCGTGATTTGCAAATCGAAGTTGAACGAATCTGGCAAAAGAAAACGAAAGCTGTTCCCATAATAAAAGGTGCTTTAGGCGCCATCCCTAAAACATTGAAAAAACATCTAGAAGCACTCGAGTTAGATGGATTAAAAATTGGGCAGCTGAAAAAGGCCGCTTTGTTCGGCATTTTCAGAAAGTATTTCCACAACTCATAGGCCCTTGGGTAGGGCTCGAATTAGTGGAATATAACCAGCCTTTTCTTAAGACTGAGGAAGCAAATCAAGCTTTGATGAATATTATATATATATATATATATATATATATATATATATACACACGCCAACAAGCCTATTCAGACATGTGCAATTTAGTTTAGTCTGAAATATAATACTCTCAGCATAGTATACACTGTGCAGACTATGTGTCCAGGTTTAATGTCTCATTCTGCGTGCCTTGTAATATTGTTATATTTATTATTTTTATCACCTTTAGATCACCATGCGCTTTGCATTAAGTGCTAAAACGTTTAAATCCACATCCGATCGATAGTCTCTGAAGGTATCGTATGCAGTCTAATATCGTGCTTTTGCTTCAATGCTGTTGACAGCAAACGCAGTGTAAAATGAAACTTTTATTGAGAAGTGATTTAGTGCTAATCGTGCTAATTTCCTTGATTAAGTAGCTCCCAACAGCAATTATAAAATGCTGGAACCTGAATGGCTAATAAGTATTAGTAATTATATGTCTGGCGTCTTGATTTCTTGCAAGCATCGAGTATATTTAACATCAAAGATGGGACCGCGGATCTGACACACTTGGTTATATTTTCCGGATCAGAAGTAGAGAACAGATGCCATCTATTTCATATATCTCTCGAATTCGGGATGTTCTAAGTATGCTCATTAATGCGTGAAAGCGGAACATCAGCTATTACAAATTATCAGCCATTGCATGTCTGAAGGCTTCTCATCTGACGACATAGCCGATCGCTTTGCTATCCGATTCGTTGCTAGGGGATAATTTGTTGCAGCATTCAGTATGCTCTTGTTAATATCTTGATGTAGACATGGCGTGCATTATCGTATACCTACACCGAAATAAGCAAGACTGGGATACAAGACTGGGATTACTAGTGCACTAAAGCAGCTTGCTTTATGAAAAAAAAGCAATATTGCTGTTCAGATTATTTTCTCTAATTAATCAGCGAAGTATTAGGTGGGAAAATAGCGAATAAGCTTGTATAAACATATTACAACAAGAAGGAAGAGTATAATTCAAAAATGTCGAAAATATTGAAAAGGCATTCTTCACTATATTTGATACAAACTCTGTCCTACAACCTTGTTCAATAAACAGGCAACAGATTACTTCTGATGTGCTAGACGGTTTTCAACTTCGAGATCAATATTATTATACCGTAAATTGCGAATGTTCTCCAACTGTTTTGTCTGTTTTGCGAAGGGAACGCATGTTCTCTTTGAGCGAAAAAACCTTGCATTCTCGTACGCCACACTGGTTAACTCACATTTAGTTCAAGTTCTTATATTACCATATATTGCTATTGAGCTATAATGGATATCGAACCCAGTCCTGCCAACCAAAGATCATCATCGCTACTTACACTACATGAGGAACATTTCAATCTATCCGTCTCTCTCTGTACCATTACTGTACCATAATGTTACTCTTGCTGTTGCTGGCATTTTGGAACATAAATATATGGCACTCAAAATTAAAGTATCTCCGTTTAAGGCCTTGTGAAGCCCCATCCAGTTCATGCGAAAGCGATATCCGAGTAAAAAAAATAAGTAATTCCAAATTTCAGCACCAGAGCGTTGTAAACACGAAATGCATGGAATTTCCACATCACGCAATTCGGCAGGTGCCGGGTGTTTAAAACGATGGACACTGAAAGTCGACTGACATTCACTTTAACATTCCTTGCTCTGGAGTTGGATGCTACGTGACCGTGGATGATTTTGTGGGGAGATGAGGCTCACTTTCACCTGAATGGAGTTGTGAATACCAACAACTGCCGGGGTATGGGCTATGCAAAACCCGCATGCAATCCAACAAATTCCTTTGCATTCATCCAAAGTTATTGTCTGGTGCTGGTTTACAGCTTCGTTTATCATTGGGTCACAGAACCCAATGATAAACTTCGTTCGCCAATTGGGTCCTGTGACCTGCTCAGTTACTGATGAGAGGTATCGCGATATGATACCTCTAAAGGTGCAATGAAGTTACAAACGTTTATAAAAGCAGTAATTATTTAAGCTTACTAGATTTCCCCCCCCCCCCCCATAAGAGTGCTCTAGGAAGAGAGAACTTTCATAACACTTGGACGTTTGCTGCTTGCTACTCATCCATTAGCAAATATTTGGACAACACAAAAAGTGAAATTTTGCATCCTGTTGCAGATGGGGGTTGTTTGATTGCCTCTGTAAATTAAAAATTAGTCCTAGTAATATGTTCAGGATTGCATGCGCTTCTCACTGCTTTTTTGTGCTGCTCCAATTGTACTTATGATAAATCCGTACGATTTAACTGCAACGAAAATTGCCTTTTAGGATATAGTACCTTTAAGAGAATGAAGATCACTATAAATTGTGATTGAAGTAGGAGAACACTTGTTTGTTTATGCTTTAGTACTTTATTAATACTTTTATTAATATCCTTTAATGCTTATACTTCAGCTAAAAATATACAAAAATAGTCGCTAAACTAAAACATTGAATTCTCTAAGCTGACAAAATATTTATCACCTAAACTACAAATAATGCTTTAGTGACAAGTCATTTTTGAATTAATACTGAAACTGAATGTCTGTGTAGCCTAGTGGCAATTTCTGGTTCCATAATACTGGCCCACCAGAAGGAAAAGCATTCCGGATTATATTCTAGTGGCCAACTAGAGAAACTTTAGCATTTATTTTGCCATTTAGTTATTTTTCCAGTTTGAAATCACTATTGAAGAAATAAAGATCGCAATTTCCTAATTTAGAGATTAGCATGGTAATGAGTTTGAGTGCTTTTCATGTTTCTTAGCGAATATTAATGGGATTTCTTTGAAAGAGTTGAGTTGCATGACCTAAAGTGGGTCTTATACAGATGGACAGAACTCTTCTCGTTCAAAAAATATTATCAGTCTTGTCGACAACATTTTGAATGAATTTATATCTGTAAGTAGGTTTTTAATATATGGGGTTGTCTCGATTTATGAACAGTCCTCCTCTTTCGAAAATAAACAATCAAAAAAAAGGACAGCTCAAATTCTAATATAAACTGAAGATGATCGATGAAATCATCAGTCAGTTTTTGTTTTTGTATTGAAAACAGCTGCCGTGTAAAATGGACAGAATTGAAGAAGGAGGAGTAAATTATATGTAAAAATAATAGTAGAGAAAGCGCTACATTGTCGCACATTGAAACTGCAGTATTGTTTCTTATCTAGTCCGGTAATGATGGCTGTGAATCACAGCGCAGCATTCAGATACATTCGAAACCCCTTTCGTTGGTAATGGCTTTGTTGTGTCAGGTATATCAGACATAAAGAATGCATCTGAAAAAAAACTTTCGATTCTTCTTCATTGAGCTAAACAATCTTCGCAGCTAACAAAATGTTGCAATTACAGAAATAAAACGAAAAAGTTCGATGATAAATGTAGTTACAATGCCTTGGGGGGGACACGCATATAAACGTCATAAATGAAAAAACTCAGATTATTATAATGTTCTAATAATAGATTAGCTGCCTTTTATAGTGATTGATGTAATTAACGATCGACAGGATTGGAAGATGTCCAACAAGATGCAAATTGCTCTGGTAGCAAGAAACTGTTTCAAGCAAGTTGCATCTAATGCCTTGCAGTTTTATGTCATCCGAAAAGTCTGATGAATTCAGATACAAGATAGTTGAGGACTCAAAGTCATTGGAACGATAGATTGATACCCTTTTTTCCAGTCCCTGGTGGTATCGTATAACATCATGTGCTGATTTAGTTACGTCTTTATACTCTAGTTCAGTCCTTTTATTCATTGTCAGAAGCTGATTTTGAAGTTTTATCAAGGTACATGATTTAAATAGAGTCATTTAAGTTCAAAATCAATGCCGGATTTATAGCTAGGCGGTGCAGCAATCTCCGGGTACTGACCATGCAATCTCCGGGAGGATCATGCTCTCAATATCTTGACAGATATCACTTATTAAGTACCAAGTACCATGATCTGGCTAATTAGCCACCATTGAAATGAAAATAAAACGACAGACCACTTAAGTAATATATTTGCCATTTTGAATAGATGCCTTAAATTTAAAACAGAGCTAAATTATTAAACCAAATACTTGGATTCTAGATAAACATTCTTTCTCAGCTAGCTACAACTCTCTTAAAACATTATAAGATATTGATGAATTCTTAAACTTTTAAGTTCTTAGAAAAGTATGGTTTCAAACAGAACAAATCGTTTAAGATTTCTGTGATTTATTCTTGTAATTGAACCCAAATGGTTATCTTGGAGGATTATTTGAAAACGTTTTATTATACCTTATTGAAAATAGCTAAAGAAAACTAAGCTGAACTACTTGTGTAGTGAATTAAGAATAAACCATCTTTTCACAGAAAATAAAAAAAAATATCGCTTTAAACATTTCGATCCGTTTTCAATAAGCATCACATACTTATCTAAAGGAGAAGCTTTGGAGTATGGAACTTTAGTAAAATAACATTACGAAACTTCATTACTATTTATTATTCTTTCATTTGAAGAAAACTTTCACTGGCATTCAATTTAAAACTGAAAGTTGAAAAGAACAAAAATAAGACAAATTCTCTTTAATAAGGGCTGAAACCGACTACAAATATGGCTAATTAGTTTACAAACTCCTTGAAGTCGTGGATATATTTCTTTAAAATTGGACAATGTGCAAACAGCCAATTCTCCCAGAAAAGTGTTTTTATCGTGTTTACCCAACTGCAGCATAAACGTCATCAAATTCGACCACATTCTTTCTTTTTTTATTCTTTACAAATCCGTATTTCTATTTGCAAATATCATTGAAACAAATGATGAATATGCTCTTGGGGTTTATAAGGTACATGTGCTACCAGATATAAAAAAAATCATCATTTTTCAGAAGTATCATTTCAGCATTGATATTATGAATATTGTAAATATTATGAATTTTGAATATTGATAATTAAAAATTCATTTTTAAAATGAATTTTTAAACGTATTCCTGACTTTTTGAGAAAATTAGAGGAATAAACACATTGGATCAACGAAAGCAAAGCGCCGTATTGAAAATGAAGATACTAGAAATAATGATATTATTATTATTATTCAATGTGTAAGCGAGTCGATCTTAGATGATATGGTCGCTCATCAAGGGATACGCGAATAATGATGACAAATGATTGATTGATGACCAAAAACAAGCGAAGGACGAACTCTTGGACAAGAGTTCTTATCTTTTATTAGTTTGGTACTATTATTGCTCATGACTAAGGTTATGTTTTTTTTTTTCATTTTGTCATACAAATGATAATACTGACAGATCCCCAAATTTCGATCGGTACGCATTTCGGAGAATCGCAGTCGAATCTCGCGGATGGCTTCCCTAAGGTTATATGCCATAATCGGGAAAAGCATTCTGACACTGATTAGTTATTGCAGATCGCTAATTGATTTCATTGATAAATGAATCACATCACTATAAATGGATAACCAGAGGTTAAAAATGTGAAGGATATGATATCACACACTTAGATGGCACTCCGACTGGGAAAGATCTAAGAAGAGGAAATCTATAATACTACCAATAATAAAAAAAAGGCCAAGCAATTTTCTTAGAAAAACATTTAATTTTTCAGACATACAACTTTATTCTCCACATTAACGTAATTTCATATTTGAAGAATCTTCAAAATTATTTAAAAGACACAAAAAGACTAGTCTTAGGAGTTCAAAATATAGTTCAAATCTGGTTCAAAACGTGGTCGATTGGATATTAGTAAGTGCAGTTGTTGAACTTTAAAATATAGAAATATACGTTAATTAAATTTTTAATCACAAGACTACGTGTTTCTATATTTTTAAATTGTAACAGTAGATGATTGGAAGGAGGAGGTTTCTTGACACAAGTTGGGGGATTACCAAAATTCCTGAAGACGAGATATCATAGAGTAACATCGTTTAAAAATGGCTTCTTATTTAGATTGAATTTAGAAATATAAATCTTTCTTTTACTCTTAAAAATTAATAAATTGATAAGATTGTTAAACGAAGACCATTTTCCTTTCTAAGGACTTCAAACTAAAGTTTGACTTATAAGAATATAATGAATAATTTAAATGATAATGTCGATAGGATTCAAATTAATGTTAATGTTAAATACTTAACAGTGGTTTTAAATAAATTTTCACTTAACAATACTCGTAATAATACTTAAAAAGAAGAAATACAAATCCTATATGGATTAGCCGCATATGCCAATTTACTATTTCACAGGTATATTCTTGCTTGCTGTCGTTACATCCTTATTTTGTCAGAGCACCAATAATTCTTCTTTCATCACTCTGAAGGTTGAATTGCGTTCACTGTTAAATGTTTTATTGATTTACAACACTTGGTGCTTAGTCTAGTGTCTATAAGTCACTTCAGTTTTTGCGTTGCGAGAGGCGCTAGTGTTCAAAGACCAGTTTGGCGGATCATCTATTATTGCGCTGGAGATAAATGACTGCGTTTATTGCTACCTACATTGGGATAGGCTTCATCGGAATATCAAGGGAAGGGAATCGCTCGTGCACTATCATGTCACAGGTTTCTTCAAGTTTTTGAGGCATTTATAAGTATAAAAACTGCATTAGCTGTACAACACTCTCTTATTTCAACTCCAAACTCACTCACAGATGACTTTTTTTTCTTCCCCTTTTTTCATTTCTTCTACTGCTATCCTTTAGAATAGTCCCTCATTTTTGTAGTTCCCTCTTAAAGAATAGAATCTGTCGGTCTTCAAATCCAATGAGCACTTCAGTAGTATAGTCACGAGGTCGACCTGACAATGTCCTTCAATTTGAAAACGACTACTCGTTTTGTAATTATACTTATTTCCTTAACCATCAACGACACTTCGCTTCTCTCCACATATGTGTTTGTTGCTTCTTCTTCTTATTATTATTTTCACGACATTAGGCGTACTGGCCTGTTCTGGTTTCATTCCATCTCTTTAAGATGAAAAAAAAATGAAAGATGGAATTTATTTTGGTATGAATTTGGTATATATTTTAGTATGCTTCTTCTTTTTGGTAGTCTGTTCGGTGACATTCTGTGTTCCCATGTTGAATCTGTTTGCTTCTGTAATTACCTATTGTTTGTAAAATCGATTCTTGTTGTAGATCTTGTAAAATTTCTTTGTTTCTTTTTTTATTTAGTTTAGTGTATCCTGCCATGCTTAGAAATTTCATTTATGCTGGTATTATCCTTTGTCAGTCTATTTTTTTTTTCATTGTGTATGTTTCACTTCCATATAATAACCAGTTCAGCTTAAAATATTGAATACTTTCAATGTTGTATTTCTTTGTACTAAATTTGGTTTAATGATATAGTTAATCATGCCTGTAATTTTGGTGAATTATTAATTTCATGTTTTGGATCTGTTTCTTCCATGTAGCGTGCATCAAAACCAACCAAGATAATTAACATTATTAATTTGTTCAACTGGTCTGTTAATCAAAATAATTTTTCTTCTTATTGGTCCCCTTCCTTTAAATGCGCCATACTTTTTTTTTTCGGAAGATATTTTCCCATATGTGATAGCAATCTTGTCAAGTTGCATAGAGAATTGGCATTTCTGACTTAGCAATTAAGATTTGATCATCTGCATATAATAATATACTTACTCGTCGGTAATTTGGTTCTAATTGAATTCCTGTGTTATTTATACATTCTCATTTTTTTAATATCTCATTAATATGCACATATACAGTACATTAAAATGGATTCGACTACTTCCCTGCTATATTTCTCTGTTTTTATGCATTCTGTAGATTTCTCATTGTTTTTTATAGCATTCTTTTCGTATTTATTATCAAATGTTTTTATTAATTGGGAAATAATTCAGTTTTAACTAATATTTCAAGCAATTTGTTTCTTTTTACTAGATGAAAGGATTTTTTATAATATATGAATAGGACCTGAGTACTTAGGTTGAATTATCTGTTTTTCAATTACGTGTTTTAAAGTGAAGATTGAAAAAATAAATCCGTTTTGTTCTTCTACTAAATGATTTTCCGTATAGTTCATTTTCCTTTTCGACATTCTTGCAAATAAGCTTATGAGTTGGTTAGACATACCTTCTAATTTTTAGGAAATGACAAACAACGTAAATTAGTTTATTAATTATAAAAACTTTAATTAATAACTACCTATATTTCGGAAATGTTACACTACCATCTCCAGGGATCACGAACAATGATATGTGCACGCAGGCACTCATACTAAGCAAATGAGGCTCAAGAAAGGCAAGAGAAGTTGGTCACAGAGTCCTAAACGGTGCCCCATAGTGGGATAAATTGTTGTCTTGGACGTTGGGTTGACGATCTTAGAATGTATGCTTCCCAAATTTTTGGGCAGTCTAATGTACCCAAATTTGTTGAGGTTTGGAAAGTTTTTCAGAGCTGAGGCAGATTCAAGGAATAGCCATTCGTACTTGTACTTGTTTCGGTTTAATAATGTGGCCTTCTTCCAGCGTATTCTGTGGTGACTGTCCAAAGAATGGTCATCAAGTTCTGAATGGCTGTATTGATGGAACCGGTGTAGTCCATGTGTTCGGATATCCTGATATTTGCTGTCCTGTCTGTTTGGCCGTTGTAGGACAGTTTGCCATTGCAATATCGATAGCCATTTGCTAAGCTAATTTTTCTCTTTTATTATTTTTTCCATATGATTGTTCCAGTTTCTGATGCTGTTTTCCTGTGCCATTTTTTCTTTTCTTTGGTATATCGACTTTTCGGCATTGGCATTATTTAATTACTTTGCATATATTCTTCCAATTTTTTTTCGGTATTTTCATTTACCTCTATCACTAATAAATTATCTTCTAATTTTCTTTGGTAAAGTCTCTTAATATTTTCTTCCTATAACAATTTTATTTTAAATACACTTTCTATTATTTTGTTTTTGTTTTCATCTTCAGCAGTTTTCGTGGTATTGATATGTTTCTTATAACTTCATAAGGAGTTTATTGCTAATACTGAATAATTACAACCGTTTATTTATATACCACTGGGGCGTCACAACTTTAACACCAACACATCACAGACTCGTGAATCAACACTTAACGTTCAAAAGTACTTGTGATAGTATGGAAGAATTACCAGTTGTACGGTTTCTTATATCCTTCAATTTAAACCTTCCCTTGAGAATTGTAATCGACTCGTGACTATATGAATGTCAAAATTCTCCCCGTCTGTACAACACACATTTAATTAAACAGGATATAACTTATGTCGTAAGGTGCCATATCCTCTATTGCTCAGGCTCTTAAAGAATGAGTTGGCATCTCTTCAAATATACGATTATATATGCGGTGTGTATGACTACATATTACAATCCAGCTTATCTTCTAAAGAACTGGTGCAATACAAATTAGGATAAATAAGTATAGTCTGTTTTCAGATACCGCTGGCATTGAGGCAGAGGAGAGAAAGAGGCACGAGGACTTATCTAGCCCGTGACTAACAGGAGCTATGGAAACGAGCAGAGCATGAAAGCCATTAAGATAAAACGTTCATGTAACAGATGGTAGGGGTGGTGTGAGGTATTTATTTTAATGCTGTTTCAAAATACTCGGATGATATACAAAACAAGTGAACTTAATACTCCTAAACCAGTATAGCATTAAGAAAAACGAAGAGTAAGGGAGGGGGAAGAGAGAGAGAGAGTGACGGTTACATCGAATGAGAATATTTTGGTGTCCCATAGAGTATCGTATAACTGTTAAGTAGGTCGTAGAGTGTCAGTTATTAATAGTTCCCTCCTTAGCAAAGTTAGACACTCCTCCCTCCATCAACAGCTTCTTTTTTCTTTTGCGGAAGTTTCGATTACCGCTTTGCAATGAAAACCCTTTCAAGTCTCTGCCAGTCAACAAAAGAAAACAGACAAGAAATTTGATCGCACTTTTAAAGAAAATGCTTGTGAGGCTTACATGAAAGAGAGGTCTTGTTACTGGCAAAGTGGTTCACAACAAGCTTTGCGAAAAAAACACGCCCCCATTGTTTCTTGTAATAAAAAGATAAACACACGCTTAGAACAAAGCAGATCATCCTAATCTTCCAATTTTACGGTTAATCTTTGAAGTACTCAACTCATCTTCTTGTTACTTGAGCTTCCTTCAGGCGTGAACTTCATATATTTTTTTATCGGGTATGTGTTTTTTTTTAATAAATCCCACATACAGAACACTAAACCTGTAGCATGGCAGTATTACTATCTTCTGGTGGGTATAATAATTCAGAAATCCCTTTCTAGAGGCAAACGTGGAACTTTTTCAAGCCACTTAAAGCCTCCAACAAGCAGAGTAACAGTACAGTCATACCTAGGCGATGAACTTGTTTTCTACCTCAAGACATACAAACATCGAAGCCCGCTGTAAAATTCAAACCCCACAACCACTTGGCCAACCACACAGGCAAAACGATCGAGAAGATACTTAAGGCAAATATTAAAAAAACGCTCTCCAGTCTACTATGATGTCTTCTATATATCATTAGGATATCTTATCCTAATTTACGCGTAGCCCTCCACATTTTACCATGCAGGCATTTGGAACCGAAATACTATGAAATGGGTTGGTTACCCCTTATTCCTGGAGGTGTCTTATGTCTGTAGAAACTTATTTATTATTCTCTTCCTCGAATCATTTCAACATTTGTGCAATTAAAAACGACTAACAACTTACAGTTTCTTTGTTTTGTTACATATTTCATAATTTTTGTTAAAGTTTTCTCGAATTATTTTCCCCATTAATCTTACTGCTGCAACTGATACGATGGATACTCTATCAAATGTTTTTGTCAACCAAGTACCGAAGTAGGTCTAAACCACAATGTAAATAAATGACCCATCAGTCTCCTGACAGCTGTTTTACAAACTTATACAAAAACTTTCGGTCGTAATACAGAAACACTAAGTCAATATTGACGAAGGGATTTGATAGCGAAGTAGCGCACTCAAGATGTTAGATGAAGGTTATTGGTGATCCACAATGTAAATTTAAATTTTAAAAATTCTAGCCGTTTCTTTAAGTATTTTCTACGTATTTTTTTATTTCTTTTAGCGCTATCATTAAAACAAAACGAAGTAATTATCATTTATCTGGCATTTCAAATTTTGCAAAATGATAGCAGAATTGAAGTATTGTTTTTTTGTGAAAGTTAGAGGAAAATAAAGCGGATATTCTGTTGCTGGGAATGCGTTACAATTCAAGCTCCCAGACAGAAAAAAAAATACTTTGTTGTTATTTTTACCATCATCTTGCTGATGGTTTAGCTAGTCTTCAACTCTGAAAAAGCAATTTCAAATACTATAGCCTTTTTTATCAGTCTGCTTTGTCTATTTAAATATTTACTCCAGTGATGAGATGAGATCAATATGGGAATTTTTCCAATCTTGGAAGAACTTCAAGTGCAGCGCACATACCAGAAAATCGAACCCATTTCGATAAAAGTGTTTTTAATTCGAAAACTTAATGATTTGCGACGAAGTCATTAGTGAAAAAAATACTGCAATGTTGTTAAAACTAGTTTCGTTAATAGGAATGTATCTCCAACAACCCTTTTTTTCAAATTATTATTATTATTGTTAACTCACTCTGGTTTCAGAAATTCTGTTTCTAGGTTGAAGTTTTAAATCATTTGTTGAACCGATTGGGTGAAAATATTTTCAACAACAGTGTTGGCAATGCGATATCATTTTCAGAAGTATATCAGAAGTATTCCCTTTTTTTAAGAAATCTAATTCCATCTCTGGTTTTCTTACAATCACATTATACAGAAAATACAAAGAGCTGACGATTGATGCAAAGATACACAATGAGAAGTTTCTTTTTTGGTCTGGAGATTCTTGTGTACTAACAGATCGGTCATTCTGTAATGGAAAATCCTGTCAATATTCCGTCGTCTGCGTTATTATATATATTTTGTACTCTAAAGTTTTATTGGCGGATGTGGTTTGTCGGTCGTCAGGTGTAAATTCTATCTCCGTCAGCAAATATGAACTGCTCAAAACATCCATCATCCATAAACGGAACAACTTCCTTGTTGTCCTAGGTACGGTTTGATTGCAATAAACTTCTATAAAGATAAGAAATATTCGCTTGCGAAGGTGTTTTTGAAAGTTGCAAAGCATTGTCATGGAAACGAAAAATCCAATTTGTCCACCAGTTCCCTACAAGCCATGCGTATTCGGAAACCACGTGTGTACGGTCAAGTGACTGTTACATTAATCTGAAACCTGTCAGATCGGAGACATCAGCACGTATGAGATGATTGCTATTTTAACATAACTTCATGCAGTGGACTAGACTCGGAATTTTTGATGCGATCGCAAACAAATACTGATGAATTCATTCCGGGTTAGTGGTGGAAAAGCCTGACTTGCGTTCCATGTAATGCACTTGTTTGGATCGATGATACGGCAGGTGCTGCTCCTTCCGAAGTGGAAATTTTGATTGCATTCATATGAGATGCACATTTTGTGACAACATTGACAGTGATAAGAGGATGTCTTGTCAAGTATCACTTTAGCTGAAAACGAATCACGAGGAAGTTCCCAAGAGCACAGGAAGTATCGATGACCTCCGGTATGTCTTACAAGTTCTCAACACTGACACTGCATGTGAAAAGAAAGTGATTTAGGGATGTAAGAAACCTAATTTGGACTTGTATTCAGAGAAACTATGCCCTCAATACCTCAACGTATGTCCGTAAATTTTATTTTCTACAAGTTGGCTGTTCTCTTTTCCACTGGAAAAAAAAAACCGACGGGTAGCTCCTCCTCCTCTTTCCTTCATCAAATTAATCATTCACATTCAAACCCAGATGTTTCCACTTAGCAGAAGTCGCTAGTAGTTGACTGCATACGCAGTGATCGGCTCACTTTGATAAATACATATTCCCATCCTTTTGGGAGCTTACTGAGCTTTTTTGCCACGTAAACTCTCTTATGTTATGCCAATATATGTAATTGCATTGTGAATAGTAAAGAATATAATATAGGATTCCGCCAAAAGTTCTGAATGACTTTCTGCTTTCTGCTGTCAAACTCAATTTAATCCCATGAAATATTTTACTAAGTCAGCTTAGCTTCCTTTTCAAATAATGTTTCTTTTATTCAATCTTTTATTAACTAAAGAAATGTCATGCTTAGGAAGACGAAATTACGTATGTGAAAGACACACACACATAATTAATTTTCATATCTTATTAAGAATGCAATTGCTTACGTAAATTTCTTAAAAGCGGTTCTATATTCCTTAAAAGTAGTACTGTAACTGAGGTGTTTTTTTTTTTTTCAGTTTTCTCCCCTCCTCTGAATTTACTCGCTTAGATAAAGAATATTTACACATTTTATCAGAAAATATTATTTCTAACTTAATTTTGACTTCTAGTCTGTTGGTGATATGTTGCAACAGCATGAGGTAATATAACTGTCTTGTTCATAGCTTGACTGATTTTAAGCGATACTCCGAGATGCATGCAATGCAAGTGGAATCTTTCGGGGGTTTTTCAGGCAAATCAGTTTCGACATTGCCAGACAGAGATGAAAGAATAGTTCATCCTCAAAATGTAGGTCTTTTCTGACTTAAAAACAAGCTGCTGATTCACGACCATAACCCATTAAAATGCCCCCCCCCCTCCTTTAATATTCTAGCTAACCAGTTTTGTCTAATACGAATAAGTAAGTGCGCGCGATGTCTGAAATGACTAATGGTTCAAAATATAATAACTGGCGCGGTATATGTAGCAACAGGTCTGGACAAGCTACTGTTTAAGTGCAAAAAATCACTTCAACACTCTGCCTCAATTCAGCGGCGCCTTTAAAGTTAGTATGTTATTACGGTGTGCAGTCCTTTTAATGGCTAATAATAATGAATGTCTTGGGTGCATTAACTCATCATAAAATTCAGTAAAACGCTAACCTGAATACAAATTTCTGTTGTAATAATGAGCAATGAAAGGCATATAAAATTTTTAAATTATATATTTTTTTATGTTAAAGAAGTCGGCCGAGTACTCCGCAAGACTAATGTGTTGCCGAGTGCTTTCTGCGTTCATCTTCAAAGAAAATAAAGAGCATCCATTAACCAACATTTGCATTTAGAATTTCGGAAACCCCTGAGTGATGCAGTACACCAGAAACTGGGAAAGAGGACGTCCGCCAAATGGAAAGTTCACCCTTAAAGTTACAGTTTGCATTGCTGGCCTTCTTGACAGAACCTTAAAAGGGAAAAGGTTTCATTATGTTGACGCAATTAAATTAAATGTGCTAACCGACGAGTCTTTTAGTGAATGTTTAAAACTGCATTTGAACGGCGTTTCAGAAAGTGGCTACATTAGTCGTTTTAGATTATGCCCAGAGCTATGAGTGAAGTCTGTTAATGGGGGTATGTTCTCCGGTGGTTTGTTTTATATACTCTTTGGGAGTAAATTTAAACCTCAGGGATGGACCCCCCTCCGTATGAAATAAGCAAACCATCATCATTTGAAAATCTGTTATCCTAGAAGGGATTCAACCGCCGGCATTTCCAACCAAAGAAGACATTTTCGTTACCAGTGGGATGGAGGCCGAGTTCTTATTACATAATCTCTATTAGTAACGTACCCTTATGTCAGCCTAATTAAGAAATTAAGTCATACTAAGGAATGGCGAGTTAGGAGCGTAGTTAGAATATATATTATTTCTAACTTAATTTTGACTCCTGGTCAGTTTGTGATATGTTTCAAAAGCAATATGAGGTAATATAACGGTCGTTCGTAGTTTGACTGATTTTATAATAGGATATAAATTATCAGATTCCAAATATACTACTAGCATGAATTTCAAGGCATATTCTACAACTGAAACCTAAAGAAAAGATCTAATAAACACGATTCTAAAAACCTCGCATTTCCGAAATAAAGCTCTTTAATGGTAAACCCCAACAATCTAAAATGAAATTAGACTGCAAAATATCAAAACATATGCATAAATCCCGTGCTAACTGGCAAAGTAAACACTGCAGAAAGAAAGTACTTCACTGCAGGCGTTCAAAATGACATTCGTTGCCAGCAACGCAGCCGTTAACACGCCTCACCATTGACAGTTTCATGCGCTCGAAAGTTTCTGGGTGGTAGCTGATGGCAGAGTGCATGCATGTTCAACTCCTTCCTTTAGTTCATCAACATTGCTCACTAGGGTAAAGCATACCAATGATTTCAAATGACTCCACAAATAAAAATCCACAGGTTTAGGTCAAGTGACGGAGGCTATCATACAAATTGGCCGCCTTGGCCAATCCACCGTTTATGAAGCCTTTGATTAAGATACTCTTAAGCCTCACAAGGAATGTGTTAGAGCTCCCTTATGTATAAACAACATATTTCTCCTCTACACTAAGGAAAACCATCAAACACATCATGGAATATGTTTTCTATCAGATTTTGCAAGAAAATATAATTTTCTTGTAACGTAAAAACTACATTATCGAAAAAAAATTTTTTTTCTCGCAAACAAGTTATTATGAAACCGAACATTAATATGTAAATTTAATTATTATTAACTCAAAACTACGCTACTTTCAGAATCATCTCGATTATTTATTACTGGCAACTGGAACTTCATTGTCATTGAAGCTGTTTCGTTCCCATCAAAACTCTTATCTAAGTCCAGAAATGAACTGTAAAATCAACTTCAAAAGTAACAATGTTTGTGTGATATTTTAGGTTATAAGATATATATAATATTTGCCTAATTTAGATGCTAACCATTCTCCATTCTAAACAAAGTGGAATTTTTTTATGAGTGTTACCTCTCACGAAAGGCTATCATTGTAAACTTACGTTATATAAGTTTACAACATACATGGGTAGAGTAACAATTAAATAATTCCATAATCTTTCTCTGGAGACCAAATATGGAACTTTCATGTTTACGTCTTCAAACGCATCAGTATTGAATGTGGATTCAACCCACATTCTAATAGTTGTGAGAGAGTAAGCGTTGTCCGCTCGGCCAACCAGACCGATATATTTGTGTTATATTTCAGAAAGGATTCTAAATGCTTTGGCAAAATGGATTTTTCATTAAAATTCCACTTTCCGGAGTAGATTGCCGTATCATATTCGGAAGAACGACCATCCTGTGTGTGGAAACATTAAGCTTCGAATACAGCCTATGACTTGAGAAACATCTCTAAAAGCTTTTCATTTGAAAGTTAATTAACCCGAGTTCATATGAGATATCAAGGTTTTCCTCCCAGAAACCGGGTTTCGATCCCCGCATAATAACAACAATAACAAAAGAAAGTCCAGAGAACGAGCACTGACAAATGGTGGACCATGACGTTATCTTTTCTAAGATCAGGTTATCGAAGTCAAATTACTTGACATTAACATGTTAATAATATTTGATAATATGTTAGTAAATTATCGCCGAGTTCCTTGGCAGTAAAATTTATTTTCTCTTATACTAAACCAAGCATTACTGAGATATACAGAGCTGTCGTTGTTATTGTTGTTGCTGTTCAACATTACGACAAAAAGCAAATGAGTCTATGAGAATGTCTGTTATTTGGGTGCGTTCTCCTGGCTGATTTCCTGGAGAAAAAGAAAGCCTGTCACCTCCGTATGTGACCAGCTAACGCACCCTCACTCGAAACGATCTTATAAAGGTTCATTGTGTTCTACACGGGATTCGAATCCGAGTCTTTTCAACCAAAGGGCAACGTTGATGCCGACTGAACTAGTGAGGATCAACATATGAAGCCAGAAATTGACCTGAAATAAAATATATAAGAGTAGTTGATGGACTAAACTGCTTCTTAAAAAGTGGATAATAAATACTACATCAAATGAAACACTTAATATGAGGGTAGATCAGAGTCTAAGGTTATTAATACAGTGATATGCGAAACCGCGAGAAAACATTTTTGCTTTCTTCGAACGCAATAAAGAATACCTTATGAATGGCTGAGACTCAAACGTATTGTGTTGCTTTATGTGTCAAACATACTGTAATTTATTGGCTGCGTTTTTCCACTTCATTAATCTTTCTCGGTACCATAAAATATAAGGGGCGGGGCAAGTAAAACAGGGCGTTCTTTTATAGTAATGGGTTGCGAGTAGAAACTCGAGAATACTTGTAACTTCATTTAGACTAACATACCGGAATTAAACTAAAGTGTAACTTTGCTGCGTCTTCACGTTTCTTAAGTGCCAATTTGTGATGCTAACCATATTCCGTACTTAGAAGGACGCCACTTATAACTTGGGGAGGGGATTTTACTGACACCAAACTTCTTATATAAGTTTTTTGAAGTTTGATCCCTTTCGAATCCAGCCTAATGTATACCAGAGGCAATACTTGTTATTCTTCGTGACATGTAAAATGATCTTAATCTCTTTAGGCTGGTGGCTTCAAAGTTTTCGACTTTACTTCCTGGAAGCCCGTCTAATCAATCATACGCGTGGGGATTCTGCCGTTTCGCTGTCTGCAGAAGATCTTGTTTACGTGCACCTAAATGTATTATGAAAGATTCAGTAATCTTCCATGCTACTTTTCAGAGACTTAACACAAATTCTTAATATTTTCTGACCTTTCTTTCCTATTTGTAAACACGCACTCCCCTGAAATTCTTTAACTAGTAAGGTATTCTGAAGATAGAAAGCTTCGTGATGAGTAGATCATTTCGACTTCTGGCGTTCTCTTAAGAATGCTTTACTCGTATCAGAATTCCAGGGAGTATGTTATTTCAACTTTCATCCTGTTCATCAATTATCTTCCTTTAATGACACCATATCCTTCTTTCATCTTCCCGATACTTGAAGTATTCAAATAATCAAGGTTTCAAGAACGTGTATAACCATGTCTCAAACTAGTCTTCGGGGTATTCATCAGCAGGGACATCACATATAGACCGAATGCGTGTATTTTTCTCACTTTCTAGAAATCGTGTCTCTTCCTTCCAGCGTAGGTGTTACTTCACCTACCCCAGGTCGAAAAGAAGCAACTTCAAGCACACTAAAACTCTGCACTTGTTTTGTAAAATATACATTTGCTCTTTAAACATTGATTACATCGCATGTTTTAAAATAAATCCTCCTTTATTCATAACTCTAAGTGTTTGATCAAGTTAAAATCATAAAGCAACAAAGAAAAATTGAAAGACAGTAATTACTCATTCACCAAATGCTTGTGTTTGGATTCCTCACATTTTCGCATTCAACATATGACTGAATATTTATTTTTCTTCAATGAATTTCATTGACAGGTGTTTAAAAGTATCCTAAGTACACACTAGATTTAAATGTTGACCGAGATTAAATTCAACTACACAAAATAGTTTTTGGCTATTCCTTTTCTCTTGCTGTTTGGTTGCATACATTTCAATAAAATTCTTTTTAAAATTATAAAAATACATTACGGCCTTATTTTTCTTAAGAAATTATAATAAGTTGCAGTCGCAGATTTTATAGTCATTGTCATCATCATTGCTATTTGTTTTTCTATTATGGCTCTTGATAAAAGTTCGGATCACCGCGATGTACAAATTCAAATACATATTTGGTCTTACTTCTTTCAGCTTCTGTTGTCACAAAGAAACCTAAAGATCCTTTAAGACCCTTTCTCACTTACTCAATCCTTTTTATGCCACAAAGTGCTTCTTCTCGACATTTTAACAGCGCTGCAATGAACTATCTCCAACTGAAATGGTTTCCATATTTCTTTCACTTAACGCAAAAGTCGGTAAATTCATGAGTGATCAGCATCCATATGCAAGCCCTTTGGTTTAAATTTAATCTCTAACTAGCAAGTACCTACTTAAGTGCCAGATGTTACATCATCCTTTGTAATATGGAATAATTAAAAATGTCAAATTAAGTGCATTGTTCCAAAAGAGCTAAAAGTACACTAAACTAGCAATTAGCATGTGCCATCAATTATCTCCTTATTGGTTTTTCTTATAAGGAGATAATTGAATATCTGCGATGTACACGTAGCGGAGAAAAGCATTATTATGGCAAAAATCAAAAGCTAATTTTGAAAAATAAAAACTCTCAGTAATATTATATTTCTGCACAGTTTTTAAATCCATATTATACTTGTATTTCTGTCTATACGATTTAACCACTTCTCTCTGGCTGAAAGGATTTTATTTATTTATTTATTTATTTTATTTTATTTTATTTTATTTTATTTTATTGTTATTATTATTATTATTTTATTTATTTATTTTTTTTTTTATTGTTGCTAAAATTTCACGTTATTTCAGTTTTGCTCTAAACCGAACCGAACCAACAGAATTCAATAAATAAACAAAAACAAAACAGCTGTGGATTCAATTGTTATGACAATTCAACTGGCTTCATAATTCAAGAATAATATTGTATTCTTTATCGATCGAACAAATAACCAAATGGGCAAATTAAATTCAAAACAATATACCAGCTTTTATAATAATTACAGGCCTGTTGTAAATCTACAGATCGCATTGATAGAAACCTTATTGTTTGCAATGTCTGCAAGTTTTCCACCTACAGAGCTATGGCAAAATGATCTCCGAACCAGAAACATTACGAAGGATAATAAGAGCACCTCTAAAACTCAATACGACTCCATGCTGAGTAATTATAGTATATTTCTATATCAAAGATGCTGATTAATTTAGATCAGGTTGCTTAGAATTACTGAAAGAATGATTAAGCTCATGTCGCAACAGTATGCTATGTATTATTTACGAAAGTATTTTCGAACTCCAGTTGAGATATTTTATGATTCTCCCTCCGATTATTTACAGACTTCGTATGTATTTTGTATTATATATTTATGCATTTTGCTCTTGCTGTTGTAGTCTCTAAAAATCTTTTTTTAAACATTAATTCTTAATTTCCCTAATTTATTCTTCATTTAATTTCTATCCATCAACCAAATACTTGGCTTAATGTTAATAAGAAAGTCCAGTGAAAATATGTAATACGACGCCTGTGACTTGAAGTACTCTTTCATGCCCTTCAAGTAATCGTTCAGATTACTATTTTTTATTTAATTTATATTAAATTAATTCTTCTAGTAATAGGAACCAAATCTAGGACCACTCCTTTTAAATTACGTCAGTGTTGCTAATAAATAATGTTATTTATAGCCCTGTGGAAAGTCCATTCTTGAAAAAAAAACTTTTTAAATCTGCGTGAATGGAACCAAATTTATCTCCCAAAACGTGTTTTAGGAGAAATACGTCCGCAAAGTAAGCATTAGTTTTATATTTGGACAGACACATGCTGTGAATGCTGAAAGAAATGGGGCAGTATTGATCGACTGGACAGTCGTAAGCCATCTCAGTACCGTCTACTGTGGAGACTACTCCTAGAATTTGCCGAGTAGATACCTAGATCGCGTTATTCGGCATCTATTTCGGAACTACAGAAACGAGAGAGAGAGAGAGAGAGAGAGAGAGAGAGAGAGAGATCGCCTCTCATGCACTGTTTCGAGATGTATTAACAGCTAACCAAATACACCATTTGCTCATTGAGAAGTTTGTCTCTCTCTCTCTCTCTCTCTCTCTCTCTCTCTCTCTCCATCAAAGAATCATTTTCTTGGTTTGCAGTAATGGAAGTACATGAAATCAGTTGAATTTTATAATTTAGATATTTCTAAATTATCTAAATATTATCAGGAAACATTATGTATCATGAAACATTAGCGACATTGTCCAAGAAGTTGAATTTAAAATTAAGAACTATAGACAATACCTGCAGAGCTAGTAAATATAAAAAAAAACACTGGGTTTTATTTTTATTATTTTATTTTATTTTTTGTGTGTGTTTCAATTCAGTTCATAAGACGAAGCGAAAATAAAATTAGCGACTACAAACATAAAGTCTCTAACATATGTTTCATTTTTTGTTGTTGTTTTTCTGCCATGTCCATTGTTTGTTTAACAGGTGATTTTATTGGTAGAGTTAAAATTCTGTATCAATTAAATTATATGAAAACGAATGCTAGAATGCACATGAAAGAGAATAAAGTAATTTTTTTATTGAATAAAAGAAATATCTAAGGTCTATTCTCATAATATCTGTATGCAGAAAATCTCAACAATGCGTCTTTCTGCAAACGATGTTAAAAAAAATAAAAGCCTTTCAGTAAATTCAACAAACACTGACGAAGCTAAAGATTCACCTAAATAATAAAAAATGCATTATAACTTAATTGCAATACGACATCACGCAGAAGAATTTAATGAGATTTTTACCGAGTTGCCTTGAGGATAATGTAATGCATTTAAAAGGCAACGCAAATGAATATTACACGACTTGTAATGAAATAAATATTTAAAGATATGTTTCATTTTAGATATTATAAAGTTTTTGATATAGCTGGGAAGAAAGAAAGAAAGTGATAATTACTATATCACTTTAATCCCTATCGACATCTGCAGTGGAGATATGGCAGAATTTTGGTAACTTCGCCAAAGTCGTCAAAATGGGCAAAACATTTTGATTTCAGTTGTTAAAATTTACGTCCATTTGATAATAAACGTATCTTCCAAGTTTGTTAGGTCAAACACGCGAAAATCTTTAGTCTTAATCACTGCAATATACTGCTCTGCTAAATAATATTGCCGATATTCGATTGCTGGTTCAACTTTCAGAGCAATATCTATTCTTCGGCTACAAATTACTAACTATTGCAGTTATCATGAGAATCTTCATTCATCTGTTGTGCAATTGCTTTAAGAATCTTTATTTGTCTACTTGACATTTGTCTAAAAACGTTTTATTCTTCTGCTGTGCAATTCAAACAATCTTGTCTGCTGGACTATTCTACTAAGAAAATATTCTTCTGCTGGACAACTGTTGCAAAATATCTGCCAGTTCCTACTGCACTCTTATTGCTTTAATCAAGTTCGATTTCGACATCTGCAAGCGATTTTTTTAGATGCAATGAGTCTACATATTATCAATTCTTATTGCACATTAGTTCTCTTTCAACTCAAACTGATCTCTCATGAATCCATATTTTCCATGCCACCTTACCTATCGATATAAACCAATGTTTGACATCCTTTCAGCTAGCTCATAAACACGTAAGCAATGCACTGTATACTTCTGTTGCATGGTCTATGTTAGTGAGAACCCGTGGGAGTCCATTTTGCGGTTGTGTGCGAAGGCAATTTCGCCTTCGAGTAACTCTTCCCCAGTGCACGCGAATAAACAAATACATCACTGCGTGAAATGGGTAGTGCGTGACATCCACTTGACATTGGCAAAGTTCAGGGACAGACTTACAAATAACAGATGGCTATTCTACACGAGGATATTTGGAATACTTGTACGTGTTTACGTATAGAATGGACCTTCTCGGCCATTTCTTAGACTGCCGAAATACCTAATCCATGTATATTTCTTAAGCGTGGGTATTGTCACGGTTTTACAGTGCTAAGAATTGCAGAAAACGCATTTCACACGCCATTTTTCACCACTTCATAAAATAAATGGAAACAAAGGTTAGACGTTCCCCATGGTTTCGATGAATTGGTTTGTTTTGAGTAAAGTATCCCTAGGCGTACTTCTGATTGTGTGTGTGTGTGTGTGTGTGTGTGTGTGTGTGTGTGTGTGTGTGTGTGTGTGTGTGTGTGTGTGTGTGTGTGTGTGTGTGTGTGTGTGTGTGTGTGTGTGTGTGTGTGCGTGCGTGCGTGCGTGCGTGTGTGTGTGTGTGTGTGTGTGTGTGTGTGTGTGTGTGTGTGTGTGTGTGTGTGTGTGTGTGTGTGTGTGTGGAAGCGTGTTGATCATTTCTTAATTGATGCTAATATTTCATGATCCACTTTAAACCAGTCGCGCCAAGTAGGTTGACAGCAGATTAAGCTGTTTCTAACACCAGTAGGTGTGCTATTTAAATAATAATTAAACTTTACTTCTAATTAAATGTGCATTGAACCCAGTAATCAATCTTGCACATGTCAAACACTAATGTCATTCATGTAATTAAAATATTTAATTTTAATTACGTTACCGATGACGTCGGAAAAACTAAAAAATGAACAGAGATCTTTTGTATTATTATTATTATTATTATTATTATTATTACATAACACCTCCAGGGGATAATAAATATATATTTTCTAAAAATTTAAGAAAATCGAGTTATTTTGATCTTTCTCTGATACATCACCGAGTTCTTGTAATGAGAATTTGAATGAAAACTTTATCAGTACTTAGACTTTTATCTTCAGATATTTAACTTCAAAATAGGAAATACACAGTCATTCCGTTTTACCGAAGGATGTTTCTATGTGATCAATATCCCGCGCGTCGAGCAACTGCAATAAACGATTGTATCTCAGTCTTAGATTTCTGTAGTGCAGTTTTTGTTGATCTGCCATAATTTTCAATAAATCAAGTGCATTCGATTAAACAGCATCGTTATTAAAAAGGTCTTGATTGAAGCTGTCACTTGATCCAGTTGAAAAAAGCTCTGAAATGTGATTAACGATTGCAGACGCAATACAGCGATTTAATCACACTAGTCCGTTGTGCGCCAAGTAGGAGTCTTCACCCCATCAATTGGTCTCTGTTTGTCAATCATCTTTTTTTCTCGTTTTAGAAAAGGGAGATTCCCGATTATAGAACAGAAACGCAGCAAAATAAAATGACCTCTTCTCTGTCAGCATGTGTATAACCGAACCTTAGACTTCAACCCCCTCCTTTTGCCTGCCTTCGATATATAGTGGTAGAGATATAAAGGATATGAGATCTCAGTTAAGCAGTTCAATGCTTACTGAAGGTATGACCTTTGGAGAGAACTTTACAGCTGGTTGTAGACGCAATCGAACGATCTCGTTACCCTGTTTCTTCATGTGTCAAGTGGGAGCTTTCTTCCTTCTTGATTCTGTCAGTATACTCGAGAACTGACGACTTCACTGAGCGTCTGTGAAACATACAGAACTGAGCTTATGGATCCAGGAGTATCAACACACAAAGGACCCACGACCTATTTAGCTTTGCGCAGCTTGTGTTCGGTTACTGATCGCAGTATTGTACAGGTTTGTTTTTATCATTCCCACTCACTGCAAGTTGTAAATATATAATACATTAATATTCTGAGTGGGCTAATTATTACTATTTTTATTTTATTTATTTTATATTATATTAATTTACTTATTTTGACATCATCCGGCAATCCTGCTACAGAAACCAAATATAGCACTTTTTAAGCCACTTCAGGCCTCCAAAAACCAGTGGATGATGAAATTCGTCTTTCAACCAGGCTTACACAATAACAGCTTACCTTGATATATAAATATACATAAAGAATGAACACCACTTTATATTCATATATATGAATATAAAGCGAGTATTCATAAATATAAAGCGAGCACTCAGTAGCGGTGGTTTACAAAATAAGTACTACTTTTTACTGACAGATGGATTTTATTCACATTTCACCGTGCATGCTTTTAAATCTCAAATACTTGTATATCTAATCTGCGTGACTTCAATATTCTAAAGCTCTTCTAAAAGCACCAACGACTTTTCGATTGCACTATTGGATAGAATGGTCGAAACATCATCGCGCATGAAATGGCTGGAAGGTAACGCAGGAAGAGAAAATAAATAAAGAATTGTAGCACCGTTGGCTTATTTCTTCGCATAGCGAAGAAACCCGTTTAGTGGCAACATAGCCCTCTATCCAAAGGAAAGTGCGAGTTCGTGCGTTTCTTTTGATAGAGGGCTTGATTGTTGTTGGATGCGTAATGATTTTGCGTCGTTTTTTATCTTCCGAAGTTGCAAGGTTACAATTTTGAATCTTGGCTAAAGCAAGGTGCCGTACAGGAACTTTTAGTGTGTGTGTTGCCATAGCAACTGACAAAGTAACAATAATGCTATCTCAACCATTAATTCAGAGCGTGGGCGTCCCCAAAGAAGATAGAAAGAATGCGATCCACCATGAAAATGGATAGAATAAAGTAGTCATAAGTGTACATCGATCAAAAAACTTATTTAAAAAAAAGGATTTCATTCCTGATATTTATTCCATTTATTTGCTTTCTTATATTTTGTTGTATTATTAACAGACATGGATCATATCGATCAGAGTTGGCACTTGACCTAGTGTTTACCTACTACGTTCTACAATTTGTAAATTCAGACTGCGTCAGAGATACATAGTGTAGTCCGGTTCCCAATCCACTCCTTATTAGGGGAATCCTCAGCCAGTATGTTAAAGTCCTTGCGTAAGAGGAAAAAAAGTAAGAAAACATAAAATAATTCTTATACGTTAGTTCCTTCGGCTTTTAAGGGCACGGGTGGGAAATGTGAAAATATTTGAATCATGTCAGTATTTGGTGTGCTAGATAGAAAAACCACTTCCGTTAATGTCTTCTAAAGGCTGCTGTGTTCATTATGGATGCAGCTACAACAAGGTTACTTCCTATGTGATAGCCTTCAGGTAGTCACTAATAAACAAGGTCAGTGTTAACGTCCCATTTAAAACGTTTCCTATTTTGCCGACGAGATGTGAGTTTGTCCATGACTTTACTTTGAAATGATTGTTGTTGCCATACCTTAATCACTACTGAATGATGGACATTTATTTATTTTCCTTGTTTCTTGTCAAATCTATTGCAGTGTTTAAGGTAATATAAAGTACGAATTTCTCTTGAACTGTAGAAACCAGTTTATAATCTTCTCACTATCCATATCCTGCTACGTTTCTATGATTCATTACCATAAACACCGGTTCTTTTCAAGGACAACGGCTTTAAGAATCTGCTTACATTAAAAGTGTTTGTCCTTGCTTATAAGATTTTCTTTGAATACAATAATACATTTTATCTTAATAGCAGTTTTGAATCAATATTGTACTCATATCGGAAGGTGGGTAGTATCTGCATTATTCGTTTCTACATTCGATAACAACGAAATATGAGATTAATGTAATATACCCAAGCTGACGTAAAGGTAACCACATCGTAGATACTTAGTCCACCTTGACCTTCCAGAAAAATTCGTAACCACTTAAATATCACAGTGATGTCTTATATTCTGCTTTATCCAAATTTTTGGATAAAAATTGAATCCTTATTTTTAAACCATTTTATGGATTTCTACAAATAAATAGCAATCTTTAATGCAGTAGACCTGTGTAATCACCTTCCTTAAAAGGAGCTATCGAAAGATACGATTAAGGCTTACGTTACACGTGAATGTTAATGAACAAATGACATTGGAATAATTGAATTATCAATATGTATCTAATGATAACCAAAGAAAAGACTGATAATTACTGATTTTCGTTAGACTTCAGGGTTGAAGAAGAACCATTTTGAATTACGCTGATTTGAAACTGAATATAAAACCCATGCAAATATCTTAAACTGAATAAAGCAGAATAAATGGTGTAAAGTAGAATAAACCATAGTAAATTATTGAACTATATTTAAAACCTATAAACGTTTATTGTGGTGCACCAAATGGTTAAATAAAGTTGTAAAATGATGAATGATGAAGACAGGTGAGAGAAAATCCAGTGAGAGAAAATCCACGTGGACGACTAGTATTTCTAAATCTGAATGACAGACAAGACAAGTATCCATAGGACAATGTAATATGACAAGCCTAAGAATATTGTTACCTAATTTGGTCCGTTGCGAGCAAACATCGAAGTGTGCTCCATCCAACACTTAGCTTTCCATCTAAGTTTGCACGGCAATAAAGTAAATAAGAGACTGATTCACTTACTTTGAGAATTAAATATTTAATGACTGCAAAATTTTGGGTCAAATTTCCTGAGCCTTGTGGATGATTAGATACAGTTTAAGAGAAAATAGAACAACAATTGGAAATCATATATTGTATTAGAGTGTACGATGTTAAACTCGGGAGAAAATCTCGATCTGTAGCCATTAGAGTTCAAATAAAAAGTGAAACAAACTACTGTTGAAAAATAAAGCTACTTACCGTACTCAGAACGAGTGCCTAAACTTTAAGCAGTATCGTATTTAAATTTGATTGATGAATAAGACCTTCACGGCTTTCTTTTTATAATCTTTCCCACAAAAATGGCTTCGCTGTAACAATTTTTTTTTCGAATGAATTCTCTGTGTGATAGTAATGGCATGACTACCTGATTTATCAGAGTCACAAAACCGAACGTATGTTGGTGTTTTTCTTCTGAACGTATTGGCGCATATCTACCGGTCTGTCCACAATACGAGAAACTTCACGAGAAAAAGAATATATCCCTGGATATGAAAGAAGGGGGAAATGAATTCTTTCGAGAATGCTGAAACGAGGTTAAATTACAAACTGGATGGGAAAAAGAAATTGGAGATTTATTTGGCGTATAAATCGAGCGAGTTTTTCTAGACGGACCTTTGACCTACGGAAGAGAAACTTGGAAAACCTTTCATCGAGAAAGGATGATCTCGCCTATCCTTTTTGCGATGAAATCAGAGTTGTAACCATTAGAGATGAAAGTATTTTTTAATAAAAGATAGTTTTGTTAATAGAAGAGAATCTGATCTACGAGCATATAGTATGTGCATGGCGCAATAGCATTTTGATAATACCTGACTTCAGAGATGGATGACATTAGATCGAGGAAAGGATGGAAGGCTCTTACCGTCTTCTATTTCAAGAATGAAATTAATTTGTTGTCGTGTCTATTACTTACGTATCGATATTTCAACATATCTAATTGTAAAGACTCAAATACGAGCATCGTGAGCCATTATTGTTTACAAAACTCAAAGTACATAACAAACTTATGGATTTAAACCCGATTATTTAGTACTTTCCTGCACGATACATTGTAGTAGTAGATATCAAATATAAAACTTTTATGACTAAGGATCAGTTTTTCATAATATTTTTAAACCCATTTTTCCCTTCTTTTGATGAACATAAGAAAATTAGCCTCACCAAAGCTGTCCTCAGTAACTGAACTGGAAGATCAAATGAGTGGAACATCACAATTAAAAACAAATTAAAGCAACAATGAAATGAAGCAAACGAATCACATTGTTATGCCACATATCCCCTCTGTAGTTGGCCGAGTGGATGACATATCCATTCTGCATCCAATAGTCGGATTCCACTGATTCCAGGTTCGGAATTCCACTGAGGAATGTCTTTAGGTGGAAGACAAATTTCATCAGCTAGTATGAGACCCCTGCGGTACATATTAGATAGTGAAATGACTTGAAACAGTTCCATGTTTGTTCTCTTGAGCACGGTTTCTGTATTATCTAGCCTTATCTAAGATTGCTAATGTATCATAAGTTGACAACCTATCGTGGATGAAATTAAAAAAAATACTCCATTTGTTTTAATTGTTATCAATGTTTAAGCAGTGAGGACAGCTTGTTTGTCTTTTTTTCTTTTTCTTTTTTTGGACAGTGATGAAGACAGATGTGAGTCGGTTTAATGAAAGCAACAGAATTTTTTTGTTCGTTTGTTTGTTTTCTAGATAAAATGATTCTATGAATTAAGTACGAGCTCCCGCACCTCTCAAGTACTGTCCAAAAGTTTTTAATGTTTACAGCGGGATACAAATCAGAACGACTATCCACTTTGACCCTTTGGTTCTGAAGATCCAGCTACAAATGCGAGGAACAAATTTTAGGCTTTTTCGGTCGAAGTGAGTTATCCTTTCGGATTAATTGTTTCGATTTTTTTTCATGAAGTTCTGTTTACTCGTATCTTTCAGAATAGTAAAACAAACCTTTATACATAGCACATTAAGAGATAATTACTTCAATCTTAATCTGAAAACAACATCAACTTTAATGTTAAAGGCGGTGTCACCAATTTAAGCGCATATTTCTTTTTATTATTTTTCTTATGGGTTTTAATACAAAAAAGTAAGCCACGGAGGTTTCTTGGATGTATAATGTTGTCTGCATTATACATCGAAAGAACATCCGAGCATAAAATATATAGCAATTTATTTCAGAGGAAACATATTAGTATTACACTTAGTATAAATCACAAAATCTTAGTGATTTTTCCGAGTCAGCTGCAGGACAGTTCCAAGAAATACATCCATCCAGTTTAGGTAACTTTTCACTATTTATTATTTTACCAAAGAAATAAATCAATTTGTTTTTGTAATTTTGTAGGGCGGTAGCACGATGATGCCAAAAAAAGAACTACCTCTTCTCTTTCTGACCTCTGTATAAGTTTCCAAGTTGTCCATCATGATAAGAACAAGTTCCATGCGAGTGCTTCTTCTGTTATTGGTAATATTTCAACTAGTTCTAGGTAAGTTCCACATTCATTATCGTCCAGTATAGAATATCATATAGTACATTATGTTTAGCAGAAACAGAATTCATTTTAAAGTAAGGATATAGTAAGGGTGTATATAAATTATTTTTAGTCTAAATACTGTCCAAATTTCAGATTGGCTAATATTTAGCCTACCTTCAGCATTCAGTAGTATGCACTGTTATGAATTAAAAAGATGTGATCACGAAGGATGTACACGTTCGTTTGCATTTGATATTTTTCAAGTTTAATTCGGTATTCGAGTTTACTAAATACGAACATGGAAATTGCAGTGTGAGATTATTTCATACGCTTAAAATGGTTCGAATATGAGCTTATGTAATATGTAAACGAATACCTGTCTTTCTGTTTATTTGTCCAGAATGCAATCTGTATCAGATCTGCATTGTCTATTTACTTTCTACCCAAATTTTGAGTCACAGTGACGTGCACGTACATTCTTTTACCACAGTCCTAAACAGGACCTTAAACGTCCACAACCGTACAAGGCGTCGTTGGATTTCTTTCACTATTCCCGGATAGGGTGGTTAACCCTATGGTATACTTTGAATGTAAATTAAATTTGCTCTCCTGGGTGATTTGTCTATATGAGGGAAGAGAAACCAGGATTTCCATGAAGAAGAAAAAAAAAAACCTGCCACCTCAGTATGAGATCGGCTTACTCACCATCAATTGAAAAGCCTCCTGGTCATGGTTGTTCGTTTTCTAGCGGTTATTCAAACCCAGATCTTTGCAACCAAAGGACATCTTTGAAACCGACTAAGTTATGGATGATATGCCACGTGCATGAGAGGCTCCATAATAATTTTATTTTTTCAATGGCGTTCAGTTTTTTATAGTGAATCACACTTTTAGGTAAATCTTATATGAAACACTCATGGAAATGATCAGGGAGAATAAGAAGGGTGAGAATTATGACCTCGCAAGAAAGTAAAGGCATTTCTATTAATTTGACTGACGCACGAAAACGATCGATCGAGTTGGGCCACTTTCGTGTCGAACAACTGGAACTGGTATTGATCACACCAAGCAACGCTTTTCCATTCCTTAATCCATTGTCGACGCTCCAATGTTCATTACGCTTGCATCTGATAAGATAAAACCCAGTGAGCTTGTCTATTACTTTATCTACATCCCTGACAAAGTCTGATATGCAGATTTGCTATTGCATTGTGTTCTTTTGCAATTTGATGGATCAGGACCCTCCTCCTAGACTGCATGATTCCTTCAATCGGCCATTGACTTCTTACATTGGCAAGTTTTGTGCAGATGTTGGCTTGATAACGAAACTTAGTTGTTGGCCAATTCGCTGTACATAATCTTGTGTATGAACGCCCCAGTGAGAAGGAAAGTTGCTGCGATACTTACGCCTGCACATCTGGCATCCATTAAACAGACTTCAGATCGAAATTTGTCGAATAAGATTTGCAGTCGATTAACTAATTACCCGTAAATTTACTACTTTGATTTAAACACAAGGGGAGGTCCATATTTACGCAGGGCTACATACGGAATTTTCCCAATCCGAGAAAATACGTAAGTATCTTTTTTTCCATTTTGCCGGATTCATTTATTTTACTTAATGACAAAATAATTATTTTATATTTTATAAAACTATGAATAAAAGGAACCAAAAGTAAAGTAAAATAAAGTTTACATAAAAGTGAAATGCTTATTCGGAGTCCCAAAATCTTTTCTTCTCTCTTTCTTTTCTTCTCAATTTCTTTTCTCTTTAAATAATTCCTTTTTGTTCCCTTTCCCATGTATTTGCATTAGTATTTTCCCAATTTAAACATCTGCATTAAGCAGACAACATGCTGACAATCTAGCATCCCTGATACCATCCAACCATCTTATCCTGATGAAATCCTCACTGCACCGACATTTTCAAGGCTATACCAATAAATGATCCTCCGACCTCACATTACAGCCTAACTTTTCCTAAGATTATTTTCAGTTATACTTTTAAAATCCGAATTTTGTTGTTCTCGAGAAACTTTGCTATTGCATTTTTGAAACAATACATTCTTCGTTTTTCTGCTGTGGTTAATTGTTCCTTCAAAAAGCCATATCGCGGTTGATTTTTCTATGCCTTCTTCCCATAATAAATACCATCTTTGAAACTGGTATCTGAATTTCTTGAACATTTGAATCTAAGACACTTAAATCATTCACCTTTCGTGTTTAATGTCATAATAAGCAAGTAATGGCATCACTGATCCTAATTTTATATGAAGTGGTTTTAAGAATTTCTTGTTAACTCGAATTTTATCCCAAAATGCATGCTGATAACTTTCAAATCACCACAAGCCATTCTTGTTGTTTTTTAATATTTCATGTAATAAGTAAATGAAATGAAATTTTGGATTTTAATTTTTCTTTACGAGGACAAAATGAGAGATTACTGCAAATTTTATAGCAATAAACACGTTTCAAGCTCATCTTTATGTTGAATAATCTAGTGACCAGGCCAGAAATATCTGAGCAGTACTTGGTTTATATATTTTGGATCGGACACATGATTCTCTCTCTCTCTCTCTCTCTCTCTCTTTCTAACGGATGAATGAATTCCAGGCTTGATCGAGATGTATGTAATAATCTGGCCGCTCCGTGTGTATTTTATAATCGAAAAATGACAAATTTTCACAAACTATTCCGATGGCTATTAATTTCTGTAATCTTCCTTGGCCGCTTCGACCACATTATCCGGAAGCATAAATGAAAAGTGACCTGTATCAAAATTTGAGATGCTTCCCCTCTAAAGGATGCTTTACCACAAATCACATCATCCATCTGATTTAAAGTGTCTTCATTTCATTAAGCCGTTCTGTATCAACTAATTAATGCTAGAAGAAAAACTAAGTGACAATTACAGGTGTAAAAATACGATTGCTTAATACTATCTTCCAGCCATTGTTTTGCTCACCGAGTGGCAGTTTCTCTTATGCCGATTTAAATGCAAACAACCTTTGACTTCTATTACGCAGGAGCCTCCTTATTTCAGTCAGTTTTAACGATGCCCTTTGGTTGGAAACACCAGGATTCGAATTTTGTCTAGGACGAGAAAGGTCCTTCACTCATAACACGTATGCACACAAACAACATAATATAATTTAGCCTTCACTTTAATCAAAGACGAATTACTAGATTCAATTAAGGCCGTCAAGAGGAGACTATTCTTTTATGAACCCGTTGCTTTCCAAAATCCATAAGTCGCCTTAATGCTATAACGTCACTCTGCAGGTAGCCACTCCACTCATGCGCAGAAGCTTAGGTATTGAAATCTGATTACGTAATTTCGTTATCAAACTCTGCGAAACAGACAGAAACATTCTTTGGAAATTCATTATGAGTATTATTTGATTCTTTCAAAAGCTTCTGTCCAAGAACAGATTAAAAACATACATCGTTTCGGTGTTTAATTTGAAAGGTCTGTTGATCATTCTGTTGACGAAAGAACGGCTTTGATTTGGTAAATTGAAAAATTTTCCAAAATCCAGTTCTCAAATTGAATATCCGTCCGTTACTTTTCATACTTTAAGTGCGTTTCCATAGCAATGCTAAATCTCTGATATTTCTGCAAAACAACATTTATTTTAAAGTGAGGTACAATCAGAAGAAAAAAAAAAAAACATGCGTCTTCCTTCCCTTGTCCACTTAGACACCGCGCTCGATGCTAGAGAATAACGTTAAATGGAGCGTATTTGAATGGTTGCGTCTTGCGTTGGGATCATAAGGAAAATTCAGGTTAAACTCCTAAATCCCTCTCTTGATCTAGGAAAATGCTTAGGATGAAAATATTGCCGTACTGGGGACCGAACAACGGAGAGTTCTGCGAGATGAATTATGCACGCTGGGAAATATTGTGATCGGCTGCGGCAATTCGAGCATGAATACACAAATGAGAAATATCGCTGTAAAAAAAATCAATAATCTCCCTTTCTGTTTGTTGGTGTGCTCTATTCGTGGATAAAGATGAGAGTATACCACGAATGATTACTTAATGACAGCACTCTCAATGGTAATGAAAGTCGGATTACAATTTTCCATACAGATTTACACAGTCCATTACGTAATAAAAGTCCAACATAGCAACTGCCCTAACGATCAATGCAATAATGTTAAATATACAAAGCGTTTCCTTATAACTCTATTTCGTTTGTGGAAAATTTCAATAAGGATTAGCAGTTGAAACTACGCGAAATAATGAAGAAACTTGTGCCTGAAATGACCTTTAATCCTCGTTTAATAAATTACGGTATGTTTATGTTCGACTGTTCATTCAGTTTTATTCTTTAAGTTTGTTCGTTCTGCTACCGAATGAAGGTTCGATAGTTATTTTAGGCAAATGGATCGTTTCTATCGTTTTTTCCCTTAAATTTTATATGCTCTGCGAAGTCACTTTTATTTATTTAGTATAAGTATGTTAAGAATGATAATAAAATCACTTGAATGGAATTTAAAGGTGTGTCGTGATCGGTAAGCAGACACTAATTTTTCTGGTTTGTCCATTCTCCGTAAATATCACGTTTGTTTCAGTGTTCATACTAACATGGAAGTTCGTATCGATATCTTTCTTTTTTTGTGAATAGATCGTGAATGATTAACAAGACAAATTCGCTGTTTAATTTGATTCAAATATTAACTATTGTAATTTGAAATTGATTACTGAATTTGGTATTTGACTCCTTGAAGAGAAAACTTACGTTTTTAAGTAGCATTCATTATAAAGACTTATTTTCCGACCGTTTTAAACGCTCATAAAAGTTCCCGAAAACTAGAATAACTTAGCAACATTATTTTACGCTTTCTTAGAGGAAAAAAAAACAACGGAACTGTGCGCAACACAAAACTTCCTGTCTCAATTATCTTCTTGCTTCTAACGCAATTCCACGTTGGGTATTATTTGCGATTAATGAAGAAAATGCCGCGGCATAAAGATGATTTGAGATTGGAAAAATATTTCTATCATGAGCTAGATTCAGAACGTTAAGGAAGTTTCAGAAATTCGAATCCCTAAATAATCCCTCCTTCTCTAGGGGTTAAAATTCACTAGATAGTAGTAGTTCTCTCCAGTTGCGTCAAAAAATCTTTGTTCTCTTATCAAGGATTAAGCCTCTGGATAAAACTTCATCAATATCTCGATAGAATTTCATCACGCACGGATTTTCCTGTTGTACAAGCAGGTCACAGTAGCGCCATCTCGAATTATCAACTCCTTTCCGAAATATTTTATTTGACAAACTTAAATAACTTCATTATTATCAAAAACAGATAATATTGAAAACAGATATGGATAGCCTTTCATCAATACACATTATTCGTGCTTATTAATTAATTACAACTAGTCACATTTCTTTGTAATAGTAAAACTTATTTTTGACATTTTCTTAGTCATTGATATTTTTTTTTATTTCCATGCACCTTTTCAGCCAGAGCTTTCTATCGTTTTGATATCACGTCGTGTCCTCCTGGATATTTCCCTTGCAATAGCACTTTAGACTGCGTGGAGCAACGACTCAACTGCGATGGCAACCCAGACTGCGATGATAATTCTGATGAATGGCATTGCGGTGAGTTGGATATCTATTTTTGGGACTAGTTCATAATTTAAAATATATTAATGTAACTCAGATGTTTACAATATGATTGATCATAAAAATGGGATGGGTTTCTTAATTTAGAGATTCTCTCATATTAGGAATATTTATTTCGCGCGCGTGTGTGCGTGTGCGCGCACAACCGATAATTAATACAAATATTTTCTTAAAGTGCGTTAGGTGTTCAGAAGTCAAGATCAACAGTTATGGAGGCTCCCATTATCGATGATATGTTAAAAGCACAACCATTTGTGAAGGCCTCCTTTGTTAACGATTCTCACTTGAAATAGAGAAATAACTGTTTATCGTACGTCAACAATCCTTGTATTGTCAAGTGGTTGTTGTTATGCTTCATGTAGCTAAGTTATTGTTTGCAGATCTGAAATATAGGAAAACACGAACACGCACACGCACATTTCTTGATCATTACTTTATTAACAAAATAACCAAATAGAAATTGTTCGAGTTTACATTCAAATAAGCTCCATTAAATATTTCGATAAATTAACGAAAATTCTACACGAGTAGTAAAACAAAAATAGAACTCTTGACAACAGACAACGCGGAAATAACTAAAACTTTTGTCTCTCTCTCTATAGATGACTCTGTTCGTAATGAATTTTGGAACAATTTATTCCGCAAAAGACCGGATGAGGACAGAGAGAAACATGTGCAAGGATGTGGTAAGTACATTTTGGCAGTTCTTTTGTTGCTAACATTCTTTGCATGTTATGAATACGTTTAACCTTTCAAACGATGGGAGTTGTTTGAAGAGTGCACGAATTGGCGTTTGTTAAATTTATGCATCAATAATTGCAAATGTGTTGATCGAATATTTCATTGTCTTTTGATAAACGCCTGCTTGTTGCTGTTACTGGAAGTTAAGCGGCATAATGTTTATATTGGGAACTGGTTTGACGTGGATGAAAGCGGTGTTTCCCCCAGCTGGAAGAAGGAGCCATTGCATCTATCATCGCTGCACTCTTAGTGTAGACTAGACGTTCGCTAATCTGTTATCTAACGCCGTAAACATTATCAGGGAAAAACCGTCTATCGTGTTTTGCTGTGTGGGAGAGAAAGAATAGGATACTCAGTGCAGTGAGACTGGAATTTCATCAGTTTTCTTATATAACGGAAAATATGAAATGGTTTACTTACTTTACGGTTAAAGTAACTTTCATGATTGTTTGCAATCATGACAAGATGTTAAAATGTTTCATTTATTATGGCACACCCTTGAAAATAATCAAAACAAGAAGCTACCAGAACTATCATGCAAGGTTAATGGAAAGATGACTGACCAGCTTTCCAATTTCCACTGGAGTTCTTCAGGGAGATTCTTTGCCTCCATATCTTTTCATTATTACCCTTGATTATGTATTCAGACTCACAGGAAATGAGTCCGGAATAATTCTTGAAGATTACGCAGGACAAACTCACACAACCAATCTCTATTTTGAAGATGATGTTGTTGTATTGATTGACTCTAACACTCAGACTGCCCAAAACCACTTAAGATAATTTATGTAAAAATGCGGCACTGATCTGAGATCAGGTAATATAAATCAAACTTAAGTCTTAAAGAACAGAATAGAAGGAAATATTAGGCTAAATGACCATATTCCTGAAGAAGTAATTGATTTTCAGTACCTTAGTTGCTACATCGATACTTTAATTGACGTAGTAGAAAAAAGCACAAAGCTCTCCAGTTCCATAAAAGTCTAACCAACATCTGGAAATGCAATTTCATCACCACAAATACCAAAATTCGTCTGTACAAAACCGCCAGTCAAGCCATATTTGCATGTTGTGTCCAGACATGAAACATCATTACTCAACGAGCAGTTTATATCATCAATGGCCTTGGGACAACATATCTTCGAATAATCCTAGGATATATGTGGCAAAGATCACATTCCTAATACTGTCATTCTTGAAGAAAGCCAGCAATGAAGAAAAATTAAGAAGGCCAAGCCAAAATTAACTGAGATAGTTGGGACACAAGCTTAGACATCCACCTTCATCTACGTTCAGCGTTCGTGCTCTTTACAGGCATCTTAATGGACACAGAGCAAGAGGAAGACCGAGAAAACCGTTTTGGCAATACAGAAGCAAACTTCTTTTTGAAGATGAGGCTCATGACATTTACTATTTGGCAGAAACAAGCCAACCTGGCTCACGTTCATGATTTTTTTTTTTTTTTTTTGCTCCGTGAATATTTGTGTATGGAATTCCCTATTTATGCATGAATAAATGATCATGGTGATGAATTAATGCTACTGTTAATATGGTGGTTAATTCTATCTAAACTGTGCTATATCTGTCAAAGCGTATGGAATGTGACCCATTTATCCGTTTTTTTTTGTGGACCAAAAAACCCTGAGATTACCCCAAATCCACCTCCTCATGAGAATAGCTAACTCATCTTCACTTGAAAAGTCCTTATAATGTTTCTTGCATTCTAGATGAGATTCAATCTAACCCGCGACTTTCTTAACGAAGGCCATTCCTACAGACTGAGATTCTTTTACGGTTTTATACAATTAAACAAAAGAGCTGGGTTCGAAACAACTATATTTACACAGCACGATTTATCACTTTAATTTCACATAACGATATTTTTCCAGTCGGCGTGGGCTGATCACCCCAATTTTTTTCTTTATTATTATTGGAAAATGAAGAACCATTCTTAACACATATTAATTTTGCCTTTTTATAAAACCGGATCAAAACGCAACATGCAATCCTCCGAAAGAACATGGATTTAACTCCAGCTTTCCCGAAACATATCACAAAGAACGTAATTTTATTAAATAACTGCCGGCCTTGTTCAGAGTGGTTAGCTTATTCGCTCTCGAACCAACAAACTGCGAGTTCGAATCCGATCCGCTGTGAGTGGATGTTTTAGGTAAGAGATGAATTTTATCGCCCGGTGTGAGACCACCGTCCCACTTATTGGATGCCTGGAAAGTTCCTTGTTTGGCCTCTATAGCGGGGTTTCCGGATAATGTAAAAAATACTCTCTCTCTCTCTCTCTCTCTCTCTCTCTATATATATATATATATATATAATTGTTCATGTAAAAAGTATCCTTTAGTCCACCCGCAGTAAAGGTTGTAAGTACTTAATTTTAGTGTACGATGTTAACAATGATACAGTGACTTTTTAAATAATTACGTACACAAGTAAATTACTTGAAATAAGGTAATTTTTTTGCGTGCTGGAGCAGAAGTGGTTGCTACGGAAACTTGACGCTACGGCTGTCTCACCAGATAAACTATTTTGCTGTATAGAGATATAATGTAATTCAAGTCGAATTGGTTTATACAATTTGTGAATTGTTATTTGCATAAAATAGCAAGCCTTCATTATGTAAAGCACTTGAATTGAAAATTGATTGTTTTTTTCTTCAGAATTATGGAAAGTTCCCGCTGAATGTGTCTGTTCCAGTGTTCGCCTGTTTTGCGAGCGAAGTGGCCTAGAAGCACCACCTCAAAATTTGCCTTCAAATGTCAGAGAATTGTAAGTATCTTGATGGCTGGACTTCGGCGTACATTTTTTGCGTTATTTTTAGGTTGCAGGCTTTGTTTTTTTTTATGTTTCGGTTAAGAAAAATGGTTGTTAAATAATACTTAGTAAATTAAAAAAAAAAAAAAAAACTGTTGATCACTAGATAATGACGGGACATTAGCCGTAACATAAACATACGAATTGGTTTTGGTAACAACCGTATTTTGCAACAACAATCCGAAATGCCAATTAAAATCATTATTAATCTGGACCAGCTATTCTGTGATTGGTTACGGATCGAAACTAATTGTCCAGTAACCGTCCTTTTTTATGTGTACAATTCTTGTCAATTTAATTGCCTTAATTGTTTGTTTTCGTAGTCTTTTAATTCTTTATAACTTACGAACGCCTGTTTTCAGTTTTAATAATTAACCATTCCGTAATAACAAATCTCTTATTCAAGAACAGTTTATTCACGAATACTTAATCCGAAATCATTGAAGTAAGAATAAAAAAGTAAATATTTTTGAAACATTCTTGACATTCTAATGAGTACGTTTGCAGACCCACAACATAAATATTAAAAATGCTAGAATCGTTTGCTATTCTCTTGAGTACTCTCATAATAATAACTTACGTTTTTCTGTTAATATCTAAAATACATTTCGAAATCAGGTGCAACTTGCTGATGAAGAAAATTCAATATTTTAATATATACTTGGAAATCTTTCTTTTTTGCTTAGTTAATTTTTTGTCAACAAGTGAAACTCGAGCCAAATTAGACCAATGTTTTTAAGTTTGTTTTTTAAAACAAGATTCTTGTTTACTAGAAACAGGAGCCCGTATATCGAGAAGCGGAATTTATCTTTAGTTTATTCCTGTCTGTTTTCTACCGTACTCTTTTTTATGTTCGTAGTTCTCATTCACCGACCTGATTACAGCGATTCGACTTGACATTTCTGCGTTACAACTGTTTACAATAGCTAAGACATTTATTTCCTCCTCCTTTTTGATGTCCGTTTCCATGGATACCGTATAACATAATCACAAATCTCATAACATTTGGAAGAATCAGATCTCATTTGGTTAAGTTCAAAATAGGAAGTGTCATCAACGAATACTGATTGCTGTGAGTAGGCTTGACATCACATTGCTGGCTTACTGTAGAGAATAAATGGACTGCTTCAATACAACTTTATTTCTTCCAAACCTTCCGATACTCTCTAGAAAATGCTCTGTTCTAAAAAATTGCTAAACGCTCATCCATTTTATATAATATATCATCACGTATTTTAATCTCCTGACTGTGCTCATATTTTTCACTCGTTTTTTCACGATCTTTATCTAGGGATCTCTCAAGTAACAGGATCCACATCATTACAGAAGCAACGTTCCCTATTTTGGAAAATCTTCAGATATTGTGAGTATAATCTTCGCACTTTTACCCTATGCGTCTTCTTGTCATGCGCGTAGAGTAATATGACCTTAAATGATCTCTATTAAAGTATCCACAGAAATTTACAGAAAAAAACATGCTTTAAAAGTACATATTACACAAGCCTTAAGAACTCTCTCCTCTTCTTTATCTTTCTCCCCCACCCCACCCCACCCCACCCCAGCGCACACACGGCCCTCTCCCACAGTTCCCAGTAGATTAGAAGCACATCTTCGTTTTTCTTGGTAGCGGACTCATCAACAAAGTTTCGTCATTTTCTAAGAAGTGCTTCACTTGAAAACAGCAGCTTATGCAATTCATATACAAAAAAAAAAAAAAAAAGCGATAGCCATGATCGTATCGCTTATTGTGCTATTTTAACCTTTTATCGCTATCAGATGGCGCCACCAGTATGCACTTATTATTCGTTTGTTGTGCATTAACACATAATTTAATAAAGATATTTTTAGTAAACAATTAATGTAGAATATGGACCTATATTTTAGAGAGTTGCCTGGGAAACGTGGTATTTTCTTTATCACAGCTTATCACTTTGTAGATTTATAAGACTACTTCATCCAAAAAAATTTGGAGCAACTTCGAATTTTAGCGGTAATTCCGTGCAAATTCTAGTGGCTTTTTTTTATTTTAATACAAGTGCTAAAAGTTTCGAAAATCATATTAAAGAAGGCCAATATTAAGCTTTAAAGCCAACACTTTAGATAACATTCGACACTTTTTTTTTTAATTTTTCAACTTTTTTTTTAAGAATGATTGTTATAAGCTGGAATAACGAAGACAAGAAAGTTTGAGGGCATCTATTTTATATTGTTGCTTTTTTTAGTCTTTAATGAAAGAGAATAAAATACCATGCTTCTTAAATTCAGACAGGAACCTTAACATAAGAAATAAAAGTTTGTTTTTTTAACAAAATCTCATTACAAAAGTAATCTCTTTCGAAATAATAAAGCTGCAGTTCGCTGTTGTCTTTTCTCTCCTTATAAATATTGAAATCTTTAATATATCCATGTAAAGTAGTTTGATGCTATGGTTTGACTGGGAGATAACGCGATATTGTTTGTTTGATATTTAATGTTGTTAAAAGCTGTTACTCTTCCAGTTCACGGCATTCCTGAGCAATTTTTTTTTTATATATTCTGCAGAATACTGACATCCTCCGAGGTAAACTTCCTCAATACTGATGCTTTTCGAAATTTACCTAATTTGACAAATCTGTAAGTATTTATTTAGTTCGATTCCCTCAACTACGTTTGTATATTATACGTAATAATTTCATAATGCGCTTTATATTCTTAAATTTGTTGAATACATGACAAGTTGGATCCATTTGTATCTGTTATATAATCAGTTATTGTTATTTGGTTGCGTTTCGATTTTTAATGAAATTTCTGACACGAACAACTATCTCTGTGGGAGAGAGACCAGGTATTGTTCTATGTGGCGACATTGTGGCCCGATGAATGTGGATTCTTCCAGCAAGACTTGACAAAGTTCGCATTTTATAAGCACGGTTCGATGAGTCTATCGAAGCATTCCGTGTGCTATCCTGGCTGTGTAATTCTCCCGATTTTAATCCCATTGAACGTTTATGGGATTATGTGGAACGCAGCAACCGCTCGATGCTGGTACCACATACCATTAACGGCTTCGGCTGTAATTGTACGCTGGTCTCAATAAATTAAGAACAAAGAAAAAAATAGCGATAACACGGAGGGAAAAGGGGGAAAAACTGTGAAAGTCAGGTACATTATAAAAAGTAACGCTGAGTCCTTTTGAGTGACGCTTTCGCCGGTATATGCAAATGAGCCACGTCATAAAAGCGGAAGTTTTGGAGTGGGTTTCCGTTTCTTGTCTGGAGTGAGAACAAGACATTCCGTGAAAGCAAAATTCTTGGACAAGACAGCATTTAACCAATGAATTCAGGTGGCGAGCCATCGTAAGAGTATAGGTCGGCCAAAGTCAAGAGAGATAGCCAGATGGTGACATGTGAGTCGTTCTGTAGTTCACAGAGTGTGTAACCAATTCCAAAAATCATAAACAGCATCCCGAAGATACACAACCACAGCGAACACCAATATCTCCGATTATCTGCTAACAGAAATAGGAGTGCCACCCCGAATCAGCTAAGTTCTGACCTCGTGTCGGAATATTGGTATCTGCTTTCACTCTGCGTGCCTCTATTTCCACACCACAGGAAAAAACGTTTGAAATGGGCTAGGCTCCACGTCAACTGGACCCACCACCACCAATGGAGGTACATAGTGTTTACAATCGAATCCCGATTCTCTACAGAGTGATGACAGGCGTGCTCTGATCTACAGAGATCAGATACACATCATTCTGCTAGAATCCGTAGAGGGTAGCGTGATGGTTTCGAGAAGCATCTCGTTGGATGGACGCATTGTGTTTTCTACCGGAATCATTAATGCTTCAACTTAATACTGCAAAGGTTCCGGACACTCTATGCTCATGCGTATCTGGGACCGATAGAAGAGACATTTCTTTTAATTTTGAAATAATTTTAAAATAATAATGCTCGCCTTCATCGAGCGAAGCTGGTAGACCAATATCTCAAGAAGAGACTATCGTATGTATGAACTGGCCAGCCAGCCAGGTCTTTTGACCTTAATCCTGTTGAGCATATCTAGGATGCTGTACATAGACGTGTTTCTTTTCTCGACTCCCCTCCCCAAAATCTTGAGGGGAAGTTATGAGAGTTTTGCGCGAGCAAACAGAGCTCCAAGAGACCATTATAAACTGCCCGGGACATTGTTGTGAGGGACGAACACAGTCCTTATTGAGGCACTTTGACAATCTCATTTTGACTTCCTGTTTTGAACCGTTGTCTTCATGTGGTCATTTGTTACTGAATTAAACTATTCATTTGCAATTTATGTGGGTGTTTCTTTTACACATCTCACATCTCATATTATACTACTTTTCCACCTAATTGCATAAAACTTCGTCATACAGTCTGTGAGTTACTGTGATTTTTTCTTTGTCCCTTATTATATAAAAACGAATGTAACTGAATGATTCTCCTTCAAAGATCTGTTTTTCCAAAACAGTTATCTTCCCTAATTCTTTTATTTCTCCTTATTTTAATGTTAGATGGGCTACATACAGTCACGTGAAGCTTGTCTTGACGTTTATGGCACTGCTAACAGGATGCTGCCTTGCCTTAAGCGAGGTTGACTTATCCAGTTTCATATGAACACAGAAAGATTATCGTCTAGGAATCTTTCGTTTCTCCGCTTTTAAAAAAGACACTCACTTAGATTAAAAGTCAGGCAGCCAATAAACATAATGCAAGGGCACCTCGTGATATTAGCCATCTCTACGTTAATCTAAAATATCTTATTTTCTTAATATATCAAATAGGGAAGTTGAGAAGTTGCAGAATGTATCGTAGTACATTAGTACCAGAGTCAATTAGCGCTACTCATTAATTAAGTGCCGCTAGTATAGGAAGTGAAGGAAGATTGGCGGAAGCGGTCGACCGATTGTACAAACATAAGAAGAATCGAATGCTGGTTTAAGTCACAGGATTCTGCTTTGGATGTAGGCAGCTACGAAAACTAACTTCGCAAAAGAAAATATTTCATTTCCTTTTCCTTTGAAGTTCAACAGCAAAACTCTTAAGAAGCATTGTGAAAGAATTATTTTTCTTTCATTCATACTTTCAAAGAAGCGAAGATTGCTTCTTCTGAAAGTAAGATGAAAATCAAGCGGTCTTGAAGTAGTAAAAAAAAAAAAAGACCGAGCAATAGAAAAAGCCTATTCTTTGCTTGTCACTCGGTAATAATAGATCTGACGAGTGTCGCTTGGCGTCTAAAATTCTAGAGAAATGCTTTGATCCACGTGCCACAATGGTGTGAAACCTCTCACTCCTACATCCTCTTTCCTCCCACCTGCTGTCTTATTTTTCCTGCTGGAGGAGCGCCTCAACATCAACGTGCTCTCGTTCGGTGAAGAACTGGATGTAATACACTTCCTTGTGTGATCTAACTTCGAAATCTTTCAGTAATTGAAAAGCAGTACTTCATATTGATTTCTCCGTGTCTAAGAAACTGTGAAACTTGTTTAAATGCTCATATTTCCAATGGATCATGTAGTGATTCGATCAGCTCTGAATGGAAGGCTGTACAGCGAAAATAATCGTACTAGCAACAGCATAATTTGTGATTCTCATCTTCGTATTTGCTTGATATACACAATGAAAAAGGTTTATAATAATTTAATAATAATTACTGGTTAGGTATATTAGGCGAAGCGTTTAGTTATTTCTGTCTTCATTTTTGGTTTCTTTAGTTGTATTATTGTTAATATGTTTTACGGTGAATAGTTAATTTCTTCCTTCCGAACAGGAAACTAACCATTAATTATATCTGTCGGCTTGATCTCTTCAAAAACCAGAAAACAGTGTCTAAAGTACATTTTGATTTCTCCAGCAGTGTTTTGTTTACAGACGGACGTATTGAGAAAAATCAAATTTTCACTTCAACACAAACAATACGTGGAACAACGGTTTTAAGATATGCATCTTAAGCGTATGCTGTAGCATTCACAGCAATGGCTTTCCTGGACTGTCTAACAGAGCAACTTCATGAGATTTTCACGGATAATTCAGACACTGTCTGAATTATCCGTGAAAATCTCATCCACAGTGAAAATCGTCCATCCACAGATAATTCAGACACTGTCTGAATTATCTGTGGATGGACCTGTTCACCATTAGCATGAGAATGTAGATTACGCAAGATGGGCATCTTCACATTTCAGCATGATGGAACGTAAATATTTTGAATGCTAATGGCCGTAAGTAGCGAATAAGTCATGATGGTCTTGTTTCATGCGAAGTACAAAGTTTAATCTCGTTCACTTCTTTCTATGAAGACATTTTAAAAGTCTTGTGTACGAGAGATCTAAAAACCACTCCCGAACTTCTGAAGACTTCAACTTCCCTCTCGTATTCAAACTGCATGTGACTACATTTGTCAAAGTCCCAAGATTTGAGCATGCTTACCAATCAATGATGTGTCGTTGTCTTTCGTAAGGGTTATTTATCGGATTCTTCCAAATTATTTATTTGGAAACTAGCATTTACTGAGGGTGCTATTGTTGTTTGGGCAGAAGTATTCTAGGCTGTGCTGCCACTGTATTATGTCTAATAAAATTCCGCGTGTTTTTCTTACCAGTTTCGTGTGCAGTGAAACACGATTTCCTGGGAGGGGAAACCTCAGTAACTCACCTTCATATTGAAAGTCTTTATATAGGTTAATACCATCCTCGACAGAAGTCGAACCTAATCGACCAAAAGGAATTGTTGATAATGACTAAGCTACTCCCTGATGCACAGAAAACCCTATGACTGAGAACGAGGCGAAGCCCCTCTCTTGTCTGAAAAACACGTCTCTTTCGTTGTCTTCAGCTGTGAGGAAAACAAACTATTTTAACATCTCTATATATGCCTCCTCTGTCCAGCAAAACGGCAATGGCCTTCAGTTGAAAAGACCGGTTCAAATCCCGTCTAGGACGAGAAAATGCTTTATAATTGCTTTTTAAACTGAATGTGGATTTGTCCGCCTTGCAAGAAGGTGAAAGCCTCACCCGAAATTTAGGTTTTTCACCTCGCAAAAAACAAACTTATAATCATTAATGTAAAAGGCTGCTTCAGGCGCGAATATGACCAGGTTTATGTGACATTTATGCCATCAATTTCATTTAGCATGGATTTGCAAATTTGGGTTATTTTAGATGACGTTTTCCGTCTCTTAGTTTAATTTTGTAGACGAAATACTACACACATTCTTAATACATTCCACTCCTTTGTCAGATGTTCGCGGTTGGCGATTATCTCCAGTAGGCCATCGAGTAATTCTTTTGTCACTATGTGCCTTTGTTCTGTACTTATATCAAAATTATTTGACGACTTTAAATGAATTGTAACTGTTAAGCGCACAACTGACTTGAACTTGCATAGTAAAGCAAGTATCTAGTCTTCCGATGAAAGCACGACATCAGGTGTTACGCAACATGAACTCTGCATTCTCTTAGTGACACGTTTGCGATTAATGCTTCACTAACTTTGCGTGGGAAATTTCAGATAAAAGATGTTTTGAGTATTTTTAAACAAAATCCATTGTTATCTCGCAAATTTGCTGATGGTGTAAAATGCAAAACGCCAGAATTCGGAATCAACGGCTCTGTATTAAGTAACAGTTTAAACCAGTGAAAATCCTTACTTGGTTTACTAAGGACACCTCGATAGTGAACTCAGAAGCTGACCATAAATACAGTATTTTTTGACACGAGATTGGCGGTACATATCTGTCGATTTTCAATAACTCGCTGAGTTCTCTGTCTGCCCACCGATGTCGGTACAGACTCAACTCGGCCATCTGACTAATGAAAAATTGATATATAATGAGAGACATTACGAGAATATCATTCGAGAACAGCATCTTTTAATTATATTCCTTCATTATATTAATTAAATCATTAAAAATTATATTCAGATTCTAAGGAATATATTTTTATTTATTTATTTAGTTACCTGAGCGGCAATCAGATCTCCATCATTTTGGATGGAACATTCGCTTCCAATTCAGCTCTACGACTTCTGTGAGTTTTTTTCTTTTCTTAATCACGCAATTTCACTTTATAATTAACTACTTTCCAGATTAGTAGCGAATACACCGTTGTGTATGTTCTAATACAAGATCGCCTGTTTTTATTCCAGTATGCTATCCCACAATCGAATTTCTGTTCTCTCTCGAGATTCGTTTAAAGGACTTTACAACCTCGAAGAGCTGTAAGTACTTAGTAAATGATTTTTTCATGTTAATTCACTAAAAAGAATTTTTCAGAGAGAGAGAGAGAGAGAGAGAGAGAGAGAATGAGAGAGAGAGAGAGAGAGAGACACCAAAAGCAGTGTATCTCCTTCCATTTAATAACATTCACCCTAATTAATCTTCTTTTTTTTAGCGATCTCCGAGATTGCCAACTTCGTTCTCTTCCCATCGGACTGTTTGATACCCTGGAGGCCTTAAGATCCTTGTGAGTACCGTCTTTCTTTCACGCATCTTATCTAAACATTAAAAGAAAAACAAACATACTTAATTTAATATCAGTTGTCTGTTGTGTGTGTTTTATTATTAAAGTTATCGGTTTTTATTAAAATGTATTCTCATTTCTGGTTTCTTAAACAGAAACTAAGATAGTTTTCTTAAATGCGCAGTGTGTGAATAAGGACAAAACTCAGAAGCAAAGACTGAAATATTCCATTCATCAGTGCTGTGAAAACACTTTGATTAAATGTAAGGAAACCAACCGCACATTAGCTCGAAGTGAAGAAGCCAAGCGAATTATAATCCACATTCTAATTGAAATCTTTGTAAACACCTTTGTCTGTTCTCCAAATGGAGCATCATGCTGTCTCTATGGTGATTACTTGAAAGAGGCGGCGGACCAATTACCGCTGTAATTGTGTTACAAGCTAAATCTCATTGTTCCCCTGGTAACAGAGTTATTGTCAGCTGACCGTACACTTGTTAGCGTGTCTAATTGGGATTTTCGCTCCATCTTTCTGGACATTGCTGGAAATAGCGAAAAGATGATAAATACCCTTCAACCGATATGAGTTATTGACTTGCAAATCCAAACTTTCTAATTTTCTGCTGTTTAAGTTTTACGAAAATTTTAAAATTGTCATATAAGGCACAACAAAGTTTGTAAAATTTAACCCATTCACGTAAGAGGTCAATAAGATTTTTAAAGTGACTATAAAATCCAATAATGAACCGTAAGATACGATGACATGACTTCAGGATTCAACAATGAATCCTAGAAATAAAAGCATCTTTAGATTCAACAATGAAATGTGAAAATGTGAAGGAGATTGGCTTTAGGATTCGACAATGAAACTTAGAAGTAGGAGTGAATTGGCTTCAGGATTGAACAATGAATCCTAGAAATGAATGAAAATGGCTCAGGTTCGAACAATGAAACGTAGAAACAAGATGAAATGAAAATAGTTTCAAGATCTAACAGTCAATCCTAGAAATACATATATTATTCATGTCAATAATCGCTGGTAAATATTTATGTAATGCTTTATTTATTTACTTTTTGCTTACATGCATTGTTAACACAAATAATCTTGACTAAATATTAACTTGTGCTTTATTTGTTTACTTTTGAATTTCTTACATCGTTCAGTAAACTGTTAAACAAAGTACTTTATTTTGTGCAGCAAAACTGATAATCCGATCCCTTTCCAAAAACGCGACTAAAAACAAAACCCCCTTTAGTTCTTCAAACAATTATCATCGAATTACTTTGCTTATTCTAGATATCCAAAGAGAAGTGATACATGTACTTTTGCTCTGAGTAAACGACGATTGTCGTAACAATGTCAACAGAATATATTTCACAGTAAATGGTGACAGCGCGCCACTAAAACTTCCTGCTGTCTAATACGGCTCAGGCATTAATCTCATCCGGGAATGTATACTGTTGCTGAAGTCGTAAAATGCATTCGGAGGGTGGAGAGGTAGTTAGATTGTACAAGGGCTCCTTTATAGACAGCGACTTAAAGCTAAGAACAGGAAAACACATCGAGAGTGTTGATGGTTAAACCGTAGGATTGGGTCAATAGTAGCAGTTTAAACGAAAACACCTTTTCTGGGTGAACAGCAAACGAATCAATATTTTTCGTTACACTTTAGCTACTAATATCTTAAGTGGCTGTATATCCGTGATCAGAGTTCTAGAATTAAATTGCTTGTTAGTAAAAAAAATATTTTTGATATTAAATAAAGAAAAGCATGGAGTCGAATTCTATTTCATTACATAAGGACAGAAAGAGCATGATGGAAATCACGCTATATTTTCAAAAACTGAAAAAAGAAATAAAAAAATGCACGCCTCTCAAATTTCAAAAAACTGAATAATCCTCACAACTTTATTTCGAAGAATTTCTATTTGATCATTTCAAATACTCTCATTTATACCATTTTTCCTTTTAGTTCGATTTTTTTGTCGAACTAAAAGCGATATTTGAGACGCGTTTCAAGTTGCTTCAAAAGACCGTAACTTGAAGCTGTGGAACTAGTTTCGCAAAACAGAAATCAATAAATAAAAAGAAACTCACAGTACTGAATTATCTTTGAGTATTATGTTCTTTGTGACTTTCTTGGAAGGATCACTTGAGCATTTTGGTTGGCAATATGAAGTGTCTGAGTAACAAAAATCCTGAGATTTCTGTGGGCGGATGTAATGGAGTTTGTGTATACTCACTTGGTAATACATGAACAGTCGATCGAATATTACAGAGCTGCTCGCGACTTATGAAAAATTACCGAATGCGTTTTATATGCTTATTTGCTGGGTACGTATGTGGTTATTTACCTTTAAAGTTATTTATTTTGTATCGTTTTAGGTGGCTAGATGGTAACCAGATCTCTACTATTCCATCTAGAGTATTTCGCAATCTGGAACAGCTGGAATTCTTGTACGTATATCTTATAATAGCTTTTTAGATCATCATCGTCATTTTTCTTATAAAATAGTTTTTATTATTAGCTGCTAGTTTAGTTTAGCGTAGAGTTGATTGTGAAATTTTTACATAAACATTTAGCTCAGCGTAAAGGTGAAGTCATCTAATTGGAATTTGTTTTGAAAAAAGAAAGTGCGTGTTAAATCCGATCAGTCGATTTCAACAATTTTCATTTAAAAATGTAGTTAAAACACGAGTTTGAATTATTTATCTTGGTTTGAAGCGAACCTTCAACTCACGGTCTTGTGAATAGAAAAACTGCCATTTTTTCCCCCTTTTAATTTCACATAGTGACGAAAAGTTATTTCCCCAGCCCATCTTTGCTCACAGATCTCCACTACCTGATAAAGTTAGCGAATGTAAACACCCCAATTGAGTTATGTTATGCTAAGTGGCGCTGAGTGACGTACGGTCAGTGATTTAGTTCGTCAAGATTTATCTCTTCCGTGTGGTTAGCAGGATATTTGTGGCTCTCCACGTTTCTCATACTTAATGCTCAGTCTGCTGAATTAATATTCGTTTCCATGGAGATACGTTTACCTGCCATTTTGTGTGTGTACATTTCGCTTCCTTCTTGGACTTAGCGTTAGTAACATGAAGTTTCACAGATGCGGTTTCGATCCCGAATTAATATATCAAGAATATTGATTGTTTGAGATTATTCATTAAGTGATTTGATGTTTTTTAATTATACAGATCATTCTCAAGAAACATATTAATGGACGTGAATTTTACGGCCTTTGAAGGACTCCATAGCCTTCGCAGTTTGTAAGTATTTGTTTTAATTCTTTCAATATTTGCTAAATAGTAACTCGTTTTGAATATAACGTGTGACTAGTTTTTGAATTATTTCAAATATCTGACTCACCGTATCAATTTCCAGCCAATCAATTGTTTCATTTACTGCGATAATCAAGATTTTTAAATAGATACGAGCTCGTAAGTTAAGAAAAGTTGTTAGCATGAAGAACACATTCTTAGATTTGGAACTTAAAAGCCAACTCTTCTACGTCATCAGTTTTTATTTTCTGACCTCCTTGTCAGTAAAAAAATCTCGACTGTTAGGATAGGCAACATAGTAGATAAACACAAGTAGTAGACATCCTTGCTTGTTTGTTTTACCGAAAAACACGTAAGGCGACCTCAAAATAAACGCATTTGATAGACATCTCATGAAATTAACTATCTCGGCTATAATTCAAAAAAATTATTTGTTTAATTAACTTTTTTGTGTGTGACGCTGAGGTCAAAAGCGAGTAATAACTGGTTGTCATCAACGGCCGAAAAAGTAACCTGGTAGCTTATCAACCTTCTTACAGATTAAACAAGTGTCCTACCCAATAGTGAATACCACGACACGAACAGAGCACAAACAAATTATCCCACTAATCAAACACTGGAAATCCAATCTGGACAAGGTTCGCAGACAGGAAGTTGTCCTTGCTCAGCTCTTGGTAGTGCACAGTCATGTGACGCATTCTTTCCTGTCGATGGCTGATGACCCACTTATGGGCGAGTATGTTCACAATCCATCACATTCCAATCGAAGCCGCTGCTTTTAGCAATGAATACGACTGGTTCTCTTTCAGCAAGGAAAATACACCTTCAGGTTTCAACAAATAACAAACACGCATCCGCATCTTGTTAAACACTGTCCTTCTTTACAGATAGATAATAAAAACAAAATCGTCGCTACACTTTAATTGGGAACTCTTAGTGAAAAATGTGATTGACAAATACATTTTTGTTTGGATTAGCTCCATCTAATAATCCTCTTTTTTTTATCTAATAACATATAATTGGTATTTCAAGAGAGTCTGTTGTCATGGCAACAGAACCACACTAACAAAGCTCACACGCTAAGAATGGTCGCGTCATCACTTGCCAGGACACCTCTTATAATTGATTCTTGAGTATAAAATCCCACTGATGTCCTTCTCAAAGTGTTTTAGCGTCTAGTGCCGCATCCATCCGTTTTTAGCTCATTCCAACAGTCTGCAAGGAAACTTTCCAAGGTTGTCTGCGATACAAACACAACTACTGCCACGGAGTGATTGTTTCCTCTGCTTTTCGTGCTTCTCTTTGTTGACTCATTTGCTCCAATTCTACACTTTGTTCGCATGATCGTTTATTGTCTGTTGTTGACAGGATGGGAGGATTAGTTACAGTTGCGAAATGGACAAAGCACGGTGATTACTGCGTTTCTGTTGGAATTATTCACGAAGTCTTACGTTATGTTAGTTCGATAATTCCATTATCAACAGAGTTTAGTTGCATAATTCTCCTATACGTTGTTATTAGTACCGAAATAATTAATACGCATGCGTATTAAATCTTATTAAACACACACGACTACGTTTCGGGTGAATTTATGCACGAAATTCTATCAAGTTTAATAAGATACGTGCAATTTGTTTCATATGCGATGAATAATCTGTGCATGTAAATAAATGCAAATAAATTAGTCATCAGTTAACATTAAAATAATTAGCATTCTATCAATGATTTTTTTTTCCAGATCCTTTTCGAAAAATAAACTCGATTATCTGAAGTTTAACAGTTTTGGAAATTTGACCTCGTTGGTGAAATTGTAAGTATGTGTGCCACTCCTTCACCAAATCAGACGCATGCGCATTGTAATAACAGATGTATGTGATTGATATAACAGATAATAGTTGATTTAAAAATAGATAAAAGAAGCAGAAATAACCTGAATTAATTGACATAATTGTTCTTATCCATTTAAATTAGTGTTTGAAATCAGCAAATACGATACGCATCAATATATGCAAAAATAAATGTCGATAATTGATAATTCACTGATATTTGGAGTTTGTTTTTTTATTTTATATTTTCCATGTCGATTTGGAACGAGCAATATTACACTTAATGGTAAAAAATACTAAAATTAACTTACAGGAAACCTTTATTTATATTTTAGTGAACTCAGAAAGTATTCATTTCTTTACCCTCGCGTACTTGTTAGATAATGAGAATCTTGATACTCCTTGCGTTTTCTTGTTATCTTCCGAGTTCTTGTTTCCTTCTTAATCTATATTGAGAAACAACTTTCTCTAAAACGGGTGCTTTTAAGTACTTGCATAGTTTTTCTCTTGATGACGATTTGAATTTTTGAAATAATTAAATTAAAATTAAACATTAATGAATATTTTTCAAGGTTGCAAACAACTTAAACTCCATTACAGATGACACATACGAATCCTTTCATAGTTTTCAAAATTTACTGAAATATATTTGAAATTTTTGGCAAAAAGATTATGGTTTGTGGACTATGCCCTGTAGACAACCGCAAGACAATAAGTGCTGCCCTCTACCCACGTAGGTTTCAGAGAGATCACTCTCGCAAACTGTTGATCGGATCGAACGCACACAAATCCTTTATTACTTCGTTCTTTCAATACACCCATTGTTACTTGATTGTTCAAATGAAATATTAATAAACTGTTAATCTTTAAGACACAATACGATCAATTCAAACTATTTTTTTTATTTCGATTTCAGAGATCTTGAAGGCAATCGAATACGAAGAATCGACAACTCCGCCTTACATTATCTTCCAAGTTTGGAATCTCTGTGAGTATTTACGTATTTCATATGTTCATACGGAAATTGTGCCCAACTTCCATTAACTGACTTTTAAAAGAAGCGCAAAAAAGCTATCGAACGACGTTATGATGAAACTCATGTCATTTATATTAACAGTAGATTGCCTTTGTTCATTTTAACATTCCATTGCCTTTGTTCATTTGGCGTAATACAAACTTCAAACGATTCTGGTCCCTCTCTCTCTCTCTCTCTCTCTCTCTCTCTCTCTCTCTCTCTCTCCAATCAATTCTCTTATCTAAACAATGAATCATTTCTCGTCTACGCTTGAATTCGACTGCTTACTGTTCACTGTAAATTCACTGTTTACATTTCTATTTTGTCTCTTTTATTTTTTCTTTGTTCTTTGTTTTAGATGATGAAATGGAAAGGAAGCTGCAACTTGCTAAAACATTTTACTTTAAAAGCAGCTCCTCAATAGAATCTTTATAATTTTACAACTACGTTTGTATGAATGTATTTTTTTTTTTTTATTTCCCAGGTCCCTTTTTTTTTCATTGAAATACTTTTCATCAGATATACTTTTCAGGAGATCTATTGCTTTTGCAACTGATATACACGTTACGGCCGCTGAATTAGAAATTCAGCGGCCGTAATGTTAAATTAAAAAAAAAAACTAAAAGAATTAAAAAACTGAATATGTGTCGGGAATAGCCTTCATTCAAAGCTTCGGTCAATTGCGGCAAGCAGGAAGTTCTGTTTCTCCGCTCAAGCCTTCTCAGACGACGGCGATCTCGTTGCTGACAGACTAACTGTCTTAAAACCACCTTACCGGCCATTAAAGATCAAATACGCATCCTCATACGCTTCGTATCCATCATATATTTCAATGTAATATCAATGGCATTACAATTTTAATATGCACTTCGCATCCATGGGAACTTGGACGTATATATACGTCCTGGCCGGTTGCGTGGTTAAGACCACGGTTACGTGCAGGCAGACAACAAGCAGCGAAGGTTGTTTTTCCACTGATTAAACACCTGGGATATCTCACCTTTTGAGAAACCAATCAGCTCTGCTGTTTTCAAAATCGTGGCTTCAACCAAACGAATTCCCACAATAAACCCTTTATCGAACTCCGAAAGAGCCTTTTTTGTTTTATTCATTGTGATCGACACTATTGATCACTGGCCAGCAGTATTCTTACGTAGTTGCCTAGAAAACGCGGTGACGCACGTGACCAAGTATTTTGCACATACGCTGCGTAAGTGACGTTTACATCCTTCTGTATAAAGGTTTCTAATTCGGTGGCTGATTTTTGATGTTTATTTGACTGCAAAACTCTTGAGTATTTGAAAACCGACCTATCAGGAGACAATAAATTCTTTAGCTTCTTTTTCTCATTATTTTCTGTAATATTTTATTTGAAACAAAAAATTGATATTGTCTCTAGAAATTATGATATATTTTTTAAACGGATTTAAGTCTACTGTTACAAATTCCTTTATAAATTTTCCCTCTGGGAACTTGCGAAAATTAAAAAGTATATTTATATACTGTATATTGATTTTGGATTTCGAAGTGTGAGTTTCATTGTTGTATTTGTAAGCATTTTTGTCATTGTTGTATCCTTTATTTTTTTTAAAGACTATTATGAAATAGTCTAAGTTATTATAAAATAGTTTAGAAATATGACTATAATTACATTTGTAAACAAAACTGTCATTCTAATTAAATGTATGTACCAATTGGATATTATAAAAGATAAATATTATAGTATTAAGAGAATATTTTAACAGCTACTTATAATGAATAAAATTTAACATACTGCAGTTATGATGTTTATTTGTAAATATCGATTTAATGAATTTAAAATTTGAAATACATTCAAATTAGTAAAAAATGCGTATTTTAGTTAGTGCTATTATTTTGTAGCGATCTACGGAACAACGCATTCCGGAAGTTACAGCGTGGCATTTTCGATAACATTACCTCATTACAATACATGTGAGTAGGCTAGTTCTTTTTAAACGCGTTTGTCAAGAAACGTGATTTATTAATGGAATTTTTACTAACCTGAATACGTATTAGTCGGAGTTAATACACAACAAAACCTTCCAAAGTTTTTGTCTTATTTATTTCAGATATTTTGATGAGTTCCGAATGTGTTCGTACGCGCTCCACGTGCGTGTGTGTAAACCCCGAGGAGACGGAATCAGCAGTATCGCTCACCTGCTGGACAGTGTGGTGCTACGAGTGAGTGTGTGGATCGTTGCCGTCGTCGCTTGTCTAGGCAACATCTTCGTCCTCATCGGTCGGATCTTGTTGACCGAACCAAACGAAGTGCATTCGTTCTACATCAAGAACCTGTCCCTGGCTGACCTACTGATGGGGGTGTATCTCATCATCATCGCCTCTTACGACACTGCATTCCGAGGGGAATACATCAAACACGAAAGCGGTTGGAGACACAGCTGGCAATGCAATTTCTGCGGGTTTCTCAGTACTTTGAGTAGCGAGTCGTCAGTTTTGACACTTACCGTGATCACCATCGATCGCTACACGTCGATTCTTCATCCCCTCACTCTTAAGCAGCGAACCATTCGTTTTGCCATCACCTGCATGTTCCTAGTTTGGACGGCGGCCATCTTGTTTTCTCTGTTGCCCGTGTTGAATATCAGTTACTATGGCGACGAGTTCTACGGTAACAATGGAGTGTGTTTGCCTCTACATATCCACGATCCGTACGCTCAAGCTTGGGAATATTCCACGTTTCTGTTTTGCGGTGTCAACATGGCTGCCTTTGCTTTTATAGTGTTCGCTTACATTCGAATGTTTTTCACGATCACGCATTCGAAAATAGGACTTCGATGTACGCAGCAACTCCATGACAGGACAATCGCTAAGCGTTTTGCTTTTATTGTAGGAACAGACTTTTTCTGTTGGGTGCCCATCGTGTTCATCAAGTTCATAGCCATGGGAGGTGAGTGTGTTTGCACTATTTCTGTAAAAGTATAAAAATTCGAAATCAACATTATCCGTTATTAAAAACATTATTAATTATTCATTCCTACATGGCTTTTGATAGATTGGTTGTGTGCAATCGGGGTCGAAGCAGTTAAGACTAAAAGGCCATTGCATCATATCTTTGCGCATGTTCTTTGGCTAGTCTGTCTGTTTAGCCGAACGAAATATCCCCAGTTCGCGGAGCGGAACCTGTCAAGTTTCGTGTGAGAATAGCTAATTGACGGACGTCAGTTAGTTGAATTGGCACCATAAAGGTTGTTTACATCACAACCAAATGGTATCATCGATACCGACAGAGCCACGGAGGCTTCTGATTTTTTTATTAGAAGTGATAAGTAATAATTAAACTGCAGAACTCTCACGTTCAACAATGCACAGTATTGTACTGTATAAGACTGATAAACTTTTACGACTCGTACTAGCCAAATATGTACCAATAATTGTGTTTTGTTCCGTTCATTAGACAGGTATTCACCTTTAAATATGCCAATCTTCATACTGCACCATATTATTCGATGTCTACAATGACAGAACACCTTAGCAACGGATGCAAAGGCTTCGTACTTTGCATATATGTTGAATCGCTTGTAATTCTAGGTATTTCTCTATTCGGTGACTATTATTAGGCAGGAGTCCTCCCTTCCAGTACAGGTGTTCATATTCGCTTAATAATAGCATTACACTTAATGGAGATAGCTGCGTGGAATCTCCAGTAACTCAACGTAGAAGGCACAAACCAAATCACCGTTTATCATCATACGAGCTTCTATATTCGTGCCTGTAGTATTACAGTCCACTCTTAGTTACTCTGATGTATTGTTTATTACTTTGGGGCTATTTATGTTCACTGATGCAAGTCCTTAACTGCTAGTAGCAATTTTCGAAGACACGAATAAAATTTTAGAGAGTTTTCAGGACCGATGTTTTCAGAAGACAACGAATGAAGCAAACACCTTGCATTCAAACCCACATTCAATACCACCACGACTACTGCGTATTGGAGGTCTGAAGTGAACTGAAAAAGTTTCTTTGCTGTCTCTCTTTGCGAAGTAGGAAACTGGATTATCTTACTCTTAGCTTACTCAAGGTACTCTTGTATGCTGCAGTTTTTTTCTTAGATAGGATTGAGATAAAAATTGACACGTTCAGAATTAATAAAGACTAAAGGCCTTTTTATTATATGAAAATAGTTTAGTGATATTTGGGCCGACATAAATTGCATTTTGTAGTTTATGTAGGCCCAACTCATGTCAAATAACACGCACCAAATTAAGTTTTCCTTGTGGAATGCGAAAGTAATTATGAAACACGATCTTGGCATATGAAAATACACCAAGACTACTATTATTATGAAGTAATGAATCATGAAGATCTTGGAAGAAGAATGCTCGAAAATTAAACTTATCATGCATCTATCCACTTGATTTGCCGTGTTGCTTTCCTCCAGTCGGCTACCTGTACAACTGACACGTTCCCTCGAAGTGCATGAAGCATCTTCGGTTCTTTCGCGAAAGGCAATCGTTTTAATGCGTCTGATCATATTAAATGATGTTTTCGGTGCACTTTATTGTCAAACTTCCATTCTCTTACTTTAATCATCAACATCATTAAACGAAATAATGTATACGGTGAACTTTGACATTTAAATGCTCTTCTGATCTCTTTGTGCATTTAAAATAAAGAAAGAAACCTCGTTTGGTTTGTTTTTCTTGTTTACAGTGAAATTCAACTTAAATTAGAGTTCAGTCTTCTTTCAATCGACAATCCATTATTCCCAGATAACAGACGTTTGACAAGCACAATGCTTAAAGCAAGAAATTAGAACTGTCTTCGATCTGCGCTTATAATACTCTGGTTCTGGCTTCTACTTTAAAACGCATGCTCGTACTACTTGACTCTCCCTCATTCAGTCGGTTTCGACGAATCCCTTTAGTTGGAAAGGCCTGGGTTCGAATCCCGTCTCCATGAGACGAAGAACCTTTATAAGGGCTTTGCAATCAGTGAGTTCGCTGACTTCATACGGAGATGGAAAATATTTTCGTCTCTCAAAACAGGCAAACCGGCTTAGCAAACCTACATATCTGCAGACATACAATACTATTGGACAAGGAAGACAACGCTAAAACTACCTTGTTCTATAATAAATAATTTCGTAGTAAAGCAGCATTGCTACCCTACCAATCATTAGATTGAGGACGCACACATATACTGGTTAACTACAATGATTAAAAAATTGTTTTGACTAGATATTTGTTCAGATATTTGCTTAACATCTTTCTGGGTTATTTTTGCGAAATAAAACTAAGGAAAATAAAGTGATTTCGCACTAATTGGAAAGAAAAAAAAGTTAAATGTATCGCAACATTATAAATGAGGTCCTGATGTGTGCAATAACGAATGTAAATATTGGAAAAGAAGAATATAAATCCCTAATGGCTTTTAGTTTCTTCTATTAATGGAGTAGACATAAAGACACAACATTAACAAAAAAATGTCTGGCAACGTAATTATAATTTACAAAACTATTAGTTTCAGAGCAACATCCACTTATTCTTGGTGCTGCCATCTACTGGTAAGAAATATAACTTCACTTCTCGATCGCGCGGTTTTGAATTCTCTCAAAATAAATACATAAATAAATAATACTGACAATGTTTTGTTCATTTGTGTATATATAAGACATTGTGTATAAAACTTTAGGTTTAATGTTTTGGTAAAATGAATTAATATGTTAAGTAACTCTGTAACCAATATATTATTTTCATTCTTGAAGTTATTCCTACATATATAATCAGCAAAGAGAAATAAAAGTGCTTCAGCAAAATATCCACAAGTGACTCGACTAGCTCTCAGCATGCTACTGCTGGGGACATATGGCATTCTTTCTCTTCAAGCGTTCGCATCTGTGACTGAGGTACGGCCATCTGCTAGCTTACCGCTACTATCTTCGATAGTTAATGGCTGGCACTGCCAGAAGCGACATCTTTATGAAATCAGGACGGAGATAAATTGGATGTGATTGATTTTCATTGCTCGACCCTGTGGCGATGGTGTTCTGGAAATAAAGACTTATGGACACCGATGACGGCTCATTGCTAAAACACATTATTATACCGTGACGGGATTTTCTCTAAGAGGTTTGCACAGAAACCGAAAACATGGGTTATGTCAACACCACTGACGGCACAGTGGGTGCTGGGGAGGGGAAGGGAGGGAGTGATAAGGGTGCTTTATTGTTCCGGATTTACATGTGGCACAAAGATACGGAATTCAGTATTTTCAGTCAGGGATGTGCTGGCACAAACAATGATATCTGACATGTATTTTATTCGATTTCTTATTTTTATAAAATAGATCTTTTATAACCTTCAAGTAATATAATACATTCTCTGATGTGCACTGAGAATTCACTCAGTGTCCAACAATGTACAAGTCTATTGAAAACATTATCTGGACCATAAGGCTATAAGGCCACTGTATTATGTTTGCTAATTGCGTATGTTCTTATGCCAGTTTCTCCCTTGTGTTATAGAATGAATAAAAACCCGAGTTTCCTAAGGAAACTGCTACCTCTGTCAGACACTGGTTATCAGCGTCTTCATATAGTTGGCATCCTAGATGGGATGCCAACGCAGATACTTCCATATCTGAGCATGTTTAGATGTCACAGACTGGTAGTGACTGTGTAATGTCAGTTCTCTATAGCGAGTCAGGGTGCTTGCACAAATAATGAATACCTGTTAAATCCTTTATTATTTTATTTGATGTATTTATTTTATTTTGTTTATGTGCCACTTTTTTTTTTGTTTCCATGGAGATTTTAGCGAAGAATCATGCAGTCATGAGTCTGTATTAAGTTTTGCATTAAAATTACCAAAATGATAGTGAAAGATATCGTTTACTGAAAGTCGAAATGCCACCAGGGGACTGACTTTAAGTGGTTCCATCTATTTAAAGAGGGAAGAACTTTAATGAAAAGTAATGCACATTGTTCTTGACAATTGGTAACGTCAGTAAACGCCCAGAGTTGAAAAAATGTGTGCAGTTGAGTTCGAAATAATTGACAGAACGCGAGAGACGGGAAAATACGTTGAAATTTTCAGAAAATCACTTGACTCATTTTTAACTGAACAAGAAGCGAAGTTCAACAAAGTTAGTAGCGTATCTATTCCAGAGTGTCCAGAAACAGAGAAAAACTACATCAGATTCAATATTAGTAAAGTTTACTAGGTACAATTTTTTCTGGCTGTTCCAAAATATTTTGATTGGTCGCAGATTTGATGAAGTCAAGGTCATTAATTCAATGTAAATACCTTTTTGTATTTACATTGAATAAAAAACACAGATTTCCGTAAATGTTCCAAATATTATGAGCAACTAACTGCTTCAGAACGGACGTACTTTGAAAAAGACACCACTCCGAATCTTATATAGTGTATATTGAAATATTGAATAATTTCCTACTCTTTTTTAATGAATATCAGCTGAGGTTGGGGTGAATCAATCGACCGTGAGATGAGGTGATTGATTAATACCCTTGGAGGTAATGAATGGCAATGCTGAACCAATGAAGTTTAAATGAATTCCTTATCCCTACACTGTCCTCGGCTGTTGCTGTTACCCCCTTGGATAATGAGTTTCGAGAGTTTGCTCTCTTGAGGTTTTTGCCTTAAGGGAGCAATTTGAGTCTCCGGAGAAAGTGTTCTCCGGCACGGCCCGGTGAGGGGCTTTGTCGGTGAATTATTTTCTTCAGAATTTGAGCGGTTCTGCTCGGTGGTCGGGGAGCCCGTCACTGAGTGGAACCAACGCTGAGACATGGACGGTCTTTCGCCCACTATGGAGTGGCCTAGAGATCGTCCGATTTTTTGAGATATCACCTTTACTTAAACAGTCGGTGATTGATTCATTCAATCCGATACCCTTGGAGGGTAATGGATGGCAATGCTGTAGCCAATGAAGTTCTCACTGAGGCTCGGCTATTGCTGTTACCCTCCTGCCATGATCAGAGCTTTAATTGCTCAATAACACCTTATCCCTACACTGTCCTCTACAGATAACGGGGAAGATAAAAGCATTCTTGCTTCGCCCCTTTAAGCCAGTCCTTATAAGGGCTCTTTTTTAATAAACACATTAATCTGATTTGCTCCAAGACACCCAAAGTAATAGCTCAGTTCTACCGTGTGGTGGCCGGGAAAGAATAGCGCCAATGCAAATCCAAGCATGTCGTAAGAGACGACTAATTGCATGCTGAGATTAGAGTTTGAGTTCGCTCTCTTAAGGTTTTTGCCTTAAGGGAGCAATTTGAGTCTCCGGGGAAGGTGTTTTCCAGCACGGCCCGGTGAGGGGCTTTGTCGGTGAATGCTTTTCTTCGGAAAATATGAGCGGTTCTGCTCGGTGGCGGGGAGAAGGCCATCACTGAGTGGAAACAACGCTGAGTTGGACGGTCTTTCGCCCACGATTGAGTGGTCTAGGAATCGTCTCAATTTTTAGAGATTGGCTTTACTTACGTATTACTAAAGTAACAGCTCAGCTCTACCCAATGATCAACCGTAAGAGCAAACTGAACTTACAAAATAAATTACTACTTTATACGTCCAGTTATAACCTACGCCTCACCGGCATGGAGTCACACGTCACGATCAAACATTTTAAAACTACAAAGAATCCAAAATAAATGCCTGAGGATGATTTTAGATGCCCCATGGTTTATCAGAAATTCACAGATTCATCGAGAAACTGGCATTCCATACATCTCCTCCCTTCTTAGTCAAGTCAAGTTCGCATTCAAACCCGCTGATCGTACAAGCTGTCAATTACAATGAGACTGATTACTACAAATACAAAAGACTGAAGGCTATTCTACTCCCAACTGATCACAGCTAACACAACTGCCCCCCAGTGGGCGAGCTTAATTGCTCACAAAACTCCCTTTCTCAAACAACCTCCAGCACAGACAAAGGGGAACATGAAAATACATGTGCTTCACCCATCCTGACAGTAGCGCTATGCGTTGTACTTCTTTCACTGTGAGAATCGTGTAGCTTAATCATTGCATATCCCAGCTGTACAAATAGTCATTTGAGAACAAGGCAAAGCCGTCTGGGGAGACTTTAGATAATGTGCACAGAGCTGTGCACGTTTCTTCAAAATCTGTTAGGTGAGCTGTCAGTATATTAGCAGGATCTGACCATAATCAAAACAGACCAGACGAATTAAATAATTATGTGTACGTACAAAATTATTAACTCATACTACCACCAAACTGTGAAGTATAATCCCCTGAGAGTTAGCTAAATTGTACAGTATTAATTAAACAAATTAAATGTATTGTTTCATAATTTTCGAAGCCTGTCCAATACGTAATTTACGGAAATGATATAATAACCATGTAGCCAATGGTTATGTCTTAAAAAATCGTCTAACTTGTTTTCCATTTCTAACGGCCTTGACTGTTGTTTCCTCACTCTGCCAATAATCGAAGGTTTTAGCAGAAAAGCAGCCTAATAAAACATATATGGAACTTTATTCACACTCCAGGTGTCGCTAACGATTATTTGAAAAGCCGGCCAGCAACAATATTGATAGCCGCGCCCTGTGTGTGTGTGAGAGAGAGAGAGAGAGAGAGAGAGAGAGAGAGTGTTGCGTGCTGATGCGATCTGTCTCTGTATCAAAGATCTGCTAAGAGATTATTGACGTTTTTAAGTTGCAGGTCGGCGTATTTAATGTCGATTTATCAGCCATTACTCAATGTCATATTTTCGTTTTTCAGGGGTGGCTATTCAAGCCGATCTGTATGCCTGGATGGCTGTGTTTCTTCTGCCAGTCAATTCTGCACTGAATCCTATACTCTACACGCTGACGACAAAATTATTCAAGCAGCAGATTGCAAAGATTGTGTACAACTGCCGACTTGGAGTTCCTGGTTCTCACGTCAATGACAACTCAGGTATTTCTCTATCTTCCATCCTCCACAGTGGATCGAAACGTCTGGCGGTCACAACTTATTCAGAGGTAATCATTACCGACGAATCAATTAATCTCAATCGTTAGTACAGTTGTTTCGAATAACACACACACACGCACACAAGCTTTGAAATCTAAGGTTGCTCGAATCAAAATAGTTAAAAACGAACTGATCTCCGAGGTTTATAATAAAGCCCGTCAAAAACATTTCCGTCAACAAACACGCCGATAATCCGATTAAATCACAAGTTTGCATTCCAGCATACATCATGCTAAACAACTTCAATTAAAAGTTTGTCTTAAGTCCGACCGATCCAATTAACGCCAATAATCAGATGACTGGAAATCAGAGTCCAAACAACCCTTGACGCGGTCCTGATCCTTACATTCATAGCACCCTCATAGGTTAAGTTGACACATAAGAGTTTAATTGAATTCATTTGAGGAAGCTCACTTGGAATTCGTGTTTGGGAGTCTGCGCAAAATCAGAATCCCGTCTTTATAAATTAGCCACTTTCTCATTAGTCTTAATGGAATTTTCGTATTTAATCTTTCTCTCTGTTAGACTAATCTAGAAGCAAATGATAATTGAATTTGTTCGTGAATATTATTTTTCCATCCTTAATGGTTTAGATGACTGACATCCTTAAGTTTGATAAACCTTGTCTAACAGCAGGAAAGCTTATTAAAAGAAAATTAGTTTCTTATCTGTTTAGTTTACATTCATGGTGACCAGCTTGGAAGAGTGGATATTTTATACTTTCACGAATGAAGAACATTGTCAAAGCGGGATTCGAACTTCGCAGCCGTTTGCCAGGAGAGTGGATACTCAAACTACTCGGCCAATCAAATCGGCTGTAAATCTTATTCAATTCTATTCTTCTAATGCTATTGAAAATATCCACAGTTCAAACTATTTTTATCCTTTTTTGATTCTAAGGTTCTAAGCATCCTTATTAAAAAATCGAAACTAACTGTATTTCATAAAGTTGAGTAGAAACATCCAAGCATGCAGAAAGAAAAAGCGGATAGAAACTGATTCAAATATCTCCGGAATGTTTTTCTACAAAGGTCTGACGTTAATGATGTTCTAAGAAGAGATTGACTGCATCTTTTCCAGAAAATATGAAATAACTGAAGACAGGCTTTAGATGTGAAAAAAAAAACTGCAAGAAATAGAATCTGATTGAGGTTTTGTTATCTTATCAGATCAGGTGACTTCGTTACCCATTGAAAATAATTAAGTGAACAACTTGCAGTATTTTTTGGAGGTCTTGTTCGATTAAAAGTGATAGGAACTCATATTATATTAAGTTATATTAGGCATAACCCGAATGACAGATCCGCATCCTTTTACCTCGCTATACAATTAAGACGGAATTCGTTCGCTGATTTTCAGCGAAAGAATCTACATTGCTGATCATCTGTCAAAGACGGTAATTCAGAAATTAATGAATTTTGTTCCAATAATTTAGAAGCTGAAATAAGACAAGAAGGAAAATAACTGGACGACAAAGATTTGTCTTCGGTTTTAGGGAGACTAAATATGGACAAGTTTTCGAATTACCTGATTTGGAGATAGTTTGAGATTATTTTCAAAATAAAGAAACTTTTTTTAAATCATGATCTTTTTTAATCAATGCTCGATACAAAAAAAAAGTTGCTAATAAACAGTTGTTATGTCGCTATGAGGCCGGTGTAATTATGTGTGTTCTTCGAGATGGTTTGTTGATTTTGCTGGGGGAAATCTTTTTCTCCTCCTTATGAGAACAGCTAACTCACCATCGGTTGAAAAGTCGTCATGAAGATGTTTCACGCCCTAGGTTCGAACCCAGGTCTTTTCGACCATAGGACATCGCCGCAATTACTGTGTGCGCTGCGTGAGTTCTGTAAGAGTGGATAAAACTTGCTTTTGAAAGAAAGACTAATTTTTTTGTTGTCAACTATTGACAGCTTCCGTATGTTCAGAAGAAGAAGCTTGATTTTGATACAATCTAGTTGTGCTCGGCTTTTTTTTGTCTTGCAGATTAGGGTCGTTTTTCCATTTAAAATAAAAATAAGAAAATTTATTCCAAGCTGTGAAAATAGATTTGAGGAAATAAAAAATTCCAGTGATCACCCTGTTCGAAATATTTCTTCAGCAATTCCGAACAAAATCTCATCTACCAAGAAAGGATCAGTGGAATGAAGAAGTAATCAGGATTATCAGATATTCTTGTAAATCGTCAGAGAGTGCAGTTTCGTCAACATTTTCAATCATTTAGAAAGAGAACGGCTGCAAAAAGGAATCTGTTGAAGTTATGAACGTGTCACTGAAAAAAAAGATTTATATTTAGGGAAGTTGGATTGCAAAAACTCATAGAAAGTTTTTGCAATTCGCACATCTTAGAAAACAAAAGTGTGCTGGAAGCCGAAATTATATAACCAAATATCTTTTTTGAGGTGGAAAGAATATGAAAAGTGAAACGAGTACAAAGTATGAAAAGCAATAATTTTAATCCATTTAAGTTCGATGTTGAATAGTTTTAAATAATTTATGTCCCAAAATGTGTGTGTTGGATACTTTAGCGGTTCGTGGTTCTACCGGCTTTATTATTGATGTTTGGTAACCTTCCGTCACGATTCACATGCTTTATTTTTATTTTCACTAATGTTTCCTGCTCCACCTCTTTACTTACCCTCTCTTCATTTGCTAGAACAGGAAAATGTATGATGGGTCACAGATTGGCTGACCGATTGCAATTTATATTTTGTATTCAAGGAAGCAGGCTTAGACATAATTAAATCTCGCCTTTCACTTAGTGAACAGATGGCATCGCATTTTTCGATGTATTCGTTTTATTTAGATTTATCCCACACACCCTGTCGGTGTCGAGTTACGTGAATTTTTTCCAGAGAGAAAATCTCAGTTTTGCAAATCGGCAGGATGAAGTAATACTTGTGATCATTTACTACTTGCTGCAGTACTTGGCTTCTGAGCCGCACTCAGTAACTCATAAGCTTGGCGAAACGTAAATCTGAGAAATAGCATAATAGCTTCAGCAACAACAATGACCACTAATTATTAAAAATATCAATAAAGTACCTTCTAAATTGCAGCCAACCTTTCTGCTTCTCCGGTACTAGCCTCACGTTTTTCACACACGAGATGTTTTTTAATGTAAAAAGGGAAAATTCCCATCACGAATGTTTGAAATGTGAAGCTCCTTCCCATCTACATATCGTCATCAGAGTATTCATTTACATTGGAATTTTCATTAGATGTATTAGCAAGACAGAAAAAAGGTCTATAAATTAGCTAAACATTTAAAGTTAATTACATTAAACTGTAAGTAAAGTTTTTTTCCTTTTCTTTCAGAACAACCACAATAAGACCGCTGTGTTATCTGGAAGCAAGCATCACTGCTGTTCCAATGGCAAGAAGAAGAAGATCTCCACTCCCGTTATAAGCAGCATGTTATAGTATTTGTGGTTAGCACGCAACTCCTTGGACAGTTTTCGCAAGTCAACCAATAGCAGAAGAGCACGATGAGTTGGCTTTCCTATATACAGGACCAAACACTGTAAATACAGAAATTCATATTCTGGAAACGAAAATGGCGAATTGACACTGGAAATTGTAAATAAATTTGTGCCATTTCTAAAGTATTTTGCGTGGTTCGGCTAACAACTATTTTAAGAAATGTTTTCATTAAATATAAACAATTTCTGTGATATTTATGGAATTAAATAGCTTAGATGAGTGTGATGACAAACTTTTTAACTGGGTTGTTTCATTTATGAGTTGAGATGTTGCGGCAACCATTCCTCAAATTTCAAAAGCGGAACTATGAAGCTATCTTACATGAAAGGAGTGACATAAGAAACAGGTGGAATTTCGTAGAATGAATATGAACATACTAGTATTTAAATTCATCAGCTCGTTCTGTGTTATAAGTTACGAGGTGTGATTAAAAGTTTCAGGACTAACCGCAAGATGACACTACTGTAGACAATACAGATTTTCTTCGCAAAGTATAGATTGTATAGTGGGCATTATTAAGAAGTAATACCTATGTAAAGTGCGACTGTGTTGGATCCTTCTTTACATCCGATCCATCAAACATGGAAGACTTCAAAAGAACAATGCGTGAGAAAGGTTTAGGTTCCAGTCTTCCTGATGATGTTCCTGAAATTGTGGTACGAAATGCGTTACTAGAAGATATCTGGAGAAATGAACAGAGCAAAAAAAAACCTACCGAAGATAGGTTTCTGAATTACACAATGCTTCTACATACCATGATCTGTATGTATAGAATGTCTCTATAAAAACATCCAGATTGTTCGTTTTCACTCTTAGTATCACTCGCTGGGACTTTTTTTTCGATCTTGCAAACATTCAAGTAGATACTGAAAGGAAGAAGATCTTATGACATCATCACGATGAAAAAAAAACGCTATAGATATTAGCTTCGTTGAAAAAAACATCTACAGATATTTTCACCGATGGCCTCCGAATTCTAGACACGCTGTAATAAGTCGTAAGGGAAATTCAAAGAATTCATTATGGGAATTGCAAGTAAATGGTATGATCTTAAAGAAATACAATAGGAACTTTTGGTTATGCATAATAAAACATTGACACAATGATTGATTAAATATTTAATAGCAAATAATTTAATAAACTAAATGAAACGACATTTTATTCAGAGTAATTTCTTTTTGTCGACTAGTTCAGTTCTTTTTAGAGTTTTATTTGTGCGTGCGTGCGTGCGTGTGTGTGCGCGTGCGTGCGTGCGTGCGTGTGTGTGTGTGTGTGTGTGTGTGTGTGTGTGTGTGTGTGTGTGTGTGTGTGTGTGTGTGTGTGTGTGTGTGTGTGTGTGTGCGTGCGCGCGCGCGCGCGTGCGTGCGTGTGTGTGTGTGTGTGCGTGCGTGCGTGCGTGCGTGCGTGCGTGCGTGTGTGTGTGTGCGTGTGCGTGTGTGTTTCTAACAAATCCAGGTTGTACTACGAGTCAATTGACACTTGTATTTGCCTTCCAAAAATCTCTTTTACTTGTCTATAAATAGAAGTATGTCCAAATCATAATTACGTAGATGTTCCGTTCAAATCACCTTTAGCCGAAATAACTTTAATAAACAAAGATATTTATGTGACATTCTAATAGTCATCCCCAATTATCAGATTCCGAAAAAAATCATTATTGCAAGTCGCAATAACTCCATCATTTCAAGCTAAGAAAACGAAATATGTAAGGTTATACTTTGCTCTCTGCCAAAAGATGTCCCAAGATTAAGATTCTTCTAAATTAAAACGGAAAAATTTCCAGTTTTATGCAATTGTCGGATTGAATTGACAATTCATCTCGAAGAATTTTGAATTCTATTCTCTCAGTTTGATAATTTTCAGGAAAGCAGGACATTGTGCTTAATCTTTATCCAGTCCGATATTATTAACCATCTTATTCGAATTGTATACATCATTGCATATGTGCTTTTAAAAATGTCTGTTTTTGATACTTTTTTCAGAGAATTCCATTGACCATACATTACAGTTACATTAGTATAATATTAGAAAATCAGTATTGTGTTTATTATAAGATATACCGAATATATCATTGCATATGTATTACATAATCTGTAACGCTTGGCTAAATTACTTCTGTTGAACTTATTTAATGACCATCGAAGTTTGGGTAAAACAATGGACGGAAGTCAAGAAGCGGAAATAATGTTTCTCGGACTCAAAATCCCAACCAATTTCCCGTTGGCGTCATCTTCTAGATAGTGACGTCATTGCTTGGTCCGTTTGTTGTTAGTGACACACTTGGATGTTTTTATCTTCGACTGTGATTGGAGATTTAGGAAAGGGCTTGGCGCCAGATGATGTTTATTTCTTCTTCCACTTTGTTCGCAATAAGGAAGAATGGGTTTCCTGCTTATTTTTCAATGTCTACAAATCGTGCTGTTCCAAAAAATGCCATGGAAACTGACTTCGCTCCTGTTCAACACTTTTCGCTATAGGAGATTGTCAATTGGCGAAAAAAGAAAAATCCAAAGATTGACCAATAATCCTTAGAGAGAATGTAACTGATAATTCTCAAAATATGACAAGAAAAATAAATAAAACACCATCCTTACTTCACATCATCGACTGTCTGTTAATTTTCGAAATGCATCTCAGAGAGTGAATGTTAAATCCGCTGGTAGAAAATCAACACTGGAGACATTAAAAAGAATACAGTGGCATCTGGGATGGATATGCCACACTACAAACCAGGAAATATATGATTCTAAATATATTTTATTCCTACAGATGTCGCTCCTACGAATACAAGTGCTAACTTGAAATTCTGACTGCAGCAATCCTTACGTCAAAGTATAATTAGTAGATCAAATCATCATCTACTTACCATGACATTGGAGATATATCAGAAAGGCTTATTGGCTTTCAGGTTCTCAGTGATTATCTTTCCTAAGCTGGAGAAGATGAGACGTAGTTATAGTGTTCTTACAGTCTTCCTGCTCAGAAGATATCCACTCCACTGTGCTCACTCTGAGGATCGCTAGCCATGTTAGACTGATGGGTGTTATAACAATGAAAGAAGTGGATGTTGTTAGTACCTGAGTGTTCCTGTTAAATGTGTAAATATCATTTTAAACTAATTTCAGAATACTTATCTACCGATAAAAAAATACGAATGGATGTAAAATGTGTATTTTAAACATGTTCATTGGATGTCTATATATTTCTATAAGATTAATTTCTATACTATACGCACACTGTTTGCGCCGATTGTGACGTCAGCGATGCTTTGTCTGGTTTTAATCCAATTAACTGAGTCTCTTGTTGCATGTTATATTTGTATATATTTGAGGTTTTACGATACTAGTGATACAAGAATGGAAATTTGTATATATTTGTTTATATGAATAGTACAATGATAGAGAAATCTGTGCCAAAATAGAATAGTCAATGAATTTCTATGATCCTACGAATTATGTTTTTTTTGTTTTTTTTTTGGAAAAAAAAAAACATCGTTAGCAGAGAATCGAAATACAGAGGTTCCTTTATTTTAAGCACCTCTAGAGTACAAATATTTTGATTGGTAGCTTCAGTTATTAGTATCAGCGAAGAATGTGCATTGTGTTCTAAAGAAAGTATCTTTTCCTGTTGTCCATAAAATTCATTGTATTTGGATCGATATTCAACTTAGTCACGGCCACGGCCTTAGTTGCTTTTCGTTATGTTAAGCAACCGTATTTATCACTTAGTTAATAATATTGGCATTTCTTTAAAAAATTTTAAGTGATTCATTTCTGCGAGGCATTTTATAACGTATTTTTAAGCACTCTTTAACCACCGAATCTGATAGTTATGAGGCCTCTTCTGGATCATGGTGCACTTGTCACATATTTCATTAGCAGCTATAACTGAATTTTTTTCCCGATCGAAATTGTATATTTTGTGTAATAGATTGAGAATTTATGTGCTAATATTCAAATGATATTCAAATGAATATTACTATTTTTGAGATCAGTAATTATTTAAAAAAAAAGGAATTTAGTCCCAAAAGATTTAGTGATCCCAATAAATAACGAACAAATTAGTGCGATTGTCGTGTGGCTTTCACAGTGAAATAATAAAGTTAAATCAAATTAAAAACGAACATTAAAGAATGCCTTTTAAAGCGATGTGTATTTCTTTAATAGAGTACACTCTGCCTTCTTATTGAGATGAACTAAAAAGTATTTTTATGATTATTTATGTGCAAAAATTTGATTATTTCATCGCCGTTAATGTTTCTGAATAAAATATGTCAACCTTTCTGTATATGTAATAACAAAAACAATAAACTATTTAGATAAATATTGCTTAATTTGTTCATTTTGTTATACGAACATTTTATTTTTCATAACTTGGCCAAGGAAATAATATTTTACTTTGCTAATTATTGAACTGAATCATGATTTCCCTGACGAAGCACAAGCCTAGCCTCGGAGATAAAGTTGTCTTTGTTTGTATTCACACCTGCTTCTTTTTAACACTGACATTTTTTTTTTCAGGAATAACTGATTTCGAGAAAATTGAAAGTTAAATACTTTTGAACTTAATTGGTTGATGGACTGAGTCCTTGACTCTTTATCCCTTCATCTGGATTTTAGATTGTGGGTAATGAGATTATTGTGGGTAATTTACCCGCTCATTGTGAGCATTGAAGCTGTATCAGCTTTCTATTGCGATGGAAGATTTCGGTTTTTTATGTTTGAAACGATCTGAGGACTTGTAGTCCGCTGCCTGTCGAACTAGCTGATTTGGGTGATTATCCGTGATTGTGAAGCATTTCTCCGCAATGCTTGTCATGTAGGTCTTAATATCTGGAAGACTTCTTGATGTTTCTGACGAACCATGGGGCATTAAATGCCATTCTTAGGCATTTATTCTGTATTATCTGAAGTATGTTGATGTTGCGTTTAGTCGTGTGATCCCAGGTTGTAGAGGCGTAAGTTAGTTGTGGTCCGATTACCGATTTGAAAAGTAAGATTTTGTTGCTTATGCTTAGGAAGCTGTTCCTGTTCAAAAGTGGATATAGCTGTGCTATGGTCTGACTTGCCTTAGTGGCGACACTATCCATATATGACTTGAAGTTTAGACGTCTATCAAGATGAACTCCCAGATATTTGGTAGAATTGTGCCAAGGGATGATTTTACCAAACATTTGTATGCTTGTATTCGTTTCTGCTTTACGTCTGGTGAAAAGTACTGCAGAGCTTTTGTTTGGATTAATTGCGATACGCCACTTGGTGTACCAATCCTCCAATTCATTAACTGCTCTCTGCAGCTTGATTGTGGCCAGGTGTGGACGGAGGGATCTGGCTATAATGACTGTGTCGTCGGCATACAGAGCGGTGATAGCTGGAGACAGTTTGGGGAGATGTGCCATGTATATGGAGAAGAGTAGGGGAGATAGCAGAGAGCCTTGAGGGACTCCGGCCGTGATTCTTCTCTCTGTGGCTCTGATACCGTTGAGTTTTATTTGAAAGTTAAATATTAGTCCTTATAAGGACTGGCTTAAAGGAGCGAAGCAAGAATGCTTTTCATCTTCCCCGTTATCTGTAGAGGACAGTGTAGGGATAAGGTGTTATTGAGCTATTAAATAGCCTGCTATTAAACAGCAATAGCCGAGCTTCAGTTAGAACTTCATTAGCTACAGCATTGGCATCCATTACCCTCCAAGGGTATTTGATTGAAAGAATCAATCGCCGCACCTCACAGTCGATTGATCCATCGAAAGTTAAGTATAATTTGTCATAATTTAATTATAATGTCATGATGTATAAAATAAAATGGTATATTTAATTTTTAAAATTACAGAAAAATAATTCAATTATTTTACGGTGATTAAGGTATTTTTCTCTGACATATTTAAAGTGAATATAAGTTATATATTTTTCCTTCGAAAATTTTAAAAATATGCATTGGTAAAGCATGCAATCAATGGTATGCAAAAATACATTTCATTTCAATCGAAAAATGTCGAGGAGAAAATAAAAATTTATTACCAAGATTTAAAGAATGGCGGTAATCGAATACAGTTTAATCGGTTATGTAGTCAGTAAATGATAGAATTAAATTTTTCCTGTTTAATTTATTCAGTTAAATTCAAATAAATAAACACAAACAAAGTAATATAGTTGTCAAGGCGCGGTTATTTTTATATTTTACTCTATTATTTTATTTTCTTGTTTATTCTTAAGAAGTTGAGACCCATAGGAAATCTAGAAAGACTGACTACTTTTTGAGATCAAAAGGAGTTGGAAAGATTACTTAAATTTTTACTGCATTACCTTTCCCCTTACTTTCTATTTCTTGTATTTTTTTAAAATTGAGCTGTTCGATCGCAGTGGGACTTAAAAAAACCCATCAAAGACTTTCTTTTTTAGCAACCTCTGAAAGAAAACATCAAAGTACTTCGTGTTAAAAACCAAACAGTTTTTGATGTAAACTTGGAAGAAGAAGAAGGCAATTCATTTTTAATGTTTTTGATAATTGTTTAATGATTTAAAGTAATCTGACGATGATTTCTTTTAAGTACTGTCTAAAAGCTTCTTTCAATTACTAATCTATTATTAAGAAAATTTTCAAAGAGACTTCTGTGAGTCGTGTAATAAAAAAGTTAAAAGCAGATTTATAACAGAAAAAAGAAAAAAATTTATTCAAGTAAAATAGAGCGAGATTTAAAGCATTGCAATATCGTTTTCGATAATGAAATCGCATTTGTGAATTGTCCCGGGGAAACATAATATTACATACTATTACTATTGTATGTTATCATGAGTGGGAGGGAAGTAAAAAATAGAAAAACAAATAAATTTATAAAAATAACGATGCTACGCTAAGCTCTAGAATATGTGTAATCGATCTTCATCAAGGCCCCTTCGATTGTCGCTACACCACTAGTAACTGTGAAACTATGCGTATGCAGAATCTATACAAGCGTGCAAATCACGTGTCCATGATATAGAGTCGTGCGTGTTTACAACGCTTCGTCATTCTAGTAGTGATTCAAGTGCTATTCACGACGTGAACTTGACGTGTGCCGAGAGTGTTTTGCTTTAGTTTATGTTATAATTCTGCTTTGTTCCTATGCCTAAAAGGAATTGTAAGTTCAACGATGAACTACAAAAGGGCTTTCCTTTTCTTAACATTTCAATGTAAAATTTATATTGCAATTTTTTTGACCGCGATCTTACTGAGGTTGCGGTCAAAAAAATTGCAGGATAGGTCGCGTGTATCTGAGAGATACATTCATTACTAGTATGTGCTAAAATGTGATAAAACTTTAAATAAAAAAACACTACAAATATAATACATGATGGTTTATTTATTTTCAGTTACAATCTAGAAATCATTGAACAAAGAAACAAAGAAAGAAACAACTAAACCAATACTATATTTACATCGGAGGTCGCGGTATCTCTCAGATACAATTTACTGTCAAAATCACACACCTTTATGTAATGGAATGCAATATTTGCATTCCATTCTGTTTCGCATGATGTAAGTTTCAGAACCTCTGATTGTTCATTTAAACTGATTTCGAAACTTTTTGAATCAAAATTTACACTTGCCAGAACAAAATCTGAGGTTGAACGTAATTGGACCCATGGCAATTGATGAACTCTACGAGGACTTAGAGAAATGTAATTTTGTCACAGTTACAACAGACACATCAAACAGAAAAGAAATTAAATTTCTTCCAGTCGTTGTGAGGTACTTCATGCCCGAATATGGAATAAAGATTAAACTTCTGAATGTTGAAACACTCCCTGGTGAGACATCGGAAATAGTGCCGGAATCACTTAAGACCATCATTAAGAAACACAAACTGTCTACTAAAATTGTCGGATTCTGTGGCGATAATTGCAATACCGACTTTGGAGGTGTAAAACGCCAAGTTGAAAATAACGTTTGAAGAAAGACTTGGGGAGAAACATTGTTGGTGTTGGTTGTGGAACACATATTGTCCACAATGTCTACAAACTGCAGTAGATGTTCTTCCAATAGACATTGAAGCTTTGATCGTTAAAGTGTATAAGTATTTTTACGTTTATACCGTTCGCGTATCTCAGCTGAAAGATTTTTGTGCCTTTGCGCAAGTGAAATACAGGAAATTACTCAAACATGGAAATACAAGATTCTTATCTCTCCTCCCAGCTATTGAACGATTTCTTCGTATGTATGAAGGTCTGAAGTCTTACTTCTACTCACTAGAGCACTGTCCAGTGATTTCAAGCATTTTTTTCAACAGTGAGTGTGAAGAAATGTAACTGTGGTTTGTGCATGGACAGCTCCGTCTCTTCAATGAAACCATTTTGGCTATGGAGACAACGAAGGCAACTGCCACTGAAGTGACTATTGAGCTTGAAAAACTGGGAACAAACATTCAGGAAAGGCTAGAAAGTAGATTTTTGGCACAGGGTGCCAAAAAAACTATTACAATAACTTGAAGACGAGGGACAGATTAATGATACAGTTGTCATGGCAAGAAGTTACTGCCTTTTATGAGAGATGCATCTCTTACATTGAAATGTGACAAAACAGCTTTGGTGAGGACACCAGATCCTTTGCTTGGATCAACAACGAGTGGTATACTACAGCTCAGAAAGAAAGACAGTGGATAAAAATATTACGAACATTGTTTAAACTAATCATTAATCTCATCAACATTCATAGACTAAAAACCATTTTTAAAGTTTAAGTTTTATTCCAAAAAACAAAATAGACATTTAAAACATACATAATTAATAAAATACTTTAATTTTTTTAAAGTTAACAGTAAACCTGTTTTCTTTGCTATTCTTGGAAGAACCGTACTTAAATGTACAATTATTTTGATGCCAACTAAACAATTTAAAGTTAAAAGTCAATATTAATATATTTGTCATACAGTTATTGTCTTGTGTAGAAGCGTCCCAGTTTGGAAAATCAAAAGATGGTCAGCTTACTCAAATAATAAATGTCTTTAAGGTAATAATGATTAATAAGGAATTGAGTCTGTCGACGTACGTTTTGGCTATAAAAACCAAAGTATTAAAGTATTTAAAAAATACATGCAAATAAGTGAGAGTAACTTGTATTTCAGCGCTTAAAACGAATGCATAATATGTCCAATGTGTTTAAATTTTAAATATTTAGCCAATTTTAGTTTACAAAACATCATAAAGAATTCAAAATTTATTTCATTACATATAATAATATTTAAAATGATATAAGGTAATATTTTGTTGATGCTTATTCATGTTAAATATTTGTAAAACTTAACATGAATTATGTGAAATGTTATACACTACTGACCAGAATAAATACTAGTTTCCAGTATTTTTTTGCTCTTCCAGATTAAACCTAACACCCCTATTAGTTTATTTTTAATCTGACGTCAATACGTGTTGGACTGCATAAGCACGCAGACGACAACTTAGTGCAAGTAACTATATTCTCGTCCTCAGCTGTTTTTAAAACTGAAGTTCATGTATGCAGCCATAAAAATTCCTCTTCAGCTTTTCACGTATTATATTGTCAGTTAATTATACCCCATTCGTAAGAATTTGCAAGTATTTGTATATCTTCAAATATTTTGTTTGTGCTTACTGTTTAGAATATGCAATGGAAGAATAAGTAAAACAAGACTTTACAATGTCTGCCTTTCCAACGTAAAAACAATAATGTAGCCGTTTAACTCATACTTATATGAGTCAAACGACTTTCATATTTACAAATATGAACAAAGATTCCTATCATGTTTTGCTACAATTTCACAAGTAAGTCTTTCTGAATTTTTTCGTGTTTTTTATTCTCTAGAAATTTAAATATTTTTGTAGACGTTTTTTTTTTATTATTTATTATTATTTATTTTATTTTATTATATTTTATTATTATTATTTATATTATTATTATTTTATTTTTGTAGCCCATTGTAGACGTTTGCGTTTAAGCGATATTGATTTGTATAGTGAAGAAATATCTTCGTGTCAATGTAAATTCAGGAAGGTATAAAAATAGTTCACAATTACATCGAGAGGGTTCTTTTTATGTTTTTTTGAATGAAGCATCAATTGAGTAATTAGCAGAATTGTTTTAGTCTCGCTTACATGAAATATAACAAACTAAATTGTGTGGCTGGATTTTTTTTTCTTAGGAGGATAAAAAAAAAAACTTTTTGTTTGATAGCGTACGTTAGGGAACTGTTAGTATTAAATGTGTGTTTAAAAGTAGGCGGATGCATTGCATTGAATGCATAACTAACGACCATAAATACACGTCCGTTGCAAAAAAATAAACTGCGTCAGTTTTAGGACATTAGATTAGATGTGCCAAGTAATTCTATGTAGATTACTTTCTTGTTGAAACAAATGACTGAAAGTTTATTCATTTATTTGGTGATTCCAACTCACAGAAGGTTGTAAACCTATAATAGTCATTAGCACGGGTGGGAGCTAAGTATTTTTTCTATTTTATTAATTTTTTTTATTGATTTTTACCTAGTCCAGAGACCTGTTTTAGAGACACCACGGAACGTTTTAAGTTTCTTCAGACCTCCAGTAAACGAAGGCGGTGATGTCATACCGTATGATGAAAATCATTTATTACCTAAAGACATTCACAAACATCCCAATTCCCAAGGTGGGATTAGAATTCGCAGGACTTCTGTTTTAAGGGCAGATACGCTAACCACTCGGCCAAATAGGCTGGCAATCTATAGCTCCTTGATTATTTATTCTTAGTCATATAAGGTTGGATGTTTCTCTTCTATTGGGAAAAGATGGGCCCTCGAATCCTACTATAGAACTAATGAGTTGAAAGTAAGTTAACCGGTCTCATTTTTAACTAGTGTTGTGCATTATTAAAAAAAAAACTCAGTTTTTGGCTTAAATCCATACAAAGTTTGGATCAATTGAACAATGCAACAGTAGATGGAGATTACTTGGTTGTTTTGGATTTATGGTCGAAGCTAATCAGACTAAGTCAGTGTGTTTGAAGAACGTTCCCCATGAAGATAGATTGAGAGTGTCGACTGTAAAAGTTGGTTGACAAGCGAAAAGAGGGGGGGGGGATATGATAGAAGCGTTTAAGTTACTTAAAAGGATTGTATAGGATTGATGTAACTTGGCTACACGGGCAGAACAAGAAGCCATCCTTGGAAGTTGAATAAAAGTGTGGTTAGTAGAGACGTGAGGACTACGGTGTCAGTTGTTAGCGCTTTGTCTGTAATTGGATTTAAGGAGAGGGGTGATAGATTATTTGTGGATAGTTTGGGTCTCCCGCGATGAGTCTTCGGACTCCATGGAGGTGCTTATACAATAACAATAATGGCGTGTGTTCTTATGGCCGATTTGTAGTGTAGTGTATTTATTCCGAGATGAAAAAACGAGTTTCCGGGAGGACAAACCCAATCACCGCAGGTGATTGGGTTTGTCCTCAAGACTGGCTAACTTACCTTCAGTCAAAAACCTCTAATAAAGATTCGCGTTCTACACATGATACGAACCCAGGTCTTTCTAACCAAAAGCATCGTCGAAACTAACTGAGTTACGAAGGTTCCATGGATTTAAACGAAGACGTATTTATAAACAATTTGGTTTAAAGAGTTAGAATAACAAACGTATGTGCCAATACCTTTCTAGGACATTTGCAGGTGTAGCGTATTTCTTTTCGAATAGAGTCCGTAGCGAACTCATTAAAACAACCCGACATTTGGCCTTCGGGATGTTCCTTGTTTGGGATGCGAGAAATCTTTTGTTTATTGAGTTATTTGAACTCGTGTTCAAGGTGATGACATTTTTTTTTTCCATTCGGCAAAACAAACAGATTACCCAAAAGAGAACGCACGTAATTAATACACAATACGCTGACCTCATAATTTTAATTGCTTCAGAAGAAATTGAAATCAATCCAGTAATGGGTTTAGCAATGATGACATTTCAAGTTAAAGAACGGCAAATAACCTCCAACATACGCAACGTGCATGCAGGTGTGAGTACTGCGGATGCTCATAGTGGATTAGTGAGTGATCCGATATGCAATCATGCTCATAGTGGATTAGTGAGTGACCTGATTCTTGATTACATGATCCGATATGCAATCATGGCAACAGATCAGATCAGAACATTGAAATACATGCATTTTGAATGCTCTAATCCAAATCAGCTGACAGAAACTCGACACCACTGAAGAATTTCAAAATAAAAAAAAAAAAAATCTTTTACCAAATCCTTGACGTTATACGCATCTTTTTTGTTTTTTCGAGGAACAGTTGATCACGCGTTTTTTCTTCAACTTAAGTCAAAAAATTGCATTTGTTTTGCGTCTATTGCGTTTTACGTTGTGTCTGTGTTTACATTTTTCTAAGCCCAAGCAATGCGCATTGGCATTGATAATTTGGATCCGATACTAAGAATCAAATGAGATTTTATTGTAAACTATCAAAAGGAAAGTTTCGATTCGGAGAAAGAAGAACTTATTAAATTTTAAGTGAATAGAAGTCATAAGAAGTCCAGTTTGATTGGTTTGTTCTAGCACTTTTCTTAATGCGTCAGTGATTAATATTAAGCTGTAGATTCTTAGTGTGTATCAAAAATACTTTACACTTCTTAATATCTATAGATTTTTATTAAATTATAAAAGAAAATATGCAATTTTAAAATATTGTAATATAATAATAGAAAAAATTTAAATAATAAACATAATAGTTTTAAAAAAGAATTTCTTATTAAATACTAATACATTTTATTTATGGATAACTCTATATAAATACTATATTTGGTGAATTTATACAGATACAGAGGCGGTGATCCAATACCCTTGGAGGGTAATAATGGATGGCAATGCTGTAGTCAATGAAGTTCTAACTGAGGCTCGGCCATTGCTGTTACTCTCCTGCCATGATCAGAGCTTTAAGAGCTCAATAATACCTTATCCCTACACTGCCCTCTACAGATAACGGGGAAGATAAAAAGCATTCTTGCTTCGCCCCTTTAAGTCAGTCCTTATAAGGACTATTGTAATCTCATTTATAGAAAGAAAACTGTTGTAGTTTTTCTGATTATTATTTATCTGTGAATTTTCTTCTCGGTAGAAAGTGTAAATCTAATATGAGAAACTTTGGTTTTGTAGTGTAGCAGCAGCAGCTAGCTTAACTAGCAGAGACGTGATTAAAGTTATTAAATTACGGATTATACTGTATTTAAGAACAGCAGCACAGGTAAGTGGACTGTAATTGCAACGAGGGCGATTCGTTAGGCCTAACAACCGCTAGAATCGCCATTGTTAGCACATCTATTTCAGATCCATATATTTGCAGGAATTACTTGCGTGTATTTAATGGAGTTATTTTGCGTGTAATTAATGATGAATGTGTTAGAATTAGACGCCCTCACAGATTCTCTGGATGAAGAGCCAGCGCTTATTCTTGTAAATAAACTTCAAAGGATGTTTAAGCTCAAATGGCCATCGAACATGATAGATCCTGACATCATTATAGACTCTTTAAATAAAGGGCTGGCATTCAGCTTCATAAAGAAACTCCTTAAGAAGTTCGAGATTGAATGGCCCGGCTTCCTAAATCTTTACTCTTTACCCGAGACTGATGAAGATCAAAATGAAGACGCTCCTCAAATGGAGGAAAAATTAAATCTAGTAATCTCGGACTCTACTCATTCAGATCAAGGAGAGACGCGCGCGCAAAACTCGCCTCGGAGTCAGCAAGCGAAAATGGCATGGATGAAGATGTCCCCAACACAGATTCCTCTGCCTCCAGTCATCCTTAGGGAAAAGCAGAGATGGACAGCCTTAAGAACCACCATGGCCAACCTGCAGATAAATAACTCCACTGCCAAGAACACAGATGAGGGCATCAAAATTCAGCCCGCTACAGTGACTGACTATAGAAATTTAACCAAGGAGTTCAATGTAAGAGGTATACAATACCATACCTTCACACTTACCTCGGAGAAAAATTTAAAAGTGGTACTCCGAGGAGTATCAGAAGACATTGAAACAGCTGAAATAGTTGCTGACCTCAACATGCAAGATCTGCCTCCCATAAAGTCAGCAGAATGTACAGATCAAACAAGACCCCTATGCCTCTGGTATTGGTGGAAATACATAATATCTATAAAAATATTTATAACTTGAAGACAATCTGTGGGCTTAAGGTCTCACCAGAGCCACTTAGGAAGAGGGCCTCTTCTGGGCAGTGCCATAGATGCCAAAAATTTGGTCATGCCCAGAAGTTTTGCAAAGCTCAATACAGATGTTTAAAATGTGGTGACACCCACCCGACACATACCTGCTCCAAGCCAAAAACCACCCCGGCTAAGTGCGCTAATTGTGGTGGCCCCCACACTGCAAATTACAGCGGGTGCATTTGCCACAAAAAACAGGCAAACTGAGTTAATCAGTGAATCTACCTCATTATCAGAAACGAGAGCCTAAGAAGCTCAAGTTCATCAGGCTCCTGTTAGTTTGACCAAGATGACAGGTGTTCACCCACCATCAACTGAGCCCCCCAAGAAAATAAATCTTCAACACCAAACAAGAACATATGCTGACGTGGTCCGCCCCAAAAAAGCAGTCCATGATCAGAATATGCCAAATCCACATTCAAATATAACAGCCATCATCACCTCTTCTCTTGTAAATATGTTACAGGATTTCAGTAACGCAAATCCATCACTAAGCACTACAAAACGTTTCTTGCAGCAAACACCGTCCATTTTATCTGCACTCTCCAATGCATAGGGAAAAATTCACCCCAGATTCTCTAATGATTATTGCATGGAATGCCAACGGCCTTAAAAATAAAATACTAGACGTGCAGGAATTCAATGACAGATATAATCCGTATATATTATTAATTAATGAAACTCACCTGAGACCTGCTGACAATCCTAAATTCAAAGGATATCAACTTAACAGGAATGATAGGCTGGATTATAGAGGTGGTGGTGGTGCAGCCGGAAACATAAATATCTATGCTGCTTATAACCCACCCAAAAAACATTGCTGACCACAGATCTGGATGCTATCCTCGGAGTTAAACTACCGGTTATTATCACCGGAGATTTAAACGGAAAACATCACGCCTGGAGCAGTAGGTCTATAAATAGGAATGGCCGCATCCTCTTTAACTACACAAGCTCAAATTGCGCAGCTGTGGCTGGCCCCTCAGTGCCAACTCACCACAGTCCGACTGGCTCATCCGACGTCTTGGATATAGCTGTCCTTCAGAATATCAACCTACAGTACACCCTGGAATCATTGAATGAATTATCATCAGACCACAATCCTATTCTGCTCCAACTAGGTTATCAGAGGGGACTTCCTCCTTCGCCTCACACCTTCATTCCCTGGGAAAAACTATCCAAAATGCTTCCAAACTACATTGATCCCATCCCTAATATTAATTCCAAGGAAGAAATTGATTCTGCAGTCAATAAACTTACTGATCAAATCAACACAGCCATAGCATCTATCACCTCAAATTCAATTGCTTTCAAGCCTAAACGACTACCAGATGCCATAATGAACTTATTCAGGGAAAAAAGTAAAGCTAGAAAAAGATACCATGACACCAGAGCACCCCAAGACAAAAAATATCTCAACAAAATGAACAGTGCAGTGAGAGATGCACTTAAAGCCCACAGAAACAAACTATGGGAAGACAAATTAGCCTCCATATCACCTGGTGATGAATCCGTTTGGAAGTTCCTGAGAAACATCAAAAACAAATCTCTTCCTCCTCTCAAATCTGACCTGAACATTGTTTACACAGATACAGAAAAAGCCGAAACTATAGCTAAAAATTTAGAAAAACAGTGTAGCCCTTCATACAATAATCTAAATTTTAATCATATTTACAAAGTCCACCGCCACGTCAGACACGTGTTAAAACGGCCTGATACTTGTACCAGCCAACTCACACCTACTTCCCCAGCTGAAATTTATGACATTATGAAGAATTTAAAGAATAAAAAAGCTACAGAGCCTGACGGCATATCTAACAAAGTTATTAAACTGCTACCCCGCCGAAAGGCCATCTTACAACAATAATAAATGTTCAGGTTTAGGTACTTTCCTTCTGCATGGAAGTTGGCAGACGTAGTTCCTATATACAAGCCTGGCAAGGATCCTCAGCAGCCTCAAAGTTATCGTCCCATAAGGCTGATTTCTAATTTGGCAAAATAGCAGATAAAGCTATCCTTTCCAGAATTCAACTTTCAGTAAAAAAATTAAACAACCTTCCTTCAGAACAGTTTGGTTTTCGCCAGTTTCACGGTACCACCCAACAAATTCATAGACTAATCGAATTCATTACCACAAGTTACAATTGGCATCAATACACCGGAGCAGTTTTTCTTGACTTAGAAAAGGCGTTCGACAAATTATGGCACTTTGGATTACTATACAAGTTGATTTTAGCTGGCATTCCATTAGATCTAGTCCAAATTATAAAGTCATTTCTTAGTGGCAGACGAATGCAAGTCAAACTAAATGATATATTATCTACCCAGCGACGAATCTTGGCAGGAGTGCCTCAAGGGTCCCTACTGGCACCGATACTGTTCACGATTTACATGGCCGACATTCCGCACAATCCAATGTCATTTATCATTGCCCTATACGCAGAGGACACAGCTATATTAACCAGATCTATTAAACCGCACCTTGTCACCAAGAAACTGCAAGAAAACCTGCAGAGATTAGAGCACTGGTTCTCGGAATGGAGATTGCAAGTAAACTCTCAGAAGAGTATTGCCATGCTCTTCACTAAAAACTCAATATCTCCCAAGGATGACATCTTCCTATTTAATATCAAGATTCCCTGGAAAGCAGAAACCAAATATCTGGGTGTACTGCTGGACAGAAAACTAACCTTCAGTCCACATATAAAAGCCTCATGTACAAAAGCATCAAGAGTCATTGCACAGCTGTACCCTCTCATCAATAGGAATAGCAAGCTGGATACCAAAATAAAACTGCTTCTTTATCAGTTGATGATTCGACCCATTATTACTTATGCTTCCCCAGCCTGGAGCCACACCTCAAGTACAAATATCCTCAAACTACAGAGAGTGCAAAACAAATGTCTCCGCATGATCTTGAACGCACCATGGTATGTCAGAAAGGTCCAACTCCACCGGGATACAAAGATCCCTTACATCTACTCTTTCCTGCAGTCTTCAGCAGTAAAGTTCTTCTCAGCATCCTCTTCACATTCAAATGAATTAGTGCACCAAGCCGCAAATTATGATGAAACAGACTTCTCCAAATATACATGAGACCTAAGGCCACCCTAATTCTTAACGAGGATCTATAACTCGCACCCACTCAGGCAGAGCACTTAGCTCATAAACTTTTCCTCACGCAGCAGGGATTATAAATGCATTTTGCTTCACTCTTATAGTCAACAACGTCTTGCGTTGCGAATTTATACAGTATGTAGTTAAATACAAAGAATAGTGTTATAAAGAGTCAGTTCATATTTTTTAATTTTATTCTATTACGTAAATTATTCAATTTGAAAAAAAAAAACGATAGATCATTTTTCTTCAGCATCAATCATGCAAGTGGTATTCGATTTATAGACTTACACTGATATCGAATTTTACCTCATGAACATGCTAATTTAGAAGGCGGGCTCGTGATGCTCCTAGAAGATGCGCTTTAGTCCGCTGTGGCTGTTTTTTTTTTTTTTTTCATATCAATATGGCCTGTTTCTCTCAATGCGATCAATCTGTGTTCACATCTTACACAACATTACATTGCTTCACTAGGTGAAGCAATGTAATGTTGCGTAAGATGTGAACACATCCGTAATTCGTTCTTTCACTCAAACGACGTTTCCAATTCACCTTATCTGTTTTTCCACTTATTTAGGATTTGAATTCACTGCTGACTTTCTATTTTATTTGATGGATTGTTTGTAAAGCAAAACATACACGCAAATATTTATTCAACGCGAAGTACGGTGAATAAATATTGTTTAGCACTTTGTTTCTAAAGGCAAATAAATATTTAATCGGCCACCTTTTTTACATGCAGCAGTCCACAATTCCACTTGTTCGGTTAGTATTGCGAAGATGTGAAAATACCCAAAGAGGTTTCTTTTACAGCAATTCTTGGAATGTCTGCTGCAAAGTGCGTGCATTTTCTATTTACTTGAAGAGTGCGTAGCTAATGTCAGAAGTTGTGTTGTGGTACACGCATCCGGAACATTACATCTTAATAGATTACCAGTGCTTTTGGTCTGTTCCCTTAGCAACCTCACGCTCTCTACGGCATGTTTACTCAGTTTCGACGCTGTTTGACTTCTTCCTGGAAACTAAGTGAGTAACAAAACGACTTTTATATCGCGTAGCTGCTACTCCGGAAACAAAGATGAAACCATTTTGGTTGGAGATCCACAAATGACCCTGTTTGGGGAGTTTTCTGACGAAGTTACGCCGACGCAGGGAAACGTTTCTGACTGTTTCTTGTTTATTCCCGAAATGTGTGATTCTTTGAGGGATATTGGATTCGTATTCACTTGATTTTTACAAGATCAGGAAATTTTACAAGAGCAGGAAATATCTCTTATGAAAAGTAGGTTTTTCAAGTATTGGCAACTCTGAAGTAGTTTCTGGAGAAGATATATAAAGGAGTTAAGTGTAGTGGTAGTGTAGTCACTTCTGACAAGATCAAGATAAGATAAGGAATCGTGACGTGATTGGTTGTTCATTTGATGACGTCATGTGTTTGGAATGTTTGGAACTTCCCTGGGGGCATATGTCTCAGTGACGTCAGTTCTCGTGTTTTGGTTTCTCGTATGGAATTATGGGTGATGGTAGAGATAAGGATTCGTGTTGTGATTGGTGGGACACTTTGAACAAGATCAAGATAAGATAAGGAATCGTGACGTGAATGTTTGTTGTTATTGAGTTTGGAATGTTTGGAATTTCTCTGGGGCCCTCGTCTGTCAGGGACATCACGTGGTGTGTTTGGTGATATTTAGAGATAAGAATCGTGACGTTATGTGTTTGGAAATTTCTGGGGAACATATGTCTCTCTGTGATATCACATGGTGGTTTGGCTTGGCTATGGAATTGTGGGCGATGTTTTTCGAGATAAGATATCTTGGAATTTTCCCAGGGTGACACACAGCCGTCATTGTCGTTATGTTTTGTGTTTGGTTTTCTATAGATGAATGTACTAATTTCCAATACATTTTGGGGTATTTCTTTCCTGTTAAAGGGTGGGAATTCTTAGAGTAGAGTAGGGTCTAGTGGCGCAGTGTTTCGAGCTTTTCTGAATAGTTTAATTATATGCTAATGTCACTCAAACATACACTTTTTTTTTCTTCTATAGATGGCTGTACTAATTTTCCAATACATTTTTGGGTATTTCTTTCCTGTTAAAGGGTGGGAATTCTTAGAGTAGAGTCGTGATGGTGGCAGTGATTAGGCGTTTCTGAATAATTTAATTATATGCTAGTGTCACTCAAACACACACACACATTAGACATGAAAAGTCGCTAATGTATCCAAGTTGATACTCTAATATATACCCTATGATTATTCTTATGAAAAAAAAACTATTCAGTATTAGAATTACGCTTACCAAAAAACATACGGCTAGTGATTATTGAAATTACGATTATCACTTGTTATGTTTAAGTTAAAAAAAAATTAACTTACATTTCTTTCCAGAATGGGAACATCTTGGTACTATCTAGGTTTTCTGAATATTCCAAATTGTTGATGTTTAACGTATATTCACAGCACAGAACACAAACACAAGTCTGAAAATGCAGTTGAATTTTTCCTTATAGGTTACTGGGGCTAACATATATTCACAGCACCTGTCTTTTGCTGACTAATATATCAGCCAGCGATCGGAAATTGTTGTGTCTACTTGTGAACTTTTCTGACTGGGGGTTTGGAATTCTCCTGGTCTTACTTGAGGGTTTGATAATACTTCCCACAGCAGCACAACCCGAACATCACCTTTTACATGACTCATATTCTCCCTTTGATGTTTTGCATGGTATTATCAGTTAGGGGAAGTACGACTGTTTTTCTAGTGTAAAATTCTGATGACACATATCCTAAGTTATTCATTCCTGATTAAGGATTTTATAAACTTATTGTTCTCAAGTTTGTTTGTTTGATTACATTTTGTGTAGCTAGGAAACTGGAATTTATTTCAAATGAATATTAGCTCTGTAACATTTTGTTAATTTCTATGTTACCTTTTATTTTACCGCAATATTATTAACAAATTGTATTTACTTAATCTAACATACAGAAATTAAATAAAATGCAAAAGACAGTTTTTTTTTTCTTATTCTTCCGATTTCACATTCACGCTGATGTTCATAGTGTATGATTTCCCACTGGTGCTTACGTATAATTCACGTGATTTTTCTCCATGTGACGTTTCAAAACAAGTTGAACTATAGTTTTTACATAGTTCAATTATGTAAAACTCATATCTGTTAGTTCCTATTGACTGTTGTCCTCTAAGCCCGACATTTATTTCGCAGTAGGGATATTTATATATATATATATTTTAACACAATTATTATATTAGATATTCTTTCCAATACAAATATTTATGCTCACAACAAACAAGAAATTCATCACCCTTTCAAAGTTTTGAAATTCATGCACATATTGTTTTCATCATTTGGTATCATTTAAATGAAGAACAGGTCTGGCTATTAAGTTCGTTAATGTTTTTTGATTTTTCTCTTCCAATGGCGAGTATTTTTTGATCTATACGTATTGATTCACTTATTATCTGCATGCTACGATACCTTTTTATTTATACAACAAACTTTTAAGAGTTTAGTAACTTGATGGGTTAAAATATCTAATTTCCCTTTGTAAATAACCAAATTCTAACAGTTGTACTTTAAGTATGATTGTTTTTTCTAGTCTATTAGAGGTATCTACATATATAATAAATAATTTGTCACTTTTCAGGTGAAATATTCTCCACTAAAATTCTGCCTATTAATTTAATACCCATTTTCTTTTGCTTCCAAGAGTTGACATAGTTTCACTGAGTGGATTTTCAAAAAAAAGTCTTTGGTTAGTTTGTGGCATGAAATTTTACAAGGAGAAAAAAAAATGTTATGGTCTTAAGTTTGTATAACACATCAACGATACCCAATTTGTTCATTTAAATTTACACATTTTATTTGAATGAAATATTATTTACAAATTGTATTTACTGAATGTAAAATTTACTTTGTAAATTTTAAAGTGAAAATAAAGTGAAAAATACAATCTTTTTTTTTTGTTCCTTAATCTTCTTATTGTTAAATTTGCACTGTTGTTCCAAGGTTCTTCCCATGCTGATGGAATTGCCATCTTGTGGTTTTTGACAATGTGACTGTCATCTGAATGGTAATTTTCATTTGGTGATCGTTGGGAATTTATTACTGTAGTAAAATGAAGGGTTGCATATTTATATTTTTGAAACCAATACATATACTTCTGAGAATTATTAAAAGCACAGAATCTTTCGTTATTTTTCCAAAAGCATTTAAAAGTACACGTTATGTTTTCACGTTTTGGGCATCCAATTTCATTTAAATCAAGAACAGGCCTCCCTATTAACCTCGTTAAAGTTTTTGATTTTTTCTCTTCCTTTAGCGAGTAATATTTTTGCATGTTGATTCTATCATCGAATTTCTTAGTTCAGTTTTAATACGCCAAGTGGAAAAATGAAAAAAAGAAACTTGTCCAATTTCCTCTTACAGATATACTTCCGCGTTTAGGTGATGGCGAAAAGCTCGGATGAAAGTCTGTATTGCATCACTAAAAGATCAAAGAACTATGTGGGTCACGAGTAGTATTAACTACAAATCCTTATGTTAGGTAGCGCTGTGTTAATGTGGTGAAGTTGTCTTTGCTTGGTGAATATAATCTTGCTATCTCGTCTTTTTTTTTCTCTCCAGGAGCAATTTTTGTAACGATTTCATTGAAGTTGTTTCTGCAGAAGTTAACGTTGGTGTCATAAGAATAAAATGCTTAGGAATAAATACAAAAAAAAAAAAAATCCTTTTTGGCTTTCAGAAAGGTACTGTTTAAACATTCATCCAAAACTACCTTGACTACCAGTGATAATTGAAGAGGATAATGAAGTTTCTGTGCGATGTAGAAGCAACTTTCATTGAGCAAAGTCCCCCTTTTAACGACTCTCTTAAGAGAAATACCAGAGCACCTTAAACGACAACTGAGTCACGTAGTGAAATTTAGGCCATCGATAAGACAGTAAAAGGCTGATGTTCAGTATTCCCGACATCTGCTACCGGACCCTATTACTCTATAAATGGATACAGAAACATGAAATTTGGGATTAAATAGCTGTCATCTCTCGTCATCGATGTCCCTGTTAGTTTCCGATTGTCATAAAGTATCGTAATTTCTTAAAGACATATTTAAAAGCACCTTTGTGAGTGTTCAAAAAAAAAAAGTTATAATTTTTAGATGATACGCTTAAATCCCTAAAGTTTTTTTTTTTTTAAATTAAAGCTCTGAGTTAAATTTGTAGCGAGTTGCATTTCGTGTTTTTTTTTTTTTTTCTTTTGGCATATATTGGTGGTTAAATTGCATTAAGTGCGAATTTATGGTGATAAATAATTCCATTTATGGAAATCCTGTTACCCTACGATACGTATACTAAAGTACATTACTTTTTCAGGAACTATTTTATTGTTAATCTACACTGCTCAAAACAAGTATGGGATATTTTAGTTTCTGTTGGATAATTATAAATTTTTGCAAATAATTATAACAATTGGGTACTTTATACATGAATAAATATTTCTTACTTATGGATAGAGTGTAATTGATAAAATATTGTTTAAAAATTGATATTTATTACAAATTTAACAAATTATACATTTTAGCCTGAAATAATTTTAACAAGAATAGCCCAAACGCTTTTGTTAATTTTTAATAAGACCTATGGTCTCCATTAACATCTTGGATAAGACTGGATAAGATGATTAAACTCTTGTGGGATATTTCTCCCCTCTTCTGTGAGAGCAATTTCGAGCTCTTGAAGCGATCGTGGTGGCCCCAGTCGAGCAGAAACGCGCCTACCTAAAGCATCCCAGGCATGTTCGATTAGATTACAATCCGGTGAACGGGCAGGCTAGTCCATCCGTTCAATACCTTCTTTCTCAAACCACTCTTGTACTAAATTTGCACAGTGTGGACGAGCATTGTCATCCATAAAAATGAATTCTTGGCCAATTGCAGCAGTATATGGACAAACTGTAGGTTCCAAAATCTCATCGCGATACCTTTGGGCTGTTAAAGAACCGTTTCTGATAAAATAGAGATCAGTATGGCCACCTATACTTATTCCAGCCCATACCATCAAACTCCCACCATGATTTGGGGGCCTTCCACGAACAAACTGTGGATTATTTCTTGTTTCACTTTCACGCCATATCAAGATACGTCGGTTATCTGATTGAACCTGGACTCGTCACTAAAAAGTACACGAGCCCAATCCTCATTTGTCCAGTTGCGGTGTTCCTGTGCCCAAATTCTTCGGGCTCTTTTGTGATCTGCAGTACGTGGAATGCAAACCATTGGTCTTCGAGCATATAAATCTATGGCATGAAGACGATTTCGAACATTTCCCGTCTCCACAAAGCGATTCCAAAGTCGTGAAATTACGCTTTGAGATACACGACACGCTTGAGCGACAACTTGCTGCGTTTGTCCAGCTTCTAATCGACCAATGGCTCTCCAAGCCATCAATTCCAGGATATCATGTTGCTCTGCCATTTTTAACAAAATAATGGGCGGTAGATGATACAAGTTTACAATTGAAGTGATAATTATGCACTGTGGATGTGAGCGCAACAAGCCACGCTTTTATACCCCCCCCCACGTGCTAATACTGCTAAGACACGTTTCGACAAGTCTTAACATGATTTTGTACGCATTTGCGTGTTCTACTTTGTTGTATATTAAGAATGTTTTAAAACAAATGTGTTACATTTGTTAATTATTTTTAACTTTATACTTTACAAGAAAGCCAAAATATCCCCTAATTGTTTTGGAAAGTATATATTTAAAATCCATTCAAAATGGTCCAGTGCTTATAATCCAGTTTCTCTCGACCATTCACAGGGATCGAAGAGAGCAAAACCTTTCGAAGCTCTGTCTAAATGGAAACCGAATAAAATTTGATGTCTATGATATACACTATGTTGACAAAAGTGTCTGGACCCCTTATGTGGCATGCAAATCACAACATCCAATGGCAATCCAATTCCAATCACGCACCACCCTATGAGAAAAAAACCTAGCCCTGACCCCTTCTTAGTAGCATTCATTTCATCTTCCAAGGATGCTCTCTTGTCCTCCATAAATTGAAATCCCGTATGAATCTTTCAGAAGTCTGTAAGTCTCCATCACCCCTCTTTCTCCTGTTTGCTAGTGTCTGGGGCCTAAAAAATTCTCAATCTGTCTTCATAATCAGTATTCCACAATCCTGATATCATTTTTATCACTCTCCTTGTACTCTCTCCACTCTATCAGAATCACAACGGAAACCAGGAGACCAGACCTGCGCACAATCACCCAAGTGAGGTCTTATCAAGGCCTTGTAAAGAGGCAAAATGACATCCTTATCTTTGCATGTGAACGTTCGTTTCAGCATAGCAATTATCTTTTAAGTTGTATTTGCAATCTTTGCTACATGGCCCCTGAACTTTAACTTCTTGTCTACTAACACTCTGAGATCCCTAGCCTCATCACTTTCTTCTAGCATAATTCCATCAGTATAACACGACATTGGATATTTAATCACGCCAAAGCGAATGACTTTACATTTACACACGTTGAACGGACACCCATTTTCCCATACCCACAATTCCATTCCTATTCAAATTATTCTGCAAGTACTGCATATTAGCAGCATTCCTGATTACCCTTCCTACCTTTGCATCTTCAGCAAATAGCTGTATGTCGCTTGTCAAATCCTTCCAAATGTCATTCGTGTACAGATTGAATAACAGTGGATCCTTGTGCTACACCACTGGTTACCTTAAATCTTGCAGACTCACATTCTCCATATACCACGTTTTGATATCTGTCAGGCAGCCATCCTCTTATCCATGCTAATATTGTATAACCCAAACCCATTTTCTCCAATTTATGCAGCAGTCTGTCATGTTGTATTCTGTCAAAAGCCTTAGCAAAATCCAAGTATTACGGTGTATCCATTCCCATGTCCAGTTCAATGGTAACATTGTTACATTATGTGAGCAAGTTGCTAAAACAACGTTGGATGGTAGTTGGGTGTCACATCAGTGGTCGTTTTTCCCGTGACATTGCTATCCCTACTGCGCTGCTGCGAACATGTCACGCATCACCCCCGTCAACGCCAAACGACGTTTGGACTTTCACACCGGACCTGGACCATAAAAGATTGGAAAAAGGATTCTGTGGAGTGGTGAATCACGCCTCCAATTTCACTGTGATGGTCGTGTTTGGATCTGGAGATTAGCCGGTTTCGGCAGGACTGCATCATTCCAACTGTCAAGTTTGGGGGGGGGGGGGCTTGGTAATGTTATGTGGGTGTTTCAGTTGGACAGGGCTTGGTCCATTGGTGGACGTGTCCAAATCCATGACGTCTGATAGCTACCTGGACAACTTCATGTTCCAATGCTGTGGAAGTACTTCGGCAATGACCCTTGAATGTTTTAGCATGACAGTGCTCCATGTCATACTGCACTGGATGTCCAAGACTGGTTCCACAACGCTGAAGTGTCGCACTGGCCGGTTCAGAGTGCAGACCTTAACCTCGTCGAACATCTTTAGACAAATTAGAACACCGAATTCGCTCCAGACCACAGCCGCCGTCATCAGCAATTGGAGATAGTTTTGCGAGAGGTATGGAAGAATATTCCTGTTGCGTATAAAAAAAATTGGTTGACGGCACTCCCCGAAGGGTAATTTCTGTCATTCGGGTCAAAAGTGGTCCCACTCGTTACTAAAACTGTAATTAAAACGCATTTTTTTACCTCAACTAGGTGTCCACATACTTTTGTGAACATAGTGTATATTAGAATACGCTTTTTCGCTGTAGTTGGATCATTTTATTGTCTAAATGATTCGAGTTGATTAATCACTAGACGGATGAAAAGGATGGAAATTTCAATTACAGTTTCAGTCGAATGTTTGTAGTGGCAAAAATATAATTGTTACGGTACACAAGTTAAAAAAAAAAAAAAAAAAAAAAAAAACACGGTCCTACTAGTGTGATAAAGAAATGACGTCACTGTAAAAGAAACGTACCTGTGAGACGCATCTTTTTTAATAATTGTCCGCGAATAATATCTTATTAATAACTCTTCCCAGACAAATCCGCTTAAATATTTTCATTTTTTTCCTTCTCTTACAGCTAATTATAATATTTTTAGAGGGGTTCATTATTGTGTTATTTAAAAGCCGAAATCAAAACAACTTTTCCTGTCCTTTTGCTTCTTTTTTTTCTCGGAATGTTTCGTAATTCTTTACGAGAGCTTATTAGCTGTGTGTGTGTGCAGTAAGTCTCACAAATTCTTCTGATTGTTTTTCCATCGCACAATTTCCCAATCCACATTGCGATGAGAAATTTAAAAACAATTCATATTCATTACGATCATGTAATAAACAATTCCCTGAATTTCTGCGGTGTAAAAGAAATAGGGGATAAGAAATAGAAACAGTATTTGTTTTAAAAAAAAAAAAAAAATCTGACATTTCCGCTAAGTGAATTAGTCATATTTCTCGTGTTTGTCGTTAAATTCCTTGTTAACGTTTATTTTTATATGCGAAAAAAATATAGGATTAAATACGTTTAATATTTATTTAATAAAATTATAGAAATTACATTTTTTATAGAAATAAAACTATATTAATAACTTGTATACCTTACTTGTCACGAAAATTTTAAAAATGGATTATTTTGCGAATATTTATTACTAAGGTCAGAATGCTAATCTTTTTTTGTTCAACCCTCTTGCAGAGGAAAACAATTTTTTTAAATTATAAATTATGATTTTAATAATTATAATTTTAAATTTTATATTAATTTTGCAATACATTTTACCGTTTTTTCAGTTTAATATTTTACATTTTCACACCATTAAGAATTAAAAATAATTTTAATATATAATTCTATTTATTGGAGTTCATATTCATATATTCATATAGTTCATATTCAAAATTATATTCATATAATCTTTAAGATTCGCGGATTGATTTATTCAGTCGCTTCTCGGCCTTTTGGCTTAGATCAAGTGTGTAGTATAGTTCGCGTTTTTTCGTGAAACAAACTGAGCATCTGTTCATAACCGTTGATATCGGTACGAGTCCCATCGGGCCTCACGATATATTTAACGGAGATTTACAGATCTTCCTAAACCTCGGACCGGGGCAATAATAAACACCTGGGGGTGGGAATAGCTAGGCCCCCCTCGCCAGCTATGGCCAATGTTTTGCCGCGCACGCGGACTCTCGGCATCGAGACTGACGCTGATCTGAGACCCCGACTTTTGGCTAAAGCCCTGATTGACTGCGTCGGTGCGGACCAGATATTTGGATTCACTCCTTTCGGTAATGGCAGATACCAAGTTGTAGTTAGGAGCGCCGAGACTAGGGACAAGTTGCTCAAAGGCTTTCAATGTAACGGAAAGGAAATTTTTTCGTTCATGGTGGGGAGCATTATCAAACTGCTCAAAATCTCCAGATTCCCCTTGGAATATATACAATGTGATGAAAAAATAATCCACGAAGTGTTTGGGAAATGGGGTGTTGTTCGAAACATACAAATCTTAAACGATGCAGACAACCCCCATTGGAAGTCGGGGGAAGTAAACATCTCGCTCGAGATGAAAACAGCGGTTCCAAACTTCGTCAGCATCGGATCCGCTAGGGTAATGGTAAACTACCCTGGCGTTAAGAAGCAATGCTTCCGATGTGGATCCTTCGACCATCTAGGAGCGAACTGCCCAAAACTGACATGCAAAAACTGCCTAACGACAAGTCATTCACTGGACAAATGTCTCATGGCTTGCCTCAAATGCGGGTCCAAAGACCACAAAGTTAACACCTGCCTATCAAGAACGCATGCAGAAAGGATGGGAGGTGCTATTATACCAGTCACAGTCTCCTCAGTAGAGAAGCCTACAGCTACTACAGAACAAGAGTCGGGAAACGGATTTTCCAACTATAAACGAGGCATACGGCAAAATAACGGCTATAGAAGAAAAGGCAGCCGCCACAGAAACCATAGCCTGCACACCCAAGAAAGAGAAGAAGCGAGAAACAGCCAATAAACAAGCTGTGTCACATGATGAAATCACTGCAGAAGGTAAAGTAAATAAAACAGAAAACATGGAGGCAAGCAGCGCCCCCTTCAAAAGACCTCTGAGTCCAGAGGAAAAAGAGATGAAAAAAATAAAACCAGCAGAAACAGAAGAATTTGGAGACTCCTCATGCAAAAGCAGGGGAGACTCTAAAGCATCTAGTTAAAGGTATCCCTGGGGTGGCAGGAAAATTTCAAGACGCAATAGTGAGAATAGGGGAACCTGAGCTCCTCCTCACTGGGAAATATGGTCCAAACGTAGTTAGTGCAAAATGGGGTGACATATTTGTTGAAGACATCAGCCAAATCACCCCTGAGCAAGTACAGATAGCCATGGACATAGACGAGGAGGTGGCATCGGCGTTCTTCATAGCTCTCTCCAAATTAGAAATGGCCAAGGGAAGTGAGGTGGCTAAAAGAATAATGACTGCCCACAAAAAGCGACAGTCACAATAACCATCCCATGGTTTCCTGTCCACAGCAATAGCTCTCTAGTTCCAACAGGTGGGGGAGGGTCTGAGAACCTGAGCAGCGAAGGCCTACAGCGAGGCGGTGCAGCTTCTTGAGAGCTGCATCACTTAGGCCAGACCCTTTTCCCCTCATCTTTTTTGGTTTCCAGTTCTTTCTATATTGTTCTATTTTCTCTGTACTTCATGTTTTTGTTTTTGTTCCACGTTTCCTTTTTAGGATTTTTCCTTTTTCTTCTAAAGTGAAAAATCAACGACCGTTTTCGAATCGCCCCTGGGGGGCAAACAGCTAAAACAGGTCAACTGAGGCCTCTTTTACCTACTCTACTACTATGCACTCTATCTTTATTTCCTCTCCCACTATCTGCTGACTCTCAGTCTATCTTACTCTACAGGCCGATGATGAAGATTTGTTGAACTCACAAATTATAGTTCATATTCAAAATTATATATGATTGATTCTTACTGACCGCGACTTTTAAGGTGACTCTTGACGAGATCGGATGTGTTATTTTAGACTTTGCCTGATTGACTGTTATATAAGGTTTTTCTGGAATCTCACATTGCACTGGCGCTAACACAGTTCTAAACCTACTGTATCCCACTCCGCGTGAAAAATGCACGAGGTCTGATGGCCGTGTAGGCCACACCCGCGACGAGAACCAGTGGTTGATGTATGGTACTTTAGGGAGGGAGGTTTTCGCTCTGTGGCCAAGTGAGTTCTTGACACTCCTTTCCTCTGTTATTAGAGCATTATAAACTTTAACATATATTGTTTTGCTTGTAGACATCCGTATGTGTGTCTACGGGATTTGCCAATGGACCCTCCAAAGTCTACAGAATTATCTACAGACACCGCAATATTCTTTAACAATATACGGTGAACAATAACGGAAAACGTAAGACGTTAAGGACGCCATTCAAAATTTAAACAAAGATCTGACACTCGACTTTCTTAAATTTACCTTAAAGAAATTTGAGACAGAATATCCTGGCTGTCTGAATCTCTACACTCAGTGACATGGAAGAAGTTGATGTGGACACTGAAGGGGACTTCACACCTGTTAAACCACCAAAGACCCCCCCCCCCCCGACAATACGATTGTTCGCAGGAGGGACAATCAAACAAAACACCAAGAACATCTGAAGATGACATAGAAGAGGATGTAGCAACACATGATACCCAAGTTACCCAGGATAGAAAAGAAAAGGTCCCTCCAGTTATCCTCCGAGATAAAGAGAAGTGGACCTCAGTCTCAAGGTCCCAAGGAGAACAAAACATCAACTTCTCCAGGGCAAGAAATACCGATGAGGTTGTAAAGATTGAGCCTGCTACTGTTTCAGATTGTCGTAAGATGACTAAAATGTGGGACAACTCCAAATTGCCCTTCCGTACTTTCGTACTACCAAGCGAAGGTATTAAAAATCTTAAAGCTTAGAGGGGTTGCTGAGGGCACCATAACTGATGAGATCACTGCCGACCTCATCAGCCAAGGACTGACCCCAATCAAAGTCAGCAGGATGCTGAGATCTGACAAAAGGCCAATGCCGCTGGTGTTGGTCGAAATCAGCAACACACAGAAAAGGATATATGAAGTGACAGGTATTTGCAGGCTCAAAATGACAACCGAGCCTCTAAGGAAGAAGGCATCGGCAGGGCAATGCCATAAATTCGGGCACACCCAAAAACTGTGTAGAGCTGCCTACAGATGTCTGAAATATGGAGAGGGACACCAGATCAACACCTGCACCAAGCCAAGATCTACACCTGCCTGTTGTGCTAACTGTAGAGGACCACATCCCGCTAATTACAAGGGGTGCCTTTTCCACCCAAAAAATCGTGGGTCAGCAAGAGTGCAATGACACCATAAGCAATCAAGCAGGTCGCCCTCCTGATCGAAATACCTCACATTCAGCAGAACAGGAAGGCACGCGACCTTCATCCATGACCAAAAAACATACGCAGAGGTGGCGCGGACTCAGATTCCTTCATCTCAAGAGCAAACAAGCTCCAAGTTAACATCCGTTCTAACTGTTTCACTTGCCACAATGCTGCATGAATTCAGCAAAGCAAGCACTTACCATCTTCCAAAAAGAGATTTTATCTATAAACCCAATCCATATTGACAGCTCGCTAAAATGTATAAAAAATTCAAACCAAACTCCCTCATTATTATAACATGGAATGCTAACGGCCTGACAAATAAAATTCTTGCGCTGCAAGAATTCGCAAACAGATACAATCCGGACATAATCTTGATCATCGAATCCCACCTCAGACCATCTAACAACCCAAGATTAAGAGGATATATACTATATAGGACAGACAGACTTCACTCTAGTGGTGGTGGCACAGCCATTTTTATTAAAAATTATTTAAGCAACAATGTTTTAACCAATCCTCAATCTTTAAACCTTGAAGTGACAGGTGTGGAGGTGCACACCAACAACGCAGGTAGACTTAAAATCTACGCAGCGTACAATCCTCCGAGCATTCCACTATTGACATCGGATTTAGACTCCATCATCGGCTCTATTGATTCCATAATTATGACAGGAGACCTCAACTCCGAACATACAGCTTGGTTTAGTTCGTCAATCGACTCCAAAGGCCGTACTGTATTTAACTACACGTCACTCAACTCATCAATAGTAGCTGGATCTACTGAGCCCACCCATTATAGGCCATCAGGAAGTTCGGATGTACTAGACATAGTTATCCTCAGGAACATCAGATATCAATATCAGCTGGAGACATTAGAAGAGCTCACTTCAGATCATAATCCTATCCTGCTCAAGCTAGATACCCAGGATCAGCTCTCTCCTCAACACTCTTTTATAGCATGGGATAAGCTCTCTAAAGTTCTCCCAGATCACATCGGCCCATCTCCTGTTATTCGCAAAAAAGATGACATAGACTTAGCTGTAAGCAACCTAACAAGACACATTAACACAACAATAACATCAGTCACAAAAGACAGTCTTTCACTCGACTCCAGTTGGATTCCGGACAAGATAATGGACCAGATTAGGGCTAAAAACAAAACCAGAAAGCGATACACAACACGAGAGCACTGCAGGATAAAACAACCTTAAACAACTTGAACAGACAGATTCGAGAAGCTCTCCAGAAACACAGCAATTCCGCATGGGAATCTAAACTTACGAAATCAATCCAGAAGATAACTCCATATGGAAATTTCTAAAATCTCTTCATACCAAAAGACAACTCCTTCCCCCTATGAAGACCAAACATGGAATTGCACACTCAGATGAAGAAAAAGTAGAAGCCCTAATTGACAATCTGGAAAATCATTGCAGCCAATCTTACGAAAACTTAAATATTAATCTCATTTATAAAGTTCATCGTCAAGGCAGAAAAGCTTTAAGACAGCCTAATGATGATTCAGATCTTATCATCCCCACTGCTCCAACAAAACTAATCAATATTATATCCCAATTGAAGAATAAAAAGGCTCCTGGTCCCGATGGTATCACCAATAGAATAATTAAATTACTCCCAAGGAAGGCCATAATTCATCTAGTTAATATAACCAATTCCATATTAAGATTCCAGTACTTTCCCTCAGCTTGGAAAACTGCTGACATCATCCCTCTGAAAAAGCCTTGTAATAACCCACAACTTCCCCAAAGCTACAGGTCCATCATTCTTCTTTCCTGCCTCTGCAAAGTAACAGAATAATCATCCTATCAAGGCTACAACTAGTAGTGGACAAACATAAAATAATCCCAAATGAATGAGCAATTTGGTTTTCGCAAAACTCACAGAACAGTGCAACAAATTCACCGATTAACAGAAAATATCATCCATGGTTTCAACTGGCATCTCCACACTGCTGCTGTGTTCTTGGACATTACCAAGGCCTTTGATAAGGTCTGGCATCAAGCCCTCATAAGTAATTTTACTCATAAGTAAAATTAACTCATTTTATTTATGAGTTAATAAGTTTTACTTATTAACTCATAGCTCAGCGAAAGATATATGCAAGTAAATCTTAACGGAATTGTTTCATCAAGGCTCAAAATTCTAGCTGGTGTACCTCAAGTTTCCCTTCTGACCCAAATACTTTTCACAAAGTATTTGGGTCAGAAGGGAAACTTGACGTATCAGACATCAAAAACATTTCAAAAAACAACCAAAATTCAAAAACAACCATTACGGCCCTTTATGCCGACGACACCGCTATTCTAGCAAGGTCTCTCAGCCCTCGCCTGGCAATCAGTAGACTCCAAGGGTGTATCAACCCATACATCTCCTCCCTTCTTCGTAAAAGATCCCATGGCAATCAGAGACCAAATATCTCTCGGAGAAAAATTCTGATCGTACACGTTGTCAATTACAATGAAACAGAGTACTACAAATACAAAAGACCGAAGGCTATTCTACTCTCAGCCGATAATAACTAATAAAACTGCCCCCAGAAGGCCAGCTTAAAGCTCACAAAACTCCCTTTCTCAAATAACTTCCTTTACAGACAAAGGGGAATATGAAAAGCATTTTTGCTTCACCCATCCTGACAGTAGCGTTATGCGTTACACGTAGTGATATTAACTTCGTAAAAAATCGTCATGCAGTGGAAGTTTTTGAGTATGGTCACAAATGTGTCTTGATCGTATAATTTTAAAAATCTTTTGTACGTGATTGGTCACCAATAAGACTTTAATTTTTCAGTAACTTCGAAAGAGGAAAGGGTTTGTTTAATTACTCTGTGTGTGTGTGTGTGTGTGTGTGTGTGTGTGTGTGTGTGTGTGTGTGTGTGTGTGTGTGTGTGTGTGTGTGTGTGTGTGTGTGTGTGTGTTGCAAAAGAATCTGAGACATGTTTTCTATTGAAATCGCAAAGAAAACAGAGTTATATTGCGACTAATAACTTTAAATCGGAACGGCAAACATTTTTTGACCGGTTGCAAATCATTTAAATTGAAAATATCCTTGACTAAATTATTCTTAGCTCTTTACTCTTCAAACGAGACTTGAAGACACAAAACAGCCAAATTTTTATCTATTATTTCTGCCATTTAAAATTATAATTTGTACGTTCCTTACGATATTAACACGTTTGTTAAAGGAACATTTAACCGAACTGGCTACGCCCTTGACGTGTTTGCATATTTGAGTCTCAGCTCAGGAAAGATTCCGCAGGAATGGAAAAAATAATTCCATTGTATGGGGATGGTGCAAAGACTCATTTCTAACTATCGGCCTGTCAGTATCTCTTAAGTGGTTGTGAAGATTTTAGAAAAGTTGGTAAGAATTCTCATACATTCTGATCAATTCGCTCATATTTTATAATGTTACAGATGAGCTGGATAAAAGGAATGGATACGCTATGATACTGTTGGACTTTGCTAAGACATTCGATAGGATGCCACACTATATTATATTATATTCTTGGGATTAATATCTCATGTAATAGTTTCTTTCGTAAATTGTATTTTCGTTGCATTATTTTTAAAACATAACTTTAAATATAAGTGGAAATTTAAGTTAAATTCTATATAAACGTTTATAAACACTTATATAATTTATAAATATATATATATATATATTTCAGTTTTGTTTACAGATATTTACTAACTAAACACTAACAATAATAAACACCAACAATAAGTTTGTAAAACTTTTCTTTTAAGAAGTACCGAAGACCTGTATTTTATCGTATAAAGTACAATGTATTTTATCGTGTAAATCGTGTAAAGTACAATACATGAGTTTGTATGGTTAATCTAAGTTTATCACAATAGGAAATGACCCCACAAGTCATCACGTTTTTCAGATGCTAATTAGAGTTGTTTTTTTTTTTTAATTTCAATACTGTTCGCGCTCTTGTCAATTAGCCGACAAATTCGGAAATCAGTGTTTATAATTTCTCGCTTACAATGTTTTTCAAACAAATATAATTTGCTCTTTGAATTAAGGCGACTCCACTTACTGATGGAGATATTTCATCCGCTTTGCTAATGGAACAGTTCACCAACTGATCATCGGTGAATACTTCAATGCATTTGTTAATCTCGATGGAAGTCGCTCAGATGTGATAAATGAAATACAATCCGCTCTCCATATTGTATAAATATTTTTTAATTAATGTATTAAAATAATTTTTAAATACTAATACGAAATATATTTTGTGATAAGATCATTAAAATATTGCGCAGATACACTCAACAAGAAATATATATTACCAGGAGCGTAAACACCAAATGTATAGCAATGTATGTTAGTGGGGAACTAACCTTTCCCCACCGTGCTATGCTCGTGAAGCTGTGTTACCTAAACAATTGCAATGCTGTTGTTGCAAGGGCGCTGCAACAACAGCATTGCAATTTTTTGTTGGGTCTAACAAATAATTTTGTTGGGTCTCAGCAGCGCCCTTGCATGAATTTCGTTATTTGCATTCAGGATGGGGATCCTCCACACATCATCGGTCAATCCGAGCACGAGGCTCTTCAAGAACATTTCGCGGAAGCCAGAGTAGTCGGCAGTGCGTTTGACCTTGCATGGTGGTCACGTTCACCCGATCTTACCCTATGTGACTTCTGGCTTTGGGAATTTCTCATTGGCAAGTTATTAGGATGATTCCGATAGGATTTATCGGAATCATCCTAATAACTTGCCAGCGCTGAAAGACAGCAATAACGCAGCATGTGTGCAACATCAATTCCCGACCAGCTGCATTTTGCTGTTGAACACACTGTGACAGTTTGTGACACACGAGAAGAGCAGCACGTTGAACAGTAGTCCGTGAATGCATAATGGAAGTGAATAAAACGTGTTATGCTTGTCACATTTCTTCTTCTTCTTACACACAAACACAAAAAAGAAAAATTACTACGTCTGCATTCAGTACATCATACAGCGTCCCCTGGTGATGAATTTTGGAACTAGTTTTTTTTTTTTTTTCATTACATATCGCTTCTGCATAACGCACAATGCATTCCTGCAAAGATTCGCAGCAGCATTTGAATCACTGAGTGGCTCTCCACACGGTCTTCAACAGGGTACACTAATGTTGATCACCCTGTATATTCACACACACACACGCACACAGCTTGGAAAGAATAGTCAATGATTCCCTCAACGGGCAAAGCGCATAGTTCCAAGTAACAAGTCACGTGTTTGTAGCCGGTATAATTTTTAGGAACACTATGCTCCCAAGTCGGTGCAGCCTGGGTGAAAGGTAGCGAAAAGGGAACTAACAGAGTTTGAAAAAGGCGTTGCGAGGCCTTTGTTCGGCAAATTAGGGCACCGAGGTCAACAATCAGTGACACCATACTGAGATGGAATCGTAGCGAGTAAACTGAAAGTGCTACCCTCAGTGGACGACCCATCACGTTCACCCAACGTGACCTTTGATTGCTATGAAGGATAATATGTAAAAACCGCCATTCGTCAGCCGATACCTTGAATGTGGAGTTGGCTTCGACGGGAACACGAATCTGCACAAAAGCATCCAGAACCGGCTCACAAAATGGGCTTCCGTGGTAGGATTGCAATCTTCAAGTTCCTTAACCAGTATGCAGCGTCATTTTCAGTGGTGTAAAGAGCGTGTACGGTGGGATGGAAGCTTGGAATGCTGTGATGAAACGACGAATCACGCTACACCCCCTCTACAGAACAGTTAACGAGTGTGGGTGTGGCGGGTGCCTGGTGAACGTCTCTTATCAGCGTGCCTAACCCGACTATGAAATGCAGAGGTGATGGCATGGTCCTGTTTTTCCTGGTTTGGCCTTGGACTTCTGTTTGTGGTGTCACGAACTTTGAACTCCGAGAGGTATCTCTGAACTTTCCAGGCAATGCAATGCTTCCTACTTCGTGACGTTTCTACGGAACTGACCATTTTCTCTTTCAACAAGACAAAGTACCATCGTGTCATAAGGCTGCTATTGTAACTGCATGGTTTGTGGACACGAACGTCGCCACACGTGACTGATCTCCACAGAGCCTCGATTTCCTCCCTGCTGAACATCTGTGGGATGAACTGCAGTGTCGGGTGAGGTCAAGAGACATCCTCCAGACATCAGTCTAGAACCTGATCACATGCTTATAGGAAGAATGGTTCAAAATTCCCATTGGTCATCGCAGCGAAAGGAGGTCCTACATCTTAAGGTGTGCGCCATGGCTATTTGTTCGTCACATTATGGTGTTCGCTGACTTCTTTCCAAGCTGTGTATATATATTTTTTTTCAGTTTGTTTCCCAGAATATTTTTATGTCCAGAATTGGCGTGAGTAATATGATCACCCTTTCGTTATTCATCTACAATTAAAAGACAAATATATATCCATTGAAATTCTAAAGCCAGATTAAAACTTTCCTGAGAGCTTATGAAAATATAGAGTTTGTTACCTTGGCCTGCATTACTTAAAAGGCACGAACTGGCCCGTATATTCGCCTTTTATTAGTGCGATTGGGTTTCACTGGCCTGATAGCTGTTTCGAATAACTGGTTGATTTCATCAGATAGACAGAGAAAAGGGGAATTTATGGACTCGTGGTATGAGTTCATATCTTTTAAGGAGTGCACACCATTGCCAAATGAGCTCTCAGGAAGTTTTAATCTGACTTTAGAATTTGAATAGATATATTATATCCTTTACATGGATAATTTGATCTGCCAGTTGTTAGTGTCGTGATCGGCTATTACCATGTATCCTCGAAATGGCTATTACACACGCGCGCACACACAAAACAAGAAATGTAAATATCCGCGCAAGTAATATCCTAGTTAGAGCAGTTAATGTCACATCAGGATGGACACGACGATGATTTATTCCTCAAGTGCTGGCTCATTAAATGTCAAATAAACCAAGTAAATCTTTTTTACCACAAGTTCATCGGCCTGCATTGTTAACCAAATGTTGGCTTCTTTGTGGGCTGACTGGCGCCAAGCAAAGACGAGAGAATTCTAGTATCCTAACAGGCAAAGGTAATTAAAATAAATAGTTTGAATTGCATTTTACTAAGCAGAGTGATTTTACGCATTTTGTACAAGTAGCGTGGATTTAAAATGATCCAAGCAAACAAAATACTGTTTCCTGTATATTGTAGTAATTTCTGAGTTACTACCATGTTATTAATATATAGCATCATCTGCCTATTCCGAACAATGAATAAATGAAAAATTACAACCAACAATGCAATTTCTGCTTACTGTAATGAGCAATGAATAGTCACATTTTCATTGTTGATTAAAACTGTGTTTACTTTTCATTCTTTTATGAATATATGCATAAAAGAGCGTCCATATTATACAGAAATTATATATATATATATATATATATATATATATATATATATATATATATATATATATATATATATAATATATTCTTATGAGCGAGCAAACTATCTAAAGTCAACTGAATATCAATAATAGTAATGTTATAAATATTTTATGATGATATAGTATTTTATGGAATACGATCCAAATTCTCCTCAAGCGGAAAGAATCGTGGATGGACATCCCATTCAGTGAGTTTTTTTTTTTTTTTTTGACGTCTCTAGTGATCAGTGTCATCAAGAGGTACTTATAATTTGTGACAGAATATAAAGCATGTAGCGTCAAAAGCTTCGGTCCTAGACAGTTCAAACTAATCGACACCAGTCATATGAATTTATAACTAATGTTCGAAATACCAACGTCTAACTAGGCGGATTTAAAATAAATAAATCACTGGGAATAGGGAGGAATTGAATTTTAATATATGCTTCTGGCTTTAATTTTCCACAATGAGACTGAATAAGTGTTTACTTTTTTTCAAAGCTTCGTAAATCTAAGTGTCCGGGGGCGTAGATTTGACTTATTGATACTAAAATTATGCGAATTAGTGGTAGATGCATGGATTTGTAAGGGAAAAAGAAGAAATTTACTATTGGTAGGCAAAGTTTTTTTTTTATTATTATTATTCTGCACATTTTTACAATATTTATATTAAATATACAACTTACAATAAACTCGTGACCTTCAATCATTGTACAACAAATAGGCAATAGATTTCATACGATTTAAACTCTTTATACATAACAATGAAACCGAGATAACAATCACATATCTACAGTTACCATGACAACGAAACTCAGTAAGTCATGACTATCATGAACAAGGATATGAAATGCATAATTAAATATTCATGATACCCATAAACTACGATACCGGATGAACAGTCGAAAGCAACAATTACCATAAAACCAGGACTTAGGAACTCCCAAAATCAAACGGCGCCAATATACAAATAATAGCAATAATTTTTTTTTTTTTTTAATTAGAATATTGGAAAGCGTGGACATCTCGAAGGTGGATTCATCGATTGCACATACCTAAGCCCGGCCTCTGATGTAATTAATATTGAGAGTGGTGGTTTCCATAAATATTCATGGTTACCATGAAGAAAGATAAACAAGGTCGCCATCACACGATCCGCGAGTACCTTAAAAATCGTCAGTTGTTCTTTCTTATAGCATATCACATACAAAACGCGATGGAACGTTTTTCTTCCACACAGTACGGACTTGATTGTTTCTATTACATCCTGTAGATAGTAAATTATTCTTGTTTCCCGAACTATGATCTTCCTGTAAAATATTAAAATAAAAATGAGCATAAATGACCAGTCAAATATAGATAACACCGACCAATCTGTATGTTGGGTTTGGGGGCCAAGAAACAAAATTTTATTTGGTGGTCGTTACTTTTCTGAGATGTATTGTAATGTCCAAGAATGGGATTAGAAACGCAAAGTTAGGGAAATAAAAAAAAAAAATAAATGAATTAAAATCGTTAAAAGAAAGAAAAATCCTTGACTGGATTTGTGAGAAGTAGATGCAATATTTGTACGTGAAAGAATAAAAAAAATAAAGAAAAGACACAGAAAGTACTGTACTAAATTAAAATAATAAAGTAAAACGTACCGTATATGTATTACATTTTGAATCCCACTTCTTTCTTAAGATCGCCCATTTTTCTCAAATCTTGGTCTTTAGGAAATGCAAAGTACTTTGTATTATTATTATTATTATTATTATTTTAGTTGTTCAGCAAATTACTATCACATATGTACATATAAAACTGAACGATTATAATTTTTTTCATTAAAATATTGCTAAATTATCTAAAGGAATACAATAAATTTAAATACATTTAAAAAAAACATATGTTATTTGAAATTATAGTCCATCACTGAAGTTGACTGCTGTAAGTTCAGTTTCGTAGATTATAAATTACTGAAATGCGTTTTCATGTGTTATCGTACTGGCATGTTACCCATCAAGGATAATCCATTGGTATCTATATAAATATTCGATAATAATATTTTATAGAGCAAACTTATAATTTTAACATTTCTGCGCATGCTATATAAGCATATACGAAACGAACCTTTCAAAATATACTTTATGAGAGAAACAAAGTACTCTTTCCAATCTTATCTGCTTTGTCGTCCCTACAAAAATAGAAGAGATTTTGTACCTTCTGGAATAAAGTACAGTAAATTTATGTTTTTCTTTATCGAGCGACCATAATGCAATATCAGAAATGAAAAGTACTTTTTATTATTTCAATAATAACTTAAAAAAAAATGAGGCAATCGATTCTTTCTTTGAGATATAATGTTCTGCGTTGATACTAAAAAGCGATCACAGAGGACGCGACAGTCGCTCGCTCTAAAGAAATAGAATATCATTAGCGATTATTTTTTTGAAGAAAAAATAAACATTTACTTTGTATTATATTGCGTTAAATTTTATTGCATTAAGATGCGTACTTAAACGCCAAAAGTATTTTATACTGTAAATTAATAATCTTTAATTCTCCATCTTCTTTATTCTTCTCAATAGTTTGTTGACATAATAAAGGTGCATCTATTTGAACAGTTAAGTGGCTAACTGTAGCTGTTGACACTGCTTGAAATGCAGGCATTAAATATCTTCTGGCATATTTCTTTACCATTTTATATTCTTAGGAGTGAATTAATAATTGTAAATTACAAGTGGACTGTATGTCCACGTTTTTCATAAGTAAATTCTCAGTCCGTTTGTAAATTTACAGAAAGAAAATATTTTTTTCAACCTGCTACGTCATTTGTTATTATATTTGTTAAAAAAATCTCCTCTATAGATAGATATGTATTTATTATATTTGTTAAAAAATAAATACCATAAACATCCTTATAAGGATTGGCTTAAAGGGGCGAAGCAAGAATGCTTTTCATCTTCCCCGTTATCTGTAGAGGACAGTGTAGGGATAAGGTGTTATTGAGCTCTTAAGGCTCTGATCATGGCAGGAGGGTAACAGCAATAGCTGAGCCTCAGTTAGAACTTCATTGGTACAGCATTGCCATCCATTACCCTCCAAGGGTATTAATCACCGCAACTCACGGTCGATTATGCTTCCATACCTTTCTACCATAAACACTGACAATTGACATTTATGACTTCAGGGGTGAAGCAAGATGCTTTTCATATTCCCCGCTATCTGTTGTGGTTACAGTGAGGGTAACATTTACGAGCAGTTTGCTCGCCCTGAATGGGCATGGAGATTATGCATCGCTATAGTAGGCTAATATAGCTTTTGGTCTTCTATATTTGAATATGTCCGTTGCCTCGTATGCTGCAGCTTGCTGAACCAAATCGTTGGGGTGTGTGTGGACGTCTTGAGGAAAAACTTAGATGCTAAGGATTGTAGAAAAGAGAAAATATAGGAAATATTTGTATCTCTATGAAGTTGATTGTTTCTAACATACCAAGGGGCGTTCAGAATCATTCTCAAGCACTTGTTCTGCACTCGTTGTATTTTGATAATGTTAGTATTAGAGGTGTGGCTTCAGGCCGGAGAGGCATAGGTGATTATAGGACGAATCATCATCTGGTATAGTTGCAATTTGATTCTGTTACTGAGCTTGCTATTTCTGTTAATTAGCGGATAGATCTGAGCTATGGCTTTAGATGCCTTTGCGCACGTAGACTTGATGTGTTGGTTGAAAGATAGCTTTTTGTCGAGAATTACACCCAGGTAATTTGTTTCTGTCTGCCAGGGAATTTTAGTATTGAATAGTAACACATCTCCTGCAGGTGACATTGGACTTTTTGAGAAAAGAACGGCTGAACTTTTCTGGGGGTTTACTTCCAATCTCCATTTGGAGAACCAACCCTCCAGTTTTAGGTTTTCTTGAAGCTTTCTGGTAACGAAATGGGGTCGGAGAGATCTGGTTAGTATTGCTGTATCGTCCGCATACAAGACCAAAATGGAAGAAATGGGATTGTGCGGGATGTCCCACATGTATACAGAAAACAGCAATGGAGCTAGTAGGGATCCCTATGGCACTCCAGCAAAGATATGGCGCTGGGACGAAGTAGAACTGTTGATTTTTACTTGCATTGATCTATTCTGAAGATATCAATGGATTAGATTAACCATTTTAGTGAGGTAACGGCTGAGATAAGTTTGTGTAGGAGTCCAAAATGCCAGATTTTGTCAAATGCTTTGGATAGGTCTAGGAAAACAGCTCCCGTACACTGGTGCCAGTTGTAGCTGGTGGGGTGATGTATTAGACAATTCTGTGGATTTGTTGAGTAGTGCTATGGTGTTGCCGAAAACCACTGTTCTTTAGGGAGGATGTTTAGGTCATTTACTGAGGTTTGGAGTTGTGAGAGAATGACCTTCTCTGCAACCTTACCCAGATTAGAGATAAGACTGATTGGACGATAATTTTGGGGCTTTGCCTGGTTTATGTACAGTAATTACATCAGCCAATTTCCAGGTAGAAGGAAAATTGTGAAATCTTAAGATTGCATTTATTATAATGGTCAGGTGCACTACAGCTTTTCGAGGCAACAGCTTGATTACTCTGTTTGAGATGCCATCTGGTCCCGGAGCTTTATTGTTCTTAAGTTCTTTAATAATATCATATAATTCAGCTGGTGATGTGGGTGCAATATAGTCAGCACTGGTATCTGGGAGATTTAATGCATGTCTGACCTGTACTGTGGATTTTATACAAGTGATTGAAATCTAAGTTGTTATAAGAGGGTTTGCACTGGTCTTCAAGAGACTTTAGTATGGCTTCTGCCTTATCTACATCTGTGTGAATTTAGCCCTGGTTTGAGATTATGGGGGAGGGAACTGTTTTTATTTCTGATGTTTCTCAGTAACCCCCAGATAGAGTGATCAATAGGTGAGATAGAGGATAACTTTTTATCCCAAACGGTTTCTATGAGTTTTAAGTACATCTCTTACTGCCCCATTTATCCTGTTTAGAGCTGTTTTATCTTGTGGTGCACGCGTGTTACGGAGTCTTTTCCTAGCTCTGTTTTTGTCTCTGATCAAGTTCATGATGTCTTCAGGCAAACGATCTGGGTTGCGAGCAGATTTGTAGGCGGTAGCTACCTTTATAAGAAGAATTAATTTGTCGTGTGAGATTTGTAACTGCAGCTTCTACTTCTTTTGTGCGTATGTGAGGAACAGATCCAATATAATCCTTGAGTGCTGTTGACAGTCTTTCCCATGTAATGTAGGAGTGAGGAGGAGGACACAGGTATTCTTGATTTCCCAGCTGTAGTAGAATTGGATTGTGATCGGATAATAGTTCATCCATAGATATGATGCTGTATTGAAGTTTAATATCCTGCAGGAGGATAACTATATCCAGGATGTCAGCAATGCTAAACGTACTGAGATAAGTTGGTTCGGTGGGGCCTGCCACAACAGCGTTGCTTGATCCTAAGTAATTGGAAAGGATGCAACCATTCTTGTTGGTGTTTGTGCAATTCCACGCAGGATGCTTGGAATTCAGATCCCCGGCAATGGGCTCTCTGGTGCATAAGATGGCATTTAGGTCAGAGTGAAGTAGAGATTTTTGGGGAGGGTTGTAAGCTGAGTAGATTTTCAGTTTGCCAGTGGAGCTGGTGACAACTTCCACGCCTGTGATCTCAAGGTTAGTGGTTGAAGGATTGCTCACAGAGTGGTGCTTAATGTAGTTTTTAATGAAGATGGCAGTGCCGCCACCTTTGTAGAGTATTCTGTCATTTCTGTTTAGGTGATAGCCCCTGATTGTAGGATTGTCTTAAATGAGTTTCACTGATTAAAATAACATCTGGTTGATATCTATATGTGAATTTCGGAGTTCCAGAATTTTGTTTTTGAGGCCATTTGCGTTCCAAGCAACTATCTGAAGAGATGCTGGAATGAGTTTGTTACTATTCATTTATGAGAGCAGTGAGGATGACCTGCGTTTCACGAAGAAATCTTTTAGTGGAGGTTTCAGTAGGGTTTGATAGACTGAAATTTTGTAGCATGTTGGCTAGTGAAGCCGTAATAACAGCTGTTAGGTTTTTAGGTGCTGTTGATTTATTTTGTTCTGGTATTGGTCTATTTGTGCGAGTCACATCGGCATAACATCTTGTTTGTTTTTGGGGGTGTCTATTTTTGGAGGTCTCCGATTTTGGCCGCTGAGTCTCCGGTTTTGATGCCTGGGCCTCTGGTGTTCTTATACTGTAGGAGGAGGGCTGATTGACTGCCTTCATCCGTCTGTTTTCTTTGGGCGCTGAGTATATCCTTTATCGTTCGCAGGATGAGGGCCACCGCAGTTTGCACATTTGGCCGAGGTGGTCCTCGGCTTTGTGCAGGTATTAGTTGGGTGGCTGTCCCCACATTTCAAACATCTATATTCTCCTCTACAAAGATTCTGGCATGGCCAAACTTCTGGCACCTGTGGCACTGCCCAGAAGATGATCTTTTCCGGAGTGGTTCTGGTGTGACGATGAGACCACAGACTGTTTTTAAGTTATAGATATCCTTGTATATTTTATGAATCTCAACAAGGACTAATGGCATGGGAGTCTTGTCTGCTTTGTACATTCTGCTGACCTTGACTGGAGGCAGATCTTGAGAATTCAGGTCAGCAGCTATTTCTGCTGTGTCAATGTCTTCACAGACACCACGAAGGACCACTTTTAAGTTTTTTTCGGAGCTGAGCGCAAAGGTATGATACTGGATGCCTCTGTTGTCCAGTTCTTTGGACAACCTTCTATAGTCTCTCACTGTTGCTGGCTGGATCTTTATGCCTTCATCCATGTTTTTGGCCTTAATAAAGCCAATATTCAAATTGGACATTGTGGATCTTAAGGCTGCCCCCTTATGCTTTTCTCTAAGGATGATCGGAGGCACCTTTTCTTTGGGAGAAATAGCGGCGTCCGAACCCTGTTCCATTTCATTATTGTCATTGTGCGGTTCTTCTGTTGCCCTTTGCTTTTTGGGTGCGCGCACTTCTACAAAGTCTGAAGGAGTAGAAGGCACCGATTCTAATTGATCTTCTACGACAACGTCTGTGACACTTTCCGGGGAAAACGTGTCGTACAATTTCACTTTTCCCGGCCAATTTTTGTTAAGTAGTTCACCTAGTCTTATAAATTCTTTATATACCTCTTCGAATATTGTCTCATTTAGCTGTTTTCCATGATTATCAACGTGAAGTTAATAAAATAAAATAAAATAAAACGCTTACCGTGCAGTTGTAGTCTTACCGGCAATGCTACAAGACTTTGTACTGTTTTGGCAAGAGCACGGAATCAAAAATTGCATGATGTACAAGACACATAATGTAAATAAAACGCACCACAATTCCAAAACTGACCAAGGACGCAAACAAAAACTGACCATAAACATTATAGTCCTTATAAAGACTGGCTTAAAGGGGCTAAGCAAGAATGCTTTTCATATTCCCCGTTATCTGTAGAGTACAGTGTAAGGATAAGGTGTTATTGAGTGTTATTATATGGTGTCTAAATTCACTATATAATTGATATTAATAATAAAAAGGTGTATTATAGAAAAATAATATTAAAATTCTTAAATTAATAATTTTGAATAATTACAACTTATTTTGAATTATATATTTTATATAATATAATATAATATAGTATAGTAATTATTTTTATAAATTAGCCAATGATTGTAGAACCGCATATACTGAGGATACGGTTATAATGCAAATGTAAATCTCCTCTATATATGAAAATTCAACCATGCCATGGTTTAGTGAATTTCCATGGCATGGTTGAAGTACAACAAAGTGGAAATCGTTTTTAAAATTTAACAATCTATGAAAAAACGAAATGAATTTTAAACTAGGGATAAAATTTATTGATATTAAAGCGTGAATACTACATGAATACGAACAGATAATACATGATTCAAGAAAGGTTGAGGTTCCTGTTATGGATTAAAATATTATTTATTGACAGGGAAACATTTAAGAAAAAAGATGTACTCACTTCTGATAATGTGGCCACTAACGTTCTTTTGGATCCACGATGATGAAGGATGGATGACAAAGAAATTCCGGAATTGTCAGTGGCGTGCACGCTGGTTCGACACGTGTAAACGATTTTCGCTATGTGCTGTTTGAACAGTTTGGTTGTCAAAGTGTACAGGACTGGATTGATGGCAGAATTGACTGGAAGGAGGAAAACGGCCACCCACGCATACAAGTCAGCTCGGATGGAAACACCTGCCAACGAAAAAACACAAACGAACTGTGAAAAGATGAGAGTCAAGTGCTTATAAATACAGCAATCCCTCGATTAGTTTTAGTTTTAAAGAACGCATTAGTGTGCCTAATGCGTTCTTTAAAACAGGCGCATTAATCGAAAACGCACTAATCGAATATAGTAACCTATGGGGAAAAAGTATAATTCGTTCCTCAAATTTCCTAGTTCCTAGTTAGACCTAGTTAAAGGAAAACCGTGAAGCTGAAGGACAATAAAACATATTCAGAATATAAATTTATTATTCTACTTCTTAACAAAGAATTGAGCTAACGTAGTTTGACGGGCATTCTGTTTCTTTTTTTCATACAAGTGACGGTATGGCCCTATTGCCTCTTCTGCAAATTTTACTGGTTCTCTCTTCACCAGGGTCAGTCTCTAAGCATTGCTGCTTACAAACTTCGATTGTACGAAAAATATTTTCAGATTGTTTCTGTGAAAGCTCTTTGGGGGCTTGTCAGTGATTAGATTTTCTTCATATTCTTCAGGATCTTTCCACTGTGCATCTAAATTTAGCAGGTCGGAATCACTCGATTTCTCAGAATGAGATTTAATTAACTTAGATTCATTTGAAAAACCTCTAAAATCATTTGCACACTGTGGAAGAATGTGCTTCCAAACGGCTCGCATATTGCTAGCAGTAATTTCATTGTGATTAGAACATTAGCTATTTCTCTTTATGAAACGCTCAAACCACCCAGCACTAGCGTGGGATTCTTCTTCTTCTTCTTTTTTTCTCCCCATCATTGATAGCCCTTTCTTTCCAGGTTACAAAGATACAATGCTTTTGATATAATAAGGTCAGTGCTTAGCAGGATGTTTTTCGTTACAATCTTCAATCCATGTAGAAAGAAGTCTCTCTAATTCAATCATTATAATACTTTTTGATTTCGAGTGCATGCATGATGAACTTGAAGCTGCCTTACCTTTCTCTTTGTATTCAGCAGTTGATTCACCCATTTTTGTGTTCTTGTCCTATCTCTGCTCTGGACTCGCCTTGTTCACTTTCTTTATTACATCACGTTTTTCTTCCAGTGAGATTACTTTTCGAATAATTTTCACACTTCCAATTTTTTGCTCACTAATTCTTTTACTCATGATGAAAGGTTGAGAAAATACTTTAAAATTAAAAAAAAAAAGGTCTTTCGGTTAGCCGAGTGGCTATGTGCTTCGCAACCATATGCCTGGGAAAGGAGTGTACCGGGTTCGATTCCCGTCGTTGACGTGAGGAGCTCAGACATAGCCAAGTTAGCCGGTCTTTGGCGTGGACTGCAGGGTTTTCCTCCCCCAAGCAGGCAAAGCAGCCCCGTGAACACACGAATCTGCAGACATAGGACACACCGGGAGGTATAGGGCTAGCTACCTTATCCTCTCCTCGGGACGGGTATGGCTTTGAAGGACTAAGGATAGCCCCGTAACAGGCCACTAGGCCATATATGTGAAGGAGGAAGAAGAAGATAAAAAAAAAGTAAGGAAAACAATTGCAAAATACGCATGAGATATGATCATCAAAATGTTATGTAATTAGCAGCGACATAAACTTTGGCGGTAAATTTGGAACATAGTGTACATAGTAGTGTAGTATGCCATTAAAAAATAACTTTGTAAAATGTTTTAAATCGGTAACTAAATTATTTCGTGGTAGTGATTTTTTTTAAATAGTTAGCCATAAATATGTAGACATAGAAAAATTTTTAAAATCTATAACATTTATTTTTAAGATGCATATAGGCGCACTAATCGAATTTGGGTATCGAAAAAAATGACGCACTGATCGGAGGCGCATTAATCGAGGGATTGCTGTATACTGAAGCATCTAAACCCATCAGAACTACTGTTGACCGAAGAACAATGGTTTTTTTGGCGCATGCGCAGTCAGTACGCATTCTCGAACCAATTACATTACTAATGATAACAATGTTTTTGGCTCGTGTGCACTCCAATGCAATATAGTTTGTAATGACAATATTTTAAACAAGAATATTAAAGTCTTTCTCACCTGCCATTGCAATCAGCTTGATCAGGACAATGGGCACCCAACACAGAAAGTCCGTACCCACAATAAACGCGAACCGTTTAGCGATTGCTCTGTCGTGTAACTGTTGAGTCGACCTCAGTCCTATTCTAGAATGAGTGATGGTGAAGAACATGGTGATGTAAGCGAAGAAGATGAACGTGAAGGCAGCCATGTTGACGCCACAGAACAAGAAAGTGGAATATTCCCAACCCTGAGCGAAAGGGTCGTGAATGTGCAGGGGCAGACACACGCCATTGTTGCCGTAGAACTCGTCACCATAGTAACCAATGTTCAACACGGGCAGCACAGACAGCAACACGGCAATGGTCCATACGATCGTCATGCAAGTAACGGCCGAACGGATCGTGCGCCGTTTCAGGGTCAAAGGGTAAATGATGGACGTGTAACGGTCGATGGTGATGATGGTTAGAATCAGCACGGACGATTCGCTGCTCAGAGTGCTGAGGAACCCGCAGAAATTGCACTGCCAACTGTGTCTCCAGTCGTTCTCGTGTTTGATGTACTCGCCGCGGAACTCCGTGTCGTACGAGGCGATCACGAACAGGTACACGCCCATGAGTAAGTCCGCCATGGACAGGTTCTTGATGTAGAACGAATGCACCTCGTTGGGCTCGGTGAGGAGAATGCGACCAATAAGCACGAAGAAGTTGCCGAGACAGGCGACGACTGCTACGACCCAAACGCTTACTCGTAACACCACACTGTCCAGCAGGTGGGCGATGCTACTGATGCCGTCTCCCCGAGGCTCGCAAACTCGCACGTGTAAGGAATAGGAACACAAATGGAAATCGTCGAAGTATCTGAAAAAGAAATCTTTGAAAATAAATACCAAAAAAAAAAAAAGAAATTTTAAAAATTCATCAAGCGATGTTTTTGAATCTCATGATTTTCTTTTTTTTTCTTACTTACATATATTGTAAGGAAATTAGACTGCCAAATACACCAGGCTGCAACTTCCTTAACTGGTTATTCCTGAGATCTCTGCAACAGCACCAAATTCGAATTACTCACGTAAATCCAAACTGAAGTTTAATTACTTAAAAAATGCTGCCGAAATCATCAATAGTTATTTTGTTCAACTCATTCATTCTCCAATATATAAAATTAATACGTAAAACTAAATTCAATAAACTCCGAAACAGCAATTTAACCTTTTTCATTTTGAGTTCTAACTCGATTTCAGTGATCTTATAAACGTATTTCTTTATATAAGATAAGGGCACGTCCACGAATTATATATTGCTTGTTAGATGCAGGGAGGAATCCTGAACGCATAAAAACAATAACCACAGATTTTCACTTTTTTAAATATCCATTTTTGGATTCCAATCGCTTTACACATTACAACTTGAATTTTGACAACGTCAAATGAAGGTTGAATTTATTGTAAGAGAATTTAATTCACAGTTTCGACATCAAATATTAGGTGCTTAAACATAATTACTGAATTTCAAAAAGTGTTAAATAAATACGGGATAACAGTGCCCCCACAGCTAGCTAAATTCTAGATTTTGAATAAATCTAGCTTTTTCTTACATAGAAGAAACAGCTTCCCCAGAAATAGAATAAATAATGATAAAACTACCTTTTAGCACAACAACAACGTTACTGACTAGATGGGTGAAGCAAACATGTTTCTCACATTCCTCTTTGTCTGAATAAAGAGTTTGGTTTTGAGCTTTACGTTCGCTCTTTGTGGGTTGTGGGATTAGTTATGTTCATCTGGGAGTAAAACATTTCAAAAAAATCTTTAGTTTAATTATTTAAATACATTTTATGAATAGAAACAAAAGGTGTATTAAAATTAAAGACATAAAACTTATTAAAAAATAATAAATATTTGAATATTTCGTCTTATAATTTATAAAATAAGATTAATATTTATTTTTTATAGTAGAAACTTCAAGTTAAGCAAACAATTTTATCATATACTATGAAATGCCAGATTTCATAGTATATGGGAATAATAAAGGTGAATAATATTCACATTATTCACCTTTCTTTTTGGGAGAGCGAATTCAGAAGTTTCGAGGGGTGGGGGGGTTCGTAGAGATAGAAATGTTCAGGATCAAGTTTATACTGTATGATAATTTGACAGAAGGGGAGAAGAAAAATCTAAATATCAGGAATACAGTATATCATAGCGTAATTTATTTATGTAAAAATGCTCACTCATTTTAATTTTTTTTCAGCACAATATGCTAAACGAAAGCAAAGAAATTCACACTGAAGTTCATGAGTTTATTAATAAGGCGCGTTAGGCCTAATTGAACTTGAAACCAAATGGCGCTTCTGTTGCATAATCTGAAAAACACACAAACTTTGTTTAAAAAACCCTCGGATTCGACTCCACTCTTTTTAATCCTAATTTTGTTAACTAAGCTTGTTAACCTGTCTCAGATGAAGGTGGCCTCTCCATCGGAGTAGTTCATAATTTCAAAATATGACTTCTGTTTGCAATTATGTCTTTAGGGGTGAAGCAAGATGCTTTTCATATTCCCCGCTATCTGTTGTAGTTACAGTGAGGGTAAAATTTAGGAGCGGCAGTTTGTTCAATCGTTGGGGTGTGTGGACGTCTTTAAGAAAAACTTGGATGCTAAGGATTACAGAAAAGAAAGAATATAGGGAATATTTGTATCTCTATGAAGTTGATTGTTTCTAACATGCCATACCAAGGGGTGTTCAGAATCATTCTCAACTTCTGTTTTCTTATCCTTATAAGGACTGGCTTAAAGGGGCGAAGCAAGAATGCTTTTCATCTTCCCCGTTATCTGTAGAGGACAGTGTAGGGATAAGGTGTTATTGAGCTATTAAAGCTCTGATCATGGCAGGAGGGTAACAGCAATAGCAGAGCCTCAGTTAGAACTTCATTGGCTACAGCATTGCCATCCATTACCCTCCAAGGGAGAATTTTATTATTCATTCAATCTATCTAAATCAACTTCTGTTTGACATAACATACATAACATCATTGGCCAGAAGGGTGAAGCAAGATGCTTTTATTCCCCGTTGTCTGATAAGGAGGATGAATTGAAGGAAAGATTTATGAGCTGAGAGCTCGCCCTGGGGGGCACGGAGATCAGTCATTGTTGCAAGTATTTAGGATGGCTTTTGGCCTCTTGTATTTGAAGAGGTCAGTCTCTTCATAGTCTGCTGCTTGTTTAACTAGATCGTTGGGGTGAGTAGAGATCTTTGAGAAAAATTTTTCTGCTGTAGTTAATAGGAAGGAGTAGATGTAAGGGATGTTCGTATCTCTATGCAGTTGCACGTTCCTTACGAACCACGGTGCGTCCAATATCGTGCGTAAACACCTATTTTGCACTCTCTGCAGTCTGAGGATGTTGGAGTTGGATGTGTGGCTCCAGGCTGGAGAGGCATATGTCAACATTGGGCGGATCGTCAACAGGTAGAGGAGCACTTTGATTCTGGTATTCAGTCTACTTTTTCTATTTATTAGAGGGTAAAGTTGTGCAATAGTTTTAGATGCTTTCGTACATAAGGCTTTGGTGTGTGGGTTGAACGTTAATCTTTTGTCCAGAATTACTCCAAGATATTTTGTTTCTGTTTGCCAGGGGATTTTGGTGTTGAAAAGATAAAGGTCCCTCATGGGAGTTGCCATTCTTCTGGTGAAAAGTATTGCTACACTCTTCTGGGGATTCACTTGTAATCTCCATTTGGAGAACCAATGTTCTAGTTGTAGTAGGTTTTCTTGCAACTTTTTAGTGACAAGATGAGGTCGTAGAGATCTGGCAAGAACTGCTGTGTCGTCCGCATAAAGTGCTAAGATGGATGACATTGGGTTGTGCGGGATGTCTGCCATATATATTGAGAATAAGATCGGAGCCAATAGGGAACCTTGAGGAACTCCCGCAGAGATCCGTCGCTGACTTGAAACTGTACCATTTATTTTGACTTGTATGTGTCTGTCCTGGAGGTAAGATTTAATTAGGTGGACGATACTTGATGGTATACCTGCTGAAATGAGTTTGTGTAGCAGTCCCAAGTGCCATATCTTGTCAAAAGCTTTCGCTATGTCAAGGAAGACTGCTCCGGTGTGCTGGTGCCAATTGTATCCGGTGGTGATATACTCAATTATCCTATAAATTTGTTGAGTAGTACTGTGATGTTGTCTGAATCCAAATTGTTCCTTAGGAATGATATTTAACTCATTTACTGAGGCGTGGAGTTTAGAGAGAATGATTTTTTCAGCAATTTTGCCTAAGTTTGAGATTAGGCTGATGGGTCGATAGCTTTCAGGCAGGTGTGGATCTTTACCTGGTTTATGCACTGGGACTACATCTGCGACTTTCCAATAGCTGGGGAAATAGTTAAATCGGAACATGGCGTTGATTATGGTGGTGAGATGTACAACAGCTCTTCGGGGCAGCAGTTTTATTACTCTATTTGTTATGCCATCTGGGCCAGGGGCTTTTTTATTCTTTAGCTTCTTTAGAATTTCATAGATTTCCGCTGGTGAGGTGTTTGGAGGTATGTTGTTGCTGGTATCGGTGACTTTCAGTGCATGTCTGACATGGAGGTGGATTTTATAGACATGTTTGAAATCCAAGTTGTCATATGTAGGGCTACATTGTTTTTCTAGGTTCTTTGCTATCTCTTCAGCTTTTTCTGCGTCCGTGTGTACTAGTCCCATGTCTGACTTGAGTGGGGGAAGAGATTTGCTTTTGTTTCTGAGACTTCTTAATATGTTCCAGATGGAGTGATCGCCAGGTGATACAGAGGCTAGTTTGGCTTCCCAAGTTTTGTTCCTATAAGCTTTAAGTGCTTCTCTAACTTCATTGTTCAGTTTGTTGAGAACCCCCTTATCCTGAGGTGCACAGGTGTTGTGGTACCTTTTCCTTGCTTTGTTTTTGTTCCTAATTAGATCCATGATGTCTTCTGGGAGTCTGTTTGGCTTAAAAGTGGTTTTGGTAGAGGTGATTCTTCTGTTTGATATTCTGTCCATACCATGCCATTTGGCTTAATATAAAATAATAAATGGTGTGGAAATAAATAATTAAAATATTTCCAGTAAATTTTGCATATAATGTAAATTTAAGATATTCTAAGTTTAAAATACAATTTGCATTAAGCTTTAATTAAAAAAATCTAATTTTTGCGGGATTTATTCTTAGAAAAATACAAGTGCGTATGTGAGAATCTTCATTCAATTTTAAAAATCCACTTCCGCTTCAAGTTCATTAATTACTACTGGATTTATGAGTCCAACAACCCACGGGGGTTGCCAATTCGGGTAGAATGATGAAAAAAATCCTGCCCGAGTTGTATTTCTCCAGCTGTGATAGTTTTAAAAAGTTTCTATCCAATTTACTGTTAAAATATCTTGAAAATCACAAAATATCGTACTCGTAAATTAAGGCAATTATTAATTTAAACATCTAGAACAAGTCCGTCAAAAATGCATTAAATTAAGAAGCTTAACATACTACTCTCTTCAGATATTAAACTGGTGTTGTCAGAGAGTTTAATTTGTGATTCAAGAACGAGTAGAAAAGATTAAAAGATTACTTGTTGGCTGAATTTCATTTAAGTTACCAACAATGTCTTATGATGGATTAATCGACTGGAACTAATCTTTAACATGTTATTCATCGTAAGTGTAGTAATAGGAACTATTCTTATGGAAAATTTGTTCCATTCGAAGTTATTTTTACCGATTTCCTCCTTAACAATATTAAATTGACTTTTAATCCTTAGACCAAATCCTAACACATTTATTACAACTTTAAAAGCAATTTTTTTTTTTTTTAGAAATGTTAAACTTTCGTTGCTTATAAAAATATAACAATGCAGGTATAAAAATTAGAATTCGGCTTCACTTCAGTTAGTTCCATTCTGCTCCTTGTTCTTTATTTCTTTCTCTCTCTCTCTCTCTCTCTCTCTCTCCCTTCCTGGTAACATTTAAGAAACAATTCAAAGATCAATGCCACAGCCTCTTACTCTCTTTAAACATACCAAAGTAGAAATTCTAAGAAGGAAAACAAAACCAAAATTGATCACAGCGAAGAATATCGACATGGAAAAGCCATTAACTCGATTTTGGATTCCTCCCTCTTTTTGTGTGTGGGGGATAAGCCTTTTATTTACGAAAAACACGGTCGAAGAACTTCGCACTTTTATTCCTTCGAAAGTTCAACAGATCCTTATTGAATTCGGTTGCATACCAGATTAATTCAGACTTTTCAAATCAAAGTTGTTCTTAAAACTGAATGCGTAAAACAGTGGGAAGAGTTTTGAGAAATTTGTTGCGCCATTTTTAGTAGAATGGAGTGTTTGGATCTGCTTTTGATTCAGTTAAAACTGTTCGTATGCCGATTATCTGATCATCACTAAATTCCTAATATTTTTGGATCTTTTAAGTTAGAAATAGCAGGTGGAAAAAAAATAATCGCAGATTACCTGAAATTTATGCTAAGGAGGCCTCCTTATTTTCATAATCTTATCATTGAAGTTTAGCACTTATTAAAGTTTTCGAATGGATATCAATCCTTGTGAAACCTTGCAAGAACAAGATGAGCAAATTAAGCTTTTATTTCTTAAGAGCTTAATTTGCTCTTAAATTAAATATCCATTTAATTTAAGAGCAAATTAATGATATGAGCAATCATAATTACTCATCTTATTATGATTCTATGATTCATATGCCTTTGGTTAAGCAATTAAGATTTTCCTTGTGTGAAAAGTCTTAATCGTATGGTGTAACTTTTGAAGAAATTAAAAAAAAAGAGAAGTTTGTTAACATTTTAACGCTGAACCAAATGCTGCATCTTTTCACTACTAGGTGGCGGGAGGATATGACAAATATATTAGTCACTATCATCAAGGTAGGCGATGAATTTTTATAATCGATCATATTCAGATAACCAACACAAATAACAGTACAGCAAACAGTAATACGAAAATTCAAATATTATTTAAAAACACTAGTATCTTCAAAATATTAATATAAAAGAAAAATGTAAAGGAAAAATTTCAAAACTTTTAATCTATTTTACTTGCTCTGCAGAAAAATTAAATATATATATTTGAATGTTTTTCTAGACACTAGTCTACTTTTTTAATAAATCATCTGAATCAATTATCTAAATGTTACTGCTGCAAAATAATCTGAAATCTATTTCATGAGTTTAATCAGACATGTAGCATTCTTCGTAGTTCCTGATTATTGTGTACAATTTAGAATCTTAGTCAAATGTTTAAAAAAAAATGCTATAAAGTATTTCTACTTACAAGGATGTTAGTTCCGGAAGGAAAGAAAATGCCTCCTCGTGGATGCTTTGAATTTCATTTCCATTTAGATCTCTGCAATTAAAAAAGAAGCAAAATATTGTATTGTATTGTAGAAATTAGAACATATAAATATATTGGTTATTATAATTTTAATTCATTAAGCAATAATTCTTTCAACATTCTGATATACGACTTATTAATCTTTCATATAATCTCTTCTACAACATAAATTCTAATGGTGGATCAATTACATCTTATCACTTTTACCTCTTCAAACAAATAGCTGAAAACAAAACAGTATATCGCATTAAAATTGTCATTTTAATAAAATGCTTTTATGACATTTTCTTCAATGGAATGAGATGGCCAGTCCCCATTTTCCTTCTCATTTATAATATTTGGAATTTCAGATGATACTCTAAGCCAATCATATTGCTATTACTAGACTTTCTCCACCACAACAGAAAATAATATAAATTATGATTTTTACTTACAACTTACGCAGAGATGAAAGATTTCCGAAGTTTCTAGCTGCTAGACTAAAGAGTTTGTTACGAGAAAATGACCTGTAAAATAAGAAATAGTATAGTTGAGTTATCGGCTACTTATTGGGTATTTAGGATTGTCTTTTTAATTAGTCACAATAATTAAATTTTATTATGCCCGTTGAATACTCACATTGTGCGTAAATTGTTGAGTCCCTCCAAGGCTAAAGGGTCAATCATCTGGAGCTCATTTCTTGACAAAGAACTGAAATGGGTAACAATCCAAATGTTATTCACAATTGGAACAAACTTAATTGGAAGATAGCTACGAGAGTTTCCACATATGATAAAAACTGATACGGTCAATAATGAATTTTACATTTGCAAGCTCAAAAATTGATTAAAATTGCAGGAAAATATACTTTATTAATTCATGCATTAATATCAATAAAACAAAATACTCACAGTATGAAAAGGTCATGAAGGCGATAGAATATGTGAGGAGGTAGAAGAGAGATCTTGTTACCATCTAGCCATCTGAAAAAAAAAAGATTTTACCAAATGTATTTTAATAAGAAAACTTATTAATTACAATTGAATTTATTAAAATTATTTAAATCTTCAAGGCGACTACCCGTTTGACAGTAGGAGGCAATTTATGCTATTATTTCTTTTATTGTTGTGTAGAATGCCCTCTGGCGGATACTTTAAAAATAAATCCAAGTCATTGTCGATTAAAATTAGATGCGTCTGCTCTACTATATGAGTATAAAATGTCTAAACGATTGTGTGTAATTGTCAGTTTTCAATTTTAAAAAACCCTGTAAAGCTCGCAGAATACAATAATTGTAATTACGATTAAGTAAATTAAATATTAAGTAATATTAATTCATTGAAAATTAAAAAAAAAATTATAACTCACTGTCAACACTGAAACAGAGCTCTTTAGTCTGTAATTTGAAATTACATCGTGTAATATTGACAAAACACATTTTCAACACGATAAATCAGTACGAAATGAAAAGTGCAAACAATTATCGCAGGGTTAATCGATACTCACAAGGTCTTTAACTTGATTAATGAATCGAAGAGGCCCCGAGGCAGTCTACTAATTTGGCAGTCCCTCAGATCCCTAAAGGAACAAAATGTTTCAATTCGCTACTTCATTTAGGAACAAATTAAAAATAATCACTTCATTTAATAGATGCATAATTACTAAGAGCATAATTTTAAATTTCAGCTCTCCTTAATATTTATAAATAAAACAGTTGCTTTGTGTTTTATTAATGAGATTATACGAAATAGAGATGACATCCCTGTCTCACTCCACTTTAAAATTATTCAGTTATATATTAAGGAGACGTACGATTGTACGCATGCGCATTATCATCAGGAGTATGATTGTTCATTTATTTAGTAGCTGTTGCGAATATTTCGAAAATGCTATTAGGTCTCCGCTATTTATCAACAGAAGTATTTATTTGTTTAGCGTATGATGACACATCGGATGGGATTCCCACACAGGCATTTGCCACCATCTTATGAAACCAATATGCTACTATTGGTTATAATGTAGTTTTGTTTGTAAATTGCGTGGGTTCTTTCCTTCCCTCACACAAGTCTGTTTGAAGGAGGAAAACCTTGTTACTTCTTACCCAGGTCTTTCCAATTAAATGTCTCCATCTATACTGACTGAGCTACTGAGGCAACAGAAGTATTCTTAAAAATTCAAACCGTTATATTTTTTGAATCAGTATTTTGCGTAACTAATAAATTAACGATTAATATTGTCAAATGTCAATATTGTAGTAAATGTCAAATATTATATTATATTATATTATTATATTATATTTGTCCTTATAAGGACTGGCTTAAAGGGGCGAAGCAAGAATGCTTTTCATATTCCCCGTTATCTGTAGAGGACAGTGTAGGGATAAGGTGTTATTGAGCAATTAAATTAAATTATTAAAGCTCTGAACATGGCAAGAGGGTAACAGCAATAGCCGAGCCTCAGTTAGAACTTCATTGGCTACAGCATTGCCATCCATTACCCTCCAAGGGTATTGGATTGAATGAATCAATCACCGCATCTCACGGTCGATTGTTCTCATTCATAATGCATATTTCATATATTAAGGTTCTTATTTTTCTAAAGAGGTGTCAATGGCTTTTAATAAATTATTGTTAAAACTTCAAGCTATAATTATTGCTAAAATTTATATATATTTTGTATATATAGTTGCTCATGTTTTGTAATAAATATTTATTATCTATTATCGTTTTTATATTTATTAACATTTATCATTATTATATATTGACATCTAGAATGCCAATTATATTTATTGGTATTTATTATTTTTAAGGAAAAAAATGTTTTTAGTGACTATTGCACTATACTGGACTGTCATTTTTTTAAATTGATTTTTATAAAATTTACAAACGTTGTGAATAGTGACATATGCATAATCATAGCAAATATTTATTTATAATAAACTATTTCTAAATAAAATTATAGAAAAGTATGTATTTATTTGTTTTAAGAAAATGTTTCTGTAAAAATCGTTTATTTATTCAAAACACCATCTAGTTTTTTTTCTCTTCAGTAATTATGAAATTCATTTGTTTCACATGAAAATCAGACTAAATTTTAACTTTCATCACTTATATATTAAATTATCTCTGTGGATGGAAGATTCTTCAACGAACGGTGCAAACCGCCTATTATCTTTTCATGACACAGGGACAAATTAAACCTTGTCTATTTTTATAAAATAAGTCTTTTGTTTTATAGTTCACAAATAGGAGGGAGTTGATCTGATTAAACCCGCGCTGCGAAAGCCAGCATCGAAGCTAGTAAATTATATAACACATTCTATGTAGAGCAGTTTATTATACAATATATTAACTCAGCTTCATTCCATCGAAAGTTTGGGATCCCAAACTTTCAATACGCCGGCGTATCTCTTTTGAAGTTTTAGTAGCGTCGGATTACTCCATCTTAGGCAATTTGGGAGAAGTTATAATATTTCATTGAAACAAGAATAATTTATTTTTTTTAACACTGAAAATTCTTTCTTAATTATTAAATTCAGTTTTAGTTATACAAATCCAATATGCATGCAATAGAAAAAAAAATGAAATTTAAAATTTCCATAATAATAAAAAAAAGTTTAATTGGACGAATGAAATTCAGCGGAGAGTTCCGACAGCGTGGTAAGAACAATTTGAATTTTAAACTTGTAATGCAAACAGTTCGAACGCGATCGTGCCATCAACTAGACGCGGCTGTCACGGAGGTCAGTCGACACATGCCAAGAAAAACATTTTGTTTAAAACATCCTTTAGATTTTTTTATTTATTAAAAAAATTAAAATAAAATAAAATAAAATTTTAAAGTGCCTCGTAATGCAACTAAACCAAAAACACCATTAATTCAGCTAGATAAAAAAAAAACTAGAAAAAAATTAACTAAATTAAAAAACACCCTTGAAATTTATCTTCTCTTAATCTTAATTTATATGAAAATCCATTGAGTCAATATGGTCTTATTATTTTTTGATGACAAAAAGCTAATTAACTTAGCTCAAATGAGAGAATTAAATTGTAAATGTTGAAAAACAAAATAGTGGGAAATGGAAATCGTTATTTATATATAAATATTAAAAAATCGCTCAGCATGTTCCTGGCAATAAAAGCAATCCTTGTTTCTTCGTTAATGTCGACCAGGGTTAGTTTTCATCTATGCCACGTCGCGCTGTATTACAAGAATCTAATAATCTTATGCCTTATCTGATCTCCCCACCCATTTCCCCAGCAAGTCACCAGTAGTTTTATCTGTGATCCCCTCCAGCGTCCAAACACGTTTCGTAAAAGAAAAAAAAAAAAAAAAAAAATTTAAACGAGCTAAACCTCCTTCCCTAATTTCGCCTAGCGATGACTTACCTCGACTGGTATTAAGAACGTCGTCATCATTCTGGTGAACTAATAGGTGTCGTAATTTTATTAATGAACGTGTTAGTAGCGGAGATGATGGCGGAATTGATAATGTCAGTGTAATGTGGTGTACAACATCAGGTGGCGAATTATTGATCCTAAATAAGAGTATTTCTCAGTAATGTTGGCTAGTCCCTAGAAATAGTAAACACTTAGCATTTCACTTAGCGAAATTGAAGAAAAGAAAAAATTATCAAATGATTGTGAATCGAAACACATTATTATTGGGAATAACTGTTCCAATTAAGGGGAAAAAAACTTTTTTTTGCGTGTCTGTTTATGAATCTATTTTACCTCAGATGGAAAATTCTGAGCAGTGGATTTTATTTATTTTTTCAGATTAGCGAGGATTATAGTCGTTATTTGGTGTTTTGTTTTATTTAAAATATGTTATAAAGCATTAACCTTAGTATGATTATTGAATGTAAATTACCAAAACTAATCCTACTCTTTCATGTATGAAATCTTACCAACATGAACTTCATACACCATCTAATTGTGTATATAAAATAACATGAAATAGAATTCTTTAGAGTTGCAACAATGCTTCTTTATTTAATTGATTTTGAATAAATAAGGACACTCACCTCTTCTATAAATATAAAATAAGAATGTCACTATCCTTTAATTCTAAAATCGATTTTAAAATGGGACTGAGAACGAGACAAACAATTTTCTCTGACGTACACCATGGTAACATTATTTTCTCATTGTTACCATCCTCGATACATAGTTTTTATACAATTAAAGCATCGTTCCAAAGCTGGTTATTTTGGTTATTTCATATATTTTGGTTATTTCATATATTTTGGTTATTTCATATAATTATTTATAACTTGATGAATTTTTGCCAAAATGAAAAGTTCAGCATCAATTATCTGCATTTGTAAAGAAAGAAATTGAACTAGTCAATCTCAACATGTTGAAGTTCGACAAAAATAGTGTTAAAGTAGATTAATAACGGGGTTTCAAAAGTTCTGCACACTACCCCTCTTCGTTTAACAAAATACATTTAAAGGCCTTCGGAATAACTCCATTTTTCCTTACACTACTGCCCAAAGTTCGGACGAGTATACCTATCCGCAAGCCGTTTTTGTGTTTGATAAACCAGATCATATCAGCAGAAAACTCATCAATGGTATTGAAGCACTTTGCAACTGATCCAGTTTGCGTTTCTGTTGGCAGTAATATAAAGTTTAAATACTAAGAGCATTTTAAATCTGATTTAAGGATGTGGAAATACGTTCACGTACGCTACTAGAGGCATGATATATATTGTCCACATTTCTAGATACCGGCCATCTTGAGGTGGATGACGTCATCTTATATCCGAACATCAAGTAGCTCGCGAATACTTATTCAGAACGCTTTTCGATTTTTTCTTTGTTCCGTTACCCGGAAAACTGGCGAACTTTTTATTTGTTCTAGTGAATTTGCATGATTGCTTATGTGCGATTCTTTCTTTGAACTCTCCTGCGGAAATAGCTGTTTGTTGAGTGCTTAGGAAGATATTGCTGCAACGAGATCGTGAACCGAAGACCCTTTACCTTGCTAAGGAGGAGCATGTTGCATTTTCGAAATGAAAGTAGACGGTTTATGAGATATATTTTTGATCAGTTATTCACCAAACTGTTCGATCAATTTTGAAGAAATATCTATAATACATTCTAATAAAACTCGACGAGGAGTATTATACCTAACTTATCCCAATTTGATAATAAACATAATTACAGCACTTTCTAACTGAATCACATTACCGTATTATTTTTTGTTTACAGTGTTTTACAACTTACAGTCTAAAAATTAATTCCCATTTATTTTATATTTTTTTAATATAATAAATTTTAGAGTGTATTAGATATAACGATAATGCTTTTAGTTTTACTGTTTCATTTCTTAAAATAAATTTTATACATAATTTATATAAAGTTTAAATACTAAATATATATGTAATATGCAAAAATTCATTTTTGTTTTTGTATTATGCTGTTTCTTACACAAATAACAAAACAAGTTCAAAATCTTTCTTTTTGAACTTCTGGTATATAGTAATAATGTGAACATTAATAAAATCAAATAGGAGTGTTTGTGTATGAATTTTCAGACATTTGCTTGATATTATTCAATCTGTAATAGCTAGTTAAGAAAGAAAACGAAAAGAGATTACAACATCACACCAAAAAAAGAAAAGTATATTAAAACTATATAATGCTTTGTAATGTATATCTGTAGATTTGAATGCAACAATAGCTTAACATCGTAAGCTATCTAACAAAGTATATTTTTTATATTAGTTTACTGGGTGTGGTTTCTATTCTAAATTTAAGAAATGCCTAATAATATAATAAATATAACAAATATATAATAAATATATAATAAATATAATATATAATATATATACAATAAATAAATATATGTATATAATATAATGATAATTAAAATAGTTCCTATTGAAATAACTATAACTTACAATTCTTCTAATTTTCTGAGTCCAAGAAAGGCACCCTGAGGTAAAGCATATAGGGGATTGTGGGATAATACTCTGAAAAAAACAGAAATAAACAGGCCTTATCAGTTTTTCTCTAAAAGTTTATTTCTAATTCAATTAACGAACAGCTTAATTGAAATTATGCAAGTCATGTCTAAAATCTAAATTAATCTTGATTGATTTAAACCTTTTTCTTATTACTGTTAAGACAACCGAGTGTCGACTTGAAACATTAAAGTGTGCAAACACTTCAGTACACCATACCGTGTTTGGATGAGAAACCTCTTTAAGTGTCGATGCGATGTTATCTGGAAAGTCGAGTATTCTTGTATACGGAAGTGTGGTCGAAATGGACACCGAATTAGTATGGATCACGCACGACATGTAAGGCGTTATCAAAGTGTTGCAGTTCTGGTGTCTTCGTATATGGTTACAAGTCGCAGCAGGATCTCGAGTGTTATCAGCAGAATCGGAATAAACAGAATAAGAAATAATTAATTAAATATTCAGAAGGGTGATTAAAATTTCTTTCCTTTGAGAAGATTTGATAGCAGCAATATTTACTGGCTTATCAGGACAACGAGCTATATTTTTGCTATCCTCCTCACCACCACACACACGCACGCACGCACGCGCGCGCGCGCACACACACACACACACACACACACACACACACACACACACACACACACACACACACACACACACACACACACACACACACACACACACACACACACGAGAGGTCACAAAACCTATAGCACAATAATTTTTTGTGGGCTAATGCATGTTTAGTGATATCAGAAGCATCCAAATTCAACGGTTGGCGATATAATCGACAAATGGTGACGTTCTGGCATCGCTAGTGCAGGAAAACACCCAGGGCGGCCGCCGAAAATGACTGATAGGGACAGGAGGGTATTAAAACGAGTGGCACGCAAAAACCGGCTACAACCGTCACAGACAATCCCTGATGAGTTCCATAGCGCCAGTAACACCATGGTGAACACTAATACTGTACGAAAAGAACTCCATTTATTGGGTTTCCACGGAAGAGCAGCGGCACACAAGCCAATCAAAACAACGAACAAGGCGGCTCTTCTGGTCTGTTGCAAAGAGCTTGGGAACTGGACGATTGACCAGTTGAAAACGGTACTCTGGAGCGATGAATCAAGGTTCACCTGTTTCCAGTCTAATGAAAGGGTGTGGATGTGGAGGCAGCCTACTGGATGCTTGTTACCACAGTGTGTTGTACCCACAGGAAAGTTTGATGGTGGAGGAGTAATAGTATGGGATGAATTCAGCTGGTTTGGAGTGGGACCACTGGTCGTTGTCCGTGGTTCCATGAAGGCAGCTCAGTACCTTGATATTCTGAATAATCAAGTGCTGCCTACACTGTGGAATTTTTATGGAATGGACCCGTGTTACTATCAAGACGACAATGCCCCATGCCACAAAGCTGCAGCTGTTATGGAATGGTATATGAAGAGATCGACCTCAATCTGACCTCAACCCCATCGCACACCTGTGGGACGAATTGGAGGCGACTGAGCTCCAGAGCAGCAGGTCCTCGATCTGTCGCAGAACTTAGTGTTGCTTTGATGGAGGAATGGAGACAAGTTCCACCTGATGTCTGTCTCACATTGGTGGAAAGTCTCCCTCAAAGGATGCAGGAGGTGATCAAAGCCATAAGTGGCCATACCTGATATTAGGATTCGCCTGCTGGTGTCAATTGTAAATTGCTAAAGTGTCCGGACCATTATTGGCAGATAGTGTATATGTAACCTTCCTGCGGTAGAGCATATATCTCTCAAACTGGAAGAAGTTTTGAAATCTGCAAAAAAAGAAAAAAACTAACAGGAATTAAATATAAAAAGAGAGATAAAAGGCCTAATTTCACATTTTTTTCAGAATCTTATAAAATGATTATCTTCTTTGATACCTTACTTGGAAGACAATCTCCTCTTAATGGTATTTAAGGAATTCTTTGAGGTATTGCAATCGCGTAGCACTTTCAGCAGAAACCAAGATCTCATATTAGATGTTATTTAGAAGTATTATAAAATCTTTGCACGATGAACAGTTTACACTCGAAATATCAAATGATCCAGGTTGCTAATCCATGCTATGATTAATATTGTGCGTTTGAAAAAAAAAAAAAAGCTTCTGTTTAGAAGTTCTCAGATTTGTTTTGTATATTCTCTAGCATGCTAACCTAATGACATCAGTTTGTATATAGTCAAACATATAGAAGTTATATATATTAAATCTACGAGTAATCCTGCTATTGCGTAGTCGCTGTTATGAGAAGGCTTATTCGCCAGTTGATCGAAAACCTCCTGAAGCGTTGCCACGAGGTACTTCCAAGTACCATCTAGCTCCAGGCCTGTGGAATCCTATTATTGCTGGAATGGAGGAGGTGATAGCTGCTTAGTTAATTACGGAGTATTGAGTATGTCAAAGCCATCTGTCGCATTGCATGTGCAAAGATACTGGAGATAGAAATCGGATACTCTACTCTGGAACAAAAATGTGTAAATAGCCATTTCATGCCTCCAATAAGCAGATAATTACGTTTTTATTGGGAAAAAAAAGTAGTCCACCTATCAGTGTGGTTGGTATTTCCTCGCAGCGCAAGAGCCTGGTGTTTGGAAACAAGATAGCAAGGAGAAGTGGAATTGACTTCGATCTACACTGGACCAAAGATCGACTAATTATGGAAAAGGCCGAAGAAAGACTTGAACAGCATTCCTCCAGTCAGTGACTAGAATCTGTAATTTCTTTTATAGGCTTAGAGTCACTGAAGATTATAACTAAGCTTAATTAAAATCCTTTAACATTTCAGGATATAATGATATGCCAATTTAACTCGGTGAAGAGTGATTAAAATCGATGAGGAATTTCCGAAAATAAGTCGAATAACAAAATTTGTTAATCATTAATAGAATAATAATTCGGAAAAGGACTCCCGAAAATATCGTTAGACTTCACTGACTTGATTAAATTAGCAGATCTCATTTTTTTGACGACTTAAAAAAAATAACCGAGAGTTATACAAGCACATCCAGAATAGGCTTTTACAAACATCCATGTACGGTGGTATTCGAACTCAAAATCTATTGGTTGGAGAGGGGGGGGGGGGTGGTATCTACTCGGCCAGTCAGGCATTTTATTTTATTTACGGTTTTCATACATTGATAATTTACTTTTAATTTATTGTACTTTAATTTAAAAAAAAATCAGCTAACGCCTTTTTATTCCCGTATATAGAGAGTAGCGAGGCCGTTTTAGCCCTATCTTACTTTTGGAGACTGAGTTGGCAGCTCAATCTCCACTGGTACCCAATCAGAGATAGCTGGCCCAAGGCTATCGCTAATTAAATGGCACGCAATGAAGAGTGACGGCTCAACAAGTGCCGCCATCTCGTGGTCCCTAACGCTCGTATTTAATGTCTGAAATAATGTGGGTTCTACGGTCGATTTTCTTGAGTTTACGGGACGAAAAACCCGAGTTTCCGGGAGAAAAAAAACCCGTGCCAGAGATTGACTAACTCCGGAACCGGTCGAAAAAAGGCTTAGAAAAATATCCTCTAGTCCCCGACTAGACTCGAAATTAAGTGTTCCTTCGTGCGGCCAAGCGCCGTGGTATGCAAACGCCACATCCACTGAGCTACACAGGCTCCTTTAGTACTAATAACTTACTGTTTTTATTACACAATTTGTGGATATGTAGAGAAAATCATCTTTACCGAGATCAAATGTGCACAAACCCGATAAATGCAATAGTGCGATACAAAACACTTGTACTCGGTTAAATAGTGATAGAAAATGATGTAAAGAATATGACTCTTTATTTACATCTAACTTCAAACATTTTCCCTTGTTTCTGCAAAGACTTGTTTAAAACGTTTTTGAAAGCACATTTAAATAACTTTAAAAACAAAAGTTACAATTATGGTTTCTAATCATAAAACAGTATAAAAATTTATGAATAGCGTTGGAATACTTCTGAAATATAAACCAGAAAATATTTAATTATCTAATATAATTTATAAGAGAATATTAAAGATCCAATATTGTTTTATAGAAAACAAAACAAAACAAAACAACGCTTCTTACCAACAGTCAGATCTAGCAGCATGACAATCCATGCTCTCGCGAATTCTTTAGGATCTTTTGAAAATTATTTTTAATTATGTAAAGTTTCCCTTTTGTAATAAATGTTTCCAAGTGCGGAGATTATTTGTAATAACGAAGTATAGAGATTAATGAGAGACCTACCTGTAACGTTACTACAAATTATCAGTTTTTGATTGAGTTGTGTCTCCTTATGCGGCACAATTAACATCGGAGTGTGACAAAAATCGCTTTGTTAAAGTCACAAAGGCCAGTATTTTGTCCTTATTGGATGGCGGGCCTCTTTATTCTTATAATGCACCATCTAGAATAAGAGTAGATCGCATATTTTTGGCATTATGTGGGAATCCGTAATAGAATTACTTTGACTCTATGTTGTAATGCCCCATATATCAGCCAAGAAGGAGAGAAAAATGAGCGAAAGCTATTCCTTGTACGTACAAAACCGACAGTCACAAATTTCTGAAATTAAAGCACTAATGTCTTATTTACCAACGTCTCAAATGACCTTTTTCCAAAGACACGAATAGCGACCTTGAAGACGATAGGTGGTCGACAACTTCCAAATGACGCATCATGCGAGCAATGATAAGCATTTTTCTATGCGATAATGTAACTGTTTGCGTCTTCGTCGAAGAAAGATGTGATGGATGAAATATTTATTTTGCTTGATGGTTGGAAACATGAAAGAATAATGATGTGGGTTTTTCACTTCAAAAAAGGAGATGGAAGAAACAGATCTATTTGTTCATGCGGCGTATATTAAACCCAGAAACTCCTTACTCATGATTTTGTGAACCGTTGAAGATGGAAATGGAATGAAGGCCAGTCGAGAATCGAGGTGACATCAATACTTCTCTTCATAATGCATTTTCTACAAAAACAAGATCAGTAATACCACTTAATTCGATTAGTTTGTGTTACTATTATGAAATGTTTTGTTACTATACTTACAGAAGTGCCATGTTTTCATTAGTGGAAAAAGTGTCATTCCTGATGAATGAGATGAGATTTCCACTGAGGTACCTGGAAAACGAGGAAAAAAAAAAAGAGAAAATGTAAATAGTTTTGTTATAGAGAATTATGTGCTAAAGTGTCACACGAAAATATAGGTGAAACTGAATGTAGTTTTTAATAATAGGAACTAACTGGAGACCGCAGAGTAAAAACAATATGACGGTTAGAAATAGGAAACAGTTACTGTTACGAAGTCAATTTTAACAAGACAAAGTATATTCTTGCCTGCTCAAACAGAAGTTTGCACATGAACTATAAAAAGTAACTTTCTATCAGTAGTCAAGCAACCTAATTCAACTTATACCCATGTACCCATGGAAGGTATATATATACCCATGGAAGGTATATAACATTTATGATGTAATAATAATAATTTGTGAGTTCAACAAATCTTCATCATCGGCCTGTAGAGTAAGATAGGCTGAGAGTCAGCAGATAGTAGGAGAGGAAATAAAGATAGAGTGCACAGTGGTAGAGTAGGTTAAAGAGGCCTCAGTTGACCTGTTTTAGCTGTTTGCCCCCCAGGGGCGTTTCTAAAACGGTCGTTGATTTTTCACTTTACAAAAAGGAAAAATCCTAAAAAGGAAACATGTAACAAAACAAACAAAAAGGTACAGAGAAAAGCAAAAATTGAAAGGTAAACTTAGAGGTGGAGGAAGGATCTGGCCCGAGTGATGCAGCTCACAAGGAACTGCACCGCCTCGCTGTAAGCCTTCGCCGCTCGGGTTCTCAGGTCCTTCACCCACCTGTGGGAGCTAAAAACCAGTGAAGCTGAGTACAGAAATCCACAAGGTGGTTACTGTTCCTTTCTTTTGTTGTGGGCTGTTATGATTCTTTTGGCCACCTCACTTCCCTTGGCCATGTCTAGTTTCCAGAGAGCAATGTAGAACGCCGAAGCTGCCTCCCCGTCTATATCCAGGGTTACCTCTACTTGCTCAGGGGTGATTTTGCTGATGTCATCAACGAAAAGGTCACCCCATTTTGCACTGACGATGTCGGGTCCATATTTCCCTGTGGGGAGGAGTTCAGGTTCTCCTACTTTATCTATTGCCTCTTTAAACTTTTCTGCCACCCCGGGCATACCTCTAAGGAGATGTTTTAGAGTCTCCCCTGCTTTTGCATGAGGGACTTCTGGGTGTTCGGTTTCAGATACTTTTGCTGTTTTGAGATTTGTCAGCTCTTCTTCTTGCGGACTTATGGCCGTTTGGAAGTTTTGGTGTTCGTCTCCATCTCTACTACAGCTTCTTCTACTATATCTGAATTGGCGATGTGGGACGAAAGCGAAGCTTTCGTCCGTGGGAGTTACCATGATGGTTTCTGCATTGTCAATCTCTTCTGTTGGGATCGTATGGCTGGTCTCTGCAATTCTGGTAGGTTTCCCTCCCTTACGGGACCTTTTCGTTGTCTTGGACATGGCGGCATGATCAGGAGTGGCCTCAAGAGGCGGAAACTCTTCTTGTATTGTGACCTTTTCGTTACTTGGTTTTGTTGCTGATGTGACTGCACCACCCATCCTCTCTGCGAGGGTTCTGGATGGGCAGGCGTCGACTTTGTGGTCAGTGACCCCACATTTTTCTTGGTTGTGGCCAATTTTTTGGCAGTTCTTGCATTTTATGCGAGGGCAGTCTGCCCCAAGATGATTGAAGGCACCACATCTAAAGCACTGCTTTTTGACGCCTGGGTAATTTACCATTACCCGGGCAGATCCTATGAGGACAAAGTTAGGAACTTCGGTCCTCATTTCAAGAGAGATAGTTACCTCCCCTGACTTCTACTCAGGATTGTCTGCGTCATTGTGAACCTGGATTTCCCGTACTACTCCCCACTTAGAGAATACGCTGTGAATTATATCGTTGTTCTCTGCCTATTCTAGGGGAAATCGTGGTATCTTAAGGTTTCTCAGGATGCTCCCAACCATGAAGGGAGACACTTTTACTTTACCACAGTCAAACCCATTGAGAAGCTTTTCTCTGGTCTCCATATTTTTGGTCACTACCTGGTATCTTCCTCCCCCATAAGGGGTAAATCCAAAAATGTTCTCTGCGCCGACGCAGTCTATGATAGCTTTCGCCATCGCCCTTGCCGGTATTGTGGCGTCAACCTCAATTCCGAGGGTAGGGTATGCACACGCGGCAGAATAGAGGGCATGATCAGATACGGGAGCCTAACTATTCCCACCACCAAGTGTTTGATATTTCTCCAGTCCGGGGTTTACGAAGTTCTGTAAAATTCCGGTTAAATATCGTGAAACCCGATGGGACTCGTACCGATATTAACGGTTAAGAACAGAAACTATACACTTTATAGTTTACAAACTGTATAAACTACACACTTGATCTAAGCCAAAAGGCCGAGAAGCGATGTAATCGTTAATAATAACGACTATATCATTGAAGAAGTCATGTTTTAATATACAAATAGAAAATCGGTGTATTAGAATATTATTAAAAGTTTTGAATATATATATATATACTGTATATACCCATGGAAGATACATATATATACAGTATATCTGCCCATGGAAGATATATATACGTAGGCTGTTCAATAAGTGATAAGACTATATTTATACAGAAAACAGATTACCTTTAATCGTCATCATCTACATGGTCTTTTTCGAAGTAACTACCGTGAGACTCGAATTTGTCCCAACGTTGCGTCCACTTCTTAAACACATGTGAGAGTCCGTTTTTTTTGAGAGTTCTTTCAAAACCGTCTCCACAGCTTTTACACATGCTTTGTTGCTTTCGAAATGGCGGCCTCTTAGTGGTTTCTTGAGCTGAGGACACAGCCAGAAATCGCACGGTGCGAGATCAGGACTGTATGGAGGGTGTGGTAGGATATCTGTGTTGTTCTTCTGCAAAACGTCCACTACACAACCAGCAATATGTGGCCTTGCATTATCGTGGTGCAATAAGAAGCCATTCTTCAGCAATGGACGCTTCCTTTTGACGTGCTTGATAATAATCGCTGATGTGTTGATCATTGTCTCTGTGATGGACGTTGAAGGTCTTCCCTCACGTTCAAGATCTTCCACATTTTGCCTTCCTTCCTTAAAAGTTTTATGCCAGCGAAAAACACTTGCCTTCGACATTGCTTCATCGTGGAAAGCTTCGCGTATCATGTTAAAAGTGTCCGATGCCGATTTTTGCAAATGCACACAAAATTTAATCGCATAACGCTGTTCCAAGGACGCTTCCATTTCGAAGACTGGTCGCGCCTCGTAGACGCGCCGATGAGCAGTTGCGTTTAGTCAGGTGATACTCTGGCACATCAGCCCCTATACGCCATCTATCAACCTCTTTTGTTAATACAGACAGCAACATTTCTTTATTCCACAGAAATTAATATTGTGATGAGTGGTTTCGCCACATTAATATTAGTCTTATTACTTATTGAACAGCCCACGTATATATATATATATATATATATATATACCCGTGGAAGATATATATATCCATCGAAGATAGAAGATATAACAACATACCATAACATCATTGGCCAGAAGGATCAAGATGCTTTTATTCTCCGTTGTCTGATAGGGATGATGAATTGAAGGAAAGATTTATGAGCTGTGAGCTCGCCCTGCGGGTGGGGGGCACGGAGATTAGTCATTATTGCTAGTATTTAGGATGGCATTTGGCCTCTTGTATTTGAAGAGATCAGTTTCGTCATAGTTTGCTGCCTGTTTAACTAGATCGTTGGGGTGCGTAGAGATCTTTGAGAAGAATTTTTCCGCTGTAGTTAGTAGGAAGGAGTAGATGTAAGGGATGTTTGTATCTCTATGCAGTTGGACGTTCCTTACAAACCACGGTGCATCCAAGATCATGCGCAAACGTTTATTTTGCACTCTCTGTAGCCTGAAGATGTTAGTGTTGGATGTGTGGCTCCAGGCTGGAGATGCATATGTCATTATGGGGCGGATCGTCAGCAGGTAGAGGAGTACTTTGATTCTGGTATTTAGTTTGCTTTTTCTATTTATTAGAGGGTAAATTTGGGCGATGGTTTTAGATGCTTTCGCACATAAGGCTTTGATGTGTGGGTTGAACGTTAATCTTTTGTCTAGAATTACCCCAAGATATTTTGTTTCTGTTTGCCATGGGACTTTGGTGTTGAATAGATAAAGGTACCACTTGGGAGGTGTCAATCTTCTGGTGAAAAGTATCGCAATACTCTTTTGGGGATTAATAATAATAATAACAGTCCTTTTAAGGACTGGCTTAAAGGGACGAAGGAAGAATGCTTTTCATCTCCCCCCGTTATCTGTAGAGGACAGTGTAGGGATAAGGTGTTATTGAGCTCTGAAAGCTCTGATCATGGCAGGAGGATAACAGCAATAGCCGAGCCTCAGTTAAAACTTCATTGGCTACAGCATTGCCATCCATCACCCTCCAAGGAAATCAATCACCGACTGTTTAAGTAAAGATGAACTCTCAAAAAATCGGATGATCTCTAGGCCACTCCATGGTGGGCGAAAGACCGTCCATATCTCAGCGTTGGTTCCACTCAGTGACGGGCTTCCCCACCACCGAGCAGAACCGCTCTAATTCCCAAGAAAAGCATTCACCGACAAAGCCCCTCAGCGGGACGTGCCGGAGAATACTTTCCCAGGAGACTCAAAATTGCTCCCTTAAGGCAAAAACCTTAAGAGAGTGAACTCAAATTCTCGAATCTCACCGCCCCAGGGGGGTAACAGCAACAGCCGAACCTCAGTTAAACTTCATTGGTACAGCATTGCCATCCATTACCCCCCCCCAAGGAAATCAATCACCGCATCTCACGGTCAATTCTAGGTCATTAATTCGAATAATAATAACCCTCAAGACGTTGCTGACTATAAAGATGAAGCAAAATGCTTTTATATTCCCTGCTATCTGATAAGGATTGCTGTGTGAGGAAAAGTTTATGAGCTAAGTGCTCTGCCTGAATGGGTGCGATTTAAAGATCTTCATTTGGAAGTAGGATGGCCTTGGGTCTCCTGTATTTTGAGAAGTCAGTTTCATCATAATTTGCTGCTTGTTGCACTAATTCATTTGGATGTGAAGAGGATACTGAGAAGAACTTTACTGCTGAAGACTGCAGGAAAGAGTAGATGTAGGGGATATTTGTATCCCGGTGAAGTTGGACATTTCTGACATACCATGGTGCGTTTATGACCATGCGGAGATATTTGTTTTGCACTTTGTGTAGTTTGAGGATATTTGTACTTGAGGTGTGGCTCCAGGCTGGGTACGCATAAGTAATAATGGGTCGAATCATCAACTGATAAAGGAGCAGTTTTATTTTGGTATCCAGCTTGCTGTTCCTATTGATAAGAGGGTAAAGCCGTGCAATGACTCTTGATGCTTTTGTACATTAGGCTTTTATTTATATGTATGTGAATTGAAGGTTAGTTTTCTCTCCAGCTGTACACCCAAATATTTGGCTTCTGGTTTCCAGGGAATCTTGGTATTCAATAGGAAGAGATCATTGGAAATTATTAATAATAACAATTATATATGTCATCTTTGGGAATAATGAAAAAATTAAATTAAATTAAAGCTCTGATCATGGCAGGAGGGTAACAGCAATAGCCGAGCCTCAGTTAGAACTTCATTGGCTACAACATTGCCATGCATTATCCTCCAAGGGTAATCTTCTGTCTGGGAATAATGAAAACTATATCATTGGAAAAGTCATGTTTTAATATACAAATAGAAAATTGGTGTGTTAGAATATTATTAAAAGTTTTAAAAAAGTTTTTTTTTTTATTCAAAAATTAAATTGAATTAGGATTATTATTTCTTTTCTAGTTTATTTTATAAAAATAAATAAAAATAAGGAAAAATAAGATTGAACAAATTAAAAAGAAATTTTTATTTGTTAAATCATTATTTTAAGTTCAAAATATTATTTATTTATTATTGACATATTTAGATTTTAATAGGCTTGATGTGGAAATCACAAATTCTTTTAATATTAAGAACAATAATATCAGATCATTATCTTGTTTGTTCCTGTATGCTATCTTGGTTACAGTATAACACGAATATCCATCTATACATATCCATATATCAGTAACAAGGATGCTACTGATATACATCACTTACCGAATAATTTGAATAGGCTGGAAATTTGGGTAAATGATAATGTCAACCAGTTCAATGTTAGTAAGTGTAAAGTTACACTTTGGCGTGATGAGATTTCCAACGACATTTTATATTAACGGGGGTATGCTACAAGAAACTGATGAATCTTTGCGTAAATAGGTGAATAGGAATTTGCTAATTTTGCAATGTGATCGTTGAAAAATTGCAAATTCATCTCATAGGATTATTACCGGCTGAGTGGATAGAGTACCCACTCTCCACCCACCAGGATGCGGGTTCGAATCCCGCATTGGGCATGGATGTTTGTGATTATCTTTAGGTGAATTTCATTGCCAGGTATGAGACCGCCGCTCGCTAATTTGAGGCCTGAAGGGGCTTCAAAAATTTCCATGTTTGCAAGAGTGTAATTTTCCACGAGGATTCGATTCTTCGTTTAATATCCATCACAGTAATTTAGAGATCCATATTGTCACACCCTGTAACTAAATTGTCTATGTAAAAATAATTTTAAAAATGCAAAAAATATATATTGGCATATTCGTGGTCGGGAACAACATAAAATTGCGATGTTGAAAGGGACATTGATATGTGAGGAGATGGGAATAATTTTTCCTTTTTACAAGGCCTTGATAAGGCCACACTTGGACTTTTTGTGCACAGATTTGGTCTTCTGGGTTCGGATGGGATGTGGAAAGGACGCAAAGAAGAATTACCAGGATTATGACATGTGTATTGCAGACTCTGGTTAACAGGAGAAAGAGGGATGATATGATCGAAGTCTATAAAGTTTTGAAAGGGTGTTATAGGATATCGTCTGACATTTTTCGTGATATGGAAGGTGGGAGAGAATACAGGGGCATCTATGGAAGTTGAATTTGTTCAAAGTTAAGAAAGGGGTTACAAGAAAGAAGTTTTTCCTCTCACAGAGCAGTGAGTGAGTGGAATAGCTCGCCTTTAGGGATAGTGAGTGCATCTAGTGGGAATGAATTTAAGAAAAGGCGTGTGTTGGTGTGTGCGCGCGCTGTATGCCTCCCTCGATGAAGCCTTTACTACCTGGAGGTCTCAGATAATAATCATAATCCACATTAGCATCCTTGGGTATTTACCAACTCTTTGCAGTTGTCATTTCTTTTACTTTGGCAAGATATTTCACGAGATATGATGGACTACGCTTATTTCCATAATGTAGATAGTATTACTTGAAACCTGTCATCAATGTTAAATAAAAAGGGGAAGAGTTTTGTTATTGTTTCTAACCTTGTCAGGACTTGATGCTTCGTTTCCGCTATTCAGTGCCACTTCTGCGCTGGTGCAGTTTTTATTGTAATTTTAACTTGCCACATTTTTCTAATATTTTAATCCTGTCGACGTACAGAAGATTATTGCTACACAATTCATAAAAGACCCTAAGTTGAAAGCATATATATATATATGTGTGTGTGTGTGTGTGTGTTATATATGTTACATGTGTTATATATGTTATGGAAAACTATTTAAAACAATAAACCTACAAAGCTTACCATATGTAATAAGGTTTTTAAAATAAATTAATAATGTAATTTTCTTATTGGTATATTCAAATTCTTATAAATTATTTTTTAAAATCTTAAATTTGTAAAATTTTTAAGAATTTTTTTTTAAAATTTAGTTATAATTATTTTCTATTAATAATTTTTAATCTACTCATGGGTTATTTTGCATCTAATGAAAGTAAACTTTTGTTAAAAATAGAGCTATGAATGGTTTTTTTTAATTTTTGTGCCCCTTTAACGAAATATGCTTCACTGAATGAGGGGGAACCAACACAGGTTGATAAATGTCTTTTCTGAATAACTGTTTCCAAAGAAATTTTGAAATAATTAAGTATACGTTTAAAATAATGAAGGGCTTAAACTGAAACATATATAAGAAATTTAAAAAAATATGCTTTTTCTGGTTAAATACATCGAGTTTTGAATTATTACTGTAATATTATTATTATCAAGTATACCCACCAAAACTTGAATCAATGCAATGTTAATTATTATTATTTTTTATATCGAACATTGCTAAATTTATTCATTGCATCCTTAGCTCACCTCATTCTCATTGAAGAAAGCGCCTGGACTATCGTTTTTCCTAAGAAGACCTCATTTCAAGTGCTGAGAATTTTGTAAGTTCAATTTATTCTTTTATTATTCGAGAATGCATTTCGTAAGAGCAGCCACTAGCGTTTTCAGGATATAATCATAAAAATCTTTTATTTCCCATTCGTCAGAACTTTTCCCATCGAATCAAAATTGCATTTAATAACTCTTGAGCAAGATAAGATTAGATGATATCTATCAAATAAATAGACGTGTTGCTTCATCCTCATCGTGGCAACCAATCAGCTACCAGAAGCCGTTTTCAAAGTCGAAAAAGTCTTTAATTATAAACAAGAGAGAAGAAACATGCAATAAAGCAGCTTCTGAAGGAGGTCGTAGATAATTGATAACAAAAAAAAGTAACCATGTGGCGCCCCTCCTCGAGAATATTAATATTAGAGCTATTTTACAAGCGATTAGTGAAGATGTGAAAGAACCTGTAGTATTTCGTACAATGAAGGAACGCACTATCCAATAATAGATGGATAATATCCAAACCATATAATGTATAAAATCTATTATTTTTCATATTGCTAGCTTGAACCATGCACCCTTTCTAATCAGACAAATGACACGTAAAGAAAAAGGTCAAAACTTGGGCTCCTTTGTTGTCATGGGAACCACTGTATCATTTTCTATGATGTGAAAGACATTTATTTCGTAGACAGTGACAAGAAAAACTCACTTAACAATATCAGTTCTTTAATTATTAATTATTAACTATTAATGAATAAGAATTTCTATATCAAATCTTTCCGTATGTTATATGCAAGAAATCACGTGTCTGTAAGAGATGAGATCCGAAAATAAAGGGATCAGGTGCTAGTCCAACAAACTAGGACTATTTCCTTTCCCTCTCGATTATGAGGTGTAATGACCCAGAGAGAAACTGGATCCTTCTCCATAAATTTTCTTTCTGATCCCTTAAGCTCCCCTATAGTTTTTACGAAGACTCCTTTTAACCTTAGCTACAGACATTAACTTGTTTATACAAAACATGTTATGTAGGGAAATAGAACTTTGTTATTTAGTTAGCACGGTTATTTAAAATATATTATAACTAAATAACAGAAGTGATAGTGGGAAATATAAGTGCAGGAACAGTTGGATTGGATTGGTATGGATTTACGGCAGAAGCGACTCAGGCTAGGAGGCCAATATATTATGACTGTGATACTGCTGTGTTCTTATGGCCTTTTTGACTTTTGCGGGATGGAAAAACCCCGAAACTTTCGTATGACATTGACTAACTCTCCTTTAGTTGAAAAACACAGTGACAGGTAAGATATAAAGTAATTAAACAACATAACACGAAAGAAATAAATTCACGAACTCCTTTTTTGCGCTCCACAATGAGTTGGTAGAACGCTTTGAACCTTGATGTTTTGGAAATAGCTGCCAGAATGATTAGGCAAAAGGTGGCACAACAGAAATTCCACTATCTTGTGTCCCTATTACTTGGGATCGGGGATTACTGTTTGTTTAATGGCGAATGTTTGTCCATATCGAAGACTGATTAACTTGAGAACCGATAAAATTGGGTCAGGAAACAAAAATTTCTAGGCGATGACTAGAATTGAATTTATTTCTTCTGCTTCACTGAAGTTAACAAGAGGCTATACAGTCTCTCTCTCTCTCTCTCTCTCCCCCCCTGCAATATTATCCCTTAGACATAATAGAACATTACAAATTTTCTGAAACCCAACAGTCCGCTGGAGCTAATTATTCTCCACGATTGCTAAACTTCTAAAAGAAATGCCTCTAATGATACGTCGGGTTCTGCAGTACGAATAAAACAATTAGGATTGGAAATCATAATATAGGATTTTAAATAAACTATTTGGAATCCTTTATGGTGCCTTCTTGTGATGATCTCAAAAGTGTCAAGCATGAGTTTATGGTGTGTTCCTTTTAGCCGACGACCCCGGGTATATGTATTAAGGCATTTATAACCAGCAGAAAATGACCAGTTTGATGTTGGGTGTCCTGACGGCAAAAGAAAAGTGACTGATGATCCCTTGTTCTAAGTAAGTCGCATGCACTTTTTGATTGTTTATAGGATAGGAAACATTTCCGTATCACTGCAAGGATCGACAGCTTCAATAAAATTGTTTCATCATCTGTTTACAGTTAAAAATTGAAAGCATTTCCATCCTGCCCAACATAGATCATTTTAAATGTAAAAAGATATTTTGGGAGTTCATATCTTTCATCACCGGCCTGTGGAGTCTAAAAGTTGTGCTGAGGTTCAGAAGATAGCGAGAGAGGAAGAGAAACAGGTAGAGAGGATAGTAGTAGGTATTAAAGAGGCCTCAGTCGACCTGCTTGGCCACACTTAACCTGTTAACAGGTCTGGGCCAAGCAAATCTCCGACATCATCTCCCTACATCCGTTCTTACAGCTTTCGACGGTCGGCCATCTTTTCAGATGTCTGACCGACGAAAGAGGCAACAACAAATACAAAGAGAACACACCAATGAACAGAACTGGGATATAGCACGAGAAATTACCCGAACAGAAAAACCGAGTGAATTGCAAATTTAGACATGAAAGAGTGGGAGAAGAGCCTGGCCCGAGTGATACATCCCACAAGGAGCTGTACCGCCTCGCAGTAAGCCTTCGCTGCTCGGGTTCTCAGGTCTACCCCCTCCTATTAATCATCAAACCTATTGAAATCAGACCGAGAACTTTTTATTTTTCCGAGAGAGACTAGCGAATCTATATAAGGAAGCAACGGAGTTGTTAGCGTGTTAGGGCGAGGTTTACTTCTCCCTGCTTTCTATTTTTGTGGGTTTTCAGGATTTGATCGGCTACCTTTTCTTCCCCGGAGTAATCTAGCATACAAAGAGCTCTGAACAACGCTATTTCCACCTCTTCTTCTACGTCCAGAACTCCTTGTACCTGCTCGGGAGTTATTTGACTTATGTCCTCGATAAAGACGTTATCCCATTTTGCACTAACAACTTTGGACCCGTTTTTACCTGTAAGTAGGAGTTGGATATCCCCGAATGTTCCTATTGCTTTTTGTAATTTCCTCCCAAGCTCGGGGAATCCCTTTAAGACATGAAGTAATGTCGCGTTGGCTTTCGCGGAAGCGATCTCTGTGTCTTCTGATGTTGCCTTTTTTTGTTTCGTCTTTACCTGGACTTCCTGGTTTCGGTTTTCTGACATTAACTACTTCAAAAGATGACACCGTTGGTATCACTAATTACTATCTCAAGGTCGATTGGATACCGGTTTCTCCACCACTAACTAATTACTATCTTTTTTTTTTGTTGAATTTTTATATTATTTAATAGTCAATTTTTGATTGGTGTGGTTAAGATTTTTAAGTAATTTAAAAATGTTATTTAAATTAAAAAACTAAAATTTTAAATGTTGAATATAATTTCTTTTAACATAGGATTTTATATAACATATTCTAAAATTTGAGTTAAAACTAGTAAAACTAATAATCGCAGAGATTGCGTTGGATTTTATTGAATGGAGAGAGAGGCTTCGAAATATTATTTATCTAAAATTTCATGTTGTAAAAAAAAAATCCCTAATCCTTTTTTTACTCTAGACAGGGAATGAGTGTGGCATATTTTTTTTTTTCCATAGGATTTTAGTATCCGCTGCTTACCATTTTATGGACCCAATGCCTTCTGCATTCTTCTGAATTTCGGCATGCTAGGGAGGCGTTAGTAATCCTAATTAGTATTTATATGTACTCGTGCGCGTGTTCTGTTGTCGACTTTGCTCAATTGAAGAATAAAAAAAAACACTATATGCTTCTCCCAAAGATCGACTAACTCTGAAATAAGTTGAAAACATGCCTAGAAAAAAAACATCCTCTAGCCAATGACTAAAATCGAACATACAATAGTCCTAAAATCTATCACCATAATTATCACAAAGCCAAGCAGATTTAGATGATGAATTGCAAAGTTGTTTTGGGAAGAGAAGCACAACTGATAGGTTGGGGACCAACAAAGGATCTGATAAGTTCACTTTCCGGAAAAGAAAACACGATGAAATGAAACTCTAGGTCCCAGAGGGAGAGGAATAGACAAAGAAAGCGAAAGAAAAAAAAGCAATAACACAAGTCTTTCTGGAAAAGTAGATAAGATAAATGACCTATTTTCAAAAGTAATTTACAACACGAAACTATACTTACAGATTTCGAAGACCTCGTAGATTTTTAAAGCCATTCTTGTGTATGAAATTCACTTTAGATGTTGTTAGGATCCTGAAAAATAAGAAAAAAAAATGGAAGTTTCTGATTATTATTTATAAACTGTCCAAAACAAGAATGCAAGTAAGAAAATTTATTTAAAAAATAATTGCCTCTGTACATAAAATATTAAAAAAAAAGTTTTTTTTATGAATATTTCTTGAAACTTCTTGTAGTTTTCAGAGTAATAGCTACACCATTTTATAATTAAATTAATAAAAATTGAAATAATAAACGAATAAGTAAATTTTGAAAAATTCAAATGGTGTGGTCTTCAGTTCTTGAGGATGCTCTTTTAACTTATAGTTTCTTATCTTATTTTCGATTAAATTGCTTATGACAGCAAATTTAAATTGGGTCCTTTAAATTTACATAGAACCCAATTTAAATAAAATATTTAAAAAATGCATACGAGTAATTGTGAAGACGTAGTAAATTCTTTATAAACTCTTGAGATAATGCACTGCAATTTAGTGGAAAGAAACAACATATTGGTTCTATATAAAGCATTTCTCTCTCCAAAGTTAGCTAATTGTAAATTATAATCAATTGTAGTTTATAATAAAAGAAGTAAAATAATATTTTTAAATGAATACTTCTAATTAAATTTAACTAAATACAATAATTTGTTTTGTAAATAAAGTAGCAACAATTTATTATTTTTTTAAACTATAAAACAGAATTTCAAAGTCTAGGTTAAGTAAAACGTACTTGCCTTGTGGATCAAATGGGTATAAATGAAAAAACACCGAACATGATCTTTTTTGTGAAGCGTATGATGCATCAAACTAGCACTCAAATAATGTTCCCTGAGTAGAAGGCCCGATGAAAACATTGTAATTTGTCACTGGGTCCTCTCATCCCCCACTGAACATACCTTGGCTACTAATTCTTATCTGGGAATTGTTTCGGACAGGTATTGCCTTAGCTGGTAACAATTTGGGTGGCCTATGGATCCGGATACATCCAGTAAGACAACACCCTATATCACGAAGTTGTTATTGTGTAATTATGGTTAAAATAGCATATTCAAGCATTACGTGTGCTCCGCTAGATAATTCTTCTGATTTGAATCCCACAGAACATTTATAGCATCATATGGAAAGTATCATTCCTTGGTCGATACCGGTGACGTGCTCGATCATTGACCTCGTGGACGTTATTTTATTTAGTTGGTCCAGAATACGCCAGGACATCTTCCTTAGTCTATAAATGAGACGAGCGCAAGCGGCCATCTCGGCCAAAGGAGGCCTAAAAGAGTGTAATTGGGCTTTTATGACTTTTGTTAATGGAATATTAACTGTAGCTAGGATCTAAGTGCATTGTTATACTATTATTGATCCCAGTGTGTTGATATGAGAAGTCGATTGTAGGTTCAGTATTGTACAGTGTGTAAAACAGACGAAACAGTCAAATAGCAGAGCTTCGAATAGTGCAATATTTGATCTCTAACTTTGTCCAATGTTCTGATGCTTCTTTGCATCAGTGGAAAAACCATAGCAGTCGATCTCATAGAATTCCGTTGCTCTCAAAGAGGGGAGGAGTGACAGTGAGATGTTACTCTCTCTTAAGTAGATATACCTAATTAACTGGCTACTTCGTGCATAGTAGAGTTGAAAAATAGGAACCAAAACCGATAACCAATAAGAAAGTAGTTAAAACCAGTGATGAATATGCTGTAAGTTATCAATCTGGTTTGAGACAACATATTATTGGCTTTAATTCCAATAATATTTTATGAAAGCCATAAAATGCATTGTTATAACCAAATTTTCGGTTTAGCGAAACAACTGAGTTTAAAATAATGAAGGACTTAAACTGAAACGTATTTTTTTTTTTAAGAAAAAAAAAGATGGATAACTATTCAAGGAACGTCTTTTTCAACTTGATGCGAGTGTATATCACATACACACTTCACCTCGATTGCTAATAAATACCTCCGCCCACAGGCTATTCCTCAAGTCCTTAACTCACGCAAATGTGCTATTTTTGCCTCTAAAGCTCACACGTGTTTTGTATCAGATCAGTATGTCGACAACGAAGGCTTATGTAGGCTATTCACAAACAATGCTTGGTGAAGTCGATCTTGCTCAAGGTGAAGGTCACCACGACTAATGTACCAGAGAAAATCCAGATAACGGAACGGTGGAGAATCATTCAGAAGCTTAAGATTGTGAGTGCCTGGCTTGAAGCCCAACTTACAAGATGATGTGAAATTTTCAAAGCTCCCAGTATGGGAGCGTGTCAGGACAAAATTACACAAAGAAAAAAGTACAAATAGATAAAATTACACTAAGAAAAAAATTAAAAGGAAAAAATACACATGTAAGAAATTACACAAAATAAAATTTACCAAAAATTGTACAAAATTTATAACCAGCAAGGGGTAAGTTACTAGTGCAGATTAGGGAGGTGGTTGAGTTGGAAACTCAAAATGATGTGGTGATTAGCTACCCTAATTAGTACTTACCTAAGATTTACAAGGAATAATTTCCTAAGGTAAAACCAATCGACAATTTTTAATCACCATGAACTGCTCAAGAATTTCTAAGATTTGTTTGGGTGAAGGTATATAAGTAAATATTTTTCTTACATTTTTCAGTTCTAGTTTAGTGACTCGTAATACAACTAGTGTATAACGTGCAAGTTAATAAATTTCGTGATTAATTTTTTTAAATTAATTTTTAATTTACCCATGGCTGATTTTGAGTACGGCCTTAGTAATAAAGGTGGTCAAATTATAATTTACAAAGAATTCGAGTTTGTTCGTCACCGTGAAACTGCTATCGGAACTATTCATTGGCGTTGTGCAAAGTTTAGAACTTTACATTGTCGATCGCTGCTCCATACCAGAGACAACAAGATTATCCGTGAGTCTTCAGAACACCGTCATGTTAATAGGACTTTTGAATCTGAAGCTCATCAACTTGCAAATCAAATGAAAAGAAAAATGTCGAATCCAGGCGCAACGGCTCGTGCAATTATAGCTAACAGTTTAGTGACTGTATCAGACGGATTAAAAATGTGTCTACCGTAGAAGAGCTCCATGACGAGGCGATTAAATAGATCCAAAACTAAAACAATCGGAAACGTTCCGTCAAATCCAGATAATAAAACTTTTGAAATACCAGAGAAGTACTCTAAATGGATTGTTAATGATTCCTGGGCAGAAGATCCAGAACGTATAATACTAATTGGTCACAAGACTCTTCTAGATCAACTTGTAGTTAACGATTTTTAACTAGCAGATGGTACATTTAAAGTGGTTCCAGAAATATATTATCAGTTATACAGTATCCATGTCCAATATGATTTTCAGGCTCGGTTTTCCTTGTCTACTGGCTCTTCTGCCAGGGAAAAAGGACGAAATATACTTGAAGATGCTGAATATGTTACTGGAGAAACTTCCTCAAGCTCGACCACGAAAAATTTTGACCGATTTTGAAACAGCAGCAATGAATGCTTTCCGTACCGTGTTTGAAAACATCGAAATTGGTGGCTGCGTTTTCCACTTATCACAATCTATTATACGCAAAGTAAATGAATGTGGACTAAAATCTCTATATGACTCCAATCACTCATTTGCAGTAGTACACATTAAAATGTTACAATCACTTGCATTTTTACCAGAAGAAGAAGTGTTAGAAACATTTTTAGAAGTTGCTGATCTGTTCTCTAATTTAGACGAATATAATGAACAAATCGAGCAAGTTCTCCTTTACTTCGAATATACATATATTCGAGGTCGACAGCTCAGGAACGGCACTTATGGACAATCTCTATTCAATATTTCTACTTGGAACCATAGACACTCTGCAGCCAACTGTATAGTTAGAACTACAAATTGTATCGAAGGATCCAGATTACTATGGACTTGAGTCTCTCTTTCAGTGTTCCCATCCAACTGTTTGGAAATTTTTGGATAACACTGTTAAAGAATTATCTTTACAACATACAAACTATTCGCAGCATTTAACTGGTCAACGAAACCCAGGACGTCGTAGGTACATTTCGTTAAAACAACGTATTTCAAATATTGTAAAAAATTACGACTCTAATAGACGATTGGATTTTTTACGTTGTATAGCTTATATGACTTAGTGTTTGTTTTTTTATTATTTTTTAAAATAAAAGTAATTTTTGCAATATTAAGAAAGTTTATGTGTTTAATTTGACAACAAAATACCAATAATATTTTAATCGAATTAAAGTCAACAGGTAGGTCTTATAAAGTATTACAAAAGTATCGGAACTCTTATCTGAAAATAAATATGAAATTCATCATAAAAATTTAAAAACTCTAAAGTAAAAAACCTCGGTGTGAATATTCAAATTTGTGTAATTTTTTCTGAGTGTATTTTTATCTATATGTAATTTCATCCTTGTGTAATTTCTTCCCTGTGTAATTTCTTCCTAGTGTAATTTTATCCCGTGTAATTTTGACATGTAACCGTGTGTGAGTACGTTGGCACGTCAGCAGATGAATCTACTTACTCAATGATAGTGTTGTAGCTTCAGAGTTAATTGATATCATTTATCTCGACATTTAACGCTTATGATTTAGGTAATGCGGGTAATATTGGAGTAGAATTATTAGATTAAAATCGAGTTGTCATTTTTCAGTTGAGGTTGTCACATGGTTAAAGTATGTTGTGACGTCATGAAGCCATTCGCCACAGATTATGAATTATTCATCCCAGTAGAATAGCGAGTGGTTTATGTCAACGAGAGCTTCTTGTGACAGCGTTAAAGGCCACAAGTTTATACCTTTAACAGGTGAACCATAAGTTAGGTTTCTATCTACGGTGAAAAATTTATATATATTCGGTCTAGGCAACATCTGTTTAATATGACTTTGCCTTTGAAGATTTTTAAGGGTTCGGTAATGCTTTTTTGTTGGTTTTAAAAAAAATTCTGTTTGCTACAGTTGTACCTTTCCGGGTAGTTCTGACCTCTGATTAACGTCAGTTTTTTTTGTTTTTTTATTTTTATTTTTAAATTGGTTTTCCCAACACTACGAACAGATTAGCAATTGCAGTAATTTTATGTTACTTCTTTATTGATTCAATATATTGACAATGTTTTTCCTTTTCTTGTAGAGTTTAGAATGTCGTTAAATTTCCTTAAGTTGCTGTTGAGCACTAAAATCCTTGATGTGTTTTCGTTATTCGGCTTAGGTGTAATCTTAACCAAAAATTATGTGAATTGAACGATTGTATTAGTACATTAACGTGAATAATATTGTGATTTTTGAACTTCTATAATTACTCACGTACACTCGCAGTGATGCCAGTTTCCTTCCCCTCAACCCCCTTTTGCATTGAATGTAAACCTTTTTTACTTGGTTTGTTCGTGGTTTGCGGACCGTATGACGAAACAAATCCTGTGTATGCGCCAGAAAATGTACCTCAAGGACTGGATATTAGAACCATCCGTATGCGTGTGAGAATGGCATACTTAAAAGAGATGGGTAGCCTTAATAAGGACCGATATCAATCTGTGTGTTTGTGTGTGTGAGAAAGCGAGAGACTCAGGTAAGATAAAAACATTAAGCCTTGCTCTTCCCATAAATGAATATCATATTACATGTATAAAACATAGACGGGTGAAACTCTGTCGCTTTAATAGAAAGCAAGTTCTATTTTTAGCAGAATATTAGTAGGAATAACTGCATTTTATTAATAAAAAATCATTTATACTAAAAAAAGGAGGGAATGATTTTTATGATACAATGACGCATTTTGGTTAAATTAAGTTATTTTAAATATTGTAATTATTACTCAAGTTCTTGATAATCAAAATATTTTTTTCGTTGAACATATTTTTTTTTCTGCAGAAAAGGGGGGTATGGGATTTATTTGTCCAGACGTCGCGTCCTATATATTTTGTCTCTTGTCGTTAAAGTTTTGAGTTCTAGAATCGGAACTATTATGTACTCAGAACCGCTGTGAGATATAGTATTTTAGAAGTTCGTTCAGTCCTGCTTACTGCTTGACAGAGAACTTATACAAAAACTATATAAGTATTGTTTTTGCGTCATGAGTCCCCCCCCTCCGAAAGAGTATATACGTGTTTTGAACTCCGCATCTAAAGAACGAATGCTGATTCACGCATTCAGGAATTACTCCATTTTTTTTTTCAGTGAATCCCCCCCCCCCCAAGAGAGGTGGAATAACTACAAAAAGCAACTCTCACACCAATCGACCAAAAAAACAGTTGCCCCCCCCCCCTAAAGCCATTCACATACATTGATTCCCGCAGTAGGGGTTCAAATCTGCATCTTGTTGATTCGCCAGTACAATATCATCCATCGGCCAGCACGTGTTGGATGTCAAAGATCAGGGGCGTCATGCTACGTTAGAAAAAGCTAGTTCCTAATATCGTCAAGAACTGAACAAATGAGTCTCATTGGCTGAGTTAATCAGATGTTTATCATTAGTTTTAATCGATTGAACCCACATTTTTTTTTTTTAATTTTGTTACTTTGAATCGAACAAAAAGCATAACCATTAATAGGGGTTGTCAAGTAAATTTTTGCCCGTTTTAGTGTTTACTGATAGTAAGAAATCGGAGTTAAGCACTCAAACCAAGTGCTCTTGGCATGAAAACTCGACAAGCGGTAAATGACAGTTTTTATTATGACTTTCCGATTTTCAATTTCCTGCCTCGCATACCAAAATCTTCTTATATTTTGCGCTTAATGATTGGCTCAGATTCAACATATTTTTCCTTGAAGTTTTAGGATTCCTTTTACGGTATACAATTGCTCTGTAGTTCCGGGTTATGTTTTGAGTAAGCTAGATGTTACAATTGTTTTCGTTTAGCTTCATTGCTGTATGACATTCCTCTACGCTCGTCCTGTGGTCGATTAACTTTATGAAAGGCTGAAGGATTGATTATTTTATTGGTTCATTCATTTCGGTCCGAGACATCGGAACTTAAATAGTTTAGCACGTCACTTCCTGTTTTAAAACGGAGGGGACCTACAACTTCCGGAAGTAAACGTTCTCTTTAATCTTCATGCATAAGGGCCTCATATGAGGAGATCATTTTTAACATATACAGGACACAAATTTAGCAGAATTAATGATTTTATGGTAATACTGTAAGGCTTAAATGGTACTGTATGATCATTATAATTTTTTATAAATGAATATAAAAATTCATGCACGAGAGGGTTAAAGTGTTTGAGAATGTTTCTTTCATGTGAATTTAATAAGATCATTACGTGAGTGTTGATTTTATATAAACCAATCGGAACATATCACAAATCAACTAGTTTTCTAACGAAGTCCTGTATAAAGTGGATAAAATGAATAAAATAAATATGAAGTAGAAATCTCTCAAGCAGTGTTTAAATATTTAATGTCCTTAAGAACATTCCCTTACATCGCTTTACTAGTAAATACACTTAATAACCATTCTCTAAGAAATATGTTTACCAGTATTGAATCTTTACTACACGATAAATCAAATTTCAGTATAAACAAGCTAAAAACCACTTAATTCTGATAGAGGAGGGGGGGGGGGAGAAGATATAAGAATCTGTTGATTTCTGCTGTTCTCCAAGAAAATATTTTTCAGAATTTCAATTGAATATTTTTATATTCATTTATAAAATCTACGTATTTCTTTATATAGACAATTTTTGGAATGGAAAACATTTACTTACAAAAAAAAAAAAATCATTAAACCTTAATGCATTGCATATCTACGAATGCACTTAAAGATTGGTAGATATTGCATATCTACTAATGCACTTATCGATATAAGTAAATATAATAAGCAAAAAATTCTTAAAAATACTTACAGGGTTTCTAAGTGCTGAAGCAGTGGAAAATGATCAATGGAAATGATATGAATGTTGTTACCAGACAGATCCCTGTAAGGATAAAAATACAAACTCAGTATAGGATTATATTGAAAAACTTATTGTTGAGTTTTATTATATTATTATGTAAAATACATTTAACTGATTCGATTGATTGGAAGGATATAATGTGCTGCGCACCTATATAGAAAAATGCACTTAGAGATTTTCAAAACATTATTTGAAACTGACGGAATAAAAAATAAAATTTTTGTGAAATCTACGTATTTCTTTATATATACAATTTTTGGAATGGAAAACATTTGACACCAGGTGGCGTACTGTCTCTGTCTACGTTATCAAGATGGCGTGAAAAATATACAATAGCGATTTCTTTATCGCAAGTCATTGAATGATTTTTTTTTTTTTTTTACACATAAAAGTATTTCCGATAAAAGATTAGTATTTTCATAATGCCTGAGAAATGAGAATCAACGTTCTCAGTTCTTGAATTTGAGGAATATCTTTCGACTGCGGTCACACAAAAATTTCCCTATCATGATATTTTTTTAAGAAACTTTATTCAGTTGTCCAGAGTTTGAAGAATTTGGATCACATGTACATTTACTCAATAATATAACACTTAACTCTAATGACCGATGTCTCAAAACAGTTACATATCCTGTTTTCGAAAAAAAAAATTTAAAGTATCTTCAATAAATTAATAACTTGACCTCAACACGTTTCTCATATTTCGATCTTTTTATGATATAAATAAAAGTAAGTGAATAATTTTTCATAAATTAAAATGTCTGATGCTGTTATCAAAGGTTTGCATTTTCTAAAATTTTAAATATAGCTTTCTTCCATATAAATTCATTCACTCAATTAATACACTATTTTTTTCTATATATATGTATGATATTCATGGTATTCGTGGAGTGCGGATGGAGATTATTAGATTTTTAATAATTAATAAGATAACTGGCGCTTGTTCGATTACGATTAGAAGGTTTGTTTCCCTTCATAGGACGTGATAATCTTTCGCCCTTTGAGCAACTTGTAGTATCTGTTCTTAACCGTTAATATCGGTACGAGTCCCATCTGGGTTCACGATATTTAAACGCAAATTTACAGATCTTCCTAAACCCCGGACCGGGGAAATATCAAACACTTGGTAGTGGTGGGAATAGCCTAAACCCCCCCCCCCCCCTCACCAGCTATGGCTTTGCCGCGTACGCGGACACTCGGAATAGAAGTTGAAGCCGACCTACAATCTCGATGTTTGGCCAAAGCCCTCATCCAAAGCGTCGGTGCTGATCAGATTTTCGGGTTTACTCCGTTCGGTGGTGGCCGTTTTCAAGTTGTTCGAAATGTACAAACGAGAGATAAGCTACTCGGAGGATTTGAATGTAATGGGAAAACAATAGTCCCATTTCTGGTAGGAAGCATCACCAAAGTACTTAGAATCCCCAGATTCCCTTTGGAATATATCGAAACTGATATAAAAATTATTCGGAAAATGGGACGTTCTACGTCTACGTAATGTAGAAATCCTAAATGATGCAGACAACCCGGAATGGAAGTCGGGCGAGGTCATTATCTCCCTGGAGATGAAAACGCCCATTCCCAACTTTGTTGTTATCGGATCCGCCAGAGTAATGATTAACTACCCTGGCGTAAAAAAACAGTGTTTCAGATGTGGTGCCTTCACTCACCTTGGGGCAGACTGTCCTAGAGTTAAGTGCAAAAACTGCCTCAAAGCAGGCCACAATGAAGAAAAATGTGAGGCAGCTTGCCTGAAATGCGGGGTCATTGACCACAAAGTGGACACATGCCCATCAAGAACCCTGGCAGAGAGGATGGGAGGTGCAATCACACCTGCAACTGCACCAAGCAATGGAAATGGCACAGCACAGGAAGCATCTCCACCTTTAAAGGCCACTCCTGATGCTACAGAAAGCCACCCCTCCACCTCTAAGACAACCAAGAAAAACCGTAAGGGGAAAAAAAATTTCCACAACAGAAACGAGCAGTAAAAACCACACAGAAGAAACAGTCGATATAACTACAGTAGAAGAAAGAGAAGTTACAAATACTAATATAGATATAGCCAAGGAAGTAGAAAAGATGGAGGCAGATACCAACATTTCCAAGCGGCCATTAAGCCCGCAAGAAGAAGAGTTGATAACACCAAAAACAGCTAAAGTATCTGAGACCGCCCACCCAGAAGTCCCTCATGCAAAAGCAGGGGAGACTCTAAGCCATCTTATTAGAGGTATCCCTGGGGTGGCGGATAAATTCAAAGAAGCGATGGCAAAATTAGGAGAACCTGAACTCCTCCTTACAGGGAAGCATGGACCTGATGTTTTCAGTGCAAAATGGGGTGACCTTTTCGTGGATGACATCAGCAAAATAAGCCCTGATCAAGTAGAGGTAGCTATGGATTAAATGAGGAGGCAGTTTCGGCGTTTTTTATAGCTCTCTGCAAACTGGACATGGTCAAGGGAAGTGAAGTGGCCAAGAGAATATTAACAGCCCACAACAAAAGAAAGACACAATAACCACCTTGTGGGTTTTCTGTACTCATCTTCACTGGTTTTTAGATCCCACAGGTGGGGGAGGACCTGAGAACCCTAGCGGCGAAGGCTTACAGCGAGATGGTGCAGTTCCTTGTGAGCTGCATCACTGGGGCCAGATCCTTCCTCCACCTCTAAATTTAGTTTTCCATTCCTTTGGCTTTCTCGATACTTATGTTACACTTTCTGTTTGTTACATGTTTTCCTTTTCAGGATTTTTCCTTTTTCTAAAGTGAAAAATCAACGACCGTTTTAGAATCGCCCCTGGGGGGCAAACAGCTAAAACAGGTCAACTGAGGCCTCTTTTACCTACTCTACTACTATGAACTCTATCTTTACTTCCTCTCCTACTATCCACTGACTCTCAGCCTATCTTACTCTACAGGCCAATGATGAAATTTGTTGAACTCACAAAATATATATACTTGAATATTGTGTATTTTGAGAAAAAGGCCTGTCTGGTCGAGTTATTTTCGCTTCACATTCATGTGCAATGAATCCCATTATAACTAAATTGCAGATAATGCAACAAGGATATGTTTTATTCGCGGTAAGTCAAATAATTTAAACAATTTAAAGTGGATTACTGACGATAGTTGAAATACTTCAGTTTTTGTTCATTGAACGAAAGGTTAATTTAGATATTTTTTTTCCATTTTTACTCAAATCGAAATGCAATTTTAAAACATGGCTTGAACTCTTAAAGGGACGAGTATTCTATTTCACTCTGTTTAACTGAAAATTATTAATAACTTTAAAAACATCACTCTTCTAAATCTCCACGTGTGTTCCTTAATAGCTTGGAATCCTTATAAAAGGATTTTTATTAAAACCCTTTTATAAGCTTTTTAATAATAAAATTAAAAATAATAAATTAATAATAATATATTTACAATTAATGCTTACAGTTCTTTTACTTCAGAGGGTAAACCTGTAGGTGGATTTTCCAGTTCTTTATGGTTACAAAATAAGTTAGAACTTGAGCATGTACAGTCGGGTGGAATTCTGGGTAGCTCTGAAATTAACCAATCAAATATTAGGCGGGAAAGAACACAAAATTAGCTCATCTTATTTCTAATGAGATTACTTTTTATTAATCATTAATACAACGAACATATCGTTATATACTGAATTATATTAAACATTAAAATTATAATAAAGTAAATCTATTGCTATCATAAAAATAAAGTTTTTATTTAACTTTTACTTTCACTTTAACGTTTTTACTTTGGATGCAAAGATGGAGATAGAGACCAATCCTTAGTTACCCATATATGTTGCAGAAGGTTTGCCCTTTGTTTAAGATAGTTAACGGGTGCAGCATTCATCAAAGACATTTACTGCGCTCGCTGTCTATATTATTACGCCAACAGATACGCTACAGAATACAACACACTGTAAACATTGTTTTAAAAATTAAAAAAAAAAATAATAATAATTCTTACCACAAGTTTGAACTTTTTTTTCCCGATCTTCATCTGGTCGCTTGCGAAATAGACTATTCCAAAATTCCTTTCTGGTTTTATCCTCTACGAAAAAAAAGAAAACAGATTACTAGATCCTTCTGATACTTCTTACCAATATTGAATTTGTATGCAATTTCATATAACTCGATCATAAAGAAATGCATATTTTATTTCTAAAATATAGAGTTTAAATTATTTAATTTGAATAAAATAAATTAAAAATGCGTAGGGTGTTATAGATCCAATCATATTTTATAGCTAAATATAGAAAAAAACTAAAAATTTTCGAAATTTACTACCAGAGAAAGCTTATGAGAATATAATCTTGAGCATTGGAGTTGCCTTGGTTTACGCAATTTAAAGCACAAGTCTTGCCCAGGAGCCCGTATGATGGCCTTTTATTGGGACTTGAATTAATTTTCATTGGCTTGAGAGTTGTTTCGAAATTGTTACGCTTTTTTCTAAATTTCGGCTATAAAATATTATTGTATTTATAATATCATCTATTTTAGTAATTTTTTTATAATTTGATTGCAAATTTTCTTGCTTGAAGAACGTATTTTCTCTGTCCACATAGGCAAACAAACATCTCAATACTAAAATTTACAGATAGCGGAATGACAATAATTATTTTATTCATACGCATCATCGTACATCACGGATGAAGGCCACTGTAGTTCTGACGGGGCGTTCAATGTCCAAATGCGAGTAATGTCCTCTATATCCGCTTGATTAGATTAATACCGAAACGGACAAACACTAAACCCATCATAACTGATTACTAAAATGAAACGGTAATTATGTATCTGCTAAAAACAAGAGAACGGTGTTATTGCGAAATCGTGCTGGCGAAATGCAATTCCAGATAGTGTTGCCATGGTAACGTTCAAAAGCTTTTAATCAGCGTAGGAGATTAGCTGACGTGTTTGGCAGTTTTCAGTTACATTCACATTTCGAGTACAGTGCTCTGCAATGAGTCGATTTAACTACTTTATTTTTACCAGCGAAACCTTCAACTATTCAAGCAAAGGTTATTTGATGTTGTTTATGTTATGCAGAACAGAGAAGGTCGTCTACCAAAGACATCCCTTTCCTGTATAATTCACATGTCAGTTTATTTTATTCGATGACACTAATGTTCTAACATCACTCAAAGCCGTTGGTAATATTAGTACAAGGTAGCATGCAAAACACACACACACGAAAACGATAATATGCTAATATTGATTTATTTAGAATAAATTAATCCACTCTTAGGAGGGTCTATATGCGTGCTGATTGTAGAATTAATAAAGAATATGAAATAGTTTTGTGGTATGGAAAAATAGGTTAAAGATAAATAAGTAAAAATATGCACATTAGGACCTGTTTATCCGCCTCATTTAGTTTCAATATACCTGAATGAAAAATGCCTTTTTAATATTTTAAAATTCACGTTCGTGACCCTTTCCTTTCATCTTTTCTGTCTACTAGTACGGGTGGGGTCACGGCATTTTAATGAAACGGGGATGCATCAGAGGGGTGCTATACTTGCATTAAAATGCCTATTTTATGCTCATAGACGCGCGCGCGCGCGTGTGTGTGTGTTAACAGTTTGCCTGTTTTAAGGGATGAAAAACCCGAGTTTTCAGGAGAAAAAACCTGCTCCCCTAATTCTTGATACTCAACGTTTTTTGCAAATAGCATTAATAGACTGAAAGTCCATATTTGCCAAAATTTGACATATCCTATCCTAGGTTGAGAAAAAACCTGGATTCGAATCCTGTTTCTGACGAGAAAAACCTTTATCAATTCTTTTCGGTTGAAGATGAGTTAAGTCTTATACGAATACTGAAGGGTATTTCCTCCCAAATTCGGTGTTGCCTGTTTGTCTGTCTGTTTATTCGGAATGAATAGCCGATCTCATAGGTTTTTTGACTTCAGAGCCTTAGTTGCCTGGGTCATAATTCAATCCAGACATATTTACGTAACGTGAGCATGTCTACTGCTTTCAGTTACTAATAATAAATACAGCAATTTAGCTTCGCCTATCGGCTTTCTAATATTTCATTACCACGAGACTGAAACTCCGATGAAAAAAAATTAATTATTTTCAGTAGTAAGGAAGGTCAATGTATTTAAGAAACCTTTAGAATTTGAGTCTCATGTGTTATCGTCCACGTGTGTCGGTTTCTTTAGACTCCCCGGTATCCCATTTCATAGGACTTAGTTAATGATAATAGTCTCTAATGAACTCTGAATAACAGACTCTTAGGGTGTACAGTAACAGTAAAACTGATAAACAACTAAAATTAATGATCGAAATGTAACGTTGGTTTACTATGCTTTAACATATTTTCAGCTTCCATTTTATCATACGGTTGTTATGACATCGGATGCATCCCTTTTGTTGTTACCGTCATTGAATAAATCTTGGGGTACGTCATGTTTTGTATATCTTTCCAAGTTTTGTTTTATATTTAATGTTATATGAAGGTGAGAGAGATGCATAAAGTTCCTGCACGAGTGTTTGGATATATTTTGTCTGTGTTATTATTAATCATGCAAACAGTATTGTCTTTTATAAATTTAGAATAATCTCTTTCTTTGTGTAACCATATCGACTTCAAAATAGAAATATTTTTCTTTGATGTCATGTTCGGTCTTACTAGATATTTACATATATATAGCGTTATTACCATGAGAAACAGCACTTTTCAAAGGAACTACGTTAGGAGTTACTGTTTCTTTGACGTATTTTATCAAAAAAAAAAAAAAAAAACATGCATGTTTGCAAAATTTTTTCAAATCTAGTTTCACTCAAATACCATATAATTTTTTTTTTATTATTTTAAAACTATTAATCATGAATTAGGTGTTATTATCGGATATAACTTTTTCTTTTGCGGGAGTTATAATGATTTTATGTAACTTAACGAATTGATAGCAATACACATTTAAATGTATCGAATGTAGATGTACCACACAAACTATCCAAACATATTTTCTCCAAATTATCTTTAAGATATCTTTTGGATTAGTGAAAAGAAATTTCTGTCTTTCGTTTTTAAAAAATATATAATGTCGACATCAACAAATCTTATTTGTTGCACTCTCTTGAAATTCAAATAGGCCATTATGATATCAATGAAAATGCAATTAGTTACGAAACTAAATGAGAAATTTATTAGAAGAATAAACTCTTCAAATAGCTTTCAATCTAAGCCTCTTTCTATAAATAACCCCTTCTGAAATGATTATATTGATCTTCCTTCGTGTTTTGGGAAACCCATTCCCTTAGGACTCTCATGTCATTAAATTGACAATTAACGGATCCTTTTACGGCAACAATGACCCACACATCGATCGCATTGATCTATTTTGTACGTCTCCAGCTTAGACTGTTCTTCACGTGGATGTGGCCTTTACAATAAACGTTAGATAATATCAAACCATGTTTTTATACAACGATGATAGGCACAGCATCAAGAATGACACGGCAGTAATGCGAGTCACCGCCGTCTGTCAAATTGAAAAGAAATACGATCGAATTTCTCCAACTCGACACTTGTGTTGAGACTGCCAGCTGCTTTGCACTTGATTAATGTAGAGTTGAAGTTAAAAATCTCAACGAATCCATTTGGTGTCTTCGAACAGTTGATTGCAGTTCAGAATGACAGGCGACAGTGCGCAATGGCTAGACTGCCGCCGTTTTTAATTGGTTCTTCGAAAGTCAAGTAAAACATTTAAATTTAAAATAAAAGCCAAAAAATAATAATAATATTCTTATAAAAAAAGAGATGCATGTCTATTTTAAAAAGAAATTTATAAAATTTTGGATAAATCATTATTTTTAATACATTTTGAAAAATTACCATTTTATTTAAATAATAATAAAAGTATATCAATTACCAAGTAAGGTACGGTGAGAGGTTGAGTGGTGTGAGGAATGTTCTCAATCCAATACCCTTGGAGGGTAATGGATGGCAATGCTGTAGCCAGTGAAGTTCTAACTGAGGCTCGGCTATTGCTTGTTACCCTCCTGCCATGATCAGAGCTTTAATTGCTCAATACCACCTTATCCCTACACTGTCCTCTACAGATAACGGGGAATATGAAAAGCATTCTTGCTTCGCCCCTTTAAGCCAGTCCTTAAGTCCTTATTATAAGGACGGTGAGAGGTTAGATAATGGATAGTACTCAAGGTTATATCAACATATCTGGTAATGGCGGTTGCCAAGTGTTTATGTTTATATATGTGATCAGTGATTTAAATAGTTGTTATGATGAGAAACTTTGGTTTTGTAGTTTAGCTGCTAGATTAACTAGCTGAGACGTGTTTAAAGTCATTAAATTGCGGATTATACTGTATTCAAGAACATCAGCGAAGGTAAGTGGACTCTAATTGCAACGAAGGCGATTCGTTAGGCCTAACAGCTAGCCATTAGAATCGCCATTGTTAGTATCTATTTCAGATCCATTTACTTGCGTTTATACGCAAACTGTTAGTGATGAATGTGTTAGATTTGGACGCCCTCACAGATTCGCTGGATGAAGAGCCAGCGCTCATACTTGGAAATAAACTGCAAAGGAAATTTAAGCTCAAATGGCCATCAAACTTGATAGATCCTGATATCATTATAGACTCTCTAGATAAAGGACTGGCTTTCAGCTTCGTAAAGAAACTCCTTAAGAAGTTCGAGCTTGAATGGCCCGGCTTCCTGAATCTTTACTCTTTACCCGAAACTGATGAAGATCAAAATGAAGACGTTCCTCAAATGGAGGAAAAACTAAGTCCAATTATCTCTGACTCTACTCATTCAGATCAAGAAGAGAGGCACGCGCGTAAAAAACGCAAAACTCTCGCCTCGGAGTCAGCAAACGAAAATGGCATGGATGAAGATGCCCCCAACACAGATTCCTCTGCCTCCACCAATGAAAAGGTGCCTCCAGTCATTCTTAGGGAAAAGCAGAGATGGACAGCCTTAAGAACCACCATGGCCAACCTGCAGATAAATTACTCCACTGCCAAGAACACAGAGGAGGGCATCAAAATTCAGCCCACTACAGTGTCTGACTACAGAAATCTAACCAAGGAGTTGGACACAAGAGGTATACAATATAATACCTTCACACTTACCTCGGAGAAAAATTTTAAAGTGGTACTCCGAGGAGTACCTGAAGACACTGAAACAGCTGAAACAGCTGCTGACCTCAACATGCAAGATCTGCCTCCCATCAAATTCAGTAGAATGTACAGATCTAACAAGACCCCTATGCCTCTGCTATTGGTGGAAATACACAACATCTATGAAGATATTTATAACTTGAAGACAATCTGTGGGCTTAAGGTCTCACCAGAGCCACTTAGCAAGAGGGCCTCTTCTGGGCAGTGCCATAGATGCCAAAAATTTGGTCATGCCCAGAAGTTGTGCAAAGCTCAATACAGATATCTGAAATGTGGTGACACCCACCCCACATATACCTGCTCCAAGCCAAAAACCACCCCGGCTAAGTGTGCTAATTGCGGTGACCCCACCCTGCAAATTACAGAGGGTGCATTTGCCACCCAAAAAACAGACAAACTGAGTTAATCAGTCAGTCTACCTCACTGACAGAAACGAAAGCCCCAGAAGCTCAAGTTCATCAGGCTCCTATTAGCTTGAACAAGATGACAGGTGTTCACCCACCATCAACTGAGCCCCCCTAAGAAAATAAATCTTCAACACCAAACACGAACATATGCTGATGTGGCCCGCCCGAAAAAAGCAATCCATGACCAGAATATGACAAATCCACATTCAAATATAAGAGCCATCATCACCTCTTCTCTTGTAAATATGTTACAGGATTTCAGTAACGCAAATCCATCACTGAGCACTACAAAAAGTTTCTTGCAGCAAACACAGTTGATTTTATTTGCACTCTCCAATGCATAGGAAAACATTTACCCCAGATTCTCTAATGATTATCTCATGGAATGCCAACGGCCTTAAAAATAAAATACTAGAAGTGCAGGAATTCAATGACAGATATAATCCGGATATATTATTAATTAATGAGACTCATCTAAGACCTGCTGACAATCGTAAATTCAAAGGATATCAACTCTACAGGAATGACAGACTGGATTACAGAGGTGGTGGCACAGCCATCCTCATTAAAAATCACATCAATCATCATGCTGTAGCCATTCCTACAACCACTAATCTCGAACTTACAGGTATCAATGTCATCACAAACTCTATCGGAAACATAAAAATATATTCTGCTTATAACCCACCATCAAAAACATTGCTGACCACAGATCTGGATGCTATCCTCGGCATTAAACTGCCGGTTATTATTGCCGGAGATTTTAACGCAAAACATCACGCCTGGAGCAGTAGGTCTATAAATAGGAATGGCCGCATCCTCTTTAACTACACAAGCTCAAATTGCGCAACTGTGGCTGTTCCCTCAGTGCCAACTCACTACAGTCCGACTGGCTCATCCGACGTCTTGGATATAGCTGTCCTTCAGAATGTCAACCTACAGTACTCCCTGGAATCATTGAATGAGTTATCATCATACCACAATCCTATTCTGCTCCAACTGGGTTATCAGAGGGATCTTCCCCATTCGCCTCATACCTTCATTCCCTGGGGAAAATTATCCAAAATGCTTCCAAACTACATTGATCCCATCACTCATATTAATTCCAAGGAAGAAATTGATTCTGCAGTCAAAAAATTTACTGATCAAATCAACACAGCCACAACATCTATCACCTCAAATTCAGTTGTCTTCAAGCCTAAACGACTACCAGATGACATAATGAACTTAATCAGGGAGAAAAATAAAGCAAGAAAAAGATACCACAACACCAGAGCACCCCAAGACAAAAAATATCTCAACAAAATGAACAGTGCAGTGAGAGATGCCCTTAAAGTCCACAGAAACAAACTATGGGAAGATAAATTAGCCTCCATATCACCTGGTGATCAATCCGTTTGGAAGTTCCTCAGAAACATCAAAAACAAAAACAAATCTCTTCCTCCTCTCAAATCTGACCTGAACATTGTTTACACAGATGCAGAAAAAGCCGAAACTATAGCTAAAAATTTAGAAAAACAGTGTAGCCCTTCATACAATAATCTAAATTTCAATCATATTTACAAAATCCACCGCCACGTCAGACACGTGTTAAAACGGCCTGATACCTGTACCAGCCAACTCACACCTACTTCTCCAGCTGAAATTTATGACATTATAAAGAATTTAAAGAATAAAAAAGCTCCAGGGCCTGGCGGCATCTCCAACAAAGTTATTAAACTGCTACCCCGAAAGGCCATCGTACATCTTATAACAATAATAAATGCTATGTTCAGGTTTAAGTACTTCCTCTCTGCATGGAAGTTGGCAGACGTAGTTCCTATATACAAGCCTGGCAAGGATCCTCAGCAGCCTCAAAGTTATCGTCCCATAAGTCTGATATCTAATTTGGGCAAAATAGCAGAAAAAGCTATCCTTTCCAGAATTCAATTTTCAGTAAAAAAATTAAACATCCTTCCTTCAGAACAGTTTGGTTTTCGCCAATTTCACAGTACCACCCAACAAATTCATAGACTAATAGAATTCATTATCACAAGTTATAATTAGCATCAATACACCGGAGCAGTTTTTCTTGATTTAGAAAAGGCGTTCGACAAATTATGGCACTTTGGACTGCTATACAAGTTGATTTTATCTGGCATTCCATTAGATCTAGTCCAAATCATAAAGTCATTTCTTAGTGACAGACGAATGCAAGTCAAACTAAATGATATATTATCTACCCAGCGACGCATCTTGGCAGGAGTTCCTCAAGGGTCCCTTCTGGCACCGATACTTTTCGCGATTTACATGGCGGACATTCCGCACAATCCAATGTCATCCATTATTGCCCTATACGCAGACGACACAGCTATACTAGCCAGATCTATTAAACCGCACCTTGTCACCAAGAAACTGCAAGAAAACCTGCAGAGATTAGAGCACTGGTTCTCGGAATGGAGACTGCAAGTAAACCCTCAGAAGAGTATCGCCATGCTCTTCACTAAAAACACAATATCTCCCAAGGATAACATCTTCCTATTTAATACCAAGATTCCCTGGAAACCAGAAGCTAAATATCTGGGTGTACTGCTGGACAGAAAACTAACTTTCAGTTCACATATAAAAGCCTCATGTTCGAAAGCATCAAGAGTCATTGCACAGTTTTACCCTCTTATCAATAGGAATAGCAAGCTGGATACCAAAATAAAACTGCTTCTTTATCAGTTGATGATTCGACCCATTATTACTTATGCTTCCCCAGCCTGGAGCCACACCTCAAGTACAAATATCCTCAAACTACACAAAGTGCAAAACAAATGTCTCCGCATGATCTTGAACGCACCATGGTATGTCAGAAATGTCCAACTCCACCGGGATACAAATATCCCCTACATCTACTCTTTCCTGCAGTCTTCAGCAGTAAAGTTCTTCTCAGCATCCTCTTCACATCCAAATGAATTAGTGCAACAAGCAGCCAATTATAATGAAACAGACTTTTCAAAATACAGGAGACCGAAGGCCATCCTACTTCCAAATGAAGATCTTTAAATCACACTCACTCAGGCAGAGCACTTAGCTCATAAACTTTTCCTCACACAGCAATCCTTATCAGATAGCAGGGATTAAAAAAGCATTTTGCTTCACCCTTATAGTCAGCAACGTCTTGCGTCTTGCGGTGAGAGGTTAACGTTGGTACTGGAAAAAGGCGTTTTTATTACTTCCAAAGCAACAAATGGCAATACTGTAGCCAATGAAGTTTTAACTGAGGCTCGGCTGTTGCCGTTATCCAGCCATGACTAGAGCTTTTAGCTCAATAACACCCCATCCACACAGATTTTCTTTATTCAGATGACGGGATAAAGAGTCAAAGACTCAGTCCATCTCCCAGTTCTTTTAAGAACTTTAGCCAACTTTATTATCATAAAAAGTCATTATTTTCTTTAATAATATCTTAAATATTTATAGTATATGAAATACTTTTTCATTCTAGCAATGATAAAAAACATATAAATCTAAATATTAACCAGCAAGCAAGATTGACGTTTCAAAGAAAATAAGGCATGGGAAAGTTCCATTTTGCACGCCAAACGTTCCAAGAGTAAATCTATTAGATGGATTAAAGCTCTTGATTTATGAGCATATTCCATTACAGTATTTGATTTCTCCATGTTTTCATTTCGCACCTTCATTTCCGACATTACTCTTGGGATTCATTCCCGTTTCGTGTTAAAACCCTTTCAATTAGAAATGTATAAAATATTTTTTGGCACTTTCTTGTCGTCCAAATACCTTCCTAATGTCCATATATCTTATTTTGTTGTTCCTAATGTTCGCAGTATTGTCCCAATAACTTTCATTTCTGTTGTCTACTTATATCTATTTATTAATTTCCATATTCTGCATAATACAACATTAGTAAAACTAACATTTGCTCTCTATCCCAAAGCAAATAGCTTACACCATTATAAAAAGGTTTTAGCCAGTGATATTTCTTGATCCGAACTTTCATCATGAGAAAGCAAACTCCCCAAATATTGTAATTTTTTAAATAAGTCATTAATCTGTACATTTTGTCTCACTCTTCTTAGTATCGACGTATATCCCAAAGCTCTGTCACATTGTTCCATTTCCCCTCAATTTATTCCATATTTTTTTCTGAATGTGCCCAAATCACCTTATCATCTTCAGATGCAGCTATTTTATGTTTCAGTCGTTAACGATAACTTCCTTACAAGTATAATATACATTTTGACCTCGCACACGAAAGGTCACACGATCCGTAACACTGGGACAAGTGACTACAGAGAAAGAAGGAATCTATTAGCAAGTTTCTTGAAAAGATGTGGAAGAAGTTTGCATTCATTGGAAAAAACAATGGAGAAGGCTATTAAAAAGAGGCAGACAGATAATGGAAGATGACGAGAAGTTGGTTCTGGTTTGATATGTCCTAGTTGAATTGTGTACAGATGTTGACAAGTGGCTGCTCTTATGTGATGAGAGAAAAGTAGAGAAATGACAGCAGTGAGCTCAGTGGAGAAACCCCATGAAAGTATATATAAGATAGACAGAATGCAGAAACAAAGCGTCCATGAGAAAGTGTGGAGGGAATCTGTAGGAGAGGCGGTCACCTCTCCCGTATGAGAAGTAGTGTTTTGAACGAAAAAATAGAACCATGGGGGGGTGGGTCCTTCAGTATTCGTAAAGAGATCAGATAAAAGGAGCCAATGACCATGGCATGCATTCAACGTGTTTTCTTTCTTTCATTCTATATTATTACCGTCTTTTTGCAGCTCTTTCCGATTCTTGACCTCATTTCCCCCCCTATTCCTGTTATGTATTCGCCAGCCTGAGCGTTAAGATTTTTACAGATGATTATGCTCTTATATTGTGTATTTTTCGATTGATCTTCCAATAATGTCTTTTGTTCTATATCCTGACCTTTCCGTGATACACAAACCCGAATCAGTGAGATCTGATTTCCATTAGATGCACATATAATGTCCTTATTCTCTCCCTAACTCCCATAACAATTTATAAGCCTCTTATTATCATCGATATCATCTTTTTTCTTTTCTTTTTTTCCTTTCGTGTTAGGCTCCATAGCCTGCCACGGTCGAGTAACTTGGTTTTCTTAGAAGCCTGATTATTGCTTATGGGGAGGAATTAATCCTGTCCGGTGTGAATATAAGCTGGGCGTTCTTTAGGCTGGTTTGTCCAAGTCTTTTTAACCAAAGGGCATCTTCTATACCGACTGAGTTACGTTTATTTAATTTGCTTCTTTCCTATGATAAAACTTACTCCATTTATCAAATCCCTTTCAACTTCTTCAACGCTACCTTGTTAGCATTAATACATAAACTTTCTTATGATCATTTTTCTTTTACAATTCAGCCCTCCATTTATAACAATTTTTTTTTAGCTATAAATAAATGCACACCCAGCTCGCTGAGTCCCACTGTATCTTCAGAGACTCGTTAAACCATAACTTTCTGAGTTTTTAGCCGTTCTGGTTGGCCGAGTGGTTAGAGTATCCGCTTTTCATCCAAGAGACTGCGGGTTCGAATCCTACCAAGGGCATGAATGTTTGTGATTGTCCAATTACCATATGTATTGCTGTGTCCTGGCGCAATACTGCGCCAGGACATTTCGTCTTAAAGAATTAAAATGATGTCATTTCGTCTTAAAGAATTAAAATCAAAATCTGAGTTTTTAAATGATTCTCTTTCGTTGGGAATATTACGTTGCTTTCGCTACTCATCTCAAGATTATTGTCAGAGCAGATGGGGTGAGACTGGGTTATGCTACATTATATTACGCTATTTAATACACTTGACGATAAATTAAAAAAAAGTGTTGCTATGATGTTATTTGGAGGACACCGAACACCTCATCATGAATGATTAAAATCATCACATAAATGAGTCGAACCCCTAGAAAAAAGTGAAGATTACAAAGTAGAGATTCGGAATGACTACGGGAACATCTCCAAAGGGAGAGAGCAGCCACCCAAAAAGTAGTAAGGATAGAACGAAAAATCAAAGCAATGCAGAATAAGAATAAACTTATAAGTTTGCGCCTGGAAAATATAGAACTAAATGTGAGAGAGAGAGAGAGAGAGAGAGAGAGAGAGAGAGATCGTAATAATCTAGAAATAGAATGACGGGAGGACGAACTGAAAGAAAAATGTAATCTTACCATACATAAGAGAAACAGAATAAGAATTACAAACTGTTTGGAAATCAAAAAGCTGCATAGCATGATTACAATAATACAAGGACGGGAAAAGAAAACGAGGGCAATACGCATGCACGAATAGGGAAAAAAAATTCAAATTCGTAAACTGAAGGATCATGAATTGTTCATATTAAAGCATACCTCTTCAGTAGAGCTTCCTTGATGAAAGCCAGAAAAAACAAAGATAGTCAATAAGATAGAAACCAGCCAACAGAAAATATTGGGGATGTTTCTACATATATTGCCTTAGGTGATGTGTCAAAGAAAGTTCATATACAAAGCATTTTCAATCTGTAAGTCCGGAAGAAATGGATAAAGGAGCAATATACTTATTAATAAGTAAAACGGGAGGGGAGGGGAGGGGAGGGGGGATTACCAGAACAGTTAATTTAAAAAAAGCAGAAAGATGTTGGTATTGGTTCCAAAATACCGCCCTAAAAAGACATGTTTCCACAATTAAAGACTTTTCTGTAATTATTTCAGTATTAAACTACAAAACTAACCCGTAAACAAGGAAGTCAACGGGAAAACACTTTGTCCTATAATAATTCCCCAGTAAAAGCAGCATCGCTACTCCACCAGGTGCTGGGCCGAGGGAAAACAGAAACGGACTGCCTTCTCTGTTAATCCATGCAGGGCAAAGAGCTTGCTTTGTGGTGGGACAAACGGATAGCAAGATAACAGAAAAAAAAAGTGTTTAGCTGTCACATCAACTACTATGCTAAGTGGGGGAGACTGCTTACTGCTTAGAGGACAACTGAAAAGTCAAAAGTTCGTAGTCTCTGGTGTTGAGAGAAAACAGGTTACCATATCTTTAGCATTGCTGAGTGGGTAGTTATGTATTAGGTCACCTTTTGAACGCTATGAGCGTTGATCACTTTTGCGAATTATTTGCGAAAATAGCCATTTGTAAAAGGAAAAATCAAATTTTTTTGTGAATTACGGAGTATAGAATAATGATTAAGTTTTCCATTCTATTTTGATTTGATTTATTGAGTTAACTTGTAAACTCGCGAGTATCCATCTTTTGAGTTATGATTATTATCATTTCGAATTCCACGTAGCAACTTTAATCCATCTGGAGCGGGGAAATCTCAATTAAAATTACCCAATCCCTACTGAATACATAAATGTTATACTAAACATGCATTCCAGAGGCCAGTTTTGTGTTTTTAGACAAAAACCGTAACATCGTAGGAACCAAACCATAAAAACACAGTCTCACAACTAACTAATTCAGTGGTGAGCTATATACTGCTCACCACTAAATTGTAAGTAGCAGTGGTGAGCCATATACTGCTTATCACCACTGTGATTCAACGAATCCCTGTGGTGTGGGGAGAATCTTGTAACAAGAAATTTCCCGCATACACTTCACACAAATGGCTTGCCTCTAATTGCCTTTCCCCACATATTTATTTTTCTTTATCTACAAAAACATCAGATTAAACAAAGCAGTTATCTATCAATCATAATAATGAATCAGGATGGTAGTTAATATATAACGATGCCAACTGTGCTAATTGAATATCCATCTTTAATTTACATATAACGGCTAGTGACATTAAACTGGATTATCTTTCCATTAATTATCTATTAATCCTTAATATCTATTAATGTTAATTGCCTATTAATCCTCTCAGTAACTATTGGATAAATAACAGTTAACTGATTGTTATACTCTGCCATTTCGCTTCCATTTTAAAAAACTGTCCACTTTTTTTAAAAATGTTTTTTTATGTGACGGAGGAATGCACGCAGTAGCCTCATAACCTTAGCTGCTTAATAATTTCGAACAACTCACCTTGATGCACCGTTCAGTGACTTGAGTAAAGGTGCTATACTAACTTATTCGGCAATTCATGTATCAGATAACTCTCTGACTCTCAACCACAAAATGTTGAGAATCTAGAATGCATTAATACCATAGACGGACCATTTTTTTTTTTAATTATTCCTTTATTTTTCTTTCTTTACTTAACCCAGAAACTCTGTTAGAGCCATAAACCAAGAAATACATTTTTTAAGCCACTTCAGGCCTCCAGTAAGTGGACGATTCAATTACTTCCCACCTAAAGACAATCAGAAACATCCATGCCCATGGGGGGGGGGGGGATTCGTTCTCTGTACTCTTTAGTAACTTACCAAATATTGATAGGAATTTTTAGAATGATAAACGGCAAGTTCATCCACGATTATCGCAAAAACTGATCGGTTGTTTTAGCAATTGAGTTATAATTCTCTTGGCGACAACACCAGGCTCTGATACTCGTATAGATAATAGCATTATTTTTGTATATTTTTAAAAAAATAATGTGGGCCCATAGTGGAATTCCTGAATTAGGTTATACCAGGACCATTTACAAAGTTTTGCAGACTGCGCGTCAGTGACCAGTTGGCTGGCGGAATATTTTCTAACTTTATAGTGAAAACTGTTTTCCTAAAATTATCAATAATTTTGGAGTTTATTCATTCTTTTTCTGGTGTTCTTGTTCCTCTAAATAATACTTTAAAATGCAGGAAAATTTTAATTCAGGTTGCGTATCACTCCCAATTTTCATGTGCTCAAGCCTACATGTTTCTCTTATCAAATCTATGCTTTACAGATAGCAAAGCATGTACTCGTCCAGATGTTGGGAAGTAGCGATAAGGTAGAATAAAGTAATTGACAGTTTGTAAATGTATATTTCGTTCGATAAACGTTTGGTTTGACCACTACAGGAGTACAGTGTGCAGAACTTGAAATAACCTCTCATATTTATGCAAGGTATATTTTAAGTAGGATTTTAAATGTTTTTGTCCAGATAAATCATTATTGGTTATTTACTAAAATAAAGAGCCAAAAGGCTTCATTTCGACGATTTTGGCTCTTTATTTTAGTAAATACTTTACGCACCGACCGAGAGTTCGCTTACGAAAAATACACGTCTCCGATACTTCGAGTTCCGAAGTACTGAACGAGAGTTTTGGCTCTCTTAAGGTTTCTATCTGGTTTCTGAGGAGAACCAACCAGTTGAAAACAGCTGTCAGGCAAGTGAAACCGCAAAATGGACCAATAGGAGGGGAATATATGGACGCTTGGGCAAGCGATCATGTTTTCTAAAAGATCCGCGCTAGGGCAACTCGGCGCAAGTGTATTCCCGTAAGTTAACTGGTCAAATTTCGTACGAAACTTGGATAGTTTCTACATTCGGCTTTGAAATAATACTGGATTTAATATCCACTTTACTTATATAGTTATTGATTATGTTAATTTTATTTAGAAATATTGAATGAGGAGCATTCAACATAACGATACAAGAGCACATAAGTGTACAACAATTCTGACAGTGATCTGTGGCAGTCTTTGAACTAAAATTATCTAAATAAAAATTGTAGTGATGTATAATTACGGAATCATTTCTGATATTAGGCATTATACAGTGAAAAATCTCAACATTCAGTGAATGGTGAAATCCATTTCCCAATTTCGTTTGTTAAAAAAATTCTTAAAACGGAAATAGTAATTCTAATTTACGTTACTTAAAATACCTTAGCAAGTTTCTTCTGCGTCTAGAAATGATTTTTAAAAATCGTCACTGCTGTGAAGATTAAACACAGAAAACATAACCAAACGAATCAGCCGAGTGCTTATATTAAAACAATATTTTATCGCAGGCAATCTTCTTCCCATAAATCAATGAACAAACTGGGAGCAAGTATTATTTTCTTTTTTTTTTCCTGTTATTTCCCAACCACACTCACCAGCTACGCTACCTTTCAGCAAATATAAAGAGCATGTTTGCTTTCTTTCGGTAGTCTGTTAGTTGGTTTCTGGGAGTAGTGTGGGTGGTTCGTTTTACGGTTGAAGCCTGTTACTACATAGCGAAGTCCTACAAGTGACCTTTGTTCCATATGTGGCAGTCACCTGCCGTGAGCGAGTGAAAGAAAGAGAGAGAACATGTTCTATCTCTTAAAAATTAAAAATAAAAACGGAAGAAGGTAACTCACCACAATGCCATTCATCAGAGTGATCTTCGCAGTCTGATTTTCCATCGCAATTGAAACGTTGCGCTACGCAGGTGTCGCTGCTGTTGCATGGAAAGTACCCCGGTGGACACAAAGACTTGGAATGTTTTGGGACTTCTAAACTGAGAAAGAAAAAAAGCGATTTAAATGCTTGCTTTTCTGTCATTGGATTTAAGACGTAGACGGAATGAGAAAAAACAAACACGATATGGAAATAATAATTTTACTTGCAAAATATCTTTTCAAAGGAAAAAAGAAACAAATCAATAATTTAAGCATTTACAAAAAAAAAAAAAAAAAAAAAAAAAAAAAAAAGATGAGAAAAATTTTATGACCATCTCAAAGCTAAACGTTTTGCATATTTCTTACTTGTCCAAAATAAGATTTAAAATACAAATCTTTGTTATATAAAAATAAGCAATTACAATTATTAATGGTATTATATATTAAATTGTTATATTAAATAAATTGTGGTAACATTTTAAAAATTATATAAAATTTTAAATAAAAAAACATTTCATATTGAAATATCGTATTTCAGAAATATAACATTGAGTATAATCAAATTATTAGCGATTTCCAATTTAAAAGTTATTTTCTTAAATCAACTATTTAGTTGGATACTGGACTTCATTTTATGTATGAGATAACATAAAATGAAGCTTCATAAAATTTTTGAAATGTTCAATATGTGCTTAGGCTTCAATTGTAATATATTTCACGTCCGTTGACTTTCCGATTAGGGTTTATGTAGGTTTTATGATTTTGTTTCGCTTTAAAAAGCATTTTCTCTCTTTTATACCACACTTTAAGTAATTTATATAAAATAATAATGAAAGAATATAAATTTTATTTATTTTTCATAATTTTTCTATATAAAATGGAAAAATAAATAAAAAACGTAATTTAATTTTGAAACACTTATTAATATTTCATTCATACTAAATACATAACTTTGAAATGTGTGTTTTTGTAATCTCATAGTATTGATCTCATAGTATTGACCGCGAGATGCGGTGATTAATACCCTTGGAGGGTAATGGATGGCAATGCTGTAGCCAATGAAGTTTAACTGAGGCTCGGCTGTTGCTGCTACCATCCTGGGACGCAGAGATTCCAGAGTTTCAGTTCTCTCTCTTAAGGTTTTTGCCTTAAGAGAGCAATTTGAATTTTTGCATTAAGGGAGCAATTTGAATCTCCGGGAAAAGTGTTTTCCGGTACGGCACGGTGAGGGGCTTTGTCGGTGAATGCTTTGCTTCGGAATTTGAGCGGTTCTGCTCGGTGGTGGGTGGAAGGCCATCGCTGAGTGGAGCCAACGTTGAGATGGACGGCCTTTCACCCACTATTGAGTGGCCTAAGGATCGTCCGAATTTTTAGAGGCGGCTTTACCTTTAAATATGGCAATGCTGTAGCCAATGAAGTTCTGAGGCTCGGCTATTGCTGTTACCCTCTTGCCATGATCAGAGCTTTAATAGCTCAATAACACCTTATCCCTACACTGTCCTCTACAGATAACGGGGATGATGAAAAGCATTCTTGCTTCGCCCCTTTAAGCCAGTCCTTATAAGGACTATTGTAATCTCATTTATAGAAAGAAAACTATTGTAATTTTTCTGATTATTATTTATCTGGAAGTATGTGTGATAAGTTAGCGATTAATTTTTTGGTACCATGCTATATTTATATTTATAAGAAGATAAAAAAAAAATATTTTCTGGAAATATGTCCGTTTATCTTAAGTTAGCTGCCCACAATGCCTAGCAAACCTTTATAATTCATACAAATTAATACTACCAAAAGGTAAGATCGCAATATTAGTGACTCAACCTGTTAACTTTAAACAGACATTTCAGAACTGCCCTCTTTCCATCAGAATGTGTAATTCGATTATATAGAGTGTTATATATCTCATTTATTGCACAAAAGCAAGTCTTCTTTCTACAGTATCCTTCGCCACTTACTAGCATAGAACTGATCCTAATATTCTTATGAACAAATACGAGATCTGGAAAGATTTCTCTGATGTTCCAGTTCACTGATTGCTTTAGATTTCGATCAACAAAGAGGTTCTTGTGGGAGATCGGAAATCAACTATAAGGCATACGAACTAATTCCTTTCTTTTGTGTCGTGGTTATCAGTTCTATAGAAAACATTCGGAGAAAGAAAGAGGGAGATGTTGTGTGGGTATCTTCGATGGTTTTGTTTGAAAGTAATTGGAATTTTGGAAGTAATGAAATTCTATAAACACTAATAGGGAACATTGTGATGTCAGAATTTGAACATTAATTTTGAGGCTATTGGATCCTTTATCAATAGTTCGAAATCTTGGCGAGGTCATGGAAATTCATAATGAAAAAGCACTTCAATACGGAAGCTTGAACAAAGTTTCTATCGTTTAAATAGTGCACTACCACGGAAACTCATATTGGAAGATTGTAATTTCATACGGCAGTAATTACCTTCGAAACCTTATAGTTGAAAGCACATCTGCCTCCTCGATATAATATAACTAGATGTTTACTATATTTCCTCGTTAATTAATTACTAAAGAGAGAGGCTAATTCTAGCTAAAATATTGCGTAATAACAACATCAGCTCTTCCTGGTTCGGCGCCATTTTTAGCATCGAAAATATTGCACAGGAAAAACCTACATTGAAATCCTACTTTTTTGTTTGTTTTCTTTTCTTCTGTTTTTCAGCTTGACTTCAAATCTCATCTCCATCGTAGCAATTTATAAACATTACGAAACTGTTTCTTAGAAATTTCTAGAAAACTTTAATTTGAAATTTTCTAGGAAATAATTTGCACTTTTGTATTATTCACATATTATGTCAAGCGAGTAAATGCACATTAACTTTCTTATTCGTTGTTCTTTTATGCCACGTTTATTATCACTACAAATTCTGCAACCAGAATTCAAAGCATTCTTAGTATACAACCCACCGCTTTAACTCATACAGCATGGAATCTTGAAACCATAGAATAATCTTGTATAAGGACAATAGTAATACATGTAGAAAAAAGCGCACTTCTGACGTCCTCAATTAAATTTAAGTTCCATATCTTTTATTCTAGATTTCAAGTTTTTTTAAAAGAATATTTCCCTTTCGGAAAAGATAATTTTCGTTAGGTAAACGTGAAAATGTCGCTTCTAAATACGATTATATGCCTCGATTACTTTGTGTTAGAGGCCGATGAGAATGAATCAGTGCCCAATCAAATAATTCATTGAAGTATAATGAATTGCCGTCTGCATATAACGTCATTTATTTTATAAAGTCATCTGCTAAGGAATGGAGAGAAAATTCGATAAAATATTACCATAGCTACACGTGCATGATGATGATGTCGTATTTTTAATGTTCAAGATTGCCATCTGAAAAGTTAGAATAATGTTATTAACGAAGCCTTGAAATGTTTCTCAAAATAAATAATTCTAATAATTCAATTGGAATTTGAAGTCCATTACAAGGGCTGTAATATCTGAGTTTTTATTAACCTTAAATGAATGAGTTATGCAAGACGATGCTCTTTTCATCAAACCGAATGTACATCTTACTATATTATTATGTAAATATATGGATATTATAATTATATTCTGTGGCTCAATCATATATTCAAATTAATACGCATTCCTATAATGCTGGTTGTCATGACAACACATTGGATTTTAGAGGTTCACTCTCTCGTCTTATAGAGAGTGGTAGAGAGAGAGATGAGGTAATTAAAGAAAACTATATACTTTAAAAGTATTTGATAATTATAAATAATTTATATTTAAATTCATTCAGTGCATAAACATAATAATTTAACTTTTCACTCAGTTTATTGCAAAGTGATAACTATGTAATTTACTGCTATGTAGGCAATTACTTCCACATACAACTATAATTTTTAAAGAGCCCGATTGCTATTGCTCTAGAAAAACAGCTCAACGGTTACTAACCCGCTATTAAGGTAGATACCCTAAGGCGAAAGATACAGTGATGCGTTCAACTAAGAAATTGTTCATATATTGGGGAAAATCTTAGACATAAACAGGGGTAAAAAGAAAGACAATCGATTCTATTGTCTTGTATTTATCGGTGTTTCAAAGAACTCGAAACCAATTGAAAACATATTAACCTTGTTGACCCCATACTTGCGACTGTAGAAGCTTAGACGTAAAATACTTATACAATGTTTTTATACGTCTGGAAATATTTCGGCAGCAAATAGATTTTAAGTGTAGTGTGAGAAGTAGTAGAGGTTATGAGTTTGCAGACAGTAAACGAGGTGTTTTGAAAGAGAAACGTGCCAATCTTAGTTTTGAAAAGATGACAGAAGAGATAAAAACTCCTTTAAATGCGCCTTCATGATGATACCTAGACAGTTTTTCTGCTTAATTATAAAATTGAAAAAAAAAAAAAAAAAAAAAAAAAAACATTCGCCAAATACTTCAAAATATATTTTATTTTCTCACTCAACTTATTACCTACAATCGTGGCTTTGAGATTTGTGATTGTGCCTAACTCTTTAAAGTTCGTATTTTAAGAATGTGTAACTGAATTGTCTTTTTTTGCCACCTAAAATTTAATTAGTAGTCCGTACTGTAACAACACCAAACTTTACAAACTTTCAGTCAATTTTTCCAGAATTTTTCAAATAACTTGTTTTACGATAAAAGAGTAACAAGCGCTGATGAAGGTTAGCTGCTGCCGGTGGCTGCAGCTTGCATTTTAAATGCGCGGACAAAGAATACAAAACCTAGTAGGTAAGGCAGGCCTGCCGACCCTGAAATTAAAAGAATCGCATCTTTGATGTACTTTGGAAGTTAACGCTAAAGTTAATGTTTAAAACTGAGGTGTGTCGTGTCCTTAACTGCGTATATCCAATAGTCGATGTGTTTAAATCACGAGGAAAACTCAATTTTTAGGAGTAACATAATATTATTCTAATATTACTATGGATCTAGGAAGAATTAAACTATTTATTAAACAATGTGCGTAGTAATTAGAATCGTAATCAAATGTGTATATACACTGCTTGGAAAAAAGTCAACGGACACCATAGTGTAAGGAACAAACAGCCATGATACCTTAATGATATGTATGATTGCTATTGTACGCTTTTCACAAGCGTACGATAGAGATCAATGGGAATTTTGGAACATTCTTCCTATAGAAATGTAACGAAATTCTGGACTGTTGTGGGGCCGAGGTCCCTTAATCTTACTGGACTCCAGTTCATCCCACAGATGTTCAGTAGAGTTGTGATCAGGGCTCCTCTCTGGAGGCTAGTCACGTGTGTGACGTTCATGTCCATAAACCACGCAGTTGCAGCCGCAAGCCTTATGACTCGATAAATTGTCTTGCTGAAAGGTCAGTTCCGTAGAAAAGCAGGAAGTATTGCACGAAGAAGTACCTGAACATTTTGAATGTTCAGGTACTTCTTCGTGTTCGGTGTTCATGGTACCACAAACAGAGATCCCAGGCCAAACCAAGAAAAACAGGACCATCAGATCGCCGCCTGCGAATTTCATAACTGGGGTTACGCACTCAGGTAAGAGATTCCCCGTGCATCCGCCATACCCACACCCGTTCATCTCGCTCCATGACAGCTTTCCAAGCTTCCACTGTACACGCTCTTTGCACTACTGAAGATGACGCGCGCGCTGCACGTCGGGTAATGTGGGGCTTCCATGTGGAGTCCTACCATGAAAACCCATGTTGGGAGCATTGGTTCTGAATGTTTTTTTTTTTTTTTGTGCAGATTGTTGTTCTAGCCGATGCCCGGAACTCTGCATTCAACGTGTCGGCAGATGAATGGGTTTTTTTTTTTTTACATATTATCGTTCGTAGCACCCTAAGGTCACGTTCGGCGAGTGTGGTGGGTCGACCCCTGCGGGTAGCACTTGCATCTCAGTATGATATCACTGACTGTTGACCTGAGATGGCCAAATTTTTCAACAGGTTGCCGAACAGATAGGCCTGCAACAATCAGTTCCCTTCTCGCAGTGATTTCACTTGGACGCAGTTGTACTGAATTGGGAGCATCACATTCCTCCAATTTATACTGGCTACGACCACGTGATTCTTCACATGGCACGATGCAACCTTACCCATGGGCAAATGTCTACTGACTTCTTTCCAAGCAGTGTGTGTGTGTGTGTGTGTGTACATATGAAATAGAGGGTCCAAATTCAAATTCCATATTCAGGCTGATTATGTGGAATTTTCTCAAAATAACTGTGGCATATCAGACTCATAAAAAAGAACTTGTTGACTGGGAATGGGAAATGGAGTGTAACAGGTTTATTCTACATTAAGAAAAATAAATGAAAGGCGTTTTATGTAATGTCGTAAGATAATCTCAGGTTTCAAAGACGAAAGAAATTCAAATCAAAAGTGGCAAAATGGGTCTCATTAATTTATTTTATTATTTATTTCATATGATGATACAGCGGCCGTGAGCCCCTTTTACGGGGAGGTAGGGCATTATCTCAATCCTCCTATTTTATCCGGGCTCGGGACCGGCATAGCTGACGAATCAGACCTATGGCTGGAGGGACTGTCTTAAGTATTCCTGACTTAAATCCGTGAGTGTTCAAGGGACCGGTTTGCCTGTTCTGGTGGACGACAAACCCGAGTTTCCGGCTCCCTACCTCCGTATGAGACCGGCTTACTCACCTTTGGTCGAAAGAGACCAGGCAAAGGTTCCTCACGTCATGGACGGGAATCGAACCCAGGTCTTTCCGACCCAAGGTCTTTGGTAGTAGAAACATTTGTAAAGTTAATGCATTTGGTAAACCTAAATAAATACATACAAAAATACTTTTGTATGTATTTATTTACTATATTATTAATATAGTAAATCGCTCTGTCGTGTTCATGAGGATGCCTTCAGAGTTCAGTCGATACCATGATGCCGTTTGGTTGGAATGACCTGTTTCTAATCCTGGAGGTGAGTTAGCCAGTGGTAGCTTTTGCTTTTCTTTCATCCCACAGAATAGATAAAGAGGTCAGACGCAATGCAGTTAACGGGCATAATACACTGGCCTCACGGCCGATTAGGCCAAATTCCAAATAACAGCACAATCTGGAAATCAATCTTACACATATCCATGTGCACATCACTTGGGTTTTCATGTTGCCAATCAATATCACGCAACTTAGTGACTGTCAAAAATGCTTTAAGGCTGCTAAAAACACATTCGATTTCCACCTTGACATGTTCTGCTCAATGGTTTTTTACAGCCAAATGACTTCATACTAGTTACTCGTAAGCACTGTTATGATAAGATGGCTAAACCTCTTCCAAGAGTGCTGCGTTCGTAGAATGCGCGTTTTTTGTCCGATTTGTGTCTTTTAAGAAATGAAAAAGCAACAGTTTCTGGTAGGAAATCTTTCTACTTTTGTATGAAATCGGCCAATTGATTTCGGTTGTAACAAAGTCCTAATCATTTCTGACATTAACAGCATTCAAAAAAGGAGGTATTTTCATCCAAATGTGTTTCGTTCTTACCTACTAATTTATGAAAGTACTTTTAGCAGATCTAAATTTTGTGTTTGAAACTCGTTCAAACTGGATCACTGTGTTCTGAATAACTGCTTAAAAATAGTAAACCTAATTTTAGGACGATTGTCAGAACAATGCATCGATACTTAGGACATTTTGAACAAAGGAGGCTTACCTGGGTTCGGAATCTTGACTTTGTTCATGTGAAGGATAGCTGCTGTTTGGGAATGGGGGGTGGGGAGAGTTGAGGTGGGGGGGAAGAAGCGGGAACAGAAAAATTAAGATAAATTTTTGTAAGAGGAAGATTAGTGAAAGGTGTACAGAAAGTGCTATTCCGGTAAAAAGTCGACGGAACTTGAACACGTGCATGTTTACTTTGACTGAAATAACATTCCCGGCCTCTTCACTATAACTTCTGAGACGGAAGGCGAATCTGGAATTTTTATAACAGATGAAGTGTCGCGTCACCTACGACTGCCCTACGAAGTTAAAAATGTCATTGAACTACGATGTCATTAAAAGTTGGTACGTGTCACCGGATTAAAAAAAAAAAAAAAATAGTACTCTTCGGCTTGGAAAATGACAAGATTCCACTGATAATTGGTTATTTTTTCCTGGATTTATACCATAAACGATCCTTGCTTCTGTGTTATTTGAGTGATTCGAAATTAAGATCACAGTTTTTACCCTTTTGAAATGACTCCGTATAATATCACGTATGTGTAATTTGATGGGAGAAAATCGAGTTAACACGTGAGCATGTTTAACTCGGCTATTGATCCAATGTAAATGAGCCCATGTACCTGCTGTGTCTTAAAAGCAACGTAATTGGAGTTTAATATCGAGTACCATTCCCCTGCTGGTTCTTGTTTACAAAGTAAGCATTATATTACTGTATAATCAATTCTTCCACAACCTTTCTAATTAAAATGCTACAGTTACAAAGCTCACACCCTAAGAAGCACGCGAGGTAAATATTATTTACGTTTTATGTAAATCATATTTACCTCGCGTGCTATTATTTTAGACTGTGAATAGCTAGAATAAAACCAACCACAGAGAATAATATCCTACAGGAATTTACTCTCGGTAGATCCAGAGTTTCATCTAAGAATTTAAAGGCTATTTTCCTTAAGGTTTTATTATGCGATTTAAGAATAAAATGTTTCTTGGTAGCAATGTAATATTTGAAGCGATGCAGTAGGGAGTCACCGAATACTACACCATTAATGTACAAATCAGTGAGCGCGACTGATCCAGTTAGATGGCGTGGCCAATTCGTTGTTGGCCAACCAACCTTTGAACACTATGTTCTGTAGAATGTCTAATTATTGATTATTTATTAGTAGAATAAATAAACGGTATCATTACTAATAAATAAGCTTTATTTATTAGCAATGTCTAATAAATATGGGCAAATTAGTTAATACTGGTGCTTGTTCTTTGTGTGTGTGTGTGTGTGATATTTCATATAAATATATCACAATTAATTACCTACCTTGGCTCCACATGCATCTGATGCTTATCCTTCCAAGCAACAGGAGCTCTGTTCATCAAATAGGATCGGGACTTGTTTAACATGCCTGGGAGACCGAACATGGTTTTATGTTACATGTCTCCAGAAGGATAAAGTCCTCAATAAGCTCAATATATTTAATGAAACAATGAAATTTAGCTTCTTTGTGATTCAAGTCGTAATTTTATTTGTATTTCAAATTTTCTCTTGCGTGTTAGGCTTAATATCTCATGGTATATCTCTCTTAATATAACATTTAGTCTCATATTTAAAACTTAATGCCCAAATAGGACGGTTAATCATAGTTGATGCACTCATCCAACTTCGCATGACACTGACTGAAAATCCCTGGTTCTAGACGAGATACGAACCCAAGTCATTCCCACAAAGGCATCCTCTGTACCGATTGAGCTATGGAGACTTCTTCAGGAAAATAGTTAAAAGTAAATATTTGGCTATTAATTCATCCTTGCAATCCTTAAATTTTGTTATTCTATTCTTAAATTACAACCTGAAAATAAAGTTAACACAAGAAATATTTATTGATTTTCAATATCTCTGAACTTTCTGAAACTACAGTGCGTGGATTGAGATATTTGTATATAAACAAACAAACCAATATACGTACATAAAAAGTGCTTTAGTTGGGATATGTTGTTTGTTACATGAACCAGTATTACAGAATTGTAGGCAACATTTCTTTTGTCCACAAAACTCATATTTCTATAGTAACAGAAGAACGATTTTGATTTAGAGAGATTTCACATAGAATATCAGCTGTCTGAATAGCAGAGTCAAATCAGTTTGGCAAGAAATAGTAAACAGGTTGCCGAATACGATGTCCTTGCTCATGAAACACAGTACTGCGCAGTCTCTGAAGTCACATAAAGGACTTACAGAAACAAAGATAAAAATCGAATGATCGACCCAACTATATCTTACAAAAAACTTTTCTCCCATAATCTACAACTATCAAACCGCAGATGCCTTCTAACAAACTAATACAAGCCATTAGCAGGCAGTTCCGCAAAGTCGGGTGACGGACAAACAAATCCATCACACTTATACTTTGGAAACCAGCCAAATATCACCAGTGGAAAAATATGTCTCTATATAAAAACGTATGACGCAGAGTTTAAAAACAAACACGCGCAAAACATAAAATACTTAACAAAATAGTAAAAAACAGAGCGTTTTAAAGAAGAATGTCTTTTAAATACTTAGACTTGTCAAATTCTATTAAGTATTGATGGTAAAAAAGGATAAAAACATTAGCCCACCCACGTTACTATTAATAGGACAAGTTTACAACTTTTCGTGTGGGATTATTCACGTAAAAAGCCCAGCTGACATTTGTGCAGCATGTGAAGTTTCTTAAATTGGCAACGGCCACACATATGAACAAAACATGTGCAGAGTTTTTTCTTTCGTTTTGATATCCTAGATCAGTTCGGGAATCGCACAGCACTCGTCCCCGAATTAAATTACTCGTCCCAAAATACTTCAGAAGCTTGTGTGTAAGAGAGAATTACATATTGAATTGTGTTGTACTTAGTGCAACATCGAGACAACTCGTAGCAGGTCCTTATAAGGACTGACTTAAAGGGGCGAAGCAAGAATGCTTTTCATCTTTCCCGTTATCTGACAGTGTATGGATAAGGTGTTATTGAGCAATTAAAGTTCTTATCATGGCAGGAGGGTAACAGCAATAGCCGAGCCTCAGTTAGAACTTTATTGGCTACAGCATTGCCATCCATTACCCTCCAAGGGTATTGGATTGAATGATCGTTAAAACCGTCCTTATCCTTATAAGGACTGGCTTAAAGGGTCAAAGCAAGAATGCTTTTCATATTCCCCGTTATCTGTAGAGGGCAGTGTCGGGATAAGGTGTTATTGAGCAATTAAAGCTCTGATCATGGCAGGAGGGTAACAGCAATAGCCGAGCCTCGGTTAGAACTTCATTGTCTACAGCATTGCCATCCATTACCCTCCCAGGGTATTGAATAGAATGAATCAATCACCGACTATGTAAGTAAAGGTGAAATCTCAAATCTCAAAAATACGGACGATCTCTAGGCCACTCCATAGTGGGCGAAAGACCGTCCTAATCTCAGCGTTGGTTCCACTCAGTGACGGGCTCCCCGACCATATTTACAGCTCTGAAAGCTGTAAATATATTAATATTACTTGAAAACATTAAATTTTGGTGTATTTAAATATCGAACCTTATTGAATGGGAATCCATTTCAATGAAGTGATTTTCAATAAATATATTAATTATATAATAATATAACTAATAAAATATAAAATTCATTAACATTTAAGGATTTTTTGAAACCTAAAAAAGCACTTTAGTTAGTATCAAAGTCTATTCGTATATGAAATGCCCAATACAAGGCTTACCTTTGTGTAGAGGCAATGGAGACAAAGATGAAAAGAACCATGTAGATGATGGACGACACGTGTTGTCGTCCCTCATGACAACACGTGTTGTCCCTCATGACAGGGTGTCCAGGGTGTACTCTTGATAAATAGCATCAAGGTGCTGGGATGGTCTGGCCTGGAAGATAATCGTCATCTGTTGATGTCTGATGCGGTCATGATGGGCATCTATTGGAAAAGAAAAAAAAATAGTAAAATCGAAATCACTTTTGAAAAATATTGTGATTACTTTATTTAATTTAAATATAAAGCTTCAAAATTTAGACATGTCAAAAAAAAGTTCGAATCTATTGTTCATTCTTTGCATTTGGTGGTATATGCAAATAGAGTCTTACTGTTCAAGTGAGTTCGACATATAGATGTCGCTGTTGTGATAATAACTTTCTAAATACAATACAATGTAGTGATAAAATTGCTAATGAAAATTAGACCAAAATATTAAATATATCTAACACGTGGATTTTTAAAATCACCTGTAATGATATTTTTTCATTTTATACTTTGTTTATAGCTGCAAATGCCTCTTTCGGTGTATATTTTATGGCTGTTTTTGTATTTCTGAACATTTCTGAACACCGATTAAAAGATCTCTAGGAAACTCCAATTATCGTAATAGCCTTGGCTATTGAAAGATCTACTGCTCATCCACCAACTATAACAACAACTGGAGAATGCATAAATGCGCAAAAATGCACAGAATTTATTTGTGCTACGCATTATTAATTATGCACGTATACAAAAGATTTCAAGACCACAAAATTACTTAAAATTCTTAATGTTCTTTTCATAATGAAAACGTTAAATTCTCATTTAGTTTTTTTTTAATTTAATAATTTGTATTCACATCCACAAGAAGTATATTTATTTATTATATGTTTCAGAGAAGAATCATTGGATTACAATCATAAGGATCATTCTATAGTACAAAGAAGGCTGAATTTTGGACAATCTTGTAGTAAAGTAAGTTCTTCAAGAAGTATATTCTCGAGAAAAAAAAAGCCAAGACTAATACTCGAGTTTTGTAAAAATATTTGTCTAATAGGTTTATTTAATCAATGTATTACTTAATAATCTCTTTACACAGAAAATTTTATTATAGATTAATACAATTTAACCTTTTTCTTTTTATTATATTATTATAAAAAATCATTTACATTATTCTTCCCATATCTTTCAAAATCCTCCACAGGTTACTAATTCAATCATATTGATTTTGATTGATTGAGAGATGACAATTGACATTTGTCTTCAGGGATGAAGCAAGATGCTTTTCATATTCCCCACTATCTGTTGCGGTTACAGTGAGGGTAAAATTTATGAGCAGTTTGCTCGCCCTGATTGGGCATGGAGATTTTGCATTACGCATCGCTATAGGAGGTTAATATAGCTTTTGGTCTTCTATGTTAGAATATGTCCGTTGCCTCGTATGCTGCAGCTTGCTGAACCAAATCGTTGGGGGTGTATAGACGTCTTTAGGAAGAACTTAGCTACTAAAGATTGTAGGAAAGAGAAAATGTAGGGAATATTAATCTCTATGAAGTTGATTGTTTCTAACATAGTATGGGGCGGTCAGAATCATTCTCAAGCACTTGTTCTGTACTCGTTGTATTTTGATAATGTTAGTATTAGAGGTGTGGCTACAGACTGGAGAGGCATTGGTGATTATAGGACGAATCGCCATCTGGTATAGCTGCAATTTGATTCTGTTACTTAGTTTGCTATTTCTATTAATTAGCGGATAGATATGAGCGATGTCTTTAGATGCCTTTGCGCACGCAGACTTGATATGTTGGTTGAAAGTTAGCTTTCTTGTCGAGAATTACACCCAGGTATTTTGTTTCTGTCTGCCAGGGAATTTTACTATTGAATAGTAATACATCTCCTGCAGGAGACATTGGCCTTTTTGAGAAAAGAATGGCTGAGCTTTTCTGGGCGGTTGACTTCCAATCTCCCCTTAGAGAACTAACCCTCCAGCTTTAGAATGTTTTCTTGAAGCTCTCTGGTAATGAAATGGGGTCTGAGAGATCTGGTTAGTATTTCCGGATCGTCCGCATACAGGGCCAAAATGGAAATCATCGGATTGTGTGAGATGTCTGACATGTATATAGAGAACAGCAATGGAGCCAGTAGAGATCCCTGCGGGACTCGAGCAAAGATGTGGCGCTGGGAGGATGGAGAACCGTTGATTTGTGCTTGCATTGATCTATTCTGAAGATATGAACGGATTAGATTAACCATTTTTAGTGAGATACTGGCTGAGATAAGTTTGTGTAGGAGTCCGAAATGCCAGATTTTGTCAAATGCTTTGGATAGGTCTAGGAAAACAGCTCCTGTGCACTGGCGCCAGTTATAGCTGGTGGTCATGTATTCCACACTTCTGTGGATTTGCTGGGTAGTACTTTGGTGTTGCCGAAAACCAAATTGTTCTCTTTAGGGAGGATGTTTAGATCATTTACTGAGGTTTGGAGTCGTGATAGAATGACCTTCTCCGCAACCTTACCCAGGTTGGAGAGTATTGGGGGAAGAGATTTGCCTTTGTTTTTGATATTTCTTAGTAATTTCCAGACAGAGTGATCAGTAGGTGAGATAGAGGCTAACTTTTCTTCCCATGGATGGTCTCTGGGAGCCTTGAGTGCATCTCTCACAGCCCCAGTAAGTCTATTTAGATTTGTTTTATCTTGTGGCGCACGAGTGTTAAGAAATATTTTCCTAGCTCTGTTTTTCTCCCTGATCAAGATCATAATGTCTTCAGGCAGATGACCAGGCTTGTGGACAGATTTGTAGAATGTGGCTACCGTTATGGTGGAGTTAATTAGTTGGGAGAGGCTTGTAACTGCAGATTCTATGTCTTCTTTTGTACGAATGTGAGGAACAGGGCCAATACTATCCCTGAGCACTTCCGACAATCTTTTCTACTATATATAGGAGTGAGGGGACAGGTATTCTTCTCTTCCTATCTGAAGTAGTATTGGGTTGTGATCAGATGACAAATCATGTAATGATCTTAGGCTGTATTGAAGATTAAAATCCCGCAGGATAGCTATATCCAGGATGTCCTCAGTTCCAAACGTACTAAGATGAGTTGGTTCGGTGGGGCCTGCCACAACAGCATTGTGTGATCCTATGAAGTTGAAAAGGATGCAACCGTTCTTGTTGGTGGATCTACAATTACATGCAGGGTGCTTGGAGTTCAGATCCCGGGCTATAATGGTGGGTTCTCTGACGCATAAGATGGCATTTAGGTTAGAGTGTAGTAGAGTTTTTAGTGGTGGGTTGCAAGCAGAGTAGATTTTCAGTCTGACAGCCGAGCTGGTGAACACCTGCACGCCCGTGATCTCAAGATTAGTGGTTGGAGGGTTGTTCACAGAATTGTGCTTGATGTAGTTTTTAATGAAGATGGCAGTGCCACCACCCCTGTAGACCAATCTGTCATTTATGTATAGGCAGTAATCCCTTATTTTAGGGTTGCCTGAGGGTCTTAGGCGAGATTCGCTGATTAATATAACATCTGGTTGATATCTGTTAGTGAATTCTTGAAGCTCCAGAATTTTGTTTCATGGCCATTTGCATTCCATGCAATGATCTGCAAAGAGGCTGGAATAAGTTTGTTTCTACTCATCAATTGGCTCTGTGAGGATGACCTGTGTTTCACGGAGAAATCTTTTGGTGGAGGTTGCTGAAGGGTTTGACAAGCTGAAGTCTTGTAGCATGTTGGCTAGAGAGGCTGTAATAACAGCTGTTAGATTTGTAGGTGCTGATTTGTTTGTACCGGCCACGTCAGCATAACTTCTTGTTTGCTTGGACGCTTTGGACTGTGGACGCTGAGCCTCTGGCTGTGGTGCAGGGGCCCTCTGGTGTTCTTGTACTAGAGGAAGAGGACTGTTTGGCTGTTTCCATCTGTCTATTTTTTGGGGTGCTGAATGCATCTCTTGTAGTTGGCAGGGTGGGAGTCACCGCAGTTGGCACATTTAGCCGGGGTTGTTTTTGACTTTGTGCAGATATTAGTTGGGTGGCTTGCCCGGCATTTCAAACATTTAAATTCAGCTTTACATAATTTTTGGAAGAAGATTCCCTTTTTCGGAGTGGCTCTGGTGTGACAATGAGTCCGTAGATTGTTTTCAAGTTGTAGATATTTTTATATATGTTATGGATCTCTACGAGGACTAACGGCATGGGGGATTTGTTGGATCTATACATTCTGCTGATCTTAACAGGAGGTAGATCCTGTAAATTAAGATCAGCAACTATATCTTTTGTATTAATGTCTTCACAGACACCACGGAGGGTCACTTTTGAATTTTTTTCCGAGCTGAGCGAAAAGGTATGATATTGTATACCTCTATTGCCCATTTCTTTTGTTAGTCGCCTGTAGTCTATCACCGTTGTAGGATATATCTTTATTCCTTCATCCACATTTTTGGCCTTTACATAGCCAATGTGTAGGTTGGACATGGTTGACCTTAAAGCTGCCCATCTCTCATAATATAATCGGAGACACCTTTTCTTTGGGAGAAGCAGTGAAGTCCGAAACTTGATCGTGTTGTTTTATTATGCTGTCTTTGAGTGGTTCCTCTGTTGTTCTCCGCTTTTTACGTATGCGGACTTCTTGAAAATCAGAAGTAGTGGGGTTTGCCGATTCTGACTGATCTTCCATAATCTCGGCGTCAACGTCTGTGACACTTGCCGGGGGAAACGTATCATAAAGTTTCACCTTTCCTGGCCAATTTTTGTTGAGTAGTTCACCCAGTCTGATAAATTCCCGATATACTTCTTCAAACGTCGTCTCGTTAGGCTGCTGTTCCATATCTATTAATCTATTAATGTGGACCTTAAAAAAAAAAAATTTAAAAAAAAGGCTTACCGTGCAGTTGTAGTCTTACCGGACTGTTGCAGGACTCTGAATATACAGTATATTAAAGATATCAAGTTATTTTAAATATAAACCTGTTTTTTTTTCACTCGATTTCCCAAGTAAGCAAACAGACAAGTCAGTCAAGTTTGCGCCTGCAAGTGTTGCAAGTCTAGCTGACCCTGCGCGTAGTGCAAGTCAAGGCAACTCGTGGTAAAGGTAGAATAAGCTCTGATCACTATTCTTAATATTTACCCTTAACGCAAAGCACAACTCCTGGAGGAGATGTATGATGCTATGTATTAAAGGCAAGGGGCACTACCCAGACCGGTTTCGACCTTCATTGAGGTCTCGTCAGTGGGAGACAGGCTAAGAAATACTAAGTTGTAAGTAATACAGAGCTTATAAATATTTTACCAAAAAAAGTTACCATAAGGTGCTTGTTAAACCTCCGGCTCAATATATATATATATATATATATATATATATATATATATATATTTCGGTTATCTCGGTTTTTAAGTTATTAAATCTATGTTTTAAAATGTATCACAACAACCGAGTAAAAGTCTATGATCACACACACATATATATATACCAAGTCATTATATATATATATATATATATATATATATATATATATATATATATATATATATATATATATATATATACAGGGTGTTCGGGATAAATTTGACAGTTTCGTAAGGAAAAAGAAAATCTTCTTTGTATCTATTAAATTTAATGAATTGACAAAAAAACATTACAGGCAGAGTTAATTACAATACTATCAACAAGATTTACTCAAAATAACCACCATTAGCATCGATCACAGCTTCAATTCTGCTTCGGAACCTCGAACAAGCTGATGCTACAGTCTCCCTGGGAAGGGCCGCAAAAACTGTTTTAATTTTATCCATTAACTGGGCTTTTGTATTACTGGAAGTGCGATTGGTGTCTTTTTCAACTGCGCCCCATACAAAATAATCCATGGGGTTAAGGTCTGGGGAGTTTGGAGGCCAAACATTTGGACTGGTGAAGTCGTAGAAATTTTCAGACAACCATTTTTGACTTTTCCCAGAGGTGTGGCAAGGGGCCGAATCCTGCTGCCATACATACGGCCTACCATTGCCTACCTTTGTTATCCAGGGCTTGACTACAGTTAGCAACTCCACGAACAAAGCCCGAATTCCAATGCCAGGGTTCTTCAACACCTGTTCCTGCAGATTTGCGAGGAATTCTGCTGTACGAACGCAATCAGATCGTCTGCTAGGGATCTTTCTTCTTGCTACATCCTCGTAGTCACCATTGCAAGTCTCTAGTTCATGCCTGATTGTTTTTACTGTATTCAGGGAGCATTGGGCAGCAGTCGTAATATCCTTATTTTGATGGCGGGCACGAATCATCATGATACAAGTTATTCTCTTCCATGATTCAGGTGGGTTCCAGCTATCCATCCTTTCTGACATCTTGTATGTGAATGAAGAAGGGTCCAAACTTTTAAATGAAGAGAAGTGTGTGTTAGTACATGTAACTTACGGAAAAATATAATTAATTATAAATATGTCAAATTTATCCCGAACACCCTGTATATATATTAAGGATACCAAGTAATTTTATAAACTTGGTTTTTTTTTACTCCCTCTCCCAAGTAAGCAAAACAGTTAAGTTTGCGCCTTAACGTAGTTCAAGTCTAAAGGTAGTGCAACACCAGGGCAACTCCTTGTAAAGGTGAGTAAAGCTCTGATCACTATTCGTAGTATTTCCCATAATGTAAAACACATCTCACTAAGAGATGTATACTGTTATACATTATGGGTGTGTGTGTGGGGGGGTCACTACCCAGACCGGTTTCAACCTTTTTGAGGTCTCCTCAGTGAGTAGCTAGACCCTGAAGTACTAAGGTTTCCTTATAAGGACTGGCTTAAAAGGGCGAAGCAAGAATGCTTTTCATCTACCGCGTTATCTGTACAGGACAGTGTAGGGATAAGGTGTTATTGAGCTACTAAAGCTCTGATCATGGCAAGAGGGTAACAGCAATAGCCTCCTTGCCATTCATTACCCTCCAATCTCACGGTCGATTAAAACTGTCCTTATGCTTATAAGGACTGGCTTAAAGGGGGAAAGCAAGAATGCTTTTCATCTTCTCCGTTATCTGAAGAGGACAGTGTAGGAATAAGGTGTTATTGAGCTATTAAAGCTCTGATCATGGCAAGAGGGTAACAGCAATAGCCCAGCCTCATTTAGAACTTAATTGGCACAGCACTAGTATCCATTGCCCTCCAAGGGTATTATTAATCACCATATGTTAAGGTAAAGCCGTCTCTAAAAATTCGGACCATCCCTAGGCCACTCAATCGTGGGCGAAAGACCGTCCATCTCAGCGTTGGCTCCACTCAGTGATGGCCTTCCACCCACCACCACCACCACCACCACCGAGCAGAACCGCTCATATTCCGAAGAAAAGCATTCACCGACAAAGTCCCTCACCGGGCCGTGCCGGAGAACACTTTCCCCAGAGACTCAAATTGCTCCCCTAAGGCAAAAACCTTAAGAGAGCGAACTCAAACTCTCGAATCTCTGCACCCCAGGGGGTAACAACAACAGCCGAGCCTCAGTTAAACTTCATTGGTACAGCATTGCCATCCATTACCCTCCAAGGGTATTAATCACCGCATCTCACGGTCGATTCTTCATTTCCCTCCCCATACCAAGGTTTGACAATTGACATTTATGTCTTTAGGGGTGAAGCAAGATGCTTTTCATATTCCCCGCTATCTGTTGTGGTTACAGTGAGGGTAAAATTTATGAGCAGTTTGCTCGCCCTGAATGGGCATGGAGATTATGCATCGCTAAAGGAGGCTAATATAGCTTTTGTTCTTCTATATTTGAATATGTCCGTTGCCTCGTATGCCGCAGCTTGCTGAACCAAACCGTTGGGATGTGTGGACGTCTTTAGAAAAAACTTGGATGCTAAGGATTGTAGAAAAGAGAAAATATAAGGAATATTTGTATCTCTATGAAGTTGATTGTTTCTAACATACCACGGAGCGTTCAGAATCATTCTTATGTACTTGTTCTGCACTCGTTGTATCTTGATAATGTTAGTATTATAGGTTAGTATTACAGGAAGAATCGTCATCTAGTATAGCTGCAATTTGATTCTGTTGCTGTGCTTGCTATTTCTATTAATTAGCGGATAGATCTGAGCTATGACTTTAGATGCCTTTGGCACGTAGACTTGATGTGTTGATTGAAAGATAGCTTTTTGTCGAGAATTACACCCAGGTAATTTGATTTCTGTCTGCCAGGGAATTTTAGTATTGAATAGTAACACATCTGCTGCAGGAAACATTGGCCTTTTTGAGAAAAGAACGGCTGAGCTTTTCTGGGGGTTGACTTCCAATCTCCACTTGGAGAACCAATCCTCCAGCTTTAGAAGGTTTTCTTGAAGCTTTCCAGTAATGAAATGGGGTAGGAGAGATCTGGTTAGTATTGCTGTATCGTCCGCATACAAGACCAAAATGGAAGACATCGGATTGTGCGGGATGTCCGACATGTATACAGAGAACAGCAATGGAGCCAGTAGGGATCCCTATGGCATTCCAGCAATGATATGGCGCTGGGATGAGGTAGAACCATTGATGTTGACTTGTATTGATCTATTCTGAAGATATGAACGGATTAGATTAACCATTTGTAGTGAGGTACCGGCTGAGATAAGTTTGTGTAGGAGTCCGAAATGCCAGATTTTGTCAAATGCTTTCGATAGGTCTGGGAAAACAGCTTCTGTGTACTGGCGCCAGTTATTGCTGGTGGTGATGTATTCCACAATTCTGTGAATTTGCTGGGTAGTAGTACTATGGTGTTGACGAAAACCAAACTGTTCTTTAGGGAGGATGTTTAGGTCATTTACTGAGGTTTAGAGTCGTGAGAGGTATCAAGGTTTTTAGTAATACAGAGCCTTATGAACTTTACTTATACAAGTTGCTAGAAGGTGACCTCAAAAAAAGGTTGAAACCGGTCTGGGTATGACCCCACACACACACCCATAATGTATAACAGTATACATCTCTTAATGAGATGTGTTTTGTCTTTTACATTATGAGAAATACTAAGAATAGTGATTAGAGCCTTATGCACCTTTACAACGAGTTGCTCTGGTGTTGCACTACCTTTAGACTTGAACTACGTTCATGGGAGAAGGAGTAAAAAAAAACCAAGTTTATAAAATTACTTGGTATCCTTAATATATATTATCCCCAAGGCAAAAAACTTTTCACACACACACACATACATATATATATATATACATATATATATAATATTTATTTATTTATTTATTTTTTGTGAGTTCAACAAAATCTCATCATCGGCCTGTGGAGTGAGATAGATGCTGAGATTCAGCAGATAGTAGGAGAGGAAATAAAGATAGAGTTCATAGTGGTGGAGTAGGTAAAAGAGGCCTCAGCTGACCTGTTTTAGCTGTTTATCCCCCAGGGGTGTTTCTAAAACGGTCGTTGATTTTTGACTTTAGAAAAAAAGAAAAATCCTGAAAAGGAAACATATAACAAAACTAGAAAACTTAACATGAATAAGATACAGAGATAGTAAACCTACAGAAAAGTCTGGAAAGAGAATAGAAAGGTGAATTTAGAAGTGGGGGAAGGACCTGGCCCGAGTGATGCAGCTCAGAAGGAGCTGCACCGCCTCGTTGTAGGCCTTCGCCGCTCGGGTTCTCAGGTCCACCCCCTCCTGTGTGGACTTAAAGACTGTACAAGGAATTGACAAGGTCTACTTCCTCTTGTTGTGTGTTGCCAATATTTCATCTGCCAACCCCTACCACCTTTGGCTAAAGTTATCACGTGGAGAGTTCTGAAGAACGCTATTTCTGCCTCTTCCTGTCCAGAACTCGAATTATCTGTTCTGGAGTGACCTCACTTATGTCTTCTATGTATAGGTCACCCCATTTCACACTCACAACTTTAGGGCCTTTTTGGCCTGCGAGCATGAGTATAGGGTCTCCTATTTTTGCTATTGCATTCTGGAACTTTTCTGATAACACAGGGGTTTCTTTTAACAGATGACTTAGCGTCTTTCCTGCTTTCGCATGAGGGGAATCTTGGTGGGCAATATCTGCTTTTTCAGATTCATCTGATTTTTTTTTTGTTTCCATTTCCTCTGGACTGATTGGTCTTTTGAAACGGGTGTTGTTTGTCTCCATGCTTTCTGTTTTATCTTCTTCTTCTTCTGCAGTGGTTTCATCATTTGTGGCAGCTTGTTTTTTGGCTGTTTCTTTTTCGTGTGTGCCTCGCTTCTTCTCTTCCTTAGGTTTCGATGCTGAGGTTTCTGTGGAGACTGTCTTCTCTTCTTCGGCCGTTGTTTTGCGGTATGCCTCTTTTAGAGTTGAAAAGTCTGAGTTTTTCCGACTCTTGTTCTGTCGTAACTGTTGTTGGCCTTATGATACCTCCCATCCTTTCTGGATGGGCAGGTGTCCACTTTGTGGTCTATGGCACCACATTTGAGGCAAGCAGCTTTACATTTATCTAGTGTATGGCCTGTTTTAAGACAATTTTTGCCTTTTAGTCGAGGGCAGTCTGCCCCAAGATGACTGAAGGCACCACACCTGAAACATTGCTTTTTCTCGCCAGGGTAGTTTACCATTACCCTGGCAGATCCTATGAGAATGAAGTTGGGAACTTCAGTTTTCATCTCACGGGAGATGTTTACTTCTCCTGATTTCCACTCTGGGTTGTCAGCATCGTTAAGAATCTGAATTTCCTTTATGTCGCCCCACTTTGAGAACACGCTCCGAATGATGTCTTCATTCTCCGCGTATTCTAGGAGGAATCTTTGTATTTGGAGCATTTTTAAGATGCTCCCTACCATGAAAGGAGAATTTTTTTCTCTCCACATTCGAAGCCGCCAAGTAGCTTATTTCTGATTGCTATGTTCTTGACCACTACTTGGTACCTTCCGCCCCCATAGGGGTAAACCCAAATATGTTTTCAGCTCCTACATAGTTCATAATAGTTCTTGCTATCTTCCTTGCCAGTGTTGAAGCATCCAACTCAAAAGTCGAGGGTCCGGACACGAGGAACCACAATGTTATTGTTGGAATATTGCCTGGAGGGGGGCCTATAAGGTCCTTATCCCTATTTCGTGTTTACTTTTACCCCAGCCTGGGGTTTAAAGTGTCTGTACTTGGATAGGTTGATATCTCGAGCCCCTATGGGACCTGTATCTTTGATATCAACTGGAAAGAACAGACGCTACTCTCACTTAGCTCGAAAACTTTGTGAGAACAGAAACTACACTTTGATCTTAGCCAAAAGACCGAGAACTTATGAGCGTTAGATGATTGCTTTGATAGAACCAGATTGAGACCTTATAAGGACTGGCTTAAAGGGGCGAAGCAAGAATGCTTTTCATATTCCCCGTTATCTGTAGAGGACAGTGTAAGGAGAAGGTGTTATTGAGCTATATAAAGCTCTGATCATCATGGCAAGAGAGTAACAGCAATAGCAGAACCTCAGTTAGAACTTCATTGGCTACAGCATTGCCATCCATTACCCTCCAAGGGTAATTTTAGTCGCCTCGTACGACATGCATTAGCTACATTGGTGTTATTCTTATCCCGGCAACCACACGGGGACCAGATTGAGAGTCCTTAAAAGGACTGGCTTAAAGGGGCGAAGCAAAAATGCTTTTCATCTTCCCCGTTATCTGTAGAGGACAGTGTAGGGATAAGGTGTTATTGAGCAATTAAAGCTCTGGTCATGGCAGGAGGGTAACAGCAATAGTCGAGCCTCAGTTAGAACTTTATTGGCTGCAAGCATTGCCATCCATTACCCTCCCAGGGTATTGGATTGAGTGAATCAATCACCGCATCTCACGGTCGATTGATTCAATCTCTTCTCCTTTAGTTGTTTAAAATTCCCCAGATTGAGAGATGAATTATACTTTAACTAATTGGTAATCTATGGTGGATTTTGAAAGGTATGGGAAGAATAATGTAAATGATTTTTTTATAACAAAAAGAAACAAAGTTAAGTTGTATTAATCTAAATAAAAATTTCTGTACAAAGAGATTATTAAGTAATACATTGATTAAATAAACCTATTAGACAAATATTTTTACAAAATATGAATGCAAATTTTACTTCCATATTATAATATTTTGTACCGTGGAAGTGAATTTTCAGTTTCTGCATATATATTTTGCAATATTCGTTTAATACAACCTTTTAAGCAGTCTTCAGAAACTTTACTAAGAGTACAATTTTCGTTAAGCGTTGTTTACTCACGCTACAAACGATAATGACATTAGCTTAAGTAAAGAAACTTTTCAAAAGATATTTCACGCATTTATTTAGTTGCAAAAGTACACAAAAGGATACCATTTGTTAAAAATCGCATTGAATTAGGCTTCTCTCTTTTGATGCGCTGCATCTATTAACTGTTTATAAAATTTAATTTTTTTCGTTCAGGCATTTATCTATTAATTTTCACCAATCCCAGTAACAAAACACACAGTGCATATCTGAAGGAAAATGATTTATTTCTTTATTTTTGAAATGTATTCAGTTTATTTATTATTGTATTTTGTTTATTATTATTTGCATCCGATTTTACATTTTGTAATCATATAAGCAGAAAATGTATAACTTGTGAAATAGATGGCGCTTTTTAAAACTTACTGGTTTCAATTGCAGATATTATTTATAAAGATGATAAATTAAAACAAATGTATGTTCTGGCAGTATAATATTATTTCTTTAATGATGTCTTTTAGTCCTGTTTTTTCTTGATATCTATGTTTTTTACTGTATCTATTCTTTTTATATCTAACATTGATCTTTTCATATGTCTCTGTTCCGCTCCTAATTTATTTCCCAGTCTTCTCGTGATGTTTACGTTTCTGTTCCGTATGTCATAGCTAGTATGATGGATTGTTCATATGCTTTTCTTTTTAGACAAATAAGTATGTTTTCTTTAAAACATTTATTGTATTTTCCAATGTCTCCATCCGTGGTTTATTATTTGACCTAGATATTTGAATTTAGTTACATTTTCTATTTCTCTGTCATTTATTTCTATCTTTGGGTTATAGTTTATCTTTTTGTTGTACATTATTTTAGTTTTATCAATATTTACGTTGAGACCCGACTTGTTGCTTTCTGTATATATTCTTTAATCATTTCTTTTAGATCTTCAGGTGTTTTAAAAAATAGTACAACGTCGTAAATTGCTTAGATATTGACCATTTATTCTAATACCTTCATTCCTCCCAATTTAGATTTTTAAATATTTCTTGTAGGAAAGCATTAAATATTATTGGTGACGTATCTCCTTGTCTTATTCCTCTGTCTGTTTTAATTTTTGCTTTTACATTATTGAATCGTATATCACTTGTTGCATTCTGGTATACATGTTGTATTAGTGGTATGCATGGTTTTTCAATACCTTGATTATTTACTGCCTCTATTATTGCTGTTCTTTCTAGTGTATCAAATGCTTTTTCATAATCTATAAATGCCATCAAAGCATTTTTTATTATCTGATTAATAGTTTGGAGGGAGTCATTAGTTGAATATCCTCTTCTGATTCCTGCTTAGTCTTTTGTTTGTGAGACTTGTGCTTTGTTCCAGTCATGTGAGATTTTAGTCAAGCATTTATTAAAAAGCATTTGATTTTTTTAAAGTAATTCTCTTCCTCCATGTCTTATCATATCTGCTGTAATTTTATCTGGTCCGGTTTTTATTATTTCGCATTTGTCTTAAGGTTTTTTGTATTTCTTCCATCAGTATTGATGGCGCTTCCACGTTGTAGTGGATTTCAATGTTCTGACTGGGCTGTTTAGAACTATATAAATTACTGTACAATTCTTCGATTGTTTTATGTCTTTCCTGGATCAATTTACCATTCTTGTGTTTAATATTGATTATTTGTGCTTTTTAGTATTCTATTTTGATTATTTTACTTATTTCAATAATTTCTTTGTATTATATTCTCTTATTTCTTTTTCTATTCTCTTTGATGGTTTGTGTTAATTCCGTCTTTTCTATTTGATTTAAGTTTTGCTTATTTATTGGATTCTTCTTTATTGGATTAGGTTTTTGCTGTTTTCCTTTAGTTCTTATCTTACTTAAGATGTTTATAATTATATCAATAATATATTGGTTTAGAGTATTTAAATATTTTCTTCCAATATCCGTTTTTTTTTATTTCCGTTTGGTATATTTTGTTTAAGCATTGCATTTGTTACGGAGTCATCTGTTTTCTTTTGTATAAGTTTTTTTTTCCCCTTTCTACTCTTGTATTTATACTTATTCTTCCTCTTGAGCATTCTATGGTCGCTTCCTGTGTTCAGTTTATTTAAGACACCTACATCTTCGATTATATATTCTGTTGGTTAGGATGTAATTATTTCATTTTTTTTATTATATCATTTGCTCCTTTCCGTGTCCATCTTTGTTGAAGTCTTTTCTTAAAGAAGATGTTGGTTATTTTTAGCTGATTTTTGGTTACAAATTCAGTTAGTCTTTCTCCAAGTTCATTCCTATCTCCTATCCAAATTTTCCTGTTTGAAGTTCTTATGCATTTGATATTATTCCTTTTTTTGAGTTTAAATCACCTATTGGGGGGGGGGGGGAGAAGGTTTCGTGTTGATCCATAGCAGAATTTGACTGTTCTCAGTGCTAGGTTTGCAAAATTCATTTATTTTTATGAAACGACATTAAAAATTCATATCACTATAAAATAATGATGTTGTTAGCTCAGTTATCAACTTAAAACAGACAGACAGGCTTGAAAACAGTCCTCAATGACAGACAGCTTGTGTGGGTGGTTTGGCCTTACTTTCGAAGGAACTAAGTCTGCAGGAAAGTGTAGTTTATTTAACTGCTTGTCTTCTCCAACCTTTAAAAATTAAATAAAAAGATAATATAAAGTTCAAATTTCCGGAACGGAAAACTCTGCTACTACCGTAAAATGCGAAGAACTTATGAAGGTTCCATGTGCTTTAGGCGAGACTCCAACCCCGATCTTTCCAACAAAGAGAAAATGTCATAACTTCGCTGTACCACGAATATGCTCCCACATAGCAGACTGTACACGTAGGATTAACCCTTGAGCATTGATAATTTACTATGAAGTCAGGTGTACTTGTCCAAGACGGGCCACTGAGACCAACCTAAGGAGAATACTGAAAAAATAGCGTCACAAAAATGAATATAAATGTTCATCATAAAGCCATTTAAGCCCACTTGATTTATGAATGCATGAGGGTTTATTTTGTTGCATAACTGAGATATATCGTAACAGTTTTCAATCATAGTTAGCTTTGCGACTTATAATACCGGTCTTGATTTAGTAGACAAAAGAAATTTTGAGTTCAAAGCCTGACTTTCCGTTTTGATTAGAGTTGTTTCATGAGATTTTTATAATCTCGTGACATGAAATTAAGAAAAAAAAAAAAGAAGTCTAGCATTTGATGAATTACAAGTTTTATTTTTATTCAAGATTAATGAATAATCTAAAACGGAATAAATAAGTAAGGCTACCATAAATTTAGCAATTTTAGTTATAGTTTTATGATTATTTCTATTAAAATGTCGGTGGTCGATTAGTGATAATATCCCCGATATACAACTAACAGGTCACGGATTCGAATCTCATCGAGGTCTTGGACTAATACGTGGGGTTGTATCTCATACAGAGCCTTGAAATGTCTTAAAAAATTCCGTGCTTCGTTTATCTAGAGCAGGGTTTGCGAATTGCCTTATTCTATTCACGGTATTAATGTGATATAGGCTTATAATCTTTCAGTGGTAGTGGGATTATTATGATATAAGACCTTTTTTTTTTTTTTTGGACGATTTTTGACAGTATTAAGATACTCCAGCCTAATCCCTAACTATCTAGTAACTTTTGGGGTGAACATGAATATTTGTCTTCTCTAACACAAATGATTATAATGTGTGTGTGTGTGTGTGTGTGTGTGTGTGTGTGTGCGCGCGCGCGCACGCACGCACGCACTTGTTAGCTAGTTTCGTGCTGTTTAAACTAGTGAATTTAGTTTTTGAATCACCAATTTATTATTTTTAATTAATGTTTATATCCATGATTTCATTTTTTCCTGTTTTTTTTCCCTACTACGTTATCCATAAGTAGAATTCTATTCATTGTTAGATAAGGAATCCCCCCCCCCCGGAGAAATTTGAGTTATGCGATTCGCTAGAAAATTTCCTTTATTTTTTGTTACTTCGATATTATATTATTGTAGACACTAAACTCAGTTCATCTCCATATAAAGAAAATAATAATAATGTTTAAACCTTAACAGTTAGAACATTACTCACCTAAATTAAAAAGAGTTTTCTCTTGGGGACTTCTTTATATTTCTATTTAAATATTGTAATATTAAAAATATTTCGAAATTCTTTATAAGTATGCCGGTAGCAGATTTGTCAGCTTTTAGGATTACTTCGGCCTGTCTGAGTTTCAGTCTTCTTTGACAGCCTGCCAAACGCAAAATGAAGTCCAAAAGCATTGTGCGTAGACTATAGAATCTTTCTGAAGAAGTTATTGACCAATGACGTTCGTCCAGTTTATTAAATTTATTTTCTATATACAGTTTGCTATTGTTGAAGTATTAGTTACTGCGCAGTCTCCAGCTCCGTCTAAAACAGTTGGATATTTACGTGAAAGATCTAAAAGTTCCATAACTGGAAATATTGACAGGTTTTAGGAAAAACTGAAAAGAATATTCCACGAAAAATCTCAAAAAGAGAATATACAATTTTAGTCGTGAAAAGAATATATAGGGAAAAAAAGGATATATAAATTCAAACCAGTACAAGCATTGTAAACAAGATATTCTGAAAACCCAATTTACAGTATACAAAAATTGGATAAAAATCGAAGTCAAAAAAAATAAAAAAACTTGTACCATTTTACAGTACAAGCACACGTGACATCTGCAATCACTTCGAAGTATGAGACCGGCAATTTCCTGTATTTTAGTTGGCTTATGAAAAGCTTCGAGGGAAACAGCTGTCAACAGAGCAATTTCAGGTTGCAAGTCGTAAAACAGATCCTTGAATTGCGTCTTCATGAAGGTTTTACAAGAAGAAAAATAAATATTATTTGAACGTGTCTCTCACCTTGTTACTGTTTGTCTACCTCTTCAAGAAAGTTCTTTCTCGTGTTATCCAGAAATCAGCTGAGTTTGACATCAGTCGAGAATCTTCCAAAAGGAACAAAAAAAAAAAAAAAAATTTCGTTTTTTTTTTTTTTTGTTTTGTTTTGTCCTGCGTAAAGTGGAACGCCAGATATCAAGTCTAATGTGTGTAACGTTTGTATTATTTACTAAGCCCCTAGCGCTTCTTGCAGAGAATATATCTTGTCATCTGGCGATGACTCGCTTCTTGTAGTTGGAAATTAAATCTTTTGCCTCCATTCTAATTGGTGCCTAAGGCTAAATGTTCTCCTAACGCTTCATGCCATATGTCAGAGAAATATCTTTAGAAATCTTATACGTACTGATTTAGATAGAGTTGTTTTCAAGATGGGATGAGGAAAGGCGTTTACTAATAGTATTTCGCCTTGTTACTTATCTAATTTAACACCCCTTCTCACAAATCGTCATGTTAACCTTTAATAATAGAAAATAAATAAAAAAAAACGTAATTTTCTGTGCAAAACACAAAAATATTTTAAAATTGATTCATCTTAAAAGACATTTGTCCACAGCAAAGTCGATTTATTATTTTTTAATTATTATTTTTTAAAAAGACGAAAACAAAGCCAAATTCCATTTTTTCCCCTTTTTACTGTCCTGTGATTACAAGCATTTTATGCATTGTTTGCACCTGAGCATGGCTCGACCAGAAATGAAACTGCAAAAGTACTCGTGTGACAAAATTCCAAAATGAAACTGGGTCGACAAATTAATTTCAGTTCGTTGCTTCTACAGATCAGAAAATACAGAATGAATTGATAGCTACAAGTTGGATTAGTAAGATCTCTTCTTTAATCTTTAAAAAATTGCATTAGCCACAAGCAATTAATATTTATGTCAAAGAATAGTTTTTGTGGCGATTTCCAAATGAATTTGATTGAACACAATAGCTCAGAAGTTTCTTTTCAATCACAAATTCCCATTACCTTTTGTATGCCTATTGGGTACACTTTGTAGATTATTCGCTTAAAATGTTATTTTCCATACTTTTTGAAGTATACGTGATCGCTTGAGAAATTAATTCTGAAATAAAAAAAAACACTTCTAGATTAAAATAATTTCTAGATGCTACTCATAGTCTTTTAAATACAGGCACTGTGTTACTTCTTTTTACGCTGTTGTTTTCAAACAAAGGTGAATGACATAATTTTTAATTAGTTTTTCTTTGAGGATTGTTGCGTAGCTTACAAAAAGATTTACAGTTTGCGTTTGCGCAATAACTTACAACAGTTCTGTAATGATTCACAGCCAATAGGAGATCAGGAAATCTAAAGAATAACGAGTAGGTGGTAACTATGGAAACGTAACTGACCAAAGTGCGTCTATACAAGTGGTAAACAAGGAAGACAGTGCGAAATGTTAGTTTTTTTATTATGACAAAACTTAAATTTATTCAGCTCTTGCAATCATTGGAATAATTCAAGAACGTGAATTGGAAATTATTATAGAACTGACTGAAAATTTGGGGAGTTCGTCTTAACTTACAGCCAATTTGCATGTTTAAGATACGGGGGGGGGGAATTATTATTTAAATAAAAATTAGATTTTCATTATTCAGATTGATTTATACAACTTGTTCAAAATAAATATTATACGAGAAGGAATTAACATTATTTGACTGGAACTGCAATTTATTATCAAATCAAAACTTTGAAGACGGCAAAGTAAATAGCTTTTTTAGTTATAATCAATTAAATATGGAAATTTTATCACTATTAATAATTGATAATTACGCATAAGTATCGTTTTCTTTTTTCTTTTCCCCCTTTTTTTCCTGAAAAATAGTTAAAATTTTGAGTCACATTTTTCTTAACTCTTTTTACAGAGCAGTTAATCGCCATCTAAGTGAAAAATATTTCAGAATAAATTAAATAGAAGCTTTTAATTCTAAAACAATTATATACGCGAGTAAACATGTGGTTAGTAAGATTCGCTCAGCTTTTATAAAGTAGTACAATAAAAACCCCATAAAACATAACGTGAACTACTGATCCTAAACCGGAAATCTTACGAAATTCAAGACTTCCGGTTTTTGTACAGCATCCAAAGTTGTATTTATTAGTGATAATAAAGAAAAGAGAAAATGATGGATGTGAGTGTGGTGTGTTTGAGAGAGAGAAGTTAGCAGTGCGAATGTGAACCACTGGACTAGCCCATAGATTCCCAACAGGTAGTGCGCGACCCTCAGGGATTAGCAAAGGTGTTCTGTGTTAGGGGGTTCGTGTGGTGCACATTAAAAATTCTGCAATGACATCCGCTTAGAATTCCTACCTATTTTACGCTTAGATCCACGCCATACCATACCATACCTTGTAGGCTATCGAAACCAAATACGCCAAAACAAGAAGGTTTACACTTCTTCCCGTAGTCTCCCGTGTCTGTATATGTATGCATGTTTTCAATTGCTATTAAACGTAAATCCTAACATGGAACTTTTTCAAGCGACTCACGCCGCCAATAAGTGGGGAGGTGGTCTCACACCGGACAATGAAGATCATTTACCACCTAAAGACAAAGACTGTACTTAGTTTTGCAAAACAAGTCTAACAATCCTATTATTACTTTATTTTGATTTATAGCTACTGTAAATACTGTTATGTTTAAGGATTTTATTTAGTGTTAAATATAAATATTATTTTCTATAATGATTTTTATAATGAAATATCAAATCAAAGCAAAAACTTTGTAAGAGATGATATCAATCCAAGAATAAACATAACATCACTGGCCAGAAGGGTGAAACAAGATGCTTTTTTATTCCCCGTTGTCTGATAGGGAGGACGAATTGAAGGAAAGATTTATGAGCTGTGAGCTCGCCTGTGTGTGTGTGGGGGGGGGGGCACGGAGATTAATCGTTGTTGCTAGTATTTAAGGATGGCGTTTGGCCTCTTGTATTTGAAGAGGTCAGTTTCGTCATAGTTTGCTGCCTGTTTAACTGGATCGGTGGGGTGTGTAGAGATCTTTGAGAAGAATTTTTCTGCTGTAGTTTGTAGGAAGAAGTAAGGGATGTTTGTATCTCTATGCAGTTGGACGTTCCTTACAGACCACGGTGCATCCATGATCATGCGCAAACACTTATTCTGCGCTGTCTGCAGCCTGAGGATGTTGGTGTTGGATGTGTGGCTCCAGGCTGGAGATGCATATGTCACCATGGGGCGGATCGCCAGCAGGTAGAGGAGTACTTTGATTCTGGTATTTAGCTTGCTTTTTCTATTTATTAGACGGTAAAGTTGTGCGATGGCTTTAGATGCTTTCGCGCATAAGGCTTTGATGTGTGGGTTGAACGTTAATCTTTTGTCTAGAATTACCCCAAGATATTTTGTTTCTGTTTGCCATGGGACATTGGTGTTGAATAGATAAAGGTACCCCTTGGGAGTTGCCAATCTTCTGGTGAAAAGTATCGCTATACTCTTTGGGGGATTCACTTGTAATCTCCATTTGGAGAACCATTGTTCTGGTTTTAGTAGGTTTTCTTGCAGTTTTTTAGTGACGAGATGCGGTTGTAGAGATCTGGCAAGCACTGCTGTGTCATCCGCATAGAGTGCGAAGATGGCTGACATTGGGTTGTGTGGGATGTCTGCCATATATATCGAGAATAAGATCGGTGCCAGTAGGGAACCTTGGGGAACTCCCGCAGAGATCCGTCGCTGACTTGAAACTGTTCCGTTTATTTTGACTTGTATGTGTCTGTCCTGGAGGTAAGATTTAATTAGGCGGACGATTCTTGATGATATGCCTGCTGAGATGAGTTTGTGTAGTAATCCCAAGTGCCATATCTTATAAAACGCTTTTGCTATTGTTGTCTGTGATGTTGTCTAAAGCCAAATTGTTCCTTAGGAAGGATATTTAACTCGTTTACTGAGGCTTGGAGTTTGGAGAGGATGATTTTTTCGGCAATTTTGCCTAAGTTTGAGATTAGGCTGATGGGTCGATAGCTTTCAAGCAAGTGTGGATCTTTACCTGGTTTATGCACTGGGACCACATCTGCGACTTTCCAATAGTTGGGGAAATAGTTAAATCTGAACATGGCGTTGATTATGGTGGTGATGTACGACAGCTCTTCGGGGCAGCAGTTTAATTATTCTATTTGTTATGCCATCTGGGCGAGGGGCTTTTTTATTCTTTAGAACTTCATCGATTTACGCTGGTGAGGTGTTTGCAGGTTTGTTGTTGCAGATGTCGGTGAGTTTTAGTGCATGTCTGACTTGGAGGTGGATTTTATAGACATGCTTGATGTCCAAGTTGTCGCATGCATGGCTGCACTGTTTTTCTAGGTTCTTTGCTATCTCTTCAGCTTTTTCTGCTTCCGTGCGTACTATGCCCCTGTCTGACTTGAGTGGGGGAAGAGATTTGTTTTTGTTTCTGAGGCTTCTTAATGTGTTCCAGATGGAGTGTTCGCCGGGTGATACAGAGGCTAGTTTGGCTTCGCACGTTTCGTTCCTGTGAGCTTTAAGTGTTTCTCTAACTTCATTGTTCAGTTTGTTGAGGATCTTTTTGTCTTGAGGTGCACGGGTGTTATGGTACTTTTCCCTGCTTTGTTTTTGTCCCTAATTAAATTCATGATATCTTTGGGTAGTCGGTTAGGCTTAAGAGTGGTTTTGGTAGAGGTGACAACCTTTATGGCTGTGTTGATTTGCTGGGTCAGGCTTTTGACAGCATTTTCAATTTTTTTTTTTTTTTATGGATCTGATGTGAGGTACAGGTCCAATGTGTTCCGATAGTACTTCTGGTAGTTTTTTCCATGAGATGAAGGAGGAGGGGGGGGGGGCAGCAGTTGTTCTTGCTTTCCCAGCTGGAGCAGGATTGGATTATGATCGGATGTCAGCTCGTTTAAAGAGTCTAGGCTATACTGTAGCTTAATATTTTGTAGGATAGCAATGTCAAGGCTGTGCCATACGTACTATGATGTGTTGGTTCTGCGGGGCCTGCCACTACTGCATAGTTTGAACTGGAAAAGCTGAAGAGGGTGTAGCCGTTTCTGTTGGTGGTTTTGCTGTTCCATGCAGGGTGTTTCGCATTTAGGTCACCGGCAATGATGATTTGCTCTTTATTGCCCAGGACGGCATCCAGATCTGAATGTAGTAGATTCTTTGATGGAGGGTTGTAAGCTGCATAAAGTGTTAGTTCCCCAGCTGAGATTGTGGGTACTACTATTCCTGCGAGCTCTAGATTTCTGGTTGAGGGGCTGGTTACAGTGTGATGATCGATGGCTTTTTTATGAAAATTGTGGTGCCACCTCCTCTGTAGTTTATTCTGTCGTTTCTGTGGAGGAGGTATCCTCTAACTTTGGGGTTGTCTGCTGGTCTTAAGTGAGATTCATTCATTAGGATGATTTCTGGGTTGTATCTCACTGCGAATTCTCGGAGTTCCAGAATCTTGTTTCTAAGTCCGTTCGCGTTCCACGCGATGATCTGTAGGGAAACTGGGGTGCTTTTATTTTTATGCATTTATGAGAGCTGCTAGGATCAATTGGGTTTCTTGTAGAAATCTTTTTCTGGAGTCCGATGTGGGGTTAGATTTGCTGAAGTCTTGCAGCATATTTGCGAGGGAGTGTGTAATGGCGGCTGCTAAATTTGGCTGGTATTGTTCCTGATTGGCCTTTGTTCTGTTTTTTGGGTGTTGTATACATGCTGGATGCGGTCCCCCCCCCCGCAATTTGCACATTTAGCCAGGGTGGATTTTGGCTTGATGCAGGTGTTTGTGGGGTGGCTCTCACCGCATTTTAAGTATCTTGTATTCGGCTTTACATAATCTCTGGGCATGACCATACTTTTGGCACCTGTGGCACTGTCCTGATGAGGTTCTTTTTCTTAGTGGTTCAGGGCTGATTTTTAGCCCGCAAATTGATATTAGGTCATATATGTTTTTGTATGCCTGGTGGATCTCTACTAAGACGAGTGGCATCGGACTTTTGTCTGCTCTGGTCATTCTGATGACCTTGATGGGTGGTAGATCTTGGTAGCAGAGATCGGCGGCTACATCTTCTGTATGTATGTGCTCTGATACTCCACGGAGAACCACCTTCAGGCTTCTCTCGGAGTCGAGGGTGAAGGCGTGGTATTGTACACCTTTATTGTCTATCTCCTTTGTGAGTCTGCGGTAGTCCATTATAGTGACAGGTTGAATTTTGATGCCATCGTCTGAATTCTTTGCTGTTGTGTATGCTATCTGTAGACTAGTCATAGTGGTTCTTAGTTCCGTCCACCTGTTCTTTTCTTTTAAGATAATTGGGGGCAATTTCTCTTTAGTGGAGGCAGGGGATCAGAGTTGTGTCCGTCTTCCTCCATACCTTCATCCGTGGGTGGTTTTGTCGTCTGTGTTTTGTATTTTTTCCGCGTGTGGGTCTCTCCTTGTTCCTGGGGGGGGGGGGGGATTGGAGACCATCAAATCCATTTTTTCCTCTGTATTAGCAGTATCTTCGCTTTCCTCACCGTCCCTCATTGTGTGGAGTACAGGTTCAAGTAGCCTGGCCACTCTACTTCAAAATTTTTTAGTAGGCTTTAGCGTTAGTCCTTTGTCTAGTGTTTCTGTCAGGGCGTCGGTGTCTATTTCGGTCATAATTACATCTAGTAGGTTTTGATGGGGGGGGGGTCAATTACTAAGACTGAAAATTAATAGTGAAACCTTACCTTTCGCTGAACGAATCGCAATCAAAATCCATTCCTCTGTATCGAATACTCAACCTCCCTTGTTCACTAGAGCACTACTTAATCACATCTACTCACTACACTCGTCTAATACCTCGCTAATATCAAATCAAAGTCATTCCGTATATATTTGCTGATTCCGTATTCCATAAGCCTTCCATAAAAGCATGTTACCACGTTTGTATGGAATTATAACACTTTAAAAGCATGTTATCATATTTATCGTATATAATACAAATAATAGTATATAAGCATATTTGTATTATACTCTCTAAAATACTGCTGAATTTCGAAATATTTTAATGTGTTCAATAGTATATTATATTTGACAAAAATTATATTATTATTTTTAATTAATCTATTAAAATAAGTAAACAATAAAGGTTTACTCATGACTTAACTTCGTGACTAGCTACTTATATAATGATTGCACTTGACAAAAATACTGCTTAGGTGTTAATTTGCATAAAGAATCCCCATTTCGAGTAAAGCAAATTAATTAAGTCGAAAAACGAAAACATTTGTGCCGACACGCTCCTTACAACACAAGACAGATCGCATTTCTTATTACATGCTTGACATCTCGACACCAGTGGAGGAAAAACTTGTTTCTTTGTCGGTTTTGCATACGACTTGAAGTAAGAAACGCAGGGTCATAAGCATGCAATCTTTAGCATCATCGATTCATCAAAAAAATAAGGACATGGCTGGCTGGCATTTCATAAACAGCAATGTGTGCGTGTGTGGGTCATTTGGCGCCAACTTATGGAAGGGAGACTCATCCTTAAGTAATGCATTGCAACAACTACTAAAAGACAGATATTTTATGCTTATGGCTCGCATTTTGTTGCCTGTTTCAATAGTTAAAGGATTTCGGAGGTTGGTCTATTTTAAGCTATTATAGAGGCATTTGATTCTTTATTTTTTTATTTTAAATGGCGTCAGACACACTTGTCGGTCTAAGTGGTGGTAATATGCACCCCCCCCCCCTTTGGCTTTATCTCATTCTCCTCCCCTGTCTTCCGTTTTTATAGTAATGAATATTAAGAGGTTCGGAAAGGCAAACTTCAAGATTTAAAAAAAAATTAATGGATAAAAAGAACATATTATCGTTTTATATACGCCGTTTCTTTCTACATTAACTAATGAACTCAATATTTGTAAGACGAGGCTGTTTGTATCGATGAACGAAGTAAAATTAACAAGCATCTCTCCCAGAAGTGCACGTTCCAGATTCTCTGTAGTGTCCTTGTCAAGTTGAAGGGCTTCTGGTTAACGTTCGTCTTGATTTATGAGTAACTTTACCTTCGTCCTATCAAAAATGTGCGTACTGTTCCATAGCCAATATCCTTCGCAACGATATTAACATGTTCATAATCAACAGTGAGTATGCCATTAGTTTTTAAAGGATAAAAAGTCAACGAAGCGATCAGAAAAGTATAAAATAATATTAAGAAAATAATTATTTAAATAAACTGTCATTATCTTTAACAGTATGTTATTCTCGACCTTATTTATTAAATGCGGTTGAAACATGTAATTTTAAACGTCTGCAAGTAGCTATTATCACGCGTCTTGTTGAGCGCGTGCGCAGTTGAATACATTGCTAAGCAAACGAAACCTGTTATCGTATGGAAGGGAAGACAGGTTTAAAAGAAAAAAAAAATAAAAATGGACGAAGGAGTTATGAACGTTTAATATTTATGAATAATTATTCTGAAAGTAATTTATTGATTGATTGATCGATAGTGTTACCATTAGTCAATCTTTTGCAACTGTTTTTGAACGACATTTACAAATATTTGCGCATTTATGTAAGCTGTGGATTTTATATTAATAAGCATGTTGTAAGTGTTGCTTTGTCAATATACACGAGTGGAACTCATTCTTGAGAGAAGCCGAGAATGCTACGACACTAAGTATCGCAGTGAAATATGGCAGGGTAATATAAACAACTACGAGAACAACCAATCAGGTTTCTAGTTCCACAATCATTGGCAGTAGCGCTGACAGATTCATTGGCCATATGAGGTTATCGCGGCTATGTCACTAGTTTTAGCTTACTGATCCAAGTACCTATATGGAACCTGTGGCCCTGAACTAAATCCTTTATGTGGGTGTTTCATTCCCTCTTGCGATCACTCAGAAGACTCCAAGGATGTTTATAGGAGTCATATTCATGATTTTTCAAATTATCGAACTTTTTGTGACTTTTCGATTGTTTATGGCGATTGAATTTTTAAAACCGAGGTCGTCCGAAATGTCAGCGTGCTTGTATTTCTTCTAAATCATATTTTTTTATGTATCACCCGTATAAAACGCAAAAAAACATTTATAAGACCTTTCAGCTAAAGAGTAGTTTGCTGATCTCATATATAAGTGACAGTTTTGTTGGAAACTTTGATGTTAATCATCATGGTTCCGCTTATTAATGGGATGCCTGGTGGTGTCTTGAAAATCTTCCATGTTTGGTCTTAAGAACAGATTTTCCGGACTGGTATAAAAAATAACACAAAAATATGGGAAATTAATAAAAAAATAGGGGAAAAGAAAAAGGTCTTCAGTTCATTCACGTTATCCTAAAGTAGTATACTATACTTTTGCCATTTTTCATCGGCGGGAGTCGCATAAAAGTAGTATTTGCTCAAAACAAAAAAGATACTATTAGTCAATAAGGAGAAGGAACTCAAATCTTCTCGGATTTTGTAATTGTATTTTTTTTTTTAATTTTTTTTTTTTCTTTTGATAGATGGGCGAAGCAAGATTGCTTTTCATATTCCCCGTTATCTGTAGAGGACAGTGTATGAATAAAGTGTTATTGAGCAATTAAAGCTCTGATCATGGCAGGAGGGTAACAGCAATATCCGAGCCTCAGTTAGAACTTCATTGGCTACAGCATTGCCATCCATTACCCCCCCCCTGGGTACCCATTTTAGTCACCTCATACGACATGCATGGGCTGCAGTGGGATTAATAAGTAAAGCCACCTCTAAAAATTAAGACCTCCGGACCACTCCCTACGAGTAGCCGATAGCCCGTCCAACTCAGCGTTGGTTCCACTCAGTGACGGGCATTTCCCCCTACTGAGCAGAACCGCTCATATTCCAGGGAAAAGCATCCACTGACAAGGCCCCTCACTGGCCACGCCGGAGAACACCCTCCCCAGAGACTCAAAATGGTCTCTCAGGGCAAATCTCCCGAAATCTAAGCCCCCCCCCCTCACCGGGAGCAAAATTCCGGAAGAAACCTGAGAGAGGGAAACTGTCGAAACTCGTCCCATTTTAGTCGCCTCTTACGACATGCATGCAGCCAATTCATATCGTAAGAGTCAAATAAAACCGAATATTATCCATTTTCACATTTTTTATTCGAACAGACTTCGTATTCGTTTCTGTGTCATTGATAATGAGATAGGAAGAAGTCGCTAGAGGTCAACAGCATCTTATTTTGAGTAAAAATAGATGAAATAACATCTTATTTATTTTATTTATAATTAATTGAATAATAATTTTAAAACTATCTTGTATTCTTTTTCCTTCACCTAGTTAAAGAACATATATGGCGTTCACTGGAATGGGAATAGGGCGAACATTTAAAATTGTTTTTGTATAAGAATATGATGCTTGAACGTAGAAGAGGCATGTTTCAGTGCAAAATAAATAAATAGAAATAAATTTCAGAAAATTTTAATTATAGTCAAAATCTCAAACCTACTTTTTTTACATGAAGATCAAAACACATTTTTTTTTATTATTCCAAGTTACCCTTAAGTGCTGGTGATTTTATTTCTCCCCTCTGAATACTAATCGCACAGATCTTCTCGCCTTTTATATATTAATTATCATCATCAGCCACATCAATCTACTGTCAGATGAAAGCTTTTGAAGATGTCTCCCAAAGTGTCTGTCAATGACTTTTCTTCCTGAAGTCCATATCTCATGATATCATCAATCCATCGTGATTTAGGTCAGCGTCGTGGTCGTTTTTCCTCTAGTGGAATCCAATCCAGTACTTCTTTTGTCCATCGCTGATCTTGTCTTCGAGCAATATGCCCAGCCCATTGCCACTAAAGATGTTTCACTCTTCCTATGATGTCAGAGACTTTGGTTTGATTTCTTATCCACGTATTCCTTTTGTGATCCAGTCTTGTGATACCAAGCATACTTCTTTCCATACTAAATTGTGTTGGTCTTAATTTTTGAATTTCTTTCGGTTCCTTTTCAGGCATTAACGGTAACCGACTTTTGAATATTGACTGCAATTTTCTAACATGCTTTCAACCAAGCATTGTACTTTCCAAAGCTCTTTAGTACTTTTTTTTTAATCCGTTTCTATAATATCCTTTATAGAAACGGAAATTGGAAATATGTATAAAGGTAAAATCCATTACCTTTACACATATTTCCAAATGTATGAGTACTTGGTAACTTTGATTGATGAAAAGCAGTTTCCACCTGATAATATTTCATTAGCAAATGGATGTTTGCTATGCCGTAGAGAATGTCAAAGATATCGACTTTCTGACAGACTCTCCATTTTCTGTAACCTATACACTAAATCTTAACTTTTAAATCTTAACTTTTAAATCAAAATGAAGTTATCTTAATAAAGATCATCATATGCTAGAAAACAAAGAATAAAATAAATATATTTGATCCCCCCCCCCTAAGCAGAGAGACTACTGAAATGTTACAAACTCTCCTGAATCCATGTTCTTTGTCCCGTGTGCCGATATTAGCATAATACATCCTGCAATGCTGCTTGAACTATTAATTTAGCTTCTCTCATCAATTACGATGATAAAATTAGTCTTTTTTTGTCACTGCTTCTCCTTTTTATGATTTTTTTTTGTAATATTGGTTTTTGTTTTCATGGATAACACAAGAGACATTGTGTGTGTGTCACTGTTCAGCTATTCGTCCAACTGGATGTATGGAGTACTATAAATCAGTTATTACAACTTACTCTCGAATAAGGAGTGTTTGTTTGAGTAATACTCCTGCTAGAGAGCGCAGTAGTTTACAATGAACCATTTTAGCAAAATTAAAAAACCATATCTATGTGGTCAGAACTGCGACATGTGGAACAAATCATGGTGCTTTTAACTAGGGTACGCAACAGATTTCAATTAAAATAATTATTAAAATTAAACTGCTAATATGCCTTGTAACTCCAAAGTTAAAAAAGAAATTCTCAATCCTTATTTCGAATTTTGATTATTTCGAATTTTGGTTAACTAATTTCATTAAATATTTTATTTATAAATATTGATATTTTCTTTCAAAAGGTGTATTATTCGCTTAAAAAAATCTCTTAAAATTCTGTTTTAATTAAAATATTTAAAAGAATACTTAATATATTTTTAAATTTAACATCATATTTCATGAGTAATTTACTATAATAAATATTTGGTATTGATTATAAAATATCATTACATTGAACTTCTTTCGTTTCACAAAAATGACATGGCTACTACTACTGATATCAGAAATAAACAAACCAATGATAACGATAAATAATAATAATGAACAATTCTTACTTTATTTAAATACCAGTTATCCCCGTTTTTCATAAGGCATAAGGGATTTTATAATTGGTTTACACACACACACACACACACACACACACACACACACACACACACACACACACACACACACACACACACACACACACACACACAAAGTTAGTAATATTCAAAACCTATTTATGAAGTATCTAAAATCTTTTATGACAAAGATAAATAATTAGACAGTAAATATATGACATAATTTCCTGTGTTCTACTCATAGAAACTTTATAACGATATTATTGTACTCATGTAATTTTGCCATTTCGATGACTTTTATCAGCCTGCTTCAAAAGGAGATGAGTAGACCCATTTAAACGTGCCAATATCTGACAGCTTACTAATCAGTATGCTATACGTTACACTGTCCTTCCTTTACAAAGATCATGCATTTTGACCCCAATAAAGTTATAATGTTTCTTGTTTTCTTAATCTTTCCTTGAGAATAAGTTTCTCTTTAACTTGAATTTCAGTTTTTCTGGGGTTACATTTTAATGTTTTATAAGTATAGTTTGCCACAATCAAGTCATAGCTTACTAAGCTTTAAATCGCTGTGGGAAGATTTTTCCGTTGTAGTATCTGACAAATCAGATGTTTGAATTAATCTAATCGTTCTATTCGAGATCTTTTCATAATTATAATTATATTTTAGTCCTTATAAGGACTGGCTTAAAGGGGCGAAGCAAGAATGCTTTTCATATTCCCCGTTATCTGTAGAGGACAGTGTAGGGATAAGTTGTTATTGAGCTATTAAAGCTCTGATCATGGCAGGAGGGTAATAGCAATAGCCGAGCCTCAGTTAGAACTTCATTGGCTACAGCATTGCCATCCATTACTCTCCAAGGGTATTGGACTGAATGAATCAATCACCGACTGTTTAAGTAAAGGTGACATCTCAAAAAAATCGTACGATCTCTAGGCCACTCCATAGTGGGCGAAAGACCGTCCTTATCTCAGCGTTGGTTCCACTCAGTGACGGGCTCCCCGACCACCGAGCAGAACCGCTCAAATTCCGAAGAAAATAATTCACCGACAAAGCCCCTCAGCGGGCCGTGCCGGAGAACACTTCCCCCGGAGACTCAAATTGCTCCCTTAAGACAAAACCTCAAGAGAGCAAACTCTCGAAACTCATTATCCAAGGGGGTAATAGCAACAGGCGAATCTCAGTTAAACTTCATTGGTTCAGCATTGCCATTCATTACCTCCAAGGGTATAAAATCAATCACCGACTGTTTAAGTAAAGGTGATATCTCAAAAAATCGAACGATCACTAGGCCACTCCATAGTGGGCGAAAGACCGTCCAAATCTCCGCGTTGGTTCTACTCAGTGAAACTCGACCACCGAGCAGAACCGCTCATTCCGAAGAAAATAATTCACCGGCAAGCACCCCTCAGCGGGCCGTGCCGGAGAACACTTTCCTAGGAAACTCAAATTGCTCCCTTAGGGCAAAACCTAAGAGAGCGAACTCATCACCCAGCATAACAGCAACAGCCGAACCTCAGTTAAACTTCATTGGTTCAGCATTGCCATCCATTACCCTTCATGGGTATCTCATCACGGTCGATTGATCTTTCCTCCACCATAATTATATTTTATAGTCCTTATAAGGACTGGCTTAAAGGGGCGAAGCAAGAATGCTTTTCATCCTCCCCGTTATCTGTAGAGGACAGTGTATGGATAAAGTGTTATTAAGCAATTAAAGCTCTGATCATGGCAGGAGAGTAACAGCAATAGCCGAGCCTCAGTTAGAACTTCATTAGCTACAGCATTGCCATCCATTACCCTCCAAGGATATTGGATTAAATGAATCCATAATTATATTTTTAGTCCTTATAAGGACTGGCTTAAAGGGGCGAAGCAAGAATACTTTTCATCTTCCCCGTTATCTGTAGAGGACGGTGTATGGATAAGGTGTTATTGAGCTATTAAAGCTCTGATCATGGCAGGAGGGTAACAGCAATAGCCGAGCCTCAGTTAGAACTTCATTGGCTACAGCATTGCCATCGATTACCCTCGATTACCATTGAATGAATCAATCACCGAATGTGTAAGTAAAGGTGATATCTCAAAAATATCGGACGATCTCTAGGCCACTCATTCGTGGGCGAAAGACCGTCCAAATCTCAGCATTGGTTCTACTCGGTGAAACTCGAGTACCGAGCAGAACCGCTCATATTCCGAGGAAAATAATTCACCGGCAAGTACCCCTCAGCGGGCCGTGCGGGAGAACACTTTCCCCGGAGACTCAAAGTGCTCCCTTAGGGCAAAACCTAAGAGAGCGAACTCATTAACCCAGGATAACAGCAACAGCCGAACCTCAGTTAAACTTCATTGGTTCAGCATTGCCATCCGTTACCCTATATATGGGCATCTCATATAAAATCAATCACCGCATCTCACGGTCGATTGATTCATCCTTCAGCTAGCTTCCCAATTATATTTTTGTTTTTGTACTGCACTTTTAAACTTAAAGGTCTTGTATGATGATTACATTGTGGTGTAGGGCAATATGTTAACTTAACCTATTTAAAATATATTAATTTGGAATTGATCTACGCCAATTCGTGCAGCTTTTAATAGTTACTTTTTGTTAACTCGCAGAAGCTGCAACAGTGCAATCAATTTAATCACCTCTAAAATGTGATTAGTGCATACGAGGTAGTCTTCATGATCGTCATCATCTCCTAATGGCTATCATCTCCGGTACCCATTAGCAATCTAAAATTTGAGATAGAAAGTTGTTTTCGCTGCTCCTTATCTATAGTGAATTTTCTCATTTATAAGTAGGAGAAAATTTTCATTTTCATCTCCGGTTGGGCAATGTCCTAATATATATGAAAAGTCTACAACTCTATCATGGATGGGATTCACATAAAAAAGTAAAATAAAATCAATTCTTTTTAGTTATCTTATTTTGAGTGTACGGAAAAAGACTAAGTTAACATTATAATCACGCAATAAAATTAATGGCTATCTAATAAAACGATATTTAATTCAATAAAATTGCGCATGTATTAGAATCACATTTGTGGCTTTTCTCTTTCTACTATATAATCGTAAAAACCAGGTCGCGTCAGGGTCATCCTACACTGATAGGGTACTGCACTAATCGCCACCTATAGCATCTAATGCAATGTCATCACCTCACTTCAATCCAGCTCTCATTATGCCAATCAAAGGATTAACAATTTGTGGCTTTGGTATTGTGACGTCACACTTTCAATTGCACCATGAGTTTTGTGAGCGACACTTTATTTAATGTACATCAACACCGGTACCTACAACGAAATTTTACGATTTAAATTAACACCCTACAAAAAATACGAACTGCTCTAAAACTAAAGGAAATGTGCTTTGCGTATCAACTTTAAAAAGTGCATACAACTCTGTTCATTATGAAGAAACTAAAGCTTCCCTGAGCTAAAATATCACTAATATCGCTTTTAAAAACGCGGTCATTTGTGATATATTTATGACACAAATTGGACTTGAAAGCCAAATGTTTTGGAAGCGCAGTTATGAGAAATGTTACCAGTTAGCTTACAATACCACTTGCTTCGTTCTTGAAGGCGTAAACTACTCAAGCGCCATCTGATCGATACACGCACAACCAACTGTTGCCACGAAACACAGAAATCTAAAGTCAGTTAAATTACAAGGCGAGAGAGAGAGAGAGAGAGATGATTTTGACGAATGATTATTGTCGCTGTAATTAAGTCTTAGCAGCCTTAGTCGCCATTCCTAATTATGTAATAATTAAATCGGAAAAATTAAAGTCTTAGCAGCCTTAGTCAATATTCCTAATTATGTAATAATTAAATCGGAAATATTACAAAATCTGTAATGATAAAACACAGAAAGAAATTTAATATTAAAATAGAGGATATTATGGATCCAGCCATATTTTATAGCCAAATATAGAACAAAGCTTAGAAAAGTTTCAAAAAATATTATTTCTGCTATTCATTATGTTCTATTGTTTGCATTATGTAAAATCTATGTACACGGAAAACAAAGGTATTATTATTATATAGGATGTAAAATGGTTCAGATAAAGCAAGTTATCAATTAATTAAAGATTTTAGCTAAAAAATAAATATTAAAATGATGTATCTTAAATATTTTATAAAATTTAATTATAAATTATTTAATAAACTAAAGTTTCATATTAATAATTTTATAATTATTATACACCATTTTATTATATATCATACTAAACTATTTATTTTGAATATTTATAGTTAAAAAAAATCAATGACCAGGGTTAAATAATTTAGTTACCGATTTAAAACATTTTACAAAGATAATTTGAATGGCATACTACACTATTTCCATGTGCACTATGTTCCAAATTTGCCACCAAAATTTATGTCATCTACTAATTACATAGCATTTTGCTGATCATATCTCATGCAATTGTTTTCCTTCTTTTTTTATTTTAAAGTATTTTCCCAACCTTTAATCATGAGTAAAAGAATTAGTGGGCAAAAAAATGGAAGTGTGTAAAAGATTCAATAAGTAATCTCATTGGAAGAAAAACTTGAAATAATAAAGAAAAATGAACAAGGCGAGTCCAGAGCAAATATAAGACAAGAACACAAAAATGGATGAATCAACTATAAGAGCAGTTTTAAGCAAAGCTGCTGAATACAAAGAGAAAGGTAAGGCTGCTTCAAGTTCATCATCATGTATGCATTCGAAATCAAAGTATTATGATTGAATTAGAGACTTCTTTCTACATGGATCGAAGATTGTAACCACGTTAAGCACTGACCTTATCAAATCAAAAGCATTGTCTTGCAACCGTGAAAGAAAGGGCTATAAAGTCGGCCTAGTTATAAAGTCGAATGAAATTACTGCTAGCAATCTGCGAGCCGTTTGGAAGCACATTCTTCCACATTGTGCAAATGATTTTAGAGGCTTTTCAGATGAATCTAAGTTAATTAAATCTCATTCTGAGAAACTGAGTGATTCCGACCTGCTAAATTTAGATGCATAGCGGGAAGTTCCTGAAGAATATGAAGAAAATTTAATCACTGACAAGCCCAAAGAGATTTCACAGAAACATTGCGCCCTTTTTCAATCGAAGGTGAGTTAGCGCATCTCATACGGATGTAGCAGGGTTTTTTTCTCCCGGAAATTCGAGTTTTTCATCCCGCATACAGACAGATCGGCCCTTCAGAACACACGCAATTTACAGACAAAAAATACTAGTTCTGGTGGTGGTGGGCGGTTGATGGAAATGATTGGTAATAGAGGTTCGGTGTTGTGATGGAGACAGTTGTATAGTGGGTGTCCTCCCGCGATGAGTCTTCGGACTCCTTGGAGGTGTCACGAATAATAATAATAATTTAAAAATATTTTTCTACAATCGAGTTTTTTAAGCAGCAATGCTTAGCTGACCTTGATGAAGAGAGAAGCAGTGAAATTTGCAGAAGGAGCAATAGAGCCATACCGTCGGTTGTATGAAAAAAAAAAAAAAATGCCCGCCAAACTACGTTAACTCAATTCTTTGTTAAGAAGTAGAATAATAAATTTATATCCTGAATATGTTTTATTGTCTTTAAGCTTCATGGTTTTCCTTTAACTAGGCTCTGAGATATGCCCTAATATGAGTTCGTCAGACTAATTCTTCGTATTATTATTTTAAAGAGCGCATTAATCGAGGGATCTGTATTTATCTTTTTTATTGTTTACCTAATCCGCAAACCATTGTCTAGAGACTATTTTTCAACGATAGCTTCATATATTCATTTATTTCCACTACTAAAGCCTTCACAGCCTAAGCATTTGTATAAATGTTTGCTACAAGGGATGACTCCTGCACATTTAAAAAACTCTGACTGTAAACGTGACCATCATCTTTGAGCAAGTGGCGTTATTTTCTTCCCACAGTCGTAGGAGTGACCTACTTGAATATTTTTTATCCTTCGTACTATTATATATTAAAAAACATGTAGATTTCTTTTATGCGTGATAGAAAAAGAAGACAAAAGCAAAAAAAAAAAAAAAACTGTTCACCACCGTTGACTTATGCGTCGGTCTTGTTATGCCGCTCAGGGGGGGGTTGTATGAAACCATGTATGACAGCGTCAATGACCGTGTATGGTATTGACGAAGAACGTAGGTAACTCAGCAGGCCTCTACCCAACGGAAAGTTGATTTATTGAAGCTGAATGTGCGCTCATCAAGGACGGTTAGCGCAAGTTGCTTTCTCTGTTTAGCCGCCTTTTATCTGATGTGAAGGAAGTCAGCTTCTTGCTACTACCTCTAATTACGTAACGATGACAACGAAGGAGGTATTTACAGAACTTCGAAGATCTCATGTAGTGGGGGAGGTGATAGCACAGCCAGCATCACTTTTAAGGAATTAAAGAATGAGTTCGTCAGACTAATTAACTCGTGTTAATTAGAAACCCGTACTTTCCTATTCCTTTTCTGAGTTTCTTTAAATTACCGACGCATTAAGTATTGTACTATAAGTAACCGAAATAGAACCACGCATTCCAATCTTAGAACTAATACTGAACATTTTGAATTGAAGCTGAGCAGCCGAAAAATACACTACGCAAAACTTCAATAAATAGTAAACTATACTTTATAATAAAATGGTGTTCCAATATTTATAAACGAAATAATTATTAATTTGAAATATTTTAAAATAATAAAAGAAATATAGTAAATTATTTAATAGTTTTTATAGTTTTTTATTTTTATTGTGTAATTTTAATAAAAATTTATCTATGTAAATTTTATTATTAGGCAATTGTTAAGTTTTTATATTCATCATGATTCACTTCTGACACGTAATGTTTAGCATTATTTTTTTGTATACTAAAACATATCGTTCTTTCTTGAAAGAAAGACAAAATAATGTTTTTTTATGCAAATGATTATTTTTTAATATTTAGTATAATCCCCCCAAAGGTATCTCCATCGTGACTTGGTGGTGGGGCTTTCGTGCTTCGACAACCCCGAGAGCTATGCCATCGGTAGTGCAACTACCAGAAGGGCCACCCAAGCTGGACAGGTCTTCGTGGGGTAGGTACCAGACCAAGAGATACATAGGAGAGGGAAACTCCGATACAAACCCTGGTAGTGGGCAGCAGCGACTACCAGTACTGGCCTGAGGCAGAAGACAATTGATGTTAGAAAGGCTCATAACCAGAAACTGGTTCTGGTTATGAGCCACAAGCCAGACCAATTTACAGAACTAAGGGTTGTGACACTGCAATGTGGAAAGTAAGGGGAAATTACCACATTAATATCCCTAGAAAAAGCAGCATGGAAACTAGAAACAATCAAAATGAGATAGACGATGGAGCCTCCATGAGAGGCGTTATGTCCAGCAGGGGAAGAAATCAGGCTTCTCAGGTCGTAAGCCAGCGAAACCCTGATACAGACAGAAAGAAACAGAAAAATTATACAAACATAGGAACATGGAATGTGAAAACCCTATTGAAAATAGGAAAACTTGAAAACATTAAAAAGGAAATGAAGAGGCTTAATATAGACACACTGGGAATATGTGAAACAAGATGGCAAGATCAAGGTGATTTCTGGAGCGACGACTACAAGATAATATTCTCAGGAAGAGAGAGAAGAAAAGCAGGGATAGCAATAATACTCAAGAAACAGTTCGGCAAAAAAGTAACCACAACAATCAAACATAGTGACAGAATCATGGCAATTAACATCCAATCTGAACCAGTAAACCTAAATATTATAATGGTCTATATGCCTACAACTGAACACAAAGATGAAGAAATAGCTGAAATGTATGAGCAAATTGAAGATATATGGAACACAATAATAATGGGAGATTGGAACGCAATCGTAGGAGATGGAAAGGAGGACAATACTGTAGGGAAATTTGTCTTAGGACAGAGAAACAACATCTAGTAGATTTCTGCAAACGGAAGGAACTAATAATCACAAAGACAATATTCCAAACACACAAAAGAAGACGATGCACCCGGAGACAAATGGATACTAAATTGATTACATAATGGTTAAAGCAAGATTTAAAAACCAAGTCAAATTTAGTAAAACCTTCCCAGGAGCAAATGTTGATAGTGACCACAACCTTGTATTAATGAAAACACAATTGAAATTCAAAAAACAACACAAAGATAAACATATTGAAACTAAAAAATAAAAACAAAAAACAATTTCAGGAAAGCACCAAAAAAACTAACAAGGAAATGCAAAAGAAAATACGAACAATAATAATAAATGGAATCAAATAAAAGATAATATCCTAAAAGCTAGTAACAAAATACTAGGAAGAGAAAAGCAAAATAAGAAAACCATGGATAATTGAAGAAACATTAGATTTAATGGAGGAAAGGAGCTATACAAGAAGTTGAAGAAAACGTAGAACACAAAGAAAAATACAAGAAATTCAAACATCTGATAACAAGAAAATGTAAGCAAGCAAAAGAAGAATACCTCCATGAAGAATGTAAGAAAACAGAAGAACTATTTAATAAAGGAAATCAAGAAACAGCTTATAACCAAATAACAAAAATCAGCAACAAATTGAAAAAGGCCACACGTAGTAATGCCTTAATAGATGCGAATGGAAAACTAATTATTTATTCTGAATAAATATTACAAGAATGGAAAATATATCTTGAACACCTGTATCAAGGAGAACAGGAAGAAAATGACACAAAAGTTGAAGACAATAGTAAACCATCAATAATAAAAGAAGAGTTTGAAAAAGCACTTCAAGACTTAAGCCAGAAGAAAAGCCCAGGAATCGATAACATCCCAAGTGAAGCCCTTCAAAATCTGGATGAGAAAACAAAAAATGACATATTTGAACTAACAGTTAAAATATATGAAATGGAGATCTCACAGAAGACTTCACAAGATCCCTGATAATGGTAATCCCCAAGAAAGCAAACACTCTCTAATGTAACCAACACAGAAATAGCCCTAATTACACACATTAGCAAAATCCTATTAAAAATAACACAAAACCGAATACATAAAAGAATAGATTCACAACTAGAGGAAGACCAATATAGATTCAGGAAAGGAAAGAGAACGAGAAAAGCAATACTAAGCCTGAGAACTAGAATCGAAAAAGAATGGAGCTGAACCAAAAAAAAAAAAAAACCTATGCTTCATGGATTTAGAAAAAGCATTTGACAAAGTTAATTGGGAGACGATGTGGAATATTATGAAGAAAAGTCACATTGACCATAATGATAGAAGAGTGTCAAACATGTGTAAGGCAAATGGGATACATAAGAACAAACAAGGAAGAAACTATTTATATTAGATGTGGAGTAAGTGTGCATATTATCACCCTTGCTCTTCAACATATTGAAAATGCCATCAGAGAAGTTAAAGAAAAGATAAGTAGCGGCATAAAGATTGGTGGAGAGGAGATATTTTGCCTGAGATTTACAGATGATATTGCAATCACAGCAAACAGCAGAATAAGATTAAAAAACTTAATCAAAACAACAAATGAAATATTTAATAAACACCACATAAAAATATATGTTGAAAAACCAAAATTCTACTGGCAAGCAAGAAATCAAAGATCATAAAAAAAAATTAAATTAAATGGGAAAGAGATAAAAACAGTAAAGAATTACAAATACCTAGGGAGTACAATAAATGAGGAAGGAAGATCAAAAGAAGACATAAAGATAAGAACAGGCATAGCAAAAAAAAAAAAAAAAAAACCAATTCAATAAAATGGAAAAGGTATTAAAAGGAAACTTAAGTCTAGAACTAAGGGAAAAAACTTTTAAAAACTTAAATATGGAGTATAGCACTTTATGGCAGCGAAACATGGACAATGGGAACAGGAGATATTAGAAGACTGGAGGCATTTGAAATGTGGTGTTGGAGATGAATGCACAAGATAAAATGGACAGACAAAAAAATCTAATGAAGTACTTAAGGAAGTAAATGAACCCAGAACGGAGAGACAGATAGATTGAAAGAAAAAGTGGAAGACCAAAGAAAAGATAATTTGATCAAATAAAACAAAGCAAACATACTACGAAATAAAGAGGAAAGCAAACAGATGAGAAGAATGGAAGGAAATGCTGCTGAGCTACCAGTCATAAGACTGATGCAACAGAAGAAGATTTAGTATAATAAAATAAATTACTTTATAATTTCTTTTATTTTACTTTTTTTTTTGTTGACGAGAAATCCATCATACACACAACACATATAAAGTAATGGCAGTTCATGTGTGATTAGTAGACATATGCTCAGGGCCGGTCCGAGAGTATCTATACATTGTCTCTATATATATATTTCCCCCGAACTATGTAGCAAAATCTGACCCCGAAGCTTAGCGTCCTTAGGCGATTGCCTAGGTTCGCTTAATGATAAAATCGGCCCTGCAGACGCAGTATATTATTAACTTCATACATTCCGGTCAATTTTTTCTTTACTTTATATTTATATACTTTATAAAATATTACCGATAACTGCTCAGCTAATACTTATTTATTACACGAAATGCTAAAACCTTATCGGCTTATCATAAATAGGTCATTTTTGGTATTAACTTCCTCGCACTCAGAAACTTTGTTCCCAAATACGATAAAACAAAAGTTAGAAGATGCAGTTATCTTAGCAATTGTTACTCAATCTTATATTCTCTGCTCAAGTGCTAACTGTCAAGTACAATAAATACAGAAATGGTATTTCTATATTTATTGTCACTAACAGGAGGGTAACTGTTGTTCGTAAAGTCCATTATTTATTAAATAAACTACCGTTTGCAGACTGAATATTTATATGTGTGTGCGCACGTGCGTGACAGAGTTTTTTAAATATCGATATATTTCTAGACAATAAAATCCTTTACGTTTCCGTACAAGAGGGAGGTAAGGGAAACATAAACGTCTTATTCCTTCATTTCCAAAAAAAAAAGTCACTCACTTGGATTGAAGCTACAACAACATAACCCTGCCATTCATACTTGTTGTTATCGTAATGAGTAACAACTTCAAAGAAACTGGGTCAAAAGCTATTGGACAAAGACTTAACAAACGAAGTCAAGTTAGTAAGTTAAACTCGGTGATACGATGAAATGTGGAGAGTTTTGAGCGGCGTATGTAACTCAATGAAGAAAGCACACGTATTATTCACAATTAGTTGCATAATTTGTATTACGGACAGCTAATTTTCGATGGTAAAAGTCTCCATACTGATGCATGTCAAGCTTTCACCGCATGAACTTAATTCAAAGTTCATGCGGTGAATCTTTCTTCTCTTTTGCCGATTTTGTTGCAGAGATGTAACTGGAAACTATTATCCATATAAAGTGCCCATCATCGGACATAAAACCGCCTTTCTTTCATCGTTCATACGTCTTCAACATCTCAATGAAAGCAGAGATTGTTGGTTACCATGGTAACCTCTTCTGTTGTAGATAAGTAAGTTCGTAAATCTTGCCTTAAAAGCCAGAAGACAACAGCTGTTTTTATTTTGTAAAATACCGTGACTGCGACCGAAAGACTAAATCAGCTACGAACAAAGTATCTAAAGAGTCTATTAATTCGTGGTCTTTTATCATACGAAGCATTTGGATACGGGGGGGGGGCACATAAAGAAGTCCAAACAAGTAACTTGAATTAAACTGTGTTCAATATTCTCACAACGTCGCAACAATTGAATTGCTTATTTCGAACAATGAACAGATTTTGACAATTGATTTGCTATCATGGTTTCTAAATGGGCTCTTACTATTGTTGCGTTCATTCCCAGCTTATCTATAACATTTATGTTGACAAATTGTTTGGAAATATCCGATAGCTTGACACGTGTTTTTTACTGTTATGACATGAATCTCAGTGAACCATGCAGTAAGTGTTTCAACCTACTTTATCGATTATGTTTGACTATAAATTTTTAATCACTAGTAGCCACATGTAATTTCTCCATTAAGAGAATATCAATATATTTTATATGCACTTCGTCATTGCTTTCCCCCTCCTTATATTACTAGAAGAAGTATATTTCACAAGAACCTGATTTCTTCCCAGGAGGTTGAGCCCTATCAAGGTCATCTTCCACGTGGTGTAGCCATCACTGATGATAACCCGTAGCGCGTACTATATCCCTTCACATCCGGTCTCTTTATCATGGGGTGAGGTTATCTCGCTGGCGACGAAGAGATATTCAATATCACTGACCGCGGCTATCATTATGTAATAATACATATTATAGAAGAAATGTCGGCGAATATTATATAGGACACATCTAAAGACATTGGGGAAATAAACCACAGATGGATGCATCAAAGGTGAATTGTAGAACTATCGCATTTATATTACAGTGATAGATGATCTACTGAAAAAATTTTTAAATGGAAAAATAATAAGTATAGATTAATACCTAATTCAATTATCAATATCCTTTCTTGATTTAAATCCCTAATCGTATACAGCAAATTATTTATTTATCCAAGAACGGGTAGTAACTATGTGGATTACAACAAATGTATGGAAAAAGAAATAAAACAACAAAATTATTTGTAATTTTTTTCAATTTTTATTTTAAATTTATTCTGGAGAAAAAATCGAAAAAAAAATTGCCTGAACACTTTTAGCACTTGAGGAGATAAATGCAATAATTAACATAAATGGACCGAATTGGAAGATTCCCCCCCCCCCCATAAACTGTTAGAATGTTTCGTGCTCTAATTAATTTACTTTTTTTTTTGTTTTCTTACATGTATCTAATTTAACGAATAGGCGCATTAGTGTAGTTCTGATTTTTACAATTACGAAAGCAAATTCGTTATTTTATTTATGTTAGTTTGTATTTTTGGACATTTTTATTCCGTATTATTATGAATGCTGTACAATAAGCAAAATGCCTGGTTTATAAGACGTAATGACCAGATAAGTTAAAGATGCTGAAATGATTGACCCGTTTTCCAAAACGAGTATTTTTTAGTCAACTCCTATTGAACAAACTAGCCTCTAGAAGCGAAGAAAAATTTACGTTCTACTGTTTATTTCATCGTAATGATTTCGATAGTTTTCAGATATTAAAATACGTATTAATATTTGATCATTCCCCGTTTTCTCTTGCGTGTGAGGTTCAATAATCTTTCACGTCCAAGTAACTTTGGCATGTTTGAAACCAAATGAATACTCTGATAAAGCGATTAATCCTATCTGCATGGTGTATCGTGGCTGTCAAACTGCGTATGTTCTTCTGGCCTGTTTGCCTGTTTTGTGGGATGAAAAAAAAACCCGTGTCTTGGGGTTTTTCTTCCCACCTCCATAACAGATCGGCTAACTCACCCTCAGTTGAAAACCCTAAATAAAACTTCTACTTTCATTCTGTTTCCTAATCTTAACTTCTACATACGTATGGAGGCAAACAATCGAAACGTACCAATGCTATTATACTAAGAAGTACTTACAAGAAAATAAATTTTAAAATAAACAAAAAAATATTAGAATATAATAAATTTATTAATAATAATCAGAAAACAAACACTATTGTTGTCGGGATACTCATTACAGGAAAAAATATATAAAGTTTTGATGCTTAGTTTTGTCAAAAATTATTTTTAAACCTTGTAAACAGCGTATAATGCTTCGAATATTTTTAAAACTTAAATGCAAATATACAGGCGAAATCCCGGAGGACAAATTACTCTGACATATTTCTAAAAGGTGGCGCCACTGGGCTTATCTCACATTTCAGTGATACCCTTCAGACATTTGACAAAACTGAATTTGTTGGTCGTAGGATTTGACTTTTCTCAATATATTTTCTTGGAAGGATTTTAAAGGGATAAATGTCATAGAATTACAGGTTTCCTTGCACGTGTTTTTATTTATTTATTTTATTTTACTTTTCAAAGCTGCGAAATCAATTTCTGCTCTTAAAGAAATTTCGTACGGCACAGTACAATTCTTGTTATGATTCGTAGCCACAAAAAGTCTTAATTCATAGAATATATGAAAAATGTGATCCCTGAAAAGCCAATGAACTCATTAGCTGCTGTCAAAAAGTAAACAAATAAAATATATACAAAATTCCAAAGGAGCAAAGAAATATCCCCGACCTTATAAACTCTATGCTTCTGGCCACATTGCCGACTGCATTCCACAAATAGGACGAGGTGGCGTGTGTGGTTTGAATTCACGATAAGGTCAAATCGAGGTAAATTAGATCTATAAGAGTGCGATGTAAAATGTCTCCTATAGGACGTGTGGAAAACAACTGTTAGCTGAAGAACTAAATAAGTTGTTTACTTCAAACAGTTTGACCATATTAACCTCATCAAGTGTAACCGACTTTTAATCTCTTTATGATTCGTCAATTAGGATGTGGTTACTAGGAGCAACGCAAAATGACAAATAAAAGAATTCAAATACTCCAACAAATGCTTCCCGTTAGAAGATAATACAAGTTGTTTTACATTTAAGGCTTAAGAGTTAAATTTCTTATATTCTTTTTAAATAAAGGTGTACTTATTTATTCTATAAAATCTAAATATATACTTTTAAAATTTTTTATTTTACCTTGATTTATTAATGAAAATTAAGCTTTAAATATATTATTATATATGAAAAGAAGAAAAATGATATTTAGAAACGATATCTGTCCTAATCTGCCAAGCTTAGCAACAAATCAGGAATTCCAATCAAACTTGAGTCGCTCTTGAGTTTATAATTCCATGCACATCTTGCATCCTTCCAAAAGTTTCTCATAATAACTTTTCTTTGAAGAACAGAAACGCGATTATAATTCAACAGTGTTATTGTGCAAATCAGTTGCACAATAATACTGTTGTGAAACCGATTTGCACAACAGCATTATTCAATATAGAAATAATTTAAGAGTATTATTATACTACTCAGTTGAGTAGTATAATAACACTACTGTAATTATAAATAAATATATAATTATCAAATATATGAATGAAATTCATATATTTGATTTTTGGCCTTTTTCTGACATTCATTTGAGCTTTAACAATCAGGGTTCTATAGAGCGAACAAACTTAATATCTTTAATACGTTTGGAGAAATAAGAAACCAACATTCCCATTCCCATTCCCCTTCAGTGAAACAAACAACTTGTTGCTTCCCCTACCTGATTAAGGTCTCCTCTCCTCTGTAATCTCTCTTCTTTAATTAACTCCTTTTACCTTCAAAAATTCTTTTCGACAGAGCAAAGTTCTTTTCATGACATCTCGGCAGAGGTAATTACTCCATGACTCCGTAATCCGACGCCAGTTTCGATCTGTACGATCGCGGACACTGACTGGAGCTTGAAGATACTCTTAATGCGCCAACAATTCAACTTTCTCTCGCCAACTCCAAGGTCTTGTCGGTTATCACTTAAACATAGATAGGAGAACGCGCCATCTATCGGCGTCTTTTGTACATTTCCAAACGCTACGTGTTGACGATAGCAGCGAATCAGATCAGTTGGGATGACCGCTCTGTTCGAGGGTGGACTAAGGTTAGGCGTGATCGTTGATTGGTTATTGGACAGAAAAGGTTATTCCTCCCCTCCCCCCCTCTACTTTCAATGATATGACGCTTTGATGTCTGGATATTAATTTTTTTAGTGATAAAACTTAATTGAGAATAGTATTTATGTGAATTGTGTGGAGCAGTGGACAGAAGGGAATATTTACCTGGGGGGGGGAGAAGAATTTATTCCAGCAAGAGAAGAATCCGTATCGGTCTGTGTACACTTAGTAAATAGAGATCTCAAGAGCTACTTAAAGACTTTAATTTTGTCGTTGCTACTATAAAAAAAAAGACTCTTCGATGTAGGCTTAGATGTCAGTCATTCTTTCTCTCTCTATTTTCCGTATAGAAAATTAGGAGTGTCCAAGTCTTAATCAACTACGTATATATTCCATCGAATATTCCATCTTTTCCCTCCCAATATTCACATTTCGTCCATATTTCTAGATATTATACGATTAACGCTATAGCAGCATACGTGTCGTAGAAAACAGGATAATGATTGACAATTGTATAATGGTGATAGTAAAATAGAACTATAGTGAACAGTTTAGTTCGTTGATATAATATTTAGTTATAAAAAATCCAGGGGAACAGAATTATATAATTTAAGAACGCATCTAGGGTGATGACTACGGATTTTGTTGCTTATATAAAAATATACTTTATCACAAAGTTCAAGGTGAAGGGAAAGCAGAACATTAATACTAGATCAATGGCGCTTCGTGTAACGCGAAACGAGGAGTTTCGCGTTAAACGCACACAAGCTTCTTAAAAAGTCCACAAGAAAGCTCTTCGATTATAAAGGACTGACTCCAACCCATTGTATTCAGAAAATAGAATAATATGGGATGGTAAAAAAGGTTAGGAAAATCTATTCGAAGATCACATAGAAGTCATGATCCTAATCAAGCAATGGAATTCTTAAGTTACTACATTTTAAAATGTATATTGAATGATAATCTTGCATCTTAGAAGTGCTTGAGATGCATAACCTCTCCATTATTTAGTCGAGTGCCGCTAGACTGGAAAATATGAAATGACCTTGAAAATTTATAGATGTGCGATTTCAAATATATTGGAATTCTTCAAGGCTAGCATGCTAAAGAATGATGGGAGATAATTTACTTCGAGGAATGGTAGAAGAAGCGAGAAAATTTGATAGACCAAGTTGAAGGATGACGTCTGAATACTCATCATCTTTCTGCGGAAATAGAAGACAATCAACTTGGTGGATTAAACCCACGCAAGTCTCTATAGCTCATACACAAGCCTGAAACTCACTAAATAATTAAAGTAATTGATTTCTGAGAATATTAGGTGTATCTAGAATAATTTATACTTTGACAGTTAGTCGATGGTTCTAACAAGATGAAATTCCATTAAAAGGAATGACATAATAATAATTATAATATCTTAAAACATTCAAAACAAACAAAGAATTTGTAGAGCATGTACGACTCCACCGTCAAACTCACTTATGGTTGGCAAACGACTTTATAACATACTTAGCTGTCAATGGAAACGTCGTTAGCGATGTTGTGCAGTAGAAGAACAAGGGATAGATTATAACGGTCGCAGATAGTTTTCATTACATCGTAACAAGTGTAATTGTGTAGGCTTTCGAACTATCATTCTTACTCTTTAAAGCGAGTTTCAAAATTTCAAACCAGCTGACTTATTAGTCAAAAAAAAAAAATTAAACCAATTTAAGAAGTATTCCAAATGGCAAAGCAATTATGCGATCTAAATATATAGCAATTATTAATTCCACTCAAGATAATTAATAGTTCATTCTCATTATGAGGCTAAGAATTAGAAAATAATTATTCTTAATTTTTTTCCCATTCTTTAAGGAAATATTATTTAAGATCCGCTGTATTTATATCTCTACTTATTTCTTATTTATCTGCTAACATAATCTGTCACGTTTCTGGATAAAGAAAATCATTAAAATTGGAATGACTAAGCGGAATTGCCTTGTAAGAAGGTAATGAAGTCAGACAATATCTTTATATAAAACTCTAGATAGTTTCTTCTGCTCCCGAGATAACCATAGTAACAGAGGAATGAAATCGGACTGTGAATCTTAATAACAAAGCTTTAATGGATAGTTTTGGAGAGATCAGGTTATTTGGTCTAACATCTGCTTGCGAACCAACTGACATTTGAGGGCTTTAATGATCTTCTCCCCCCCCCACCCTTCAGACAGGGATTCTTACAAAATCATTCCTGAAGATAAAAAAAAAAAAAACTTGTTACTAGCCACAAGAAACATTTTAACTTCCTGATTTCGCATTGATCAACATATTAACTGCTATTTATGGAACTGCTATTTATCATCACATCTCAACAATTGATAATACAGAGAATAGCATTCTTTTAATTGCCATGACAACAATTAGTAATATACAAATTGCATTTCTTCAGTTTCCGTATTCACCATTGATAATACAAATAGCATTCCCGTTGCCGTGACAACAGTTCATATTACACAAATAGCATTCCTCCGATGCTACGACAATAATTCTTCTTTTTCTTTAGCCTCATTCCATCCATTGCCGGATGTAGTCCTCTTTCCAGTTCTTTCTGTCTTTAGCCAATGTCCATCATCTCATATCAAATCTTTGTAGATCATCCCTCTATCTTCTTATTCTATGGTAACATTTCCTTCCTTTGGTATCCATTAAATGATTAATTGTATCCATCTTTCGTCTGTTAATACAGTGAAGTAAAGCAAAAATAAACGTTCTCCATTGCAATGACGATACTTAATTACGCATCGAATAACATTTCCAATTCACATGATATTTAATCATTCATAAAAAAAAGGCATTTCTCCATTTGCCATGATAACAATTGATAATGCACAGAATAGCATTCATTCAAATGTCGTAATAATAATCATACGCAGAACAGCATTTCCAGTTCCCATGGCAACGTTTAATAATGCATAGCATTACTCCAATGCTATGACAATTATGATGCGCATAATAGCGTTGCTCCAATTGTTATGAGAAATTTGCACGGAATTCCATGAAAATTAATAATGCACAAATAACATTTCCTAGTTGCTATGACAACGCCCAGCAATACAAAATAGATCTCTGAATATTATCACAATGCACAGAATAACATTCTCCAATTAAATTTAAAATGTCGAAGGGCTATATAGTTATCTCTCTCTCTCTCTCTCTCTCTCTCTCTCTCTCTCTGATTTTTAAAATTTGGAGAAAAATGTGCTCCCTCTATGTGCCGTTATATGACAAATTAATTAAAATACTATTTAATTAATTTACTTTTTGTAGATTTTAGTCATGTTAATTGATCTTCCTTGAATGCTTCGTTTACTAACAGCACAAAATTGCGTTAATTCAGAATTAAACAAACGCTTGGAATAATATTATAGTATGTTCCGTCTGGTTTCTATTTGAGCTTTGTACTTCGCCATTTGAGATTTTCTACAAATAAGAAACAACATATGAAAAAAAAGACAAAAACCTTCACTTTACAGATATAAGTGGGGAGATCGTTAACAACAAAGTCGTTTGTTATTATTAGAAAGATCTGAAATTGTTCTTCAACCACGTGCAGGCTTTTTGAAAATAATAATGACCATTCCGAACAGGAAATTTATTATTAAAAGAGATATAAATTGAATTCCTTCTGGCCTTCGATGTTATTTCATCTAAATAACGATATGAAAGATGAATCAAAAATTCTTTACTTTATGCATTGTAAAGATATGATTGTTGCTTAAACTATCTTAAGAAATTTGAACTAATTTAATTTCAAGAAACAACCATGGTTTTAACAGGAGCCCAAAGCAACCATACACAACTCAAGATTTTGGGGAATTTATTTTTCTCTCTCCATGTTTCCAGCTGTGTGATTTCAACTGCATTTCTAAAATCGCTTTTGACGTGGCCTACTAATACTATTTAGTGAAATAATTACCTCTCGGTTTTTCCAAATAAATAATGACTTCGATAGGTATTCAACTAAATTATTTTCAATTAAATATGAATTCAGTTTGCGTGTAGTGCTTTGCTTCTTTTTTAACTCACAACTGAAGCCATCCATAGTTGAGATCATCTATGATTTGTTGCAGTGAGTTACAGAACGAATAAGTATTCGTTTAGTAATATTTAAGCTTCTCGAATAGTTCTGCATGACTTTCCACAACATTATCATCCAGTTCATTACGATCAAAGAGGCTTTAATTACTTTGTATTTTAACAATGCGTCATAACATGCATGGACGCTCATACGACATCAGAGAGAAGTTTAAATGAATTGCCATTGCTTCGGATGCATAATTCCTAATTAATGAGAGAGGATTTTTTTTTATTGCAATGGTATTCCTTTGATGCCCAATTCAATTATTCACAGTTTGCAGTTGAAAAATTATTACTAATCATCTCATTATCTATACCTAGACGTAGTCTCTTATAACTCTCACTCCTGCTGTAAAATAGGTTACACACACACACATGCATTAAGTGAGCTATTAGGAACATCTTCATCATTCCCAGATTCCACTGCTTGGTCAGAGACGGTTAGGTGTTATTCTTTCTAGGCTATATAAAGCAGGTAGGTGTATAAATCAAGAGAAGTGTAGAATCAATGCAATAATTGGCTATGAGTACAGTCTGCATGACTTCGAGTGTAGTATGGTGGTCGGCACCGTGTATGTCAGTGTGAGTGAGAAACTGGAAATCCCCCCCCCCTCCGATTATTCACTTAAAACGTATGCTATACGAACAATGGTTTTATTACCAGAAAATAACCAGCTAACGATAGCCACCTTTTTAAAGTACATCCCACCCATGAAATGATGTAAATCTATAGTTCTTTAGTATCATGGGTGGGGTTAGGATTAGCGAATCGGAGAACCCTATTCTAGAAACCAATCATCAAACTCTTTCAAGCTAATTCAGGCCTTATGTTAAGATTGCAATTTATTTTCTAAAAGATTCCCAATTCCTAACTTTCAATCACGCTTCTGATTTTAATAAAAATGCTTGTCTGTCTGTACGCATATAACAATCGCTATTTGCCGTAAAGATATTCATGCAATTCTATACTTACGGAACTTTATTAAAAGTTATCGAACTGCTTCAATTTTGATTTCAATGAGATGCTCGATAGACTCCTTATCTATCCGAAAGCATAATCTTAGATTCAGATTATCTTAAATTTCTAATATGTGTAAGTTAGTACAACATTATAGATTTCTCCGCATTTATTATATGAACGTATATCTCTTGCTAGATCTTGAATTGAATAAAATTTGTAAACGTTACTAAATTTAAAACATTACGCACAAACACACGTTTTATGCTTAATCTCTTTCACACAGAACGTCGCACTCTGGAAAGAACAACCAAAAAATGTTCTTAGAACTTAGTTTTAAAATACTCCGTTTCAACTACCTCTGTTCTTGGTCATCTTATCCTACTAAAGTTAAGAATATTAGCGTCTTTTATTATATTGTTTAGCAATACTAACACTTCGAACATCAAACTCTCTCTCTTATACGGACTTTGTTTCCTCTCTCTCATATATATATATATATTTTTTTTTTCATTTATACACTGCTTCCATCTTCAAAAACTAAATCCTTCATTTCTGCTCCGTCTTGGCACCCGTGTGTTCGTCTTGAGTGGCCATTCAACTATCTTGATGACCAGAGGTCAGTTTTGTCTCCGTTCAATAACATTCAAATCTTTTGGGTTTGATAAATGAGTCTATGCTTCTCATGGAACTCTGTTATCAGCTGTCATCACTTGGAGGCCAAGGACAGTCCCTAAAAAAAAAAAAAAAAAAAAAAAAGGAGGCAGGGATTTCTATCAATTCTTGATAGGTAATGTGTTTGGCACGTGGATTCAAATCGCGCTCGATACAAATTCACTTTATATTTTTGTTCTCTGGGAGTATATGCGGTATGATCGGTAGCCTTCCTTCCAGTCAGTGGTTTGAAATTAATGACCGATGAATCTTGATTGTCTCTGATATGGTCGAGTAGTCCTTCGAGTGGGAAAATGTTGTCCGGATATATATATTTATAGTCGGAATTTTCAAAAATGTTTCGTCCTTTATATAAATATCAGTATAAAGCAAATATAATGTGATTGAACTGCATTTTCAGCCTGTGTGTGTGTGTGTGTGAGTGAATGAGAGAGAGAGAGAGAGAGAACAAGTCTCTGTAATTTGACCCTTACAATAATGAAACTGGCAGCGAATAAGCAAACAGGAATCCCAAGTAGTAAGACTGTCATGGGCTTCACTTGCAATTAGGCTTGTACTTTCGTGTTGCATCCATTTATGACGTACTCGCTGCGCAAAGAATCGGAAAATGCCGAATCAGCAGTATCAGTTGAAATCACGAACTGTCGAAATTTAATGTAAGTTTATTTGTTCTGTTTCACTGGCCTTTCAAATCTTCCATCACGGCTGTCCGTGTTATTAAATTTAAAGACTTCCAACTACGCCCAGTCAGTTCAATAATGAACCCTTCGGTATAAATGAGCAGAACTCCCCAGAGTTTGAGAGAATTCCGAATGGTCAGCTTTGAGTTATGTTTGAATTATAATATTTCGAAATATTCTTCGAAAATTGAGACAGAATGCGAATAATGAATTATGGAATAGCGAAACCCTTTTAATATTTCAATTCTCTCGCAGATTCTTATTATATTTAGGGTTTGGTATTATTTTCAGGGTGATTTTCTTTGATTAAATGTCTTATCAAATTTTAATGGATCTTATATCACATATTTAGTACTACCGCCATAATTAATACTACTACTAATGCTACTACTACTAATAATACTAATAATATAATTAGTAAATACTAATAATATAATATACTAATACTAATTCAAATCAAATACTTTCAATCTCGTTTCATGTCATCGTCAGAGATGATAACTTTCTTTACGAACATCGTGTTTCTATTTCTTAAGCTTGAACGTTTACTGATGACATTTATCAAATGCTTATGTTGAAAAAAAATTTTTTTTTTGGGGGGGGGGGACGTATTTACTGATCAGTTGTTTGGACTCTGTTAAACTAGTGCGATGAGTTTTATCGTAGCATGATATATTTCGGTTTGTTGGAACGTGTTGTGGTCAAATTTAGCATCGGCGAAATATCAATCTTCTTTCCTCATGGTGAGAGAGAGAAGAGTGAAGTCGTATTTGAGGATAATCAATTAACGCGATCAATTTAACAGTGAGATTAAGTCTCTCCTGCTTTGGCATAAGTATCTGAGTTCACGGCAAGTTGTAAACTTTTTTGACATCCGGTAATAACACCAAATGTCACATGATCACTATTTCCAATACGTTTCCAAGAAAACGATTAAAACAGTTAATTAGAATTTGGTTACGGATCTTAACTTATCATAAAATAATGAAAAAATTACGTTTTAAAATACTCATTCGTATTATGATGTTCCCTTGATATTTCCGCTTCTCCTTAGAGAATGAAAGTGGTGTGAGAGAGAGAGAGAGAGCACAGTGATCGAATGAAGATTCACCAGCCTACTGATCATGCTTAGAGCAATCAGATTTGTTAATCAGATAGCGATAATGTTTTCATTTATTAATAGAAGAAAATACTTTATTTCACGAACGTGTTAATTATTACTCTCCACTTCATATCTTGGAATATTCCCAAGACTATGTTGTGCGACCACACCATCATTAAAATCCACATTAGGCATAGCCTTGGCCTACTGCACTTACGGCGACTGAAATATTTCCCGAAGTTCTAAATCATAACGAGATTCCAGGCGCAAATGAGATTATTTTAAAGACAGTTTCCTCTCTCGAGTGTCTAAATCATGGTAGTAAATTCAGAACCACCCTGCCTCTACTATGAGCAACGTACGTTTGGTGTTCCTTAGTGTGTATGTATGTGTGTGTGTGTGTGTGTGTGTGTGTTTACAGAAATAACAAGTCCCTATCCCCCCACGGTAGTAGCAGTAATAGACCTAGTGGGTCTGTAGGGAGCCTGAAATAAGCATCCGAAGTTGGACTGTTGCCAAGGGAAACAAGAAATATGCACTGAAGCTGGCACTTTATATGTCTGTGTTGAGTCAACGATGATGGTTTTAAATCGTTATTTGGAACTATTGACCTGTAGGTGGCATTAGTTTCTTCAATCTATTCTAAGTAACTTCTATTAGTTGGAAAACTGCTCTCTGATTCCCCCAATGTTCTTAAAGTTCGTCTCAAAGGCTGTTTACTGCAGTGTCTCATGAGACTACATCTTAAAATTCTTAGGTCAAGACAACGATAAGAAATGCAATCAAAGGACAGCTTGTGATGTTTTCGAAATCAGCGAAGTAGGTTGTTTGTACTCTAATGCTGTCCATTACAAGCTATTAGCCATTTCTTTACATCCTTTCTTCTGTGCAGCATAAATTATTCTACAAGAATCTTTCTGTTGAGTATTTAGAAGATTTTTTCCTCCAGAAAAGTCGAATTTTTCATCCCACAAAACAAACAAACTTACTACGAAGTTAATAGACATAATACAGTGACCTCATATTTAGTTGCAATAGTATGCGTTTTTGTGGCGATGCAGAACGAGAGTTGTGTATTTTCAGATTAAGTGTTTACTTAAACTTTCATCAGAATGCTATTAGAATCCATTGATTCAAACATTTATTGTCGTCATGGTAAAATAAACTGTTTGCTCCTAGGAACTATAACGCTAGAGCTAACTTTTCAATTGTATGGATACGCGAAAAGTCTACATTGTGAGCAAATACACCATCATGGGTATGTAAGAAACTGAACTCGATGCGAATTGTCTCACAACTGAAGGTACATTCCATCTCCAGCTCATTTAATTATTACAAAAAATTACTCTGATTATGTAATCGATGTCTAGATTCAATTTGAATAAGAAAATAGAACAGCCAGTGAGCTGTCACGTGCTTCCAGTAAATTACTTAAAAAATTAAACGATATTATGTTATAATTAGGACTTTAATGATGTCTGAAATCGAACTTAATAGCATAAAAACGTTAAACAGGGAATTATTAAAAGAAAAGCATAGGATAGGATTTAACGACGTTTACTCAATTAGTAATTAGAAGAATTAATGTCAGTATTATGGATTAAGATTTTTGCTTTGTATAGCATTAAGAATAAAAGGGAGCAAATGGAATAGTTACTATTACATTATTCTATTTATTAGTAATAAATTATAGTAATTTATTACTAATAAATTACGATTTAAAGATAAGAGTTCTAAAAAGATCCGTGTTTAATATTTGCATATATATATGGTCTCCTATAAAAGTCTTGACGCCGTTTCAAGGTCTTCGAATAAAAATTCGATTTATAAATTTATTTTTAAATCCATATTGTATCTGCTAAAGCAGGCATTTTGTTTACCTATAGAACAACTGAGGCGTCTTGCATCATAATGATAAAAGGATTTTTTTTTACTTATTATTCCCTTACAGCATCATATTATCAGCACATATTTCTCCAAGTATTCAAATATTTGCGATATCTGTTGTCCTAAAATCAATGTTCAGTCATGGCGCCACATGTGCCATGAATAGCTGGTTTACATTCCTTTTCACTATGACAGATTCCATGAATATTAAAAGAGTTTAATATTTACGTAACCTGCATACTTATTCAAAGAATTAAAACGAACGAGACTTCATCTTCAACTCTGTTTTGCAATTTCCTTTACCATAAAACTGGATGAAAATTAAGCATCAAAAAATAAGAAGAATACAGAATTAATAAAGGCTTGTCTTTGAATTTTATTGTCCTTAGGATCCGTGACGACAAATAGAATCCAATTTTAAATAAACATAACAGAAATGGTGATTATCACAGAGTTGGGAAAAAAATAGAAAGCAGTAATTGGTGCAAAGAATGTATTAAGAAAAGTAATTTGCTCGTAAATGGAGGCCGATGCTTAGCTTCACTCCATGAAATTTTAATAAATTTAATTTATGATTTATTAAATGAAATATTTTTCATTTAAGAACGCATAAATAAAGAACTTTACAAATAAATAGAATTAACTGAAATACGCATTTAGTATAATAAAAGTATATGTATTCTTTGGAATTCTAAAGAATAATTATTTTCCGAATTCTGTAATTTAATATTAAACTAGTTTCTTGAAAAATCAATATTATGTAGATTTTGTCATAAAGACAGGAAAAAAATAAGAAAACAAAAGACAGGAATGCCTTTTATTAAAAAGGTATAGGTATCTTTTTTTTTTTTTTGGCTAAATGGGTAAAGCAAGAATGCTTTTCATATTCCACGTTATCTGTAGGAAAAAAATGTATGGATGGGATAATATAGTTCTATAAGCTCTGATCATGGCTGGGTACCCATTTTAGTCGCCTCGTACGACATGCACGGGCTACAGTGGGACTATTGTTATCTCAGCCACACGGGGATGTATAGGTATCAATTTTTTTTTTGGGGGGGGGGGGGAGATGGACTGAGTCCTTGACTCTTTATCTCTTCATCTGATTGAAGAAAATCTATGTGCATGGGTGTTATTGAGCTAAACGCTATAGTCATGGCTGGGTAACTGCTAATAATCCGAGCCTCAGTTAAAACTTTCATTGGCTACAGCATTGCCATCTGTTAACCTGTGTACGTGCTACTAAAGTCTCGCCACTGTATGTATATGTATCCTATCCTAAAGGACTGGGAGATGGACTGAGTCCTTGACTCATTATCCCTTCATCTGAATGTAGAAAATCTGTGTGGATGGACTGTTATTGAGATAAAAGCCCTAGTCATGGCTGAGTAACGGCAATAGCCGAGCTTCAATTAAAACTTCATTGCCATCCGTTAACCTGGAAGTCCTAAAAAGGACTATAACATATTCCAATCAGCACCATTTGGATATGTATGTATGTATCTTATATAGTCCTTATAAGGACTGGCCTAAAGGGGAAAAGCAAGAATGCTTTTTATCTTCCCGTTATCTGTAGAGGACAGTATACGGATAAGGTGTTATTGAGCAATTAAAGCTCTGATCATGGCAAGAGGGTAACAGCAATAGCCGAGCCTCTGTTAGAACTTCATTGGCTATTGCATTGCCATCCATTACCCTCCAAGGGTATTAATCACCACATCTCACGGTCAATTCTCCATCCCTCGTTAACCGCTAGAAATTGTCCTTATAGTTCTTATAAGGACTGGCTTAAAGGCGCGAAGCAAGAATGATTTTCATCTTCCCCGTTATATGTAGAGGAAAGTATAGGGATAAGGTGTTATTGAGCTATTAAAGCTCTGACCATGGTAAGAGGGTAACAGCAATAGCCGAGCCTTAGTTAGAACTTCATTGGCTACAGCATTGCCATCCATTGCTTTCCTTGGGTACCAATTTTAGTCGCCTCGTACGACATGCATTAGCTACATTGGTGCTTTTTTTAAGTAAAGCCGACTCTAAAAATTAGGACGATCCCTAGACCACTCTATAGTGGCCGAAAGACCGTCCAATTCAGCGTTGGCTCCACTCGGTGATGGGGCACCCCCCACTACCGCTCATATTCCAGGGAAAATCATCCACCGACAAAGCCCCTCAGCGGGCCGTGCCAGGAGGACACTCACACCAGAGACTCAAAATATGTACTCCCAGGTAAAACCTCCCGAAATCCAAATCCCCCCCCCTCACCGGGAGCGAAATTCTGGAAGAAACCTGAGAGAGCAAACTCTCGAAACTCTGCATCCATTTAGTCGCCTCTTACGACAGCGCTTCCCAAACTGTGGGCCGTAGGTTTTGTTGAGGGGGGCCGTGAAATAATGAAAACAAATTTAAAATGTTTTAAGACTAAGTAGATTTTTTATTTTAAAAGAAACGTATTTAACTTTTATTATTTCTTTTTTGTTATTTTTTATATTTTAATGGAAAAATTTTAACATTGGTGTTGGTTCACAAACTTTGCTTCCTGCGTATTTCGGCGCTTAACGAATATTAGAAAATATTGCTTATTCATATGTTTCATTTCAAAGCAGTGGTTAATTGTATTTACTTCGAATGCTCTCCAGGGAAGCTCCAAATCTTTCTGTCCCTTTCATAACGCGTTCGTAATCAGGGACTGTTGATATTGACTTTATATACATAACAAAACTCATTTTATATTATCACTATCATCCGAGCTAGTTTTCTGTTACCAATAAAAGTTTCGCATATACTTCACACATGAAAAAAACCTTAAACAAGTTCATTTGGGGAGATAGTAACTCGCTTGCAGTGGTAAACAACACGCCCTCCCTAACAGCCACTATACTGCAGAGGCAATAAAAATAAGTACTTTTATTATGCCAGTGAATAAGGTATGAGGAGTCTGTGTAATATATTTCTTAACAAATAGTGCAATTAGAGACAACTGGGATAAAAACACACTAATTAATGAATCACATGTCCCCTCATGCAGAAACTATGCTGTATAGACTGAAACAAAACCATATGTTGCAAGGGCAAACACAGCATCTAACTAAAAACTATTGTTATTAATTAGATGTGTGTGAGTTCGATTTCCCAAGGCAGCAATAAAATTCAACCGAACGTGTTAACATTCGTAAAAGTGTTAAAACTAAGTAATATATATATATTTATAATGAATGTTATGGCAGTTTGACATATGGAATTCGGTTGAAGAGAGTTAGCATTTCAACTCAATTGTCAGCTATGCTTTTATCTTTCGGTTGCGCGATCTTTTGTTAATACCGCACCAATCATATGCACGTTTTAATAGACTGCCTTTGCTGTCTGTTTCGCGTTAGGCTTAATTACCGTAAAAGGAGAAAAGTCACAAAAGAGAAAAATGTTCCTGGTCCGAGATTCCCTTATTCAGGTAATATTCACTAATTTCATGTTATCAGTCTGTGATGTGCCAGTATCGGTAAGTGGTGATATTATTTGATCTATTCTACGTTAAAAAATTTAACCCTGAGATGGATAAGTGGTTGATAAAAAATAAAATAAATAAAAAAATCCCGCGAACAATCAGAAGAAGCAGAAACAGACTAAAAAAAAAAGGACAGTATTTTACCAAAACAGCCCGCATCGTCTTCAGAACCAAACGGTAAGAGGCAAAAAATGTAATATATGCATTTGATTTTTGCAATATTCGCTGTGTATGTTTTGTATTGAATATAAATACAATAAATATTATAATAATATATCTCTATTACGATTTTTTTTCGAGGGGAGCCGTGAAATATTTTAATTTTTGCAAAGGGGGCCCTGACATCCAGAAGTTTGGGAAGCACTGTCTTACGACACGCATGGATTTACGTCGGCGCTTTTCCTATCTTTCCTTATAGTCGTTATAATAAGGACTGGCTTAAAAGGGCAAAGCAAGAATGCTTTTCATCTTCCCCGTTATCTGTAGAGGACAGTGTAGGGATAAGGTGTTATTGAGCTATTAAAGCTCTGATCATGGCAGAAGGGTACCAGTGCCGAGCCTCAGTTAGAACTTCATTGGCTACAGCATTGCCATCCGTATTTCAGTTTTAATTTATTATAGCTAACTCTTTAAAAATAAAATTAGGTGTCTTTGTAATGGATGATTTATTTTAATTTTTCTTAAATAAAAATACTTTAATATTTAATGGATTTTATTAAAATGCTTTAAATATTCAAACAATTTCATTCAATTTTTATTTATTTTTTAAATTATCTAATTTTTAAATATTAATGTAATTAAACTTTTTTTTTTAATACAGTATATGAATTAAGCCAATTTTTCTGGAGATATTTATACTAGCAGGTACCATGCCACTAATTGTACACATTGCGGTTTAACGTTCGTATAGTTTATAACAAGACAGTTAAATAAATTTTTCGATGCAACATACAAAGTAAATCATCATTTTTACTGTATTTAAATATTTCGAAGTTAGATATTTAGTAAATGTTATCTATTCAAAACCGATCAAACCGTTTTCTAAGGAAGGCAAAGTAAACAACAGAATTTTTCCTTTGTTTTTTATTGAGTTAAAAATTCCCAGTAGCATTTCCAAATCCTCAAATCTTACATAGTTTATTTATTTTAACAATTAAAATAAACTGTTTTTATGAGAATTAAAACACGTGCTTTTTTTGTTGTTTGAGCATGCGATCTAGGAAAAGTCATCACCATCCAAACGGACAAACCGTCCAGAAGAACACACAATTTTCTAGCGTATACCGCTGGTTTCATACCGTCATAGAGAATTTCGTAAAGAGTCGAGCAACAAAAAGTAAAGAAATTTTTGCCATAAAATCATCAGTCACATGATCATCTAGGCGTGTTATAATGTCTTAAATCAATAAACAAATTCTTTATTACAAGAACAAATCATATTCATCTACAAGAATATGTTATTTTTTCTTTCTTACCTGCTTATTTAAATCTTCAACTAATACATAATAAATTAACCTTTATAAAAATAGTATGATTTGTAAGTCACGTTTTGATGTTGAAATCTGTCGCCAGTTTTCCAATTGTCACCTTATTGCTGGACACGGACAGAAATGATGTGACAAAAAATGCTGCATTCACTCGCTAGCCAAGATCTTATTAACTATATGATAATGCACGAACACATTTCGTGCACACACCGAAATATGAGTAAATTTGCGGTTGGGCATATTTTAATGAATTCTTGTTAGCATCTAACGCGCGCACCTATCTAAGTTGTCAACAGTATTCGTATTTTTCAGGCGATGATGAGATGGCACAACTTAAACATTTATTGGTATCTGAGGATGAATTAATGATTTCAAAAATATCTCTGTTATTTGGCTACGTATTGTTATTAACATATCGGATTTTTAAATACGTTGACAAATGTTTAAGGGAGTGAAAAAAATGTGACATTTTTATGACTCATTTGGTTGGAATTGCATATCAAAAGTTCTGTTTAATAACAATAACTAGAACAATAATACAAGTCAATATGGCAGTTAAATTGTTAATATTCTTAATTTTACATATAAAAATAATCTTCGATTAAAAAATGAAATGGTTAAAACTTTTTTAAAATTAAAAAAATTTTAAAATAAAAAATATTTGCTTTTATTATTAAACACCTAATAATCATATAAATAGCAACAGGATATCTTGCGAAGAGGACACACGGTGATTGATTCATTCAATCCAATACCCTTGGAGGGTAATGGATCGCAATGCTGTAGCCAATGAAGTTCTAACTAAGGCTCGGCTATTGCTGTTACCCTCCTGCCATGATCAGAGCTTTAATAGCTCAATAACACCTTATCCCTACACTGTCCTCTACAGATAACGGGGAAGATGAAAAGCATTCTTGCTTCGCCCCTTTAAGCCAGTCCTTATAAGGATAAGGACTTCGTATCGCATCATTGTTTTTTTTTGGATGTCTTCAATCATTTTTTCGCATATTGATTCTTATGTTAATAATACCGATTTCGGTTATAACTTCTAGAAATTTATGGTGATGAATTATTTCAACTCCGAGTCAGATTCTTGTAGAACAGCTGTGCGCATTTGTTCCAGCGAGTGATGTTGTACGGCATCTGTATAGAGTGAAGTCTGTCAAGAACAATTGATTATTGCCAACCGATATTGGCAGACAAGCTACCAAAAAATAAACGATTACACAGTGTTACAGAAGACTTATTTTAGATCTCCTTTCAGCTAGTGAAATGATTTTTTCATTGCCTTCATTATGCTTTCAGTTACATTGGGAAAACAACGAAGTTTATTCTCCATATTGACTTTTTCATAAAAGTAATCTGAAATATGTTTACTTATGGAAGCTAAAAAGGTTGGCAATGTTAATAAAGATTGTATGTAAAATAAATAAAAAATAACAGGAGGGACTTTTTTGTGGATCTTACGAAATTCCAATTTTTAGATAAAATAAGACAGGGATGGCAAACACAATATGGAGTGCATATTAAAGTTCGGTAACTTTTTCTATTCTACTGTGGAGTTGCAGTTGTCCATGTTTACTCAATATTTGCATACAAGAAAATAAATCTGTCTACTCCAAGGCCTCGTAGTAATATAACGAAAGTGAAATAATTATCTCTCTATCGCAGTATTCGCTGAATTTGTCAAATAAAACGGTTGACTATAACATCTATAACTTTTTACTTAATTAATATAAAATAAAACTAACTTGAAATGGAGTCCACTGGACCAGGGGAAAATGCATTTATCATTGTTGATCACATAGATTCACAGAACAGCCGTTTTTAAATGATGGCCAACGTGCATTTATAAACTGAGGTAATCTTATCTTGAAGTTCAATGCTTACTGCTATACCCTTCGAATCTAGAACTCTAAGAAGAAAAATGGTTTGTGTGTTCCGGAAGTCTGTTAATTATTATTTCAAGACTCTTCAAAGAGAGGACCTGTTTAAACAACTACTAATAAATTATAAATGCCAGTAGCCTTGTCTTGGAAGGTGTTTAAAGTGGTCACTATTTTTAACTCCTTGTTAAGCATATCAGAAGAGATTCGGGACAGTATTTCGTTGTGTGCACTATAATAAAATAAGATTTAATTTAGAACAAGATATGCTGTATCTTCAACTTACGAAATAGAAGTCTGTTATTATACGAGAGAGGATATTGAAATATTAATCAAATAATTAGTACAATGACGTATTCTGTAGCTGATCTTTTTTTTTTTGACCAGAAGTAACATGAGAAAACCAATAATTGTACGACACTGGAGAAGATATATAGCTATTAAGATGTGAGTTAAAATGACAGTTTTGGCTTTCGTAATGGATGGATGGTTGGCGAGCCAACTAATGGTGTGGATGCGAACAGTGGAGCGAAGTAGGTCTCTCTCTCTCCATGTTTTAGAGGCGATTTTGACTACTGTACGCAGTTGCCGACACTCGAGCTATTTTCGTATCTTAATTCATCTTTGTAACTGCCAGGGTGACATCGCGTGTTCTTCCTTTGCAAAGAAGTTACGAGGATCTCTACTGCGGCAGCAAAAAAATTAATCATTCTTTGACTTTTTTTTACCGTGTTTAACAGAGTTTTAGTTTGCGTTGTGATACCTCTCTCCTTCTGTTGAGTATCTTCCCCCCCCCCACACTTCTCGTTTGATCTTTAGGGATTTATATCTCGTGAAACTTTTGCTGTTCTTTCAAGGATGAGTACGTTGGTTGGATAGAAATGCTTTGTGGTATGTAAATAAACTTTAGTGTTATAAAAACGCACCCATATGGAAAGAAGTAATAAAAAATCGCTACGTGAACTGCGAAGAGGCTAAAAAGGATTTAGTTTAGAATTCTATTTAAAGAGTACGGTATTTAATTTATTATTTGCAGAAAGCGCTGTGTCAGTTGCTCGATGTTCAAAATATTGCAGAACATCTCTATTTTTTTTTTTTTGGAAAATAACATATTTCGAGATTTTGATATTTTTACCTCGACATTTATAAAGACAGAGTGGATTAAGTTTTTTCAAGGTTCTTAAAATGATTTTTAGAAGCTCAAAAAAAAAAAAAAAAAAAAAAAAGATAGAGAGATAGATATATAGATAGATAGAAGTGACTTACAGTGCTGAATTTCACTGGGTAGTTTTTATATTCAACTATTATTGCACGACTGTATACAAAACAGAAAGCAAAACCCTGATTGTAAATTTCGTCTAAAACTGTTGTAGAACTCCAGCGAATTAATGTGGAACTGAATATCTTTCTACGTATTCATCATATAAAAAAACATTATTCTCGGAATTACAATAAAGTAAAATATCACTGCTACATTCAGACATATACAGGGTGGTTCAAACTTCCACGTACAAACTTTGAGGGGAGGTAGAGAACATCAAAATCAACCATATTCACATTCACGAGCATGACCGGAAACGCCACTCGAAAGTGATAGGTGGCGCTGTTTGCCAGCGTTCCAGGTGAGCAATTGGAGCTTCCTCATTCAAGCTTTCGACGTCGCTTTACGAACGCTGAGATGGCAGACATGCACCTCGTTTACCATATTATGTATCCAACTACTATCTAACTGTTCAGTTACGCCTAATAAAGTTTTTTACACTACTTACTCTGCCTTGTGTTATTTCTGTGTCTTTGTGTCCCTGTTAGTACTTTTCGGTCATGCTTTCCTAGGTGAATATGGTTGATTTCGATGTTCTCTACCTCCCCTCAAAGTTTGTACGTGGAATTTTGAACCACCCTGTATATTGTGTGAATTCAAATCTCTCATCATTGGCCTTTTCAGCATAAAAGTGGCACTGAAATTCAGCGCCATTTTTATAGCGATAAGGAGAAAAAGAAGCGCCAGTTGACTCGTTTTTGCTGTAGACCTACCGGGTACGTCTAAAACGGTCGTTTGACTATTCACTCAAAGGAAAAAAAAATACTCTAAAAACCTAACAAAAGTAAACTGATAGAAAGAACATTAAAAATACTATAAAAGCCAGTGTACGAAGAATAAAAAAAAACTGTAAAACCTAATAAACGGATAAAAAGAATAAAAACAAACAGACGGATTGGAGGAGACTAGTCCTGGGAGATTCGTCCTAAAAGAACTAAGGACCTCCTCGATGTTGGCCTTCGTAGCTCGGGTTTGTTCAGGCCAACCTCCCTCCATTGTAATAAAATGAAATTAGACAAAACGAATAAAATCCGAGTTTAAAACGTCATGAAGTCAATGATGTTATAGATATCGGCAAACTTTGATTCTCCCCTGTGCTATCAACCATATGTTATATATGGTTGGTAGCCTACACACTATCTCTTTATGAACTGTTCTTCGCCCAAGAGGTGTCTGGAAGATACCTCTTGGGCGAAGATTTTTCATTAAAACATTGATGAGAAAATGATTTTTTTTTCTTCATCCAGGGGGAGAGACTGCAACACTATTATCCCCAGAGACATTGGCACTTCAGCCAGCTTCCAATTGTCCTACAGTTTTAACTAAATGTCATACTTCGCAAAAAGGGTCACAAGGTCAGGGGGCGCTATTACGATTTCACCGATTTCACAGGGAGTCGGCCAAATCCCGGTGAAAAGGTTGTCCCCAGCTTTTTTTTTTTTTTTTGATATTCGTAAAGAATGCGTCTTCATTCGCGCCCAGTCCAGGCGTTTCAAAATCAAAGAAATCAAAAAACTTCCAGTAAACTGCTTTGGGTTAAGCTGAGCACGCATCCGAAATCCCCCCCCCCCCATCTGCAACAAATCTTTTGCGTGTATTACATATGATATAGTACCACTCTGGTACAATCTGCGCAAGTGGTCCAGCTTGGCCAGTAGTCCCAAAACAGGGCTGGAAATATCAAACGAAATAATTAATTAGATTGCCAAACAAATGGGTAATTTCATAAAACTGCTTCCCTTAAGATTCGAGCAGTGTTAGTGAAAAATGAATCTCTTAAGATCGGCAGAGCAAAACGTGTGAGGGGGAGGTCGAGAAAAGCCCTGCGTACCTCATGTTTTCCTGTGGCTCCAGAAGAAGTCGATAACCCGTTTAAATATCCGTGATGTGTGTTATGTTGATCATGTGTAATACCATTGGTATGACGGTTTGATGACTGTTACTTTACCGTTGAAAGATAAAAGGAATAACCTGGCGCAAAAATCGACATCGACAAAAAAAAAAAAAAAAAAAAAAAAAAAAAAAATTCGATGTGTCTCTAAGACGATTTCCACATCTCTTTAATTAGGGAATCACTGGGAGTTCCGCTTCTCTGGTTCGCAAAATACCACCCTAGTTCTATACAGAGATGTCTCAATGTTTTTCTTTGTAAGTCCATTCGCTTGAGCAATTTTGCAGACTGTTTTACTTCGTTTTTAAAGGTGGCCCATGAGTCCCAGTGGGTGTTCCTGCATTTTTCGTATAGCAATTCCATTCCTTGTTATACCTTTTTTTCGGGAAGTTTGGAAGAACTTTCCAAGGTCCATTGAATGTGTCAACGACCTCAAGTAGTTCGATAGTTAACAGAACCATTTTATGGTCTCGCCAACCGCTCTTTATCTTACTGTAACAACTCGTGGTTCGAAATTGCTAGAAATATAAACGCAGTCGAGTCTCCTCCCCTCGACCATGTGGCACCGCCTCTGCCTCCTCCAGATGTCGATGAGGTCGGCATTATGACAGCAGAATTGCAGTTCCTTACAGCCACCATTACCAGAATTGTTATTACCACCCACTTTATCACATCGTGTGTCTGCAATGCAGTTCTCCTTCCCCCCCCCCGCGCGATGATATATTGAAACCAGTAAAAATAGGGTTCTAGATACGTGAAGAATCTACATCGCTGGTATATTATTGGGGCATACACAGTGAGGAAGCGGATGGTTCTACGTTATATAGATAGGCTGACGAACAAATATTCCCACCCTCTTTCGTAGAGCTCTCCAAAAGACTAGAAGGGAAAGGGAAGCTTATGGTAGAGTTTTCAATGTCCTGCAGAAATAGTACATGAACTCTGTGGCGCACTCAGGATTTAATCTTGGGTGGGGAGGGTGAGTTCAGTAGACGATTTACGAACATTCACTACGCATTGTACGACCTACGACTGAGCATCTGCAGTGATCGCCAATACATGATACCCGTGATCTCTTCTGGCCCGGCTTGGGCTCGGTCCTCCCGAACACTGCTTCGTCCGTCTGGTGTTCACCGCGGCCGTGATTCCCGAGAGCTATAGGGTATTCCCACCTTATGCGACCGCTAATTCATAAGTAGTACAGAAATAGAAGACACGACACAACATAAATAAAAAATTGAATTTTAATTAGGAAAAGATTTTTGGAAAATTTTTAGTGTTTTTTTCTTTTTCTTTTTTTGGGGGCCCGGGCTCCCTGCTCCCCTCCCCCCCCATGGGTGCGCCACTGCATGAACCTGATGAAGTAAAAATAGTCTCCGCACAGTTCTCTGCGGAGATAGATCGCAAACGTTGATATTCAGAGTGGCAGAAGAGAAAAGGGAAATTGTTAGTCGTCTTAAATTTTTAGTGTGGAATCCCCCCCCCCTTTTTTTTTGACTATTTTCATTAAAGTCTGTTATGTCCTCTTCATCAAGACCTATTTTTGTGGCTAAGATGGAGTTTTTAAACGATTCTGATGAAACCGTTTTATGTTGGTTGCGGAGAGAGTGGAACGTTCCACATTCTCATAGGTGTCTGCATACTTTCCTTGTTAAATATATAAAATAAGGATTCGTCGAACCTGTTAAGTGCGGGGAGAGAGAATCCTTTCCATTGCACTAGCTGTTTCTCGGAAAGAGCGAATTGCATTGAATGCACTTACATCGTCCCTCCCTTAATGGTACTTGGAACTGAAGGCATAATATTTGTTGTTACTTCAGCAGAAAAGCACGGGCTCTGTGAATTATCATTCATCTTTGACGGACGATGCCTCTGTGAAAAAAAGACGGTTCTTCCTGGTAGATAGAAGCTTTGTCTTCTGCAGGCTGACGCTTTTTTCTTATTTTTTTAGCTTCTTATCACATTGTTCCATCTGTCGCTTGATGTTTAAGGTTACTTCCATCTCTTCCATTGTTCGCCTCCCCCCCCTCCCCTCCCCTCTTGGACAGGCGAAGAGAGTGTTACTACTTCTTAGCTGCTGTCTCTGTAGTGGTAGAGTTCTCCAACTCTATTTTACGGGTTTGATTTTTTCCCCCGAGACAGGTTTTGATGAACTCTGCTCATTTCGCCTCGTCAGGACCATTGTTGGTGGCGGCGATGGAAATTCTTGAGCCCTGATTTTGAGCGTGGACATGTCCGCATTATCCAAAGGGATTGTTGAGAATGGTTCAATGACACCCCCCCCCCCAGTCGTTCTACCGCCTTCCGACGAACACGTATTGATCTTATGGTCTTGTCGGTGGAGTTTTCTGCAAGAGCTATTTCAGTGCTATGAGATGTGTCCAGGTTCACTATAGTTTCTGCATTTGTATCGTACGAGTATAAATTCTGCTCCTAGATGGTCATAGGCGCCACATCTGAAGCATTGCTTCCTGACTAGTTGACCCTTGCAGATGCTATAAGTGGGAAGTTGGGAGTAGGGTTCTTCATCTTCATGGTGAAACTTATCTCCCCAGATTTGCATTGTGAGTTATCGTCTTCAGCATCTTTTTTAATGTCTCTGGTAACTCCCCATTCTAGAAAAAAAAAAAAAAACTTTGCGGATGACGTCACCACTTTCCACGTATTCTAATGGGAATCTGTTCATTTTCACTGTTTTTAAGACTTCTTATCATTATTGGGGTTACTTTGGCCCGGCACATTCAAAACATTAAATAATTTGTCTCTCGTCTGTCTATCCTTGACTGCTATTTGATATCTTCATAAGGGATAAAGCCATAAATATTTCTAGATCTCTAGCTGCCTCACAGCTATTTCAAACCCTTGTTCTTACTCCAGACAAGAGCGAGACTTTATGAGGACCTTTGTGGTCTTCCTCCTCCTCTTCTCATTCCCTCAACATAACTGCCTTTTCCAGTGATTCATCAGCTTCTGTTTAGCGATCAACGCCTCCAAGGAGCGTTCTGTCTTTACATTCTCAAAAACCTTATTGATCATTCTTGCAGTCCATGAGATTCTTAATAGTCTCCCCCACGCCAATAATTCAAATGAATCGATTCGCTTTCTGTCTTTCTTCTTAATAATCCAGCTTTCACATCCATACATTACTATTTGGAATACCATTGCTTTGACAATTCTAACTTTGGTGGCCTTACTCCCACCTCGAGCTTTCATAATTTTTGACAGGTTTAAACATCGCTTTTTTCGCCATGATTATCATTTTTTTTAATTTCATCTTCACATTTACCATCATTTCTGATTCTGGACCCCCCCCCCCCAGTAGCAGAACTTTCAATTTTTCTACTTTCTATTTTATCTCCCTCTATTATAAGTTCATTTAAATTGCCAGAAGCCATCACGATTGTTTTGCTGATGTTTAAATTAAGCGCGGATTTGTTATTTTCCGTCTTAACCAATAAAACCGCTCCATATCTTCTTTAGTTTCTGCTATGAGGGTTGTATCATCTGCATAATCTTAAATTATTTATTTTCCTGCAACCAATCTTAATTCCAGCGGGATCTTTGTCTAAATTAGCCATTCTCATGATATATTCACTATATTAAAATGGTAGAGCGACAGCATACAACCCTGCAGCACTCCTTTTCCCACTCGAACACTTCCTGTTTCTTCAAAGACAATTTTTACTGAAGCTTTTTGGTTGTCATATAACTCTCTTATCAAGAGTATTCCCACTAAATTCTGTCGTGATCCACACAATCAAAAATTGATACACTTACTTTGAATAAGAATAATACAATACCACAAAAATATGATTGCTATAGTAAAAAAAAAAAATCTCCGTGGCTTTTATGAGGAAATTTCATATTAAATCATAACAGGTTTACTTCTAAAATTTTATTTATTTAAAATTTTCTTAAAAAGTATGTTCTATATTAACCACTGTTTCTTAAAAAAATTAAGTTTAATTCATATTATATATGAAAAATAATTAGAGTACAAAGAATAAATGATTTTTATTATTTATTTCAAAGTCGATCGTAGCGTCGTGTTACGTTAAAAATATCTCAATCCTTAGGAAAGAGAAAATTGGCCACTCATTCAAAAATAATGAAGATTCTATTTAACCTAAGAGTTGTAGTGATATTAATTTGGTTATTATAATATTCCTGAACAAATAGAATAACATTTTCATGAATAGTTTAAGATAAAATTCTCGTTTAATGTTATGATTAAGTCATCCCTGATGGATAAATAGATAATGTCACTAAAAAAAAAACAAAAAAAAAAACATACAACCATTGGTGGTGAGATTTGTCATAGGAAGATAGCGCGCTAAAAGTTATTCAAAATATCTCCGCATATGCAAATTTGGAAAAATAGAAATACAGAAAACAGAACATCACTGTTAGCTATTGTGTGATGTGTTAAACTGTGACATACGTTCTTATAAAATATGAGATTAGAGGATTATAAGATTTATATAGTTTTTGTAATCTCTCTCTCTTTTTCGGAAAAAAAAAGAAGCGTTTAGGGCTACATTGTCACCTAAAATTCCGTGGAGAAAACGTTCAATAATGTTTACACATAAGAACATCGCTTACCCAAGACCCAATAACTTTTTCATCAAATATTACTGTTCTAACCCGAACTCTTATTTTCCCAACTGGGTTATCATGCGTCAAAATTAAAATCCACATATTCCATTGACAGAAAACCCACAAAACATGGAAATTCATTCGAAATTGCAAAGAAACTTCCTATCTTCGCAAAATCCAATTCAAAATTGGCTTTTGCGAAGATACGTTTGTAAGGTGCTATACTGCAGTGCCTCGCTTGGTACATGCAATCTAAACGCGACCTACTTTTAACCCACCGACATAAGCAAGCCCATCATTTCCCTCCCTCCCCCCTCTTTTTTTATTAGAATTTTCCCGTCCTGGTCACTTCACAATCGTATTAAAGACAGAAGCGAGGAATTCATATACGCCTAGCTACTGCTATACGTGTCCCTGATAAAGTCCTCGGGTAGATAGGAAAGTAGGGAACCCTTTTCTAGTGATAAAAGTTTATTATGTGTGAGTAAGCGCGCAAAATTGATCCACAAAGAAAGATAGCAACGCACATAAATGATAATGCATTCGATATAACCAATAAATCACTAATATCCATCATTTCTTAATGCATATAATGCACTTTAGTCTGCCAACTTACGTGGTTGGTCTAGTGACCATTACTATACTAATAGCGCACTTGTGAAGTAGAAATGTTTGCAATGGAAAAAGACAATTCAAGATAATGAAAGACCAACTCAGACAAATAAATCGGACAGCGACATAACAAACAACAGACCGTTCCATTACCTCGTGTAAAAGTGTAATCCCCTGTATGCCGAGAAACATCAATAAAATGTTGAAAATTGCAGACATTTCTGTCTGACGCAACCAAATGACAGTACACGAGAACGACAACCTGGATTTAATTTGTTTTCGTTATAATTAATTTCGTTTTTCTCTTGTTTCATTATCTGTTTGTGCTGTTTTGCTTGCTTTCTGCTTATCTAAGATATAACGTGATTTTCAGCATCCAATTTTAAAGAAAAATTCAACAACTACTACAGATTATGTGCAAAAATGTTTTATTGAAGTGATTAAAATCGCTTCAGTAGAATTTTAACTAAATATTACTTTAGTATTACTTTAGTAGTCTTACTCAACCACACTCTGCAAAAATGCATGTTGAATTGAAAAATAGCAAAGGGATCTTAAGCTTAAAAAATTATTAAAAGCGTATTTATAAAAATAAATGGTGTATATATAAAACTCATAGTATAAAGTCATAAAAATGTATTTTTTTAAAAAAAATATTTTATATATATATATTTATATTTTATATTTACATTTTAAATTAGATATTTTTTATTTAAATAATATTTTAATTTTTTTCTAAACCCTTCAAAATCGATTTTAATATGCTGCATCAAAAATGTTAAGTCGCCATTTTTGTAAAAAACAAACAACTACTGATTTGTTTAGAACGAATTCAAAAGTCCTAGGCCTTGTATATGTACCTCATTAGAAGAATCCATACTAAAGCTTTCTACATATGTACTGTAATAATAACACCAGACTGCTTTGTCTATAGTGATGTAAGCGATGGCTGTATCAATGGTAGAGGATCTTTTGTTCATAACTAAGTGCATGTATGTGTACGTCTCAGCATAACTGCGAGGGAAAAGATTCATAGAAGACAGAGTGGAACAAAAACAACGTGCAGGAAGAGATGTATAAGACTGGATTTCTGAAGAAACTCGAAACGGAAAAAGGAACCTAAGAAACAGTCAAATATCGAAGCCACCGAGACAAAGAACGAAAGATATGGATGCTGTATTGAACCATTGATATATAGACGTGGTTCTGTTTGTGTTCATTTCAATGTTTCTCGTGAAAACGTAACTCACTTCTGCTTACGACGTAGCACAATTATGAAAAATTGGCGTGCAGGCTTCGTTGGCGTCACTTAGTCCTGAACCTGTGACGAGATCTCTCAACTGACTGTGGGAGCTACCGTTTTCTACCCCAAGATGAGAGAAGGCGCCACTCAAGTTCCGTTCTTTGGCCCAGAATTCAATATTTTACGTCAGAATTGTTGGCCGTAACTCAAGTGTGAAGATACAAGAGTAAACAGTTCTATATGGAGACATCCCGGTTAGCGCAAATAGAAGAACATGCTGAGAGATAGAAAGAGAACGTATACAGTACACCTACTCATCTCTATCGGTAATTGAGGAGTTTAGGACACATTATGAAGATGATAAGTTCATTATCTGATGACCTAGAAGTCATTAATGCCGTTATTCGCCCCCGTGGTTCGTGTTAACAATATAAGTAGGGATCAACTTTTCTTATAACATTAGATGTCGTGTTGCCATTGCAAAATCACAATTATCGTTGATGACAGTGGTCGATGACAACAATAGATCATTCTTTATATGGCAATTATGACGTAACAGTTACTTCAGACACACTTCGAGTAGTTTGGCTTGTTATTACACATCTCGCGAAGAAAACACATAAGTCATCTCTATCAAAATAGCGAACAACATACGAAACCTTTCCGAGCCACTTAACCGCACGATTTCAAAAGAAAATAAATGCTTTCCACACATTTGTTGTTAGCTTTTATGGACCAAAGACAAAACCAGAACAAAACGAGAATCAAGTCTTTTTTTTTTTTTTACCTCCATTAGAGACAAAAAAATTACCAAAGCACTCAACTCTATAAAAATAAATAAAATAAAATAAACAACAAAGTACATATATGAGTTAAAGTTTTTGTATGAGTTTTACAGCATCCTACGCAAGTTAACAATAATAACTGCTTTCAAAGGACAAATGGATGTCCAAGTACAATTTCTGTTTATATAATAGTAAAGCAATTATAGATAATGTAATCGGAAATTTAAAGAAACGATATGAAATATAAATAAGTAAATAGATATAATATTTATTAACATAACTAAATGATATAAATTATTATCTATAAAAAAGTAAAGTTTATCTTTATTTCTTGAGAAAGTTTTCATTTAATTGTTATTTTATTAATACACCTTTTTGAAAATTTTATTATTTTAAATATAATGACATGAGATTCTCTGAATGATGGTGGATTTTTTGGATTGATTCATTCAATCCAATATCCTTGGAGGGTAATGGATCGCAATGCTGTAGCCAATGAAGTTCTAACTGAGGTTCGGCTATTGCTGTTACACTCCTGCCATGATCAGAGCTTTAATAGCTCAATAACACAACACGTTATCCGTACACTGTCCTCTACAGATAACGGCGAAGATGAAAAGCATTCTTGCTTCTCCCCTTTAAGCCAGTCCTTATAAGGATGAAATTATTTTTCAATAGGGACTGACGATTGCTTATTGGTTGATAACCTTCTTTGAATTGTAATGTAATTAAAATCAATCTTGCCACGTCATCATCTCTACTATTCAAGTTCTGCTGTAATTCATTCAATTTTTTTTTCTCTTCGGGAACTGCAGAAGAGATCTAGAAGTAATGTCAAAATAAGACAAATTAGAATAAATTCCTAGTTCATAAATAATAAAAATAATTATTGCTTTCATCTTAATATAAGCTTCTTATCAGATCAATCATTTTACTTATTTTAGGCTACTAATTGTCTTTACGTTAGCGTCCTTGCCCTTGATATTCATTTCCTAATATTCACCCTCTTACGTAAGTCACGTGTCAGTGTTATGGCGTTATCATAGAAACGGAATTTCTACTTGTAAGGCATTCTGTCTTAAGTGACAACACACAGAGCTCTCTGGGGCTTTTGTCACCAGTCATTAAGTTAGCCAACAAGCCTGACATATCCTCAAGCAGTCTCAAGTGGTTAACGCCAGAACCAAACTGCGATCGCATTCCTTGAATAGAATGAAGAGAAAAATAACGGGATAGTTACAGTGTTTCGTAAAGATTATCAAGATGATATTATCTCGGCCATAGCTCTTTTGTCTATTCTATTCTATCTATCTATGATTTTTTTTGTCTTTTTTTTTCTTATTCTTTCTCTTTTCATCGCAGCGAGTTGAAATCAATGTCGAGTAACATTAGAAGCATCACTAATTATAAAATTATTCTTTATATTCTTGTGATTTTAATGAAAGAAGAAGAAAAAACAGTGGAAAAGCTATCCAAGAAGAGCATACTTGCGCTTGCAAAAAAACACAACCCGTTTACAGTTATCCGATACTTATAGGAAGACCAGACTGGTGGCGACTGGTTTTAACTGGAAGTCACCAGTGGTGACTAGTTTGAAGTTTGAAGGCACCTTTTTTCTTATATACGAAGTTTGTGTTGGCTGCATCAGGGTTGCTTCTTCCCCATGATCGGATCTTGCCCGGGAAACCTCAGCGAGGCCGCTGGGAAGGCGATGAAGGATAATTAAAGAATTTTGATATCATTAGCAGGCTTTTCCTGACCGGTCCATCTCGGAAGTTCCCGCGCCCGAAGTATGTGTAGTAAAAGAAACCACCGTCAAAGGAAGAAGGAAATTTTTTTGTTTCCGAAGGTCACTTAAGGGTCAATCTCTTGCAGTCAGAAAAATCTGTAGTTAAATACCATTTCATAGAATATTTAAATTAATCAAAAATGCATTGCTTAAAAAAAGTCAGTAATAAAGTACAATAAGAGGAATCGGCATTAAACAAAATATGAAAATTTATTCGAAAATATTAAAATAAGATCACGAATAAACTATTTACTTCATGAAACTGCAACAATGCGATAATAACTTTTGCTTGAATATGTACAAGCGTTGTCATTTTAAATTTCTGCGAATGTAACTTAGAAGATTCGTAAACTTATAAGCCGAAATTGACTTCTATCTTTTCCAGTTTACCATCCGAATGTGCTTCCACTTGCAATCCTTCCTCTGATCTAGTTCAGACGTTTCCACTTTGTTTGATATTTTCCTCATGGTTGCACGTATTCGTTCTCCATATGTTTACGAGATGGTGAATATTTAACATGAATTGTATTTTGATATGAGCGATGATATTAAACTTCTGAAGAACTAGCTTGGCAAAGAAATAAAAAAAAAGAATCAAACAAAGCCAGTTTGGATTTATGTGTATTTCAACACAGACAATGCATCGCCAAACAAATTGCTACAAAAAAGTCGGAAGATATTGAAAGAAGCAAGCATTTGCTTAGTGACTTCAAAGAGAAGATATAAAAAAGTTGCGTCATCTCCCAAAGCCATTTTCTCATATTACAGCAAAGTTTCACATACGTGGCAAAGGTGAAGGAATTTTGGGATCTTTCACATAAAAACGATCATATATTTACATAAACCTATATCTTCACCTTAAGATAAGATTTAAAAAAAAACAGTTTCTTTATCTAGATATGAATGTGGTGATTTGTTGGGTATATTTTTATCTTAATAATTTAACAATAATAACTTTTTTATAAGAGTGGCCTCAATACCTTGAATACATACTCGGACCTGAAGTGATTTGAAGAGGTGCCATGCTCGGTTTTTTATAGATTAGGGTTGGATTATCTGTTGTTTAGCTCACCCACGGTAGTGGAATAAACTTGTGAGTGGAATAAATACCAAAAAAAATATTGATATGACAAAATAAATTCATTATTTGTAAAGAAAAGGATACTTGTTCAAGGACAACTAGATTAAAAATTACGAGTACTCAATACATTTGTTGTGCATAAAAATAGAAACACGTGAGTGCGTACCACACATAATAGATTTTATTCGTACATTTACATACGTGAAAAACAGAATATCTTCCAACTCAGTTCTTGTCAATGCCAAACAAATTAACTCTTTGGCTGTAACATTCTTATCTAAATGGAAGATGCTCTTCCTATCTATTTGCTGTTGTCTGCACATTTGCTTGTTTTATTTCTTGCATCATTCCGAATGTATTTTCCTCTTCTTTCTTTTTTGTTTCCAAGTTTCATTCTAATCCTGAAAATACTCGTTTTTCATTTGACTCCTTTGAGCCGAAAAAAAACAAATGCACACCAACAGCGTTTTTCCTATGAATATCTTTAACGTATTATTATAAGAAAGAAGCTTTAGTTTCTTGCCTTCTCGCAGCTGAAAAATTTCACAAACATCTGCGCGAGATTTATTTATTTATTTATTTTTTTTGTCTCTTTTTCGTCTATTGTTTTTGTCTCATACTTTCAAGGTTTCAGGAGCGGTTGAATTCTAAGAAATAAATGAACATCGTTTCTTTGATATTTATTTTTAAATAAGCGCCTTTTGATGAAGATGAAAACATAACAGCAGAATATTAACAGGGTCGATTTCTAAATTATTATTTGGAAGCGGAACACGTTCGTCGGTCGTAATTCAACTCAACCCGACTCGCCACTCTTGTTTTGTTTCTTGAGTAAAATACTGACATGAGCAACCCTTTCAGTCCAGAATGTGGTGCGCTGAATTTCCAAAATTAGCAGAAACTATTGTTTTAAATTTCCATTTGATAAACAGTGGTTCAAATTAGTGGTTGTACTTTGGATAGCTGCTGATAATTTTGACTTCCTCCCAATGGGTAGCAACACGTGGCCACTGGTGTTTTGCCTTTTTCTGAGCACTAAAGATTTCCACAGCGAATCTTCCAATGGAAAGCGGACGTATATCGATTTATGTTAAGAAAAGAGACGAGGTTCTACAGGCATTCTTAAGCCACTTACCTCAAGCTTACGGTTTTAGAGGCTAAAATTAAATCTAACATAAATTGGCGTGTTTGTTACCATGGAAGCAATGTTGGGTGGGACACCCACCTGTTTTTAGAATTAATTTTTATTCCTCTCCTCTTCTTACTGTGCGACCACAGATGCGAGACCCTTTGACACTTCTGCGCATGTCACAAAAAGGAGAATCCATTCCGATAATAGGGTAATCAATGCATTTCGTGGGACGAATGTTTATTGTTATACGTCGGAAAATTAGCCTTTCTTTTATGGTGATTGTAGTTTTTAAAGTGGTAACTATTTTGCTTGTATAACAGTTGGAAATTTTACGTATAAAGCACGTGATTCGCGTGTTGGTAACGAATTCGTGCATTGTCTTAAACCTTTCTCCCCTTCAACATGAATGGACTCTTCTTGGCACCTTGTCATCCAAGAGTCTCGCTCTGGTCGGACAGTAAAGAGACAGTCCTCCAGAATGAATTTCAAATCTGTATACAGTCGATGAATAATTTATACTCGGGTGCATCATCCCAGTTGCAAAGTTCGGAGGCGAAGATGCAATAGTCTGGAGGTGTCCATCCTAGCGAAGATGCAATAGTCTGGAGGTGTCCATCCTAGCGAAGATGCAATAGTCTGGAGGTGTCCATCCTAGCGAAGACTCGGATCTTTGAGTGTAATGCCGGAAGGATGAACGTCAATGGATACGCCACACTTTTAGATAAATCAGTGCTTTACATTTTGGGCATATTTACATAACAAACCCGTGTTTCTTTGAATGCACCACATCATATAACAGTGCTTTTGTCACGACCTTAGGAAAATCACGTAAGAAAGGTTTGTTGTCCTGCATGGAATCGGATCTCAATCTAATAGAACAACTCTGAGATGAAATGGAACAAGGCCAACGCATGAAACTATATTTACACATGGACTAGTTGTCGTGTTAAGGACAGTAATGATCCCAGATATTTACGTCGTGTTAACTCAAACTGGTGGAAGGTGTGTGATCGGGACCATAGGAGGATCTGCACGCGATTGAGGCATCTCTAATTTAAAGTTTTTCTCTGAAATATACGAGTGATGCTCCTTCTCCAAATACTTATTATAACATAGAGAAAAAAATTGCAAAACAAACTGCTTCCTCTTTGTTAACGAGGAAGCAGTTTGTTTCGATGCAAAGCAGAGACTTTTGACAAATGTTTATCCGTGTGTGTGTGTGTCTGTGTGTGACTACAAGCAGAATATAGTAGACAGCCCTAGCTAAATATTTTGTTGCCTTTTCGTCTAAATTTCGCTTTGAAGGTGATTTCAAATTGGACCAACCGCATTCAGAGTAGTTTCTTTCTATGCCATGTTCGGTATTAGTGCGTTGTTGTTGAACAACATTTCAAGAGGGGGACGACTGGAGAAGGAAGGATAACATAAATTTATCATCTCTACAGAAATGCGACCTACAACTCTGTACACCACCAACATTTTTTTTTATTTCGATTCTTGGTGGCGCCGCGCAAAGAAAATAAAATCTGGCGCGTTTATATTACAGAGGGCGTCTTTGGGACGCCTCGGTGCTTCGTTTAATATGACTTGGGATTGTTTTGGTAGAATCTAATTATGGAAGAAGTGTTGTTATTGAGTCCGACATGGTGCATACCCACTTCATTATCTTCTTATTTCTTCTATCTTTCGTTTTGAAATTAGCATCAAAAGACAAACTACTGCTGTTGATAACAACACAACAAAAATTCATTTTATATTCATTCGTGAAGATTTAAAACTTAATTTTTGTTTTCTTTTCATCCCTTCTACTATAATCTTTCATTCATTTTTTCCTTTTTCGCCTAATTCGTATTCTTCTACTTCATTCTTTTCTTGTTTTTCTTACTTTGGTTGTTCGTTTTTTTTTTCTTATTCTTAATAAACTTTATTTATTTATTTTTCTTGAAGAAAAAGACAAATAGATATCGTTGAGCTTCTTCATGTATCTTTGAAAAAGTTTCCCACTGATATTTCAAACATGCGAAACATCTCGCCATCTGCAGAACGACCATTTAGGGAACCCGAAGTGATAGCTGAATGCCAAGACTCTGTTATAGCTGCAAGATATGATAAACTGCAAGAAATTATGCTTTACAATAACGAAAAGAAAAAGCCACGAAAAAAACAATTGCATAGAAATGTAGGATGGGTGTAGGCAAACATTAGAAGCAAATGTTTTGACAGCTGGCGTTTTACGAGACACGAGCTGATATACAGCATTTTAAGTTTTGCATAGGCAAGCGAAGCGCGCGTGTGTGTGTGTGTGTGTGTGTGTGCGCGTGTGTTGCTCACGTCCTAATCGGATCTTATCTACGGCTTGTGAAAGCTAAAATGTCACTGCATGATGTTTAATGCATAAATAAATGGTGGAGTGTGGCGCCAGCAGAACAGCTTTATTAGCGCCATCTTCCGGAAAGTTAAATATTTTGCTTCTGCATAGTTATTATACAGAAAACACAGGCATGAAATTGTTAAATTTCATGCCTGTATAATAACATCGTTGGGTTTTTCATGGATTGTGGGTGAATTTTAACTCTAGTTTTAATTCCAAATTTTTTTCTTTCCGCAGCCAATAATCTGAGATTTGGAAGTCACATCAGGGGTAATGATCCTATTAAAGCCGAGTCTTGTTAATAATTAACAAATATTCCGGACGAATATTGACGGTGAGTTAATCGATCTCATACGGAGATAGCAGGGTTTTTTTTCCTCTCGAAAACTCGGGTTTCTCATCCCGCTTACGGACAAATCGGCCTTCAGAACACACAATTTACAAAAAATACTGTTGTTGGTGATGATGGGCGATAGATGGCGTTGATAATAGTAGTGTGGTAGTAGGAGACTTAAATAGTAGTGGGAGGGTGAGATGTATTTAGCGCAGTAGAGTGTCCTCCCGCGATGAGTCCCTGGGCTCCATGGAGGTGTCACCTAATAATAATAATAATAATAATAATAATAATATACTAATCCAGCAAAAAAGTAACGGAGCATTGTGTTGTCACTGTAACGAATTTAACATGAAATCGCTTGCCTGCAAGACTTAATAATCCCACGTACATTCGCAACTATTGTATAGTGCTGCCATCTTAAGGATGGGAAGAGCAACTTGAATGACTTAAGCATAGGAATATTTCGAAACGATATTTATTTATTTTTAATAGAATAGTTAATTATTAATAATTTAATAGAAATATCGAAATTTCTACCTAATAGGCAATCACTAATTTTTTAGTCTATGATGAGTGCTTGAATTTTTTAGAAATAATATAAAGAATTTATCCCACATAATCGATATGGTTTTTTTTTTCTTCTTTTTCTAACAAATCCCAAACGTCATGTAATTCATATACAATTCAGTTCGTTGCGGTAATTTATTTAACTTCTTTCTTAGAAAGTAAGAAATTCAAACTTCTTTTTTAATAATTGAAGTGCTTTTATTCTCTCTCGCTACATAAACAATATTCCATTAGGGCAGCCTTTGAATAATTAAGTTACTCGAGCAACAAAATAAAATTCAAGGAACCTAAAAAAAAGAAGCAATTGTGTGAATAATTTAAACGAGAATGAATTTAAAATAATTTAAAGTTTCTTCAAATTACATAAAAATGGAAATTAAATTGAAAAGCAAGTCACTTAAGTCACCTTTGCAAGTCACTTAAACCTTTGCTTGACTTTTTTGTTTGTATTATTCACAATTAAATATTGTTCCCCCCCCCACCCGCCTCCCCAAACTGTTCGCTAAAAAGTACTCACTCAGAGAACTCTTTGGTCTTATTGTTGAAATATTAACAGAAGTATTTTGTTATTTTAACTTGCCTGCAATTTATTTGTTTATTTGTTTGTTTAATCGCGAAGACATTGCTAACCTTCTTCTCTTCCTCTTGGTGTTGACTTCATTTCTGGAAAAAGTAAAAAGTCGCACCATACAGTAACATAGGCTACTAGGGAAAAAATGGCCACTGATCTATTCAGATTCTCTTTAACTCATGCCTAGTGGAAGAGATTTGTACTAATCTGCAGTAGTGTCATCTAGTGGTCATTCCGACAAGTTTTGATCACAGATCTAAACTTTTTTGTGACTATTAAACGGAATTGTTCTCTCTTATTCATTTTATCCTTTTCTGTACAGATCTGTCTCTTTCATCTATACACAACTTCTTCGTTGAATTTTAAATTTCATATAAATATTTATGTCCACAAATTACAACGTCTGTGGCGAACAACGGGGCTCTTCGGGAAGATTAAAGTTCAGATTCCATCTACAAGGCGAGGAAGTTTTATAACGGCTTTGTTTAACAGAAGGGAAGTAGTCACAAGTATCGGTAACAGGTATTTTTCTGTAAATTGACTTTTCCTGAAACTAGGACAGATGAGATTCGAATACAGGACCTTCCGATCAAAAGGCAAATAGTGTCATCGTCTTAGTAAACGATAAGCTTCTATCAGCATCGTTTAAAATTAATCGGTTCCCAACAGGTGATACTCGTACCTCCGGGGGTATGTGCTGGGCCATTCAGGGTACACGAAAAATAATCAGTAATGGCAAACCTCATTTCCACTATTTTACATTAAGATAGGCACTGAACAAAAGTGTCAGTATTTATAAACAGTTATTTTAAAAACAAGGATTTATAGAAATGGGTTTAAAATGGGTACACAAGTGGAAAAAGGTTGGGAACCACTGGTTTAAATGAAGATGCGTTTTAAGGTTTCACAGTGGATGGTGAGTTTTCCTTCCAAAGTTTTCATGATCATCATAAAATCAAGCCCAAACTAAATCATTTCACCAAACGGACAAACCGACCATTGAATGCACGCTACTGGTAAACGTAATATAATTGCCTCGTGGCCTTGACAAACTAGTTGCGAATTCTTAAAAATATTTAAACTTCTTTGCCTTTCACTTTAGAAAATACCTTATTATCTTTTCTTCAGCAGTGTCCAGAGTATTTCAATGTGAATTAATCACAAAGAAGAGAAACTAATTCAATGGTGATTTCTCCAGACGTTCTTGCTTCCTTTCATGAAGTCTCGGCCCTAATTTGCATCCATTCACTGGTGGAATCAAAAGGAATCTCCATTCCTTTTTTTTTTTTGTATTTTTAGAATTATAAAAAGAAACTCTTCCAATTAACTGTTTGTTTTCATATTCCCCCCCCCCCCCCCCAGCCAGCGTCAGCTTCTTTCCAAGCGGGGATCTCGGTTATTGTGAGACTCTTCTCCACTTGTCACCTGCTTCTGAAAAAGACTTAGAGAGATTAATCCTGTGTGTGGGGAGGGGGGGGGTTGGTTCTCTCAGGTCTTTCTTGCAGTTTTACGTTCATTACCTAGGTAGTCTATAATTAATGTGGTTCTGATCAGTTTTGTTTTGTTTTCTAGCAATCCCAGTTCCCCGAAACATATATACTAGCTCCCCCCCTCTCCCAATGAGGGCACTTGATGAAGATCCTTTGTATATACTGTATTTTTTCAAGCCAATTTGCCTGATCAGCAAATGAAGGACTTTGCCGACTCCTTACGAATCTATTGTAGAGTCACCGGGGGGAAAAATAATTCAAATGTTTCTCATTCGATAGACAAACTGACCAGAAAATTACAACCAGCCAATATGGGTCTAAAGGCATTCTTATTCTTCTTACCATTTTTCACACTTAATCTTTCTACTTCATGCGTTATAATAATTGAAGCAACTATAATTTAGAAATATTTCAATTCTTTATTCTGCTTACACGAATTTAGTTTGGGCTTTCTCCAGTTTTTTAAATGTACTGTCTTTAAATGTAATTACTGGAAAAAAATCAAATTCTAACCTCAAGTCAATTTATATTTGAGTCAAATACTGCCTCGTGATCATGCGATAAAACTCCTGATTAAACAAATAGATGAGAAATATAACATTATTTTTTTAACAATCCTACATAACTGTGTATTCTATTTATTAACTGAGAACAGGGGATGGGTGTGCAATATCATTGAAATGAAACTAACTTACATATTTGAAATTCACTGCTAAGAATGATTCCGGAAAACTATTTTAAAATGATATTGTATGTGTTTTTTATAGTGTTATTCAGAAATTAATGCCCCACCTTCTCCCTGCATCTTTAATCTATTGTAATATTTTATTACAATAGATATTGACTTAAAATATCAAATGATTTCAGAGATTACCATCAGAGTGGTCTTTTGTTGGTTTGATTAATTAAAAAAAAAATTCATTATTGACGTAATAATGAGTATTTACAAGAATTAAATTTTTCAATCAGAGCATTGATAAGAGAATTTGCATTAGGTGTATGTCGTAAGAGACTAATTAAATAAAACTGGTGTTCAATTATAACAAATTCTGCACTTATTTAGACTTTGCTCCACTAGAAAATACATTCTTTCCTAACAACAGATGGCGCTGCATTTGCAAATTAAGTTCAACAAACAACATAGCTTAAGTTCTTAAAACAACTGGGAGATGGACTGAGTCCTTGACTCTTTATCCCGTCATCTGAATGAAGAAAATCTGTGTGGATGGGGTGTTATTGAGCTAAAAGCTCTAGTCATGGCTGGGTAACGGCAATAGCCGAGCCTCAGTTAAAACTTCATTGGCTACAGCATTGCCATTCGTTACCCTGGAAGTCCTAAAAAGGACTTTTTGTATCATCCTTACTACAATTAAATATAGCTTATAGTCCTTATAAGGACTGGCTTAAAGGAGTGAAGCAAGAATGCTTTTCATCTTCCCCGTTATCTGTAGAGGACAGTGTAGGGATAAGGTGTTATTGAGCTATTAAACTCTGATCATGGCAAGAGGGTAACAGCAATAACCGAGCCTCAGTTAGAACTTCATTAGCTACAGCATTGCCATCCATTACTCTCCAAGGGTATTGGATTGAAAGAATCAATCACCGACTGTTTAAGTAAAGGTGAACTCCAAAAAATTGGACGATCTCTAGGCCACTCCATAGTGGGCGAAAGACCGTCCATATCTCAGCGTTGGTTCCACTCAGTGACGGGCACCCCCACCACCGAGCAGAACCGCTCTTATTCCGAAGAAAAGCATTCATCGACAAAGCCCCTCACTGGAAAATACTCCCCCCCGGAGACTCATATTGCTCCCTTAAGGCAAAAACCTTAAGAGAGCAAACTCAAAACTCTCGAATCTCAGCGCCCAAGGGGGTAACAGCAACAGCCGAACCTCAGTTAAACGTCATTGGTACAGCATTGCATTGTTGCCATCCATTACCTCCAAGGGCATTAATGAATCAATCACCGACTATGTAAGTAAAGGTGAAATCTCAAAAATACGGACGATCTCTAGGTCACTCCATAGTGGGCGAAAGACCGTCTAATCTCAGCGGTGGTTCCACTCAGTGACGGGCTCCCCGACCACCGAGCAGAACCGCTCAAATTCCGAAGAAAATAATTCACCGACAAAGCCCCTCAGCGGGCCGTGCCGGAAACACTTTCCCCGGAGACTCAAAGTGCTCCCTTAAGGCAAAAACCTCAAGAGAGCGAACTCAAAAACTCATCGCCCAAGGGGGTAACAGCAACAGTCGAACCTCAGTTAAACTTCATTGGTACAGCATTGCATTGTTGCCATCCATTACCCCCAAGGGCATTAATGAATCACTCACCGCATCTCACTGTCGATTGATTCCCCAGCCAATACCATTAAATATAGCTTCCTTATCCTTATAAGGACTGGCTTAAAGGGGCGAAGCAAGAATGCTTTTCATATTCCCCGTTATCTGTATCGGACAGTGTAGGGATAAGGTGTTATTGAGCTATTTTAAAGCTCTGATCATGGCAGGAGGGTAACAGCAATAGCCGAGCCTCAGTTAGAGCTTCATTAGCTACAGCATAGCTACCCATTACCCTCCAAAGGTATTGGATTGAATGAATCAATCACCGCATCTCACGGTCGATTGATTCATCTCCTTAAATATAGCTATCGCTACTGTAAGTTATTGATTTTGACTGATACAAATAAGTTATTGGTGTTTTGGCTATTTGGTAAGAAACAAACTAAATTGTTTAAAAAAAAAATCAATTTTTCTAAAACCATTTGTCATGTTTTTATATTTTTCTCTTTTTTACTTTTGTTTTCCCTTCAATAAACATTCAATGTGCTCGATTAACACGTTTAATGCAATAAAATCTTTTAGCATTATACACGAGGTACATAATTGGTGCAAATTACTTTTTTTCTCTCACAGATTTTACTGTACTAAAAAGCATTGTAATTCTTACTGAATATACACTACTTTTTCTAAACAGACAACAACAACAACAAAAAAAAAAAAAAAAACTAGAAACAGCACATTTTCCAAAACTATAAACTCGTTCAAGTTTGATAAAAGAATAAAGTTGAACAGACGAGAGAGATTTTTTGGCGCCTCGCTTGCGGAAGTATTGTTGACTGGGAACAGTCTAAAAAGGCGACTGATTATATACAGCTCACAGCTTCTGGAACAGTGAGATAGGAAGCGGCAATATGTTATTTCTAGTTCTGCCCACCTGCCACATTCAGATGGAAAATAGTTCGCAGGCTTATTGGTGTTTCGTGAAAAGAAAAAGAAAAAAAAAAATCCTGCTTCGTGGAAGAACTTAGTAGTTTTGGAATGATCAATGCTGGAATATAAAAGTAGCAAACATTTTTATTTTTATCTTTATAAGTTTTTTTTTTTCTTTGCAACGGCAAATGGGCATAACTTTTCATAAAATGCACTCATGCATTTTATGACAATTTAGTATATTGACCAATATTTGGTGTATCAGAGAAATGTTAATTTTTAAGACAAATTTTTTTCTTTATGTTAAATAGTACATTTAAAATTGATTTTAAATATTTATTGCATGTTGAAATTTTAGCAAAATCTATCTTAATTAAATTATAAAAGTAAAAATTAATAATTTGTTTAGTTAGTTGAGATGTCTAGTTTTATTTATATTTATTTTTTATTCTTGTTTTTTTGTGTTCAAAACTATAGTAAGTCTCAAATTTCATCATTATGGCTTTTGAGTTTAATTTTCTTACGTCATAAAATTTTATAAATTGCATACCCCTCTCCCTCTTAAACTTGAAAACTCAAACATACATTTCAATAATGATTAACGCATGCTCCACAAGATGGCAGCACTAGATAAACATTAACTATGTATTTTTTCTATTTGTTTGAATTATTGTTCTCTACCTTAATTTTAATTTTCTGCGCTGTTGCGGTCATTAAATTATAAATATAAAAAATAAACTGTTTACTTGTTATTCTCGATACTTTATTTCTTTCTTCATTTTCATGCCTTTTAATTCTTTCTGCATTTCCTGTAAAATAAAACAAGCTCAGTATGAGCGAAGTTCATTTGTTTCATATGTTCTACAGTTACACAGGAAATAGTTATAATACTAGCAGTAAAATTTTTAAAATTTAATTTTAATTATAAAATTTAGATGTATTCATTAAAATGTTTTTTGTATGTTTATTTAAAGAATTTTACATCAATATTTTAATTATTTTCCTCGTATTAAAATGTTAAAGGAAATATATTTATTAATATTAAACAATTATATAATGACAATCCTGGAAACCATGTGAAAAAAATTTGAGAAAGGAGCGAGAGGTCATACAAGCCGCTGAGTATCATCATGTACCAAATGAGTTGACAAAAGTAGAGTCGCGTTGACTGATCATTCGCTTCGTGTCCTTAATTAGCTTTTAATTAACGTGTTCAATCAACTTTAATGATGCTTTAATTACTTCGACCGCCTTAAAAGAAAGACAAAAGTTAAACGCCTTGTTTACTGGTAATTTCAGAAAAATTTCAAACTTACTTTTCATGCTGTTCAAACAATTAAATTTAGGTCTAATGAGTAGTCAATTTCTTACATAACAGTTTGTAGTGCCATCTATCGGATATTTGGATACTTATATTCAATTAGAATGAAAAATATTAAAATCACAAAAAAATATATATATATATATATATTTTTTTTTTTACCTTGGGTTTATTATACGTTACAGATACTAGGAAATTATATACTTGATTTTAGTCCTTTTTCTCAAGGAAAACAATGTTTTTTTATCTCTTGGGAAAAAAGCTTAAAACAAAGTATATAATTTTTATATATAATTATATGTAAATTATATAATTATATATACGCGTCTATTTTATATAAACGATTTTTTAACAATAAAAATAAGGTTTATTAATAGATAGATTATAACAGCTTTATTGTTAATTATAAAGAAAGTGTGTGTCGGGGGGGGGATAATTGAGTAGTAGGATGTTTTATTATTATTATTAATCCCCAGACACATTTTATTATTATTGTTATTAATAATTTTATTATTAATAATAATATTATTATTATTATACGGACACATTTATGGAGTCCGAAAATTCATCGCGGGAGACACAATCTATCCACACAATGCATCATACCTCTTCTTGAACCCATTAAGAGACAACGTCTCACAATTGACTCTGGTAACCCATTCCGCTCATTCACAACTCTCCAAGCAAAAAATGTAGTTCTCACAACCCTACTGGCCACACCTTTATTCAATTTCCAGGGATGACTCCCATTTTCTGGTCCCTCAAGCCAAGTGCCGAAACATCTCCCCTACGTCTATCCTATAAAATCCTTTAAGAAACTTAAATGTTTCTATCATATCCAGCCTCTTTTTCCTCCCATCAACCAACTTCTGCAATCCACACACCTCAATCTATCCTCATATGGAATATTCCACATGCCACCATCTTGGTCACTCTTGTCTGAATCCTTTGCACTGCTTCCTCATCTCCAAGAAACCCAGGGGACCAGACTTGAGCACATTAATCCAGATGTGGAAGTATCAATACTCTCCCACCCACATTCCCCTCCATCGAATGCTGCCTTAAGTAATCTCTCAGCAGGTTTATAAATTTTATTTCCTTTCTGCATGTGATCTTTCTTCCTTCCAGTCTACATCTCCATAGTTGAAGTCCTCCATAATAATCACTCGACCTGTACTCATTGTACTAATTTGGAAATAGATGTCTTCCAGATAATCTGTGGAAATCACTGACCTATAGCAACAAACAACTGTATATTTTGTCTTACTGGTCTTAATCTCACACTAGATTGCTTCAAATGAACGGCCACCCTCCCACCTGTATCCTATTCTTTTTAATTGCAATTCATCATCTGTCACCAACAGTACTCCTCCTCCATTCTATCTTCACAATCTTCCCTGAAAATACTAAACCCTTCACATTCTATTCCTGTAACTCATCATCTGCTGTTAACCAAGTCTCACTAATGCCTATAATTTTTAGCGAGGTCAATATTTTGCTTGAGAGACTAAATTCCTCACTTTGTCATTCTCACACCCACTTGCTTCCTGGGTGCCTTCACACAAACTCATTTGCTTCCACCCTAATTGCTTAAGTTTCCTAAGTTTCCCTGCATTTGCACGCCAGCATGCTCAGTGAACAAAGCCCTCTCCTGACACTAACACGAAAACCATTCAGATGCAATTATCCGCATTGCATAAATCCTTTATCAAACAGAGGCCACAGATCCACAAATTCCAGATCATTCTTTTTTCACGATCTACATATAGACTGATTGGCTATCAATGCCTTCCTCTTCAGTTCGCCTTTATCATAGCGTGGTAGGAGATTTACAATCTTCACCTTCTCGCTCTTCAGTTTTGCCTTTTCTAACTCCTTTACATCCTGACTCATAACATACGTCTTGCCTTCTCAAATCATTGATATCAACCAAGACAATCATTGCCTTGAACTTATCTTTTTTTTTTTTTGTATCCCAATGGCGTGACTAATATCGTGAATTTTTACACCGGGGAAACACGATTTTGTCACACTTTCATTAAGAAATGTTAATCCCTTATGTCGAAGACCCAGGATCGAACCAGGGACCTTTAGCTCTTCAGTCTCACGCTATCCCAAATGAACTATGTCGGCGGTTTAATATGTTTGATATGCAAATGTACGTTACAATACTTACATCGTTTACTCCCGCTTCCTTTACTAGTAATTCAATCGGATTAAGAGAATTAGGAAATTTCCGACAAACTGTAACATTGCATTGGGCTAACCAATAACCACATTGAAGGAAGAATAATATAAAAGAACAAACACGTATTATCATAAATTGGTGGAGAATAGGTTTGAAAGCATGGAGAGGGGTCCCAGTTCTTATTTCAACATACTGAAAACAATGCATTCGTATTATTTCTTTAGGGTTCCCACTACCCCCTTCCGTTTCTCTACCCAGAACCGGCGCTAGGATCTTTGCCACCCGCATGCAATTTCTAAGCGGCCCTGTAACGATCCGGGAATGTGTGGTTCTTTTACGATAATAAAAATTTTAATTATTTGAAATTTCTTAAATAAATTTTGACAGAACAGCCACACGTTGGTTCGCTAAATGTAACGAACCGGTGGGGGGGGGGGTTTGACTAGGCAGGATAATTGTTAAAAACCCGAATATTCAAAAATTCTCATAAGATAAAGCAAAATTTGATAAAGCCACTTCACTTTAATCGTTGAATATAATGATAGAGGGATTATAGCCTTCTCACCGACCCGAATCACTAACAAAATTAAAATGAATTTTAATTAAAGTTAAGATTTATTTATTTGAACTAAAGTTTAAAAAATTCTTGCATTTTACAAGTTACTAAATTCTTAGTAATTGTAAAATATTTTTAATAATTTTTATAAGTGGAACTATCTTTTAGGAAAATAAAAGAAACTCAAGATAGATGAGAAAATAAGAAAAGAATTCAGAAATAATTAGAACATTTAATATAAGTATTCAAAAAATAACATCTTTACAGAATAACAGAAAATAAATTAAATTACATAAATATACTTGAAATTTTTTAAATTAAAATTTTATGGTTTTTGATTTCATATTCACAAAATTAGAAATAATGGTATTAACGTCTAATTCAGCAAATATATCATTTTCAATAGCTATTAACGCCAAACTAACAAGCCTTTTTTGTGACATACTTGTTCTTAAATAGGTTTTAATCAATTTCAACTTGGAAAAGGAACGTTCACCGCTCGCTACACTGACAGGTAAGGTTAATAGTATTCTTAAAGCAATTGAAAAGTTTGGGAAAGATAAATTATTGGACACAATAAAATTAAGAATATCGAAAGGGATTTGAATATTTAAATTATCCTTTCGAAAAATATCCCGGAAAGCACAAAATTCGTCATGTAGTTCTATTGCATTTACAACTTTATTGTCGCCGTCCTCCAAGAGAATCTCTAAATCGTCACAATTGTTTCGTAAATCTTCGTTATTAATTGGTAGTAATCTATACAAAAAATTGAAATTATCATAATATGTTTTTAGTTGTTCAAAACGTTCTATTAACGAACACATTGCAACGTCTAGAAGTGTATAAAACACATTCACTCTAAATTTATCTTCTGGCGATTGTGGTGTTTCGTCATGATGCTCGTAGTCAAATTGTCGTGCCTTCTTTCGTCGTCGAACTTCCGTACCAGTTTTAAATTCTTGTTCTCCATCCACCTCTTCACTCAGTTCTTTTGCCGTTTTAGAACTTCTTTAAAATTTGTATCTTATCGATACTCTTGTAAGAATATTTTTAAGTTTTCGATAGATTGTAAAGCAAGTGTAATGTTCATATTTTTGTCTTGAATCATTTTACTCACAGGGTTTATTTTGTTAAGTAAATCATGCCCAGTTATAAGAGAGCAAATAAATTTGTAGGCGTTTATTTTAGCACATAATCTTTGTGCTTCATGCTGAGTTTCTTTATTAAAATTTTCATTATTTAAAATTTCAAAAAGTACATCGAAAATTTCTCGTAACTGATATCGTAGAGGGCGGATTGCATTAATTTTACTTTCCCATCGCGTTTCTGATGGTTGTTTCAATGATTCTTTTTTTACGAACTTGAAAAGGATTGCCCAACGTTTGTAAGAGAATGAAAAGAAATTGTATATTTCTTGAATAATTACAAAGAAACTAATTGTATCTGCATTCACTTTGGCTGCATCGTTAATGATTAAATTTAGAGTATGTGAAGCACATGGCACGTAAAAAGCTCGAGGATTTTTGTTCAAAAACAAATTTTGGAGCCCATATTTTTTCCCTTTCATATTTGCCCCATTGTGATACTCTTGACCTTGCATGTCTTCAATGGGAATGTTCCATTTTTCCAGTTGTTCCATTATTGTTGAACATAAACCACGCCCTGTGGAATCTGATCCTAAAATGTTTTCTCTGATCTTGACAATTCCATTGTCGCAGTAAACAAAGCGAATAATAATGGTCATTTGTTCTGTTTTACTTGCATCAGGTGTGCAGTCTAAAATTATGGAATAATATTTAGATTTTCGAATTGATAATAAAATTGTATCCCTGATTGCATTACTTAAAGTTTCCAATATTTCATTTTGACTGTCTTTACTCAAATAGTGTACCCTATTGTATTCATTGTAGGGCCCTTTCAACATGATTTTCCATAACGGGATCAAACTTCGCAAACAGTTCGACTACTTTAAAAAAAATTGCCGTTATTCCTTTCATATAATTTATCAGATGATCCGCGAAAAGCTAAATTTTGGCTACCAAGGAATTTTATAATTTCAATCAAGTGTTCTAAAGCACTCGTCCAATGTTTCTTTTCCATTTCATAGATGCTTTGAGTCTGGCAATCAATAGTAGTTTTGTTTTTTAAATTTTTATCAAGTTCCTTCCATTTTAAGAAATTTTTCATGTGAGTTAAACTAGCCTCATGTCTATGCAAAGCTGTACTTACATTTCTCCAATCGTTATAACCTTCTACAAGATTACTTGATTCAGTAGGTGCAAAAAGTTCACAACAAAAGCAAAAAACAGAATTTAAAGTTTCGGAATAAATGAGCCATGTTCTTGGCACGAGCTCCCCGTTTTCCATTTTTCTATTATAATACGTGTCGCCAAATTTACGACCACATGTATCTCTGGGATATATTATATTTTTATTTTGAACAGGCCCCATTTCAATTAAAACAACTCGTAATTTTTCATCAATATTTCCGCATTCACCTGGATCTTCTAAATTTACAGAGACTAACAATGTGTTAGTTTCGTGGTCAACTACAACTAAATCTTCTCCTAACTGTTTTCCACTTAAATCATGCGTCTTATGTTGTTCAATAGTTGCAATAGTACTTTCATGCAAACTGGATGATGTGCGCGGTTCTTCAACTCTGATTTCTGATGTATCGAGTTGGTTACAATCTGCATCAGAATATTTTTACATTTTAACAAATTTATTAAGAGCCCCAGTTTGTTTCTTAATAACTGCTTCTTTCGCAGCATGACGCTTACGATTTTGTGTACCGGATAACTTTTTTTAAAAAATTTTTGATTCCATTTCTGTTTTATACCCACAAGAAATTATTACACAACACGACACAGAGATGAAATAATAGTCCGTACTACGCTACTGTCAGCAACCTACTGAGATGCGTACCATATGACTGGTTAACTAGGAACAAATGTTTTGTACGAAAATTCGTTTCTGCGCATGAAAACCGTTCACCGTTTCACTTTAGATAGACTGCAGTAGACACAACATTCTACAGGCAAGCATTTAGCCTGCTCTCGCTGTAAAACTGTAAACAGCCTGCTGATCAAAGAGGCGGCAATATACATTTTTTTGTTTTAATTTTTATTCGGTGTATCCGGCCTTATTTATTTTAATATTGATCATTCTAAGAATGATCAATATTACATTTTTTGTTTTTATGATAAAAATTTTGTTTCTTAAAAATGAACTTATGAACCGTACCCCCAGCGGCGGCGCCCCCTTCGTAGCGGCGCCCGCATGCATCGCATGTCCTTTCGCCGACCCTGTCTCTACCCAACATATGGAAGTACTTTCAGGATTTTTTTTTATTTTTTTTTTTAACGATCAATTACTCCAGAATAGTTACACAAGTGTTGCTGTGTTGTTAGGGGTTACGGGAGAACCAACTAACGCAATCAGGCAAGACTGCTTATATCTTCTAAGTGCATGTATTTTCTCTTTTTCAAAAGGGAAAACACGCTTTTCGGAAAGGTTAATCTCCCCATGAAACCAGGTAACTCATTTTAATCACGTGCAATGAGGTCATTAGTTTTGTATCGGCCTGGATAAGTCGAGTGGGTAACGTTCAGCCGTCGAACGAATATTAATTCAATTCAATTATGATTATTAAATGAAATTAATAAAACAATTAAAATAAATTGATTACATTACTTATAATTAATAAATTAATTCAGACCACTAGTGTGCTTACTTGAGAAAATGTCTTGAAAAAATTATGTGCGCCATAAAGTCGGATGAAAAAAATGTTCCTACGGCGAGAAGAATTGAATCCGGATCTTTTCCAGCCGATTTGAACTTCGGTCATTCCAACCAAAGGACACCATCGTCTTCAGTCAGTTGCAAGATGACGTTCAGGATGCATAAGGGTTTCTCAACTGATGCTGAGTTAGCTGTTCTTGTACAGAGGTGTAAAAGTTTACCTCCTGGAAAATCGGGATTTTTGCTTCTGCAAAATAGCCAAATCTGCCAGAAGTACCACACCAAAAGGAATCTGCATAATACACTAACTTCGTAGCTGTAGTTGCTTCGGCTGTAATTCAGACAATTTTGTATTCTTTACTATGTTTACAAAGTAAACAAAGTGACTCGAGTAGACCACACAGACGACACTGAATTTCTTCGTCCATTATGAGCTCACTGCATGCTTCATTTTTTTTAATGCGACGAAGAAAAAAGAGTGATGGACAAAGAGACAAAAGAGGGAAACAATGTTAAGTAGTTCAAAGGGTTTTTTTTTTTTTTATTACTCTTCTTCTAAGTTTGGCTACGTCCAAGTTGGACCATAACGGTAGAAACTTTCAGAGTATAATAAGGAATTTTAATAGTTAGAATATGACACATTTCTCAATTTATAGGCTGTCGTGGTTGTTTTAACTTTTCCTCAAGCGAGGCAATGTAAAAAAAAAAAAAATTGTCCCCTGTTCAAATGAAATATCCGAAATTCTGATAAAGCCAGCTTCCATATTAAATGCTGACGGATATAATCAGAAACATAAAACTCTGTGTTTAAAAGATAAAAAAGTGTTTCAGATTTCCGGTCTGTTTTTAGCACAGCTTATTTTATTTGACAAATAAGTCATGTGCTGACGTACAAGATATTCTTAAGAAATGCAGGCAAAATTTAAACCTTTCCGTGCAAAATATTTTTATGCAAACACGAACCCATATTTCTGTTTATAGAATAAATGATAGACGGGTCCTTATTCATTGTAGTTATTGTTGGAGCCAGTGGTGCAATATTTTCCTCTGTGGTTCTTATTTCTAGGTTCATAAATCGTCATTTCACTAAGACTACATTAATTAACGAATAATTAACGTGATTTATAGCATACCTTATTGTATAATCAAATATTCTATATTACATTCAGTAATATATATTTTATATACGAGTATTACAGTAATCCGTGCTGAAATCAGTTACTTATGATTTGTTATGCCACGTTTTCTAAAGAAAATTTGAGATATTACATTATTTTCTTTCTATACTTAATCAAACACAATCATTTAAGAGTTCCATGCACAGGAAGGATTTTAGATCACTTTAAATAAAACGTAATTTATGTTCCATGGATGGCAATAGATGTAAAATGAAAGCAAAACTAATTGACAATTGACATTTATGTCTTTAGGGGTGAAGCAAGATGCTTTTCATATTCCCCGCTATCTGTTGTGGTTACAGTGAGGGTAAAATTTACGAGCAGATCGCTCGCCCTGAATGGGCATGGAGATTATGCATCGCTATAGGAGGCTAATATAGCTTTTAGTCTTCTATATTTGAATATGTCCGTTGCCTCGCATGCTGCAGCTTGCTGAACCAAATCGTTGGGATGTGTGGACGTCTTTAGGAAAAACTTGGATGCTAAGGATTGTAGAAAAGAGAAAATATAGGGAATATTTGTGTCTCTGTGGAGTTGATTGTTCCTAACATACCACGGGGCGTTCAGAATCATTCTCAAGCACTTGTTCTGCACTCGCTGTATTTTGATAATGTTAGCATTAGAGGTGTGGCTCCAGGCCGAAGAGGCATAGGTGATTATAGGACGAATCGTCATCTGGTATAGTTGCAATTTGATTCTGTTGCTGAGCTTGCTATTTCTATTAATTAGCGGGTAGATCTGAGCTATGGCTTTAGATGCTTTTGCACATGCAGACTTGATATGTTGGTTGAAAGATAGCTTTTTGTCGAGAATCACACCCAGGTAATTTGTTTCTGTCTGCCAGGGTATTTTAGTATTGAATAGTAACACATCTCCTCCAGGAGACATTGGCCTTTTTGAGTAAAGAACGGCTGAGCTTTTCAGAAGGTTGATTTCCAGTTTCCACTTGGAGAACCAACCCTCCAGCTTCAGAAGGTTTTCTTGAAGCTTTCTGGTAATGAAATGGGGTCTGAGAGATCTGGTTAGTATTGCCGTATCGTCCGCATACAGGGCCAAAATGGAAGTCATCGGATTGTGTGGGATGTCTGACATGTATACAGAAAACAACAATGGAGCTAGTAGAGATCCCTGCGGCACTCCAGGAAAGATATGGCGCTGGGACGATGGAGAACCGTTGATTTTAACTTGCATTAATCTATTCTGAAGAAATGAATGGATTAGATGAACCATTTTTTGTGAGATACCGGCTGAGATAAGTTTGTGCAGGAGTCCAAAATGCCAGATTTTGTCAAATGCTTTGGATAAGTCTAAGAAAACAGCTCCTGTGCACTGGCGCCAGTTGTAACTGGTGGTGATGTATTCGACAATTCTGTGGATTTTCTGGGTAGTACTATGGTGTTGCCGAAAATCAAACTATTCTTTAGGGAGGATGTTTAGATCATTTACTGAGGTTTGGAGTCGTGAGAGGATGACCTTCTCCGCAACCTTACCCAGATTGGAGATGAGACTGATTCGACGATAATTTTGCGGTAGGTGTGGGTCTTTGCCTGGCTTATGAATAGGAATTACATCAGCCAGTTTCCAGGTGGAAGGAAAATAGCGAAGTCTTAAGATTGCATTTATTATACTGGTCAGGTGCACTACAGCTTTTCGGGGCAGCAGCTTGATTACCCTATTCGAAATGCCATCTGGTCCAGGAGCTTTATTTTTCTTAAGTTTTTAATAATATCATATAATTCAACAGGTGATGCAGGTGCAATATGATCAGCACTGGTATCTGGGAGATTTAAAGCGTCTGACCTGTCTGTGGACTTTGTACAAGTGATTGAAATTTAAGTTGTTATAAGAAGGTTTGCACTGCTCCTTTAGATTCTTTAGTATGGCTTCTGCTTTATCTACATCTGTGTGAACTAGGCCCTGGTTTGAGATTATGGGGGAGGGATCTGTTTTTATTTTTGATGTTTCTCAGTACTCCCAGATAGAGTGATCAATAGGTGAGATAGAGGCTAACCTTTTATCCCAAACTTGGTTTCTGTGAGTTTTAAGTGCATCTCTTACTGCTCCATTCAATCTATTAAGCACTGTCTTGTGCTGAGGAGAGCGAGTGTTACGAAATCTCTTCCAAGCTCTGTTCTTCTCTCTGATCAGGTCCATAATATCCTCAGGTAAACGACCAGGCTTATGAACAGGTTTGTGGAAGGTTGCAACCGTTATAGTGGACTTAATCTGTTGGGTGAGGCTAGTCACTGCAGATTCCACATCTTCTGGTGTGCATATGTGAGGGACGGGTCCAATTTGATCCCTAAGTGCTTTAGGCAGTCTCTCCCATGATATGCCTGAATGAGAGGGAGGAGACAGGCATTCTTGTTCTCCCAATTGCAGTAGAATTGGGTAGTGAACCGACGACAGCTCGTTTAGTGATTTAAGGCAGTACTGTACTTTAAAGTCTTGCAGGATAGTTATATCCAGGATGTCAGCAGTGCCAGACGTACCGAGATGAGTTGGTTCGGTAGGTCCAGCCACAACAGCATAGTTTGATCCTGTGTAGCTAGAAAGGATGCAACCATTTTTATTGGCAGTTTTACTGTTCCAAGCAGGATGTTTTGCATTGAAGTCTCCAGCGATGACGACCGTTCCTTTTACTCCAAGGACGGCATTCAGATCTGAGGTTAATAATGTCTTTAACGGAGGGTTGTAAGCAGAAAATATTTTTAGGTTTCCAATTGAGTTTGTGAGGACATTAATTCCTGTGATTTCGAGGTTAGTGGTTGTAGGGTTGGTTATTGAATGATGGTTGATATAGTTTTTGATAAGAGTGGCTGTACCTCCACCTCTATACCCAAGTCAGTCGTTTCTGTAAATCGGATACCCTCTAATGTTTAGGATGTCGGCAGGCCTCAGGTGAGTTTCATTGATTAGTAATATATCTGGGTTGTCTCTATTATTGAATTCCTGGATTTCTAACAGTTTATTTTTGATACCGTTGGCATTCCAAGCAATAATCCTAAGAGAATTTGGGGCGATTTGTTTCCTATGCTTCAGAGAGTGCAGATAATATGGATTGGGTTTGCTGTAAGAATCTTTTTGTAACACTTAGTGATGGATTTGAGTTGCTGAAATCCTGCAGCATGTTTGCAAGAGAAGAGGTGATAATAGCTGATAGATTCGAATGTGGATTATTCAGGTTCTGGGTTTGTACTATCTGTTTGGAGCGGACCACATCAGCAAATGTTCTCGCTTGATGTTGAAGATTCATTTTTCTTAAGGGGCTCAGTTAATGATGGGCGAGCACCTGTTGTCATGATCTCACTCTTGGAGGACTGAGGAGCCTGAGGTTCAGGAACTCTCGCACTAGATGACGAGGTAGACCGATGATCTGGATCGCTCCATCTGTTTTTCGGGTGATGTATACACCCTCTATAATTAGCAGGGTGAGAACCCCCCACAATTAGCGCACTTAGCAGGGTTGAATTTTGGCTTGGCGCAGGTGTTTGTGGGGTGATTCTCGCCACATTTTAGGCATCTGAACTGAGCTTTGCATAGCTTCTGGGTATGGCCAAATTTTTGGCATCTGTGGCACTGCCCAGAAGATGCTTTCTTTCTCAATGGTTCTGGGGTGATTTTGAGTCCACAGATTGATTTTAGATTATAGATGTCTTTGTAAATGTTATGAATTTCTACTAAGACTAAAGGCATAGGTGTCTTATTTGATCTAAACATTCTAGTGACCTTTATGGGAGGTAGATCCTGTAAGTTAAGGTCAGTAACTATTTCATCCGTGTCAATATCTTCGGAGACTCCTCGTAGGACCACTTTGAGATTTTTTTCGGAGGCAAGTGAAAATGTGTGATATTGAGTTCCTCTTGCGTCCAGTTCCTTTGTAAGATTTCTATAATCAGCCACCGTGGTGGGCTGAATTTGTATGCCTTCGTCTACATTTTAGCAGATCTATAACTTATTTGTAAGTTAGCCATGATGGTTCTGAGTGTTGTCCATCTCTGCTTTTCCCTTAGGATAATCGGTGGCACCTTTTCATTGGGGGAGGCAGAGGGATCTGTAATGGGAACGTCCTCGTCCATACCAACATCATTTGTTGGCTCACCAGCGAGAGTTTTTTCTCTTCTTACGAGCGTGGATTTCTCCTTGATCAGAAGAATTAGAGGTAGAGACAACTAGATTGAGTTTTTCCTCCATTTGAGGAGAATCTTCATTTTTCTCAACGTCGACTTCAGGTGAAAAATACAAGTTTAAGTAGCCGGGCCAATCCCGTTCATACTTTTTGAGAAGCTTTTTAATAAAAGTGAGTGCTAGCCTTTTATCGAGTAACTCGATAATGATGTCGGGGTCAATCATGCTAGTAGGCCATGTCAGCTTGAACTTCTTTTGGAGTTTATCAATAAGTACAAAAACAAATCCGTGAATACGTCTAGGTCAGGTAGGCTCATATCGTTTTAACTGCGTATGAGTGTTAATAAAAATCCCGCAAGTCTAAAGACCTGCCAGCAGAAATTTTTTATAGAGTATCCCTCAGCAGCAAAGGACTGCCAGCAATACCAAGCGTAGACTAAAGAAAGCAATAGCAATTAATTTGCATCTAATCAAAGTCTTACCTTGATATTTCATATTTCATAAAATGAACAACGCTTCGAACATTCTAAAACAACTTATCCACGGTATCAAATCGGAAAATCGGAAAATCAAAATCATATCATAGGCATAATTAAAAGTTCACCAAAGCTAACACAAGAAAAAATAATTAAAATAAATTTTTAATAAGAATATCAGTTAGGTGTGTCATGTATATTATATATTTTAAGAGATTTTTTTAATTTTCAAAAATTTTTATTAAAGTATAGAATTTATAATATTTCTTTCTTATATTTTATATATATTTTAATGAGAAATTTTTATTTTTCTTGCATGCTTTTGAAATGTGTCATTAAGAACATATAGTTTCAGAATTAGGATGTTGATATTTTGCTATTATGATGTAATATTTAAAATTAAATTAATTCTCTTCTTCTTCTTTGGTGCATCAATCCGAAGATTGGTTAGTTACAGCAGCACATCACAACATCCTGTCTTGCGACCTCCTTTTTATCTCTTCATAACTCTTAGCGCCAGTTAGCATGATTATGTTATTTATGTATGAAATTCTTAGTCTGCCTCGTGGTCTCGTTCCTTCTACAGTCCCTAGTCCCTTCCATTATTTCTGCAATCAGTCCCCGATGCCCCAAATGGTGTCCAATTAGGCTTTTTCTTCTCTTATTGACGTGTTTCATTAATGACCGCTCTTTATGAACTATATTTAGAACTTCTTCATTACTTTTCTTTTTCATTACTTTTTCATTATTTCAAGGCTTACTCCAAGTCAAGAAAGACTATCAGAGTATTTTGATTCTTCTCAAATCTTCTTTCGATAACTGTTCTTAGAGCTAGGATTGCTTCTCTTGTCCCCTACTGTTTCCTGAATCCAAACTGCTCATTTCCAACATATTCTTCAACATCCTTTGTTAGTCTTTTTTGTATAATTTTGAGTAGTATTTTTGAAACGTGTCATATTAAGTTTATTGTTCGATGATTTTCACACTTGTTTGCATTATTTACTTTAGGAATGAGTATGATAGAGCACTGTGTAAAATCTTTGGGGGGGGGGGGGATGATCCCCGTTTCATAAACATCCTTTATGATCTTGAAAAGATATGACTAAGTTATGTTTCCTGAGTACTTTATTAATTCTGAAGGGATGTTATCAAAGCCTGGTGCCTTGTTGGCTGACAATTCTTTCGGTGCCCATTCAAATTCATCTTTTAATATAGTTGGACCAATTTCTTCCACATCAAGTCTTGTTTCATATTCAGTAGCCTTCGCGTCTAGATCTTTTTCACTATATAGATCTAAGTACTCCATCCATCTTTCCGAAATTTCTTCCTTATCTATAAGTATGTTCCCCTGTTTATTTTTGATAATTGTACTTCTTGTCTTGTTATGCTGACTTATTCCTTTTATAATGTTGTAAGCTTTATCAATTCTCCCAGTCTTCTTCTATTTCTTTACATTTCTCTGTATACCATTGTTCTTTTGTTTCTTTACACTTTCTATTTATCATATTTTTTATATGTTTATATTTGTCTTTGCTTTCTTCCTTTAGGAAGGTTTTGTATTTCCTTCGTTCATCTAGAATGTCCTGGGTGATCCATGGCTTTTTTATTCCTTAATCCTATGCAGTCATTGGCGGCCTTGATGATTGTATCCTTCAAACGAGTCCATTTCTCCTCTATGTTTTTCTTTTCCCTCTCTCCCTTTTTAATGCTTTCATCAGTTTGTTATTTATAGTTTTTATGGTTAACTGGTAACTTTTGTATGATTTTACTTGATTTTTAAATCTATTTCTTGTCATAATATAATCTATTTGGTACCTTCCTATATCCCCTGGCATTTTCCAAGTATACCTTCTTCTTTTTGGTACCTCATACCAGGTATTAGTAATGATCAGATTGAATTGGTGGCAGAACTCTAAATGTCTATCTTCTCTTTCATTTCGACATCCAAGTCTGTACTTTCCCACCTCTCTACCATCTTTGCCTTCACCAATGACGGCATTCCAATCACCCATGACAATAAGATTATCTTCCTTTTTGGTGAGCTTGATCAAATTCTCAATATTTACACATACTCTCTCAACTCATCATCACTGGTCGCTAGTAGGCATGTAAGCTTGTATTATTATAATATGTGTTAGTTTTGCTTCTAGTTTTACCATTATCAGTCTGTTACTACATTTTACTGGGTTGATTTTCTTCCCCATTCCCCATTGAGAACCACCGTGACTCCATTTTTTGCTGTCTCATCACCTGAATAAATGATTTTGTAATCACCACTCCAAAAGTCTCCAGTTCCAGTCCATCTCATTTCACTAATTCCCAATACGGCTATTTTTAATCTATCCATTTCTCTCTTCAACTTTTCCAATTTTCCAATTTGAAGGGGGGGAGGGGAGGGGAGGGGCTCATATTCCACATCCCAATAAATGTACAAGGATTTCGCTGGTTTACGACCTGGGAAGACTTGCTTCTTCTCCTGCCGTGCACAAGTATTGAGCCGTTGTGCGCTTTACTATCTTTTAGAATGTCTTTACTATCTTACTAGGGAAAAATAGAACAAGGTGGTATCTCCTTAGCTTCCTTGTCCAGCAACAGCCTTCTAGAGAGGCTCAGTATAGTATAGTATAGTATAGTATAGTATAGTATAGTATAGTATAGTATAGTATATATATTATAGTATCGTAACAACGGTAGCCTCTGAAACTATTTTATTTTCGGTACTTCAATTTATTAATACTTTCTAAAGTCATTTACATAGGATGCATTATTCAAAAAATAATAAAATACGCTAATAATAATTTTACACGTATAATATACATTAATAATAATATATATATATATATATATAATGAGACATATTTCCTGTACAGTACAAAGATTCAGTACGAAATGCAGAGTACTTAATTCTTTATAAATATAAATATACTTTTTAAACTAAATTTTTATCGCAGTTTATTATCTTTCAAAGAAATTACATGAGTGTAGGGTACATTTTGTTATATGTTATTAACATTATTATGATTAGGACAATGTAATACTATAATTAATGTTTAAATGAATCAAAATTGCAACTTACAGTTACAGTTTTACATTAAAACAATTAAACAGCTATATTTGCATTTGTGTCATTTACGTTTCGATTTTACAATTCATTTTTATTCACAATTCACATTAACAATTACTTTTTTTGTTAACATGCAAAAGATAATGCTATATGCATTCATTCCACTTTTCACGATAATAATTAAAAATAAAAAAATAAAAAATTATTATTTTTTTTTTTTTTAGTTCACAGTTACACAAGGTAGATAATGTGATCACATGCTGCATTTTACATTTTATTATATATTTCTTTTTTTTTATTTGACAAAGTGTTATCTTTATCATACGGCTATTTACATTTAGACTATTCACATATTATATTTTCTGTTTAGTACAGAAAATATAATATGTGAATTTTATTATATTCACATATTATATTTTATTAAGGTATTGTGACTTGGAAGTTAATTGTAGTGATTGGCTAATGAGGATTTTTTAATTAAGCCGTGCCTAATCCCACCTACTTCGAAGCTAGGGTTAGCTTTTATGAAGAGAGTGGGATTAGCATACGCTCAATTATTTTAAATACATTAAAAGTTTACATGTAATTTTTATCGACAGTATCGTTAAATTTTAAATAATATTTACAAAATAAATGTTATTCATTTATAAACTGAAGCGAATGGATAATTCAAATTTCTCAGTTACTCTGCTAAAATATTCTCATTCTCTCCTAGATCTGATCTACTATTAAAAGTAGATTAGATCTAGAGGTAGCGTTTATATTTTTATGTTATGTATGTATATCACACTTCTATTAAATCTTTCCCTGGGTTTAACGGAAAAGGATGAAAACCGCCTTACGAAGTGGCTTCACAAAGAAAACTTAATAACTTGTATGGTTATTAGGTACAGCACAAAAGTCAACGACTTTCAGTAATGCTTCAGTCCAATTCCTTTTTGGTGACACAGTAAAACGTATAGCGCCAACACCGTTTGCAATAAGCATTGCAAGAATTTCTCTTGCAATTTGTTTCCGAGTTTGTTTCAGACTAAGTATTATATTGTTCTCTATGGTCCGATGGATCCTTCCAACAAGACAGTACCCAGCGGTCAAGGCTCGCATTGTGCAAACATGGTTCAAAGAGTATATTCAGCCATCTCGTGTGCTCTCCTGGCTGTCTAATTTTCCAGATTTGAATCTCGTCGAACATTTGTGGGATTATAATGTTTTGACTCAGTGAGATGAGAAGCGTGGCAAAGCTGCTTTTTCTTTCACTTCCACTAAAATACCACTGCTTGGATCTATTTGTTCACAAAACATTTCCGAATACATCAAAACTAAATAACTGAATTCGTACAATAATTTTACACTTCAAAATTGTTCAATAAGCACTTACAGTATTATTAAGAGTTTTGGCATTTTGGCAGTATCTCTTAAGACCAGCAAATTCTCCATTACTCTTATTATAAAAAAATCATTACATCTTTCGATATAATGATTTTTTTTATAATAAGAAGTAATGAATAAAGAGGATTGAACAAAATTTTGTTCGATCCCTGTAAACTCCTGTTCTGAGATAAATATTCTAATGCTTTCATTCGAGGCAATACAAGACACAGTCTGCCAACGTGAAATCCAATTCTCTTAGAGCTCTGAAAAAAAAATAAAAATTTTTTTTAAATCATCGACCTGTTTCATATAAAATGTGTTATCGCAAAAAAAAAAAAAAAAAAAAAAAAATATTGTACCCGTAAAAAAAAATTGTCTAAGCACTGAGAAAATCAGATTGTCTGTAATTTGTGTTTATTTTATTATTTATTTATTTATTGACATGAGATATTCTGTAGCTCTTGTTACACCAAAGAGTCAAACGTGAAAATTTTTGTCCCCAAGATTTTCGAATATTGCTAGTTCTTCTTCTTCTTCTTCTTCTTCTTCTTCTTATTATTATTATTATTAATTATTTAGCGAAATAAAATCATAATGTGTACATTTTTATGACTATTAACAATCCGGAATAGTTTTACAATGGAAAATATAAACGTTATCAACCGTTTAATTTCAAATTTGAAATAAAATTAAAAAAAAAAAAAAATTAAAAGTTGAAGTATTGAATATTGAAATATTAATTTTAAGTATTGTTCCCATTTATTAAATTTCAATTACTAAATCCGTTGGACCCATATTCTCACATAAAATGACATTAGTACGTTGTAGCAAATGATAACTGTGAAGGCACATTGAATTGTTATTATGTTATAATTTCGTGTTTGAATTTCTAGCCTTCTGGGCAATAGCGAGAACTCTTTTTTAGAACTATAAACTTATAAAACAACTCAAGAATTATGGATTTAAGTGTTTTCGGACTCTGGGTTCTTGTAATCTGCTGTTCGCTGTACTCTGCTATTTCAAGGATTACTGGGTTAGTGTAGATTGTGACATTTGTAAAGAATTTCGCGGTTGTTTCGCATATGAAAGTTTTAATCTACGAACCACGGTGCGCTAGCTGCTATTCGCAAGCATTTGTTCTGGATGAGTTGCAGTTTCACGATGTTTGAATCTACCGTCTGGACCATAACTCAGGACCTTCCTGATTATAAATCTGGTATAGGAGCAACGGAGTTCTTTGATTAGCCGATTACATCGATTGAGTAACGGATATTATTGCCTTATAATCATGTTTGCTTTGAAAAAGTATAATCGACATGGTTGTGAAGTGAAGCTCTTCATCTAATTGTAGTACTAAATAGTTGACAACTATTTTCCAAACAGTGACCACTTTGCCCTTTGGGTAAGCTTGTCTTCCTGTAAATAGCACTGCAGTATCCTTTGCGTTGGCATCTGTTTTTAATTTCTTAAACCTTGTTCTAGTTCGAATATTGCACTTTGTAGTTGCATTAATTCAGATGGCGGAGGGCAAATTGAAGCCTTTGAAGCTTTTTTTATACATATATTACGGTATTTAATTTAATTAACTTTCATCAAACTCACACCGTTCAGACAGATATTGTTGCATGTCGGACAACACTATAAACAATTGACAATTGACAATTGACATTTATGTCTTTAGGGGTGAAGCAAGATGCTTTTCATATCCCCCGCTATCTGTTGTGGTTACAGTGAAGGTAAAATTTATGAGCAGATTGCTCGCCCTGATTGGGCATGGAGATTATGCATCACTAAAGGAGGCCAATATAGCTTTTGGTCTTCTATATTTGAATATGTCCGTTGGATTGTATGCTGTAGCTTGTTGAACCAAATCGTTGGGATGTGTGGACGTCTTTAGGAAAAACTTGGTGGCTAAGGATCGTAGAAAAGAGAAAATATAGGGAATATTTGTGTCTCTGTGGAGTTGAATGTTTCTAACATACCACGGGGCGTTCAAAATCATTCTCAGGCACTTGTTCTGCACTCGCTGTATTTTGATGATGTTAGCATTAGAGGTGTGGCTCCAGGCCGGAGAGGCATAGGTGATTATAGGACGAATTGTCATCTGGTATAGTTGCAATTTGATTCTGTTGCTGAGCTTGCTATTTCTATTAATTAGCGGATAGATCAGAGTTATGGCTTTAGATGCCTTTGTGCATGCAGACTTGGTGTGTTGATTGAAAGATAGCTTTTTGTCGAGAATTACACCCAGGTAATTTGTTTCTGACTGCCAGGGAATTTTAGTATTGAATAGTAACAAATCTCCTGCAGGAGACATTGGCCTTTTTGAGAAAAGAACGGCTGAGCTTTTCTGGGGGTTGACTTCCAATCTCCACTTAGAGAACCAACCCTCCAGCTTTAGAATGTTTTCTTGAAGCTTTCTGGTAATGAAAAGGGGTCTGAGAGATCTGGTTAGTATTGCCGTATCGTCCGCATATAGGGCCAAAATGGAAGTCATCGGGTTGTGCGGGATGTCTGACATGTATATAGAGAACAGTAATGGAGCCAGTAGAGATCCCTGCGGCACTCCAGCAAAGATGTGGCGCTGGGAGGATGTAGAACCGTTGATTTTTACTTGCATTGATCTATTTTGAAGATATGAGTGGATTAAATGAACCATTCCAGGTGAGATGCCGGCTGAGATAAGCTTGTGCAGGAGTCCAAAATGCCAGATTTTGTCAAATGCTTTGGATAAGTCTAGGAAAACAGCGCCTGTGCACTGGCGCCAGTTGTAGCTGGTTGTGATGTATTCAACAATTCTGTGGATTTGCTGGGTAGTACTATGGTGTTGCCTAAAACCAAACTGTTCTTTTGGAAGGATGTTTAGGTCATTTATTGAGGTCTGAAGTCGTGAGAGGATGACCTTCTCTGCAACCTTACCCAGATTTGAGATGAGACTGATTGGACGATAATTTTGGGGTAGGTGTGAGTCTTTGCCAGGCTTATGTATGGGAATTACGTCAGCCAGTTTCAAGGTGGAAGGAAAATAGTGAAATCTTAAAATTGCATTTATTATACTGGTCAGGTACACTACTGCCCTCCGGGGCAGAAGTTTAATCACACGATTAGTAATGCCGTCTGGTCCAGGAGCTTTTTTGTTCTTTAAATTTTTAATAATGTCATATATCTCAGCAGGTGATGTTGATGCAATATGGTCAGTGCTGGTGATAGGAAGTTTGAGTGAGTGTCTGACCTTGCTGTGAATCTTATATATGTGGTCAAAGTCAAGGTTTCCATACGAAGGCCTGCATTGCTCTTCCAAGCTGTGCGCTATAACCTCTGCTTTGTCCACATCTGTGTGAGCAAGGCCCTGATCAGTTAATATTGGGGGAAGGGATCTGCCTTTGTTTTTGGTATTTTTCAGTAGTCCCCAGATGGAGTGATCACTAGGTGAAATGGAGAATAACTTTTCATCCCATACATAGTCTCTATGAGCTTTCAGTGCATCTCTTACTTCCCCATTTAGTCTGTTTAGATTTGTTTTATCTTGTGGTGCACACGTGTTACGGAATCTTTTTCGAGCTCTGTTTTTGTCTCTGATTAAGTTCATGATGTCTTCAGGCAAACGATCTGGCTTGCGGGCAGATTTGTAGGAGGAAGCTTCCTTTATAGCAGAATTAATTTGTTGTGTGAGATTTGTAACTGCAGTTTCTACTTCTTCTTTTGTGAGTATGTGAGGAACAGGTCCAATATAATCCTTGAGTGCTGCTGACGGTCTTTCCCATACAATGTAGGAGTGAGGAGGACACAGGAATTCTTGATTTCCCAGCTGTAGTAGAATTGGATTGTGATCGGATGATAGTTCATCCATAGATATGATACTGTACTGAAGTTTAATATCCTGCAGGATAGCTATATCCAGGATGTCAGCAGTGCCGAACGTACTGAGATGAGTTGGTTCGGTGGGGCCTGCCACAACAGCGTTGCTTGATCCTAAGTAATTGAAAAGGATGCAACCATTCTTGTTTGTGGTTGAACAATTCCACGCAGGATGCTTGGAATTCAGATTCCCGGCAATAATGGTGGGCCCTCTGTGCCTAAGATGGCATTTAGATCAGAGTGAAGTAGAGATTTTTGGGGAGGGTTGTAAGCTGAGTAGATTTTCAGTTTGCCAGTGGAGCTGGTGACTACTTCCACTCCTGTGATCTCAAGGTTAGTGGTTGAAGGAATGCTCACAGAGTGGTGCTTAATGTAGTTTTTAATGAAGATGGCAGTGCCACCGCCTCTGTAGAGTAGTCTGTCATTTCTGTATAGGTGATAGCCCCTTATTGTAGGATTGTCTGAGGGTCTTAGATGAGTTTCACTGATTAGAATAACATCTGGCTGATACCTAGATGTGAAGGCATGGAGTTCCAGGATTTTGTTTTTGAGGGGCCATTTGCGTTCCAAGCAACTATTTGAAGAGATGCTGGAATGAGTTTGTTACTATTCATTTATGAGAGCTGTGAGGATGACCTGTGTTTCACGAAGAAATCTTTTAGTGGAGGTTTCAGTAGGATTTGATAGGCTAAAATTTTGTAGCATGTTTGCTAGTGAGGCCGTGATAATAGCTGTTAGGTTTTTAGGTGCTCTTGGTTGATTTTGTTCTGGAATTGGCCTAATTGTGCGGGTCACATCGGCATAACTTCTTGTTTGCTTTTGGTTGGAGGTCTCCGACTGTGGCCGCTGAGTCTCCGGTTTTGATGTCTGGGCCGCTGGTGTTCTTGTACTGTAGGAGGAGGGCTGACTGATTGCCTCCATCCGTCTGTTCTTTGGGTGTTGAGTACATCCTTTGTAGTTCGCCGGATGAGGGCCACTGCAGTTGGCACATTTGGCCGAGGTGGTCTTTGGCTTAGTGCAGGTATTGGTTGGGTGGCTGTCTCCACATTTTAAACATCTATATTCTGCTCTGCATAGATTCTGGGCATGGCCAAACTTTTGGCACCTGTGGCACTGCCCAGAAGATGATCTTTTACGGAGTGGTTCCGGTGTGACGATGAGACCACAGACTGTTTTTAAGTTGTAGATATCCTTATATATTTTGTGAATCTCAACAAGGACTAATGGCATGGGAGTTTTGTCTGTTTTGTACATTCTGCTGACCTTGACTGGTGGCAGATCCTGAGAATTTAGGTCAGCAGCGATTTCTGCTGTGTCAATGTCTTCACAGACACCACGAAGGACTACTTTTAAGTTTTTTTCGGAGCTGAGCGCAAAGGTATGATACTGGATGCCTCTGTCGTCCAGTTCCTTGGTCAACCTTCCATAGTCTGTCACTGTTGCTGGCTGAATTTTTATGCTTTCATCCATGTTTTTGGCCTTAATGAAGCCAATATGCAGATTGGACATTGTGGATCGTAAAGCTGCCCACGTTTGTTTTTCTCTAAGGATGACCGGAGGCACCTTTTCTTTGGGAGAAGTAGCGGCGTCCGAACCCTGAGAATCCTGTTCCATTACAGTATTGTCATTGTGCGGTTCTTCTGTTGTTCTTCGCTTTTTGCGAGCACGCACTTCTACAAAGTCTGAAGGAGTAGAAGGCATCGACTCTAAATGATCTTCAGCGACAGCGTCTGAGACACATTCGTGGGGAAACGTGTCATACAGTTTAACTTTTCCCGGCCAATTATCACTCAGTAGCTTTCCCAGTCTGAGGAATTCCCTGTAAACTTCTTCGAATTTGGTCTCATTCAGAAGTTTTGCCATTTCAAGAATTTAAAATGTGTTGAGACACAGATGGAGAAAGAGTAGAGATCCCTCAGGTGCCCCGAGCAGGCAAAGACAATCCTGTGGACTTTTGAGGGTCCACTAGCAAATCCCGTAGACACTCTTAGGTGTCTACCAGCAATAAAATGTTACTCTATATATATATATCCCGTAGATCAAATCGATCTACCAGCATCAGTAACAAATATTTCACCTTAAAAAACCTCAGAAAATGAAGAACACTTACCTCTATATATATCATTTATCATTCAAAACTATCGCGAAAAATATCTGAACTAATACGCGAGCCGCCATTTGCATTCCTCCATCGCAATTACCATTCCAAGCGCACAGTGCAGCGGCTTTTCTTCTTTTTCAGTACGTGCCATTACTTCACTATCAACTCTTACGATAAAGAAAAAGCAGAATAATCCCACTATAAACAAATTGCAATGTGTTTTACTTTATGATAATCTTTTAATTATTTTAATAGGTGTATTTACTCTTATAGAGTTTTCAACAAAAGAAAGCCTATTTCTGTAAAATTATTTATTGAATAAACCTTATTTTAATAATATATATTTAATTATTAAAGCATATTTTCCTTATAATGTATTTATAAAATAAATTTGCTTAAAAGAGTTATAAGTTGCAAATATTCTTTATAATATAAAATAATAATGGCACCTTCATATTTTTTTTTAAAAAAATGAAGCTATTTTTCGATAGCCTATGAATTAAGTCCTATGTGGAAGTCAGTAAAGAACTATGACAGTTGCAAGTTATTTATTTATTAGGTTTGAAAATTCTAGGAACCAGGATTGATTTCTCTCATCGGTTGTATCCTACAGCTTCTCTTTTAAAAGGCCTACAAAAAAAGTATAAGATAGCAAGAGAATATGGCATAGTGATTACAGTGAACCATTGAGAGAAGAGTCCTGTATTAAGTAGGTATTAAAACCTTTGGATTAAAGTAGACATCTTGTATCGAATGATGACTAAAAATATTAAGAAAATATATTATTAAATTTTTTTCCTTAATATATAAACATATATCACAAACAAAAGCCAGTTACATATAAATAATAGCTTTTAGTAATTAATTTTATATTAAATAATATAGCAAAAATTATAAGATAACTAATTTGTAAATTAAAAATAATTTGTTTTATAGAAATTGAAATTATTTAGAAAAATTAAAAACACCACTAATTATTTTACATTTTATTACTACAATAATTCAATGATAGAGAATATTTGTTAGATGCTTGCTAAAAGTTATTTTAGAACCATGTTCGGTACATAAAATGACAAGTACGAACATCTTAATCAGCCGCTAAATTTGATGCAGTTTTAAATATAAATATTTTATTTTACTCAAAAGATCCGAATCATGTGATGCTAAATAAGCTTCAGCAATTTCTTTGTATAAAATTTTGCTCCTCCAATTTTATGTGACAATTAATCCTCTGCCATCTAGTTTCAACCTATCTTGCTAGAGAATAATTTTTCATCCGGAGGTGTTACCAGAAGTATATTTTGCCCCTCCTTTCCCTTTTGGAGGAGATGAATAACAGGTTTTTGTCTGATCTTCAGCGACTAAGTTTATTTATAATGAGATCGTACTCATTTTTGTGTGATCGTTTTTTTCCGCCTATTAAAAATTAGAGCCGTGGTGGATGCCGATGCATATCTGCATGTTTGACAAATTGCTTACTCGATTCGGTCAGCTTACACAATCTCGCAGAGAGGATCAAAGAGTGACGCTTCCAACAAGAATTTAACAAGGTAGTGGACGATATTTATAACCCACTTATCGCCTTAATAGAACATTCTTTCTATCATTTTTTCTGTCCTTCAATAGGACGATTATTACCGACCTCTACAGGGTCCTATATCGTTGGCGAGTGCAGTGGCCTATCATTTTGCCTGCTGATGCTTGTGAAGCCGTACTCTAAACAAATTGCAATGATGTTGTTGCACTCCCCGATTTTCGTCGAGTGAACAAATGTCAACGACATCCACTGTCCCCATGTGCTCTGCGACGAATGATTTTTGAAGAAACCCGATTGTTGGGAGTTAGACCTCGCAGAGATAACAAACCAATCAGTTTACAAGTGAATGAAGTTGCTACTGCCGTTGTGGAGCAGGCCCTGAATAACAGCTTGGTTAGGTTAGGTTAGCTGTGCAAGGCATACATGGATGTGCCTTACACAACTGTCTGGAAAATTCTACTGAAGATTCTGCATTTCTATCCATCCAAGAAAACCCTGACACATGAATTGCTCCCGTAGGATTTTGAAATTCGATTGACATTAGCTTTAAAATTCCTAACTCGAGTGGAGGTGGACGCTGCGTAGACGTGGATAATTTTGTGGGGGAGATGAGGCTCATTTTCACCTGAACGAAGCTGTGAATACCCATAACTGCTGGGTATGGGCTACGCAAAACCAGCATGGAATCCAACAAATTCCTTTGTATTCACCCAAAGTTACTGTCTGTGCAGATTTACATCTACCTTTATCATTGGATCATTCTTCTTTAAGGACATTCTTCAGTCGGGTCATGTGACCTGCTCAGTTACTGCCGCGAGGTATCGAGATATGATAAACAATTTTGTTGTGCAGCAGCACTTGTGGATTCCGTCATTTTCATGCAGGATGGGGACCCTTCAGACATTGGTCGATCCGTACAGGAGGTTCTTCGAGAACATTTCACGGAAGTCATGATCTGATAGAAAAAATCATATCGCTCATTTTGCACTAGTACTACAAATTATTATTATTAACTTTAACAGTTCTTTCTTATTTTATTATTGTTGTGAATTATTTAAGCATGATATTCCTAGAATCCAAACTTCATCTAAATGTCGTTCAACTAAAGTATTGATTCTATCCAACACAATGTTTTATTTACAAGTAATTTTGCATGGGATGCATTCAGCTGGGTCATAGAAAGCCATAATCTGTTGATCATTGAGTGTATATGCCTAGATTTGTTTTTGGACATGCAAGTTATTAAGCTTATCTCTAATTAAAAAGAAAAAGAATGTAAAACAGTTACAAAAAAAGTGGAAGGCGTGGGACTGTCTCACATACTGAGCAATCGTTTTATATCTATCTTGTTAAATTAAAGAGTTCAAACCTTTAAAATCTTGTGAATAAAAAAAATTATCCTTACAATTTGCAAGAAAATTATATAATTACATTCTATATTATTTTTATTTTGGTGTATAAAAATCATACAAAATAACAATATTAATTCGAAAATTTTAAATGAATTTAAATCATTTTTTCTATTATTTTAAGATTTTTAACTTATTTATTTTATTATCTAGTTCCGCCTTAGTCTGTAACAAGAAAATAAGGTTTTGAAAATTGCAAACACTTGTATATGAATTGTTTCTGTTCCAACTCCCAAATGCTACTCTACTGCAGTTTTCTCTGCTTGCAAAATGTGAATAAAGATAAGAAACATTCCACCAACTGTAGCCACTAAATCATTGTTATCTCATCGTTTGACTACTTTTTCTTCTCAACTTTTTGTTTTTCTGGGGTGGCAATTTATCTACGTTTATGACAGCAAGAGTAGGAAAACGATTTAGATACGCTTGCTCAATCAAATAATTTATTATTCACTCCAGGATGTTTTGTCGCCGCTCGCAATTATTTCCGCTTCTTCCGTATCCCTTTGATTTCCCCTTCATTCTGACCTACCGCAGTAAAAAGCTTCGAAAGCATAAATAGGGAGACTCGATGCTAATTGTTAGCAGAAAGGATTTATTGTCGGTCACAACCTTTTTGTAGAGGGCGCAATCAGCTGTGTGTCAAATTACGACAAAATTCCTTGGTGTTTAGACGTGGAGACAAATTGGCAACATATATCTTGGTTAGGGTCGTAGACAGGCATTCAAAAAGAAAGAAAGCATCTAATTATTTAGGAGTGCGGATAAAAAAAAAGGAAAGATAATTCCATTCTGGAAATTATTGCTAGATTTTTTATCACAAATGTGAATTCATAAACTGTATTTAATAGAAATGCTATCATCAGACCATTATGGGCTCTAATGGATTTCCTCTTCTCATTTTAATGCTCTTTTTGCTACTTTCAATTAAATAAATTTTTTAAAATTTATAATTTGTATTTGAAACTTTTTAAAAAATTTGAACTTTCAAAAGATATTCTGTTTTATGAAGAAAAAAAGCAAAATAAACAAAGTTAATCTAATACACCTTTTTTTATAATATCAATGAGAGGTTTAAGTAAATATCACCTTTAGGAATTTAAATAAGGTCTGGAGGAATCCAATACCCTTGGAGGGTGATGGAATGCAATGTAATGATGTAGCCAATGAAGTTCTAACTGAGGCTCGGCTATTGCTGTTACCCTTCTGCCATGATCAGAGCTTTAATGGCTCAATAACACCTTATCCCTACACTGGCCTTTACAGATAAACGGGGAAGATGAAAAGCATTCTTGCTTCGCCCCTTTAAGCCAGTCCTTATTATATAAGAATTTAAATGGAGGATGAGAAGCAGAAAAAAAAAGTCATTTTTAGGAGTTCAAGGGTAACGAATGGCAATGCTGTAGCCAATGAAATTTTAACTGAGGCTCGGATATTGCCGTTACCCAGCCATGACTAGAGCTTTTAGCTCAATAACACTCCATCCACACAGATTTTCTTCGTTCAGATGACGGGATAAAGAGTCAAGGACTCAGTCCATCGCCCAGTTCTTTTAAGAACTTTAAGAATAGGAGTTTAAAATTCAGTCACTTTCTAATTAATCAGGAATATTTGTTCCCGAAGTAGGGGCTATGAATTATTAACCTGTTTCATGCTATTTTCTAATAGTGGGTTAATTTAAACGCTATTGTAGTAACCTGCGGCTTTGGTGATTCAACAAATAAAGCCTCAGAGCTATTGGTCGTTAACCGAACTCTCCACCAGCAGTCCTTTATTGGCGGTTATTTATTCGTCTAATATTTTAGCGCTAAAGCATTCTATCTGTCTGACATTGTAAGCCGCAGTTCTCCCCGGCCGTATTTCACCTTTTCTGATGGCTTATGTCTTCAGGAAAATACAGTCAACTAATTTTTATCTTTCAACAGTATTTATCACTTAGTAAAAATGACTTCGAATAATCTTTTCTCAAGTCCATCAATAGATTTCCTCCTCCTCCCTATCTCATCTCTGCGTGCATCACCGGAACTGTTGGCGCGTCTTGTTTACCGGCGTATTAATAATTGCCACTTGTTACGTGAAAGATGATAGCTGAACAGGTCGTAGAAGTCGAGATTAAACTGTCTTGTCACGATCATGCAGAAAGGTAATCAAATTACCCATTGTGTTAGCGTCAGCCAGTCTGATCCTCTATAAATCGCTGGGATTTTGGTTTACATCGATGGAGAGGGAAAATTCGGAATATTGCGAATAGAAAGCGCTTTAATCTTGAAGTCAAATAGATGTCTGGGAATTTAATAAAACTTAGGCACAAGTGGAGGAGTATGGATTTATTTGTTGTGGAATAAGTCTGCAACTAGAAAGGTTATTTCCTCGTAGAGCAAATTGTGAATTTATCGTTAGACTAATAGATTTTCATTTTTAGGATTATCTCTTTAGATTGGCTCTTTACCACACACATTTCTTTCTTTATTTATTTTTATATGAAGAATAATGCATTTTATCCTAATTAGAAAAGTGTGATTAGTTCGTTGTGTGATGCTAATATTCAGATTTTTGTCCCGGAAGATCTGCCATTTTTATTATAAAAAAATACTTTTTTTTTCTAGTGCGGTACTTTGTAGCGCAAAAAAAAAGAAGAGACTTCTCAGATTCCATTGTTCGAAAATTCGTGGTTCGAATTGAAACCGTGCTTCAATTCGAACCACTGACTAGAAGGAAGGCAGCTCAGCTGATTAGTGGAACTCCGTACATATCGTATAATGTAATATTTATGCAATAGCATAAAGTGAATAATCACTATTAGCATAGCCTATTAGATGAAAGTGCAAAATGCGCATGCGTGGATCAGTGCATGGTGATTTCATTCCCTTTCCTCCCCCCATCTACAACTTCGGATACGTTTATTAAAAACTTACACATTACAGGTCGCTTTAAAATAGAGTAATTAAGAGAGAGTGAACAGAATGGGTAATCTGCAAATACGCTGTTAATAAATTCCTCTGAGTGGTGTCTTTATTTCTAAAACCTCTTTAGAAAAATATGCTGTTTAGTTCTAGAAGAATATTTTCTGCACGCCCTAATGGTTATTTGAAATAAAAGCAATAGACATGTGACTGATTTTCTATAAAGAGAACTACATTAAATGTAGTAGATATATCTAAATTTAATGAAATCCTAGACAACTATAAAGTTTTATTTAATTTATTACTAATTTATCTTAAATTACTTAAAATTTCATTAAATTTAGTTATTAGTTTCAGACACCATCTTATTTTTTGAATAATTTTTTAATAATTCATTATCCACTTACATCAGAGTTTTACGTTTTTTGGATCATTCCCCACCTCAAGGCCAACTTCTGAAAAAGTATAATAAAAAAAAAGTAAAATATAAATATGTGCATGTACATTTTCTAATTGCCACCCCCCCACGTTGAGAAACATTCATATTTTTGGATTTTGTAAGTGCTATTCTGTAAAATAGGATTTTTTTTCATCTTTTGGACGATATTTTCAATGGCCTAATTTCTGTAGTGAATGTCTTTATGAATTTCTGGAATTATCAACAAGCAAATAAAGTCCTTGAATTTTGATAAACTTTCATCATCGTCCCAGGTTGTGTATGAACTGACACTTATTTTAGTACCTACTTAAATTGATCTTTTTTTTTTATCTAGAAAATTTTAGTCAATATGAAATCATGCTTCTGGGGAACTTACACTACATTATATTTATCAATTAAGGATCTTCTAAGCCAGTATTCCTCATACTTTTCAGACTGCAGTAAACTTGGGCAAAGTATATAACTCAGAGATCCACTAAATCTCCATATTTTATCGACATTGCATCCCCCCCTCCCCATAGGGATTAGCCTTCAGATTATATCCTTAAGTGATTTTTTTTCTTATTTCCTTAAGTGCAAAATTGTAAAGTTCACAAAACACACAAAATATATTTTTCAATGGAAAATTAGGATGACATTCACAGCATATGGTGGTGACACAGCGACTGATTTTATGCACAGTACTTATTATACAGTCGCGTGTTGAGATATACAGCATGTGGCAAAATATTATTTAAAATTAAACAAATTATGTAAAATAACTTTAAAAATATGATTTTAGTATATATCGTATTCTAAACTATAGGTGAAAATTCACAGAATAAGATATATCCATTTACTCTAAAATTCCATCGTGACCCACCAGCTGAACCACTTAAGTTGACAACAGATGCAATACATACATACATACAGGAAGTGATCTGTAGCTTCAAGTGTATAGTCCTTATAAGGACTGGCTTGGAGGGGCGAAGCAACAATGCTTTTCATCTTCCCCGTTATCTGTGGAGGACGGTGTAGGGATGAGGTGTTATTGAGCTATTAAAGCTCTGATCATGGTAAGAGGTTAAGAGCAATAGCCAAGCCTCAGTTAGAACTTCATTGACTACAGCATTGCCATCCATTACCTTCCAAGGATATTAATCATCGCATCTCTCCTTAATCTCTCAAGTGTATACGCAAGACGTTGCTGACTATAAGGGTGAAGCAAAATGCTTTTATAATCCCTGCTATCTGATAAGGATTGCTGTGTGAGGAAACGTTTATGAGCAAAGTGCTCTGCCTGAGTGGGTGCGATTTAAAGATCTTCATTTGGAAGGTGGGATGGCCTTGGGTCACCTATATTTGGAGAAGTCTGTTTCATCAAAATTTGCTGCGTGTTGCACTAATTCATTTGGATGTGAAGAGGATGCTGAGAAGAACTTTACTGCTGAAGACTGCAGGAAAGAGTAGATGTAGGGGATATTTGTATCCCGGTGGAGTTGGACATTTCTGACATACCATGGTGCGTTCAAGATCATGCGGAGACATTTGTTTTGCACGCTCTGTAGTTTGAGGATATTTGTACTTGAGGTGTGGCTCCAGGCTGGGTACGCATAAGTAATAATGGGTCGAATCATCAACTGATAAAGAAGCAGTTTTATTTTGGTATCCAGCTTGCTATTCCTATTGATAAGAGGGTAAAGCTGTGCAATGATTTTTGATGCTTTTGTACATGAGGCTTTAATATGTGGACTGAAGGTTAGTTTTCTGTCCAGCAGTACACCCAGATATTTGGCTTCTGCTTTCCAGGGAATCTTGATATTAAATAGGAAGATGTTATCCTTGGGAGATATTGAGTTTTAAGTGAAGAGCATGGCGATACTCTTCTGAGAGTTTACTTGCAATCTCCATTCCGAGAACCAGTGCTCTAATCTCTGCAGGTTTTCTTGCAGTTTCTTGGTGACAAGGTGCGATTTAATAGATCTGGCTAGTATAGCTGCGTCGTCTGCGTATAAGGCAATGATGGATGACATTGGATTGTGCGGAATGTCCGCCATGTAAACCGTGAAAACTATTGGTGCCAGGGGACCCTTGAGGCACTCCTGCCAAGGTGCGTCGCTGGGTAGATAATATATCATTTAGTTTGACTTGCATTCGTCTACCACTAAGAAATGACTTCATAATTTGGACTAGATCTAATGGAATGCCAGCTAAAATCAACTTGTATAGTAGTCCAAAGTGCTATAATTTGTCGAACGCCTTTTCTAAATCAAGAAAAACTGCTCCGGTGTATTGGTGCCAATTGTAACTTGTGGTAATGAATTCGATTAGTCTATGAATTTGTTGGGTGGTACTGTAAAACTGGCGAAAACCAAGCTGTTCTGAAGGAAGGATGTTTAATGTTTTTACTGAAACTTGAATTCTGGAAAGGATAGATTTTTCTGCTATTTTGCCCAGATTAGAAATCAGCCTTATGGGACGATAACTTTGAGGCTGCTGAGGATCCTTGCCAGGCTTGTATATAGGAACTACGTCTGCCAACTTCCATGCAGAGGGGAAGTACTTAAATCTGAACACAGCATTTATTATTGTTGTAAGATATACGATGGCCTTTCGGGGTAGCAGTTTAATAACTTTGTTGGATATGCCGTCAGGCCTTGGTGCTTTTTTATTCTTTAAGTTCTTTATAATGCCATAAATTTCAGCTGGGGAAGTAGGTGTGAGTTGGCTGGTACAGGTATTAGGCCGTTTTAACACGTGTCTGACATGGCGGTGGATTTTGTAAATATGATTGAAATTTAGATTATTGTATGAAGGGCTACACTCTTTTTCTAAATTGTTAGCTATAGTTTCGGCTTTTTCTGCATCTGTGTAAACAATGTTCAGGTCAGATTTGAGAGGAGAAAGAGATTTGTTTTTGTTTTTGATGTTTCTCAGGAACTTCCAGACGGTTTGATCACCAGGTGATATGGAGGCTAATTTGTCTTCCCATGGTTTGTTTCTGTGGACTTTAAGTGCATCTCTCACTGCACTATTCATTTTGTTGAGATATTTTTTGTCTTGGGGTGCTCTGGTGTTGTGGTATCTTTTTCTTGCTTTATTTTTTTCCCTGATTAAGTTCATTATGTCATCTGGTAGTCGTTTAGGCTTGAAAGCAATTGCATTTCAGGTGATAGATGCTATGGCTGTGTTGATTTGATCAGTAAGTTTATTGACTGCAGAATCAATCAATTTATCCTTGGAATTAATATGAGGGACGGGATCAATGTAGTTTGGAAGCATTTTGGATAGTGTTTCCCAGGGAATGAAGGAGTGAGGCGAAGGAGGAAGTCCCCCTCTGATAACCCAATTGGAGCAGAATAGGACTGTGGTCTGATGATAATTTATTCAATGATTCCAGGGTGTATTATAGGTTGACATTCTGAAGGATGTAAACCTGCAAGTCGGATGAGCCAGTGGGACTGTGGTGAGTTGACACTGAGGGGGCCAGCCACAGCTGCGCAATTTGAGCTTGTGTAGTTAAAGAGGATGCGGCCATTCCTATTTATAGACCTACTGCTCCAGGCGTGATGTTTTGCGTTTAAATCTCCGGCGATAATAACCGGTAGTTTAACGCCGAGGATGGCATCCAGATCTGTGGTCAGCAATGTTTTTAATGGTCGGTTATAAGCAGCATAGATTTTTATGTTTCCGACATAGTTTGTGATGACATTGATAGCTGTGAGATTAATGGTTTTAGGAATGGCTACAGCATGATGGTTGATGTGATTTTTGATGAGGATGGCTGTACCACCACCTCTCTAATCCAACCTATCATTCCTATAAAGTTGATATCCTTTGAATTTAGGATTGTCAGCAGGTCTCCGGTGAGTTTCATTAATTAATAATATATCCGGATTATATCTGTCATTGAATTCCTGCACTTCTAGTATTTTATTTTTAAGGCCGTTGGCATTCCATGCAATAATCATTAGAGAATCTGGGGTGAAGTTTTTCCTATGCATTGGAGAGTACAGATAAAATGGACTGTGTTTGCTGCAAGAAGCTTTTTGTAGTGCTTAGTGATGGATTTGCGTTACTGAAATCCTGTAACATATTTACAAGAGAAGAGGTGATGATGGCTGTTATATTTGAATGTGGATTTGGCATATTCTGGTCATGGACTGCTTTTTTGGGGCGGGCCACGTCAGCATATGCTCTTGTTTGGTGTTGAAGATTTATTTTCTTAGGGTGCTCAGTTGATGGTCGGTGAACACCTGTCATCTTGTTCAAACTAATAGGAGCCTGATGAACTTGAGCTTCTGGGGGCTCTCGTTTCTGATAATGAGGTAGATTGACTGATTAACTCAGTTTGCCTGTTTTTTGGGTGGCAAATGCACCCTCTGTAATTTGCAGGGTGGGGCCACCACAATTACCGCACTTAGCCGGGGTGGTTTTTGGCTTGGAGCAGGTATGTGTGGGATGGGTGTCACCACATTTTAAACATCTGTATTGAGCTTTGCACAACTTCTGGGCATGACCAAATTTTTGGCACCTATAGCACTGCCCAGAGAGGCCCTCTTCCTAAGTGGCTCTGGTGAGACCTTAAGCCCACAGATTGTCTTCAAGTTATTAATATTTTTATAGATATTGTGTATTTCCACCAATACCGGTGGCATAGGGGTCTTGTTTGATCTGTACATTCTGCTGACCTTTATGGGAGGCAGATCTTGCATATTGAGGTCAGCAGCTATTTCAGCTGTTTCAATTCTTCAGATACTCCTCGGAGTACCACTTTTAAATTTTTCTCTGAGGTAAGTGTGAAGGTATGGTATTGTATACCTCCTACATCCAACTCCTTGGTTAAATTTCTATAGTCAGTCACTGTAGCGCGCTGAATTTTGATGCGCTCCTCTGTGTTCTTGGCAGTGGAGTTATTTATCTGCAGGTTGGCCATGGTGGTGCTTAAGGCTGTCCATCTCTGCTTTTCCCTAAGAATGACTGGAGGCACCTTTTCATTGGTGGAGGCAGAGGAATCTGTGTTGGGGGCATCTTCATCCATGCCATTTTCGTTTGCTGACTCCGAGGCGGGAGTTTTGCGTTTTTTGCGCGCGTATGTCTCTCCTTGATCTGAATGAGTAGAGTCCGAGATTACTAGATTTAATTTTTCCTCCATTTGAGGAGCGTCTTCATTTTGATCTTCATCAGTCTCGGGTAAAGAGTAAAAATTTAGGAAGCCGGGCCATTCAAGCTCGAACTTCTTAAGGAGTTTCTTTATGAAGCTGAAAGCCAGTCCTTTATCTAGAGAGTCTATAATGCTGTCAGGATCTATCATGTTTGATGGCCATTTGAGCTTAAACTTCCTTTGAAGTTTAAGCTCAAATTTCGCGCTTCATTTTGAAGCGCTGGCTCTTCATCCAGGGAATCTGTGAGGGCGTCCAAATCTAACACATTCATCATTAACGATTTGCGTATAAACGCAAGTAAATCCTGCAAATATATGGATCTGAAATAGATGTGCTAACAATGGCGATTTTAGCGGTTGTTAGGCCTAACGAATCGCCCTCGTTGCAATTACAGTCCACTTACCTGTGCTGCTGCTCTTAAATACAGTATAATCCGTAATTTAATAACTTTAATCACATCTCTGCTAGTTAATCTAGCTGCTACACTACAAAACCAGTTTCTTATTTGATTAACACGTTCTACCGAGAAGAAAATCCACAACCGTCATACGTTCACGCAAACCCGCCATCGCAATTTATCTGTAATCAAACCATCGCTTTAAAAAAGCCTCTCAAGTGTATAGTCCTTATAAGGACTGGCTTAAAGGGGCGAAGCAATAATGCTTTTTATCTTCCCCGTTATCTGTAGAGGACAGTGTAGGGATAAGGTGTTATTGAGCTATTAAAGCTCCGATCATGGCAGGAGGGTAACAGCAATAGCCGAGCCTCAGTTAGAACTTCATTGGCTACAGCATTGCCATCCATTACCCTCCAAGGGTATTAATCCTCCCGTCTCACGGTCGATTAATCAATATCCCAGGCTCATAATCTTAATGTTCTTAAAAGAACTAGGCGATGGACTGAGTCCTTGACTCTTTATCCCGTCATCTGAATGAAGAAAATCTGTGTGGAGCTAAATGCTCTAGTCATGGCTGGGTAACGGCAATAACCGAGCCTAAGTTAAAACTTCATTGGCTGCAGCATTGCCATTTGTTACCCTCGAAGTCCTAAAAAATACTCATATTCAATAACCTCAAGTGTATATTTATTAAATATTTATTAAAGCTCTGATCATAGCAAGAGAAAACAGTCGTAGAGATTTTGCGATTTTATTTCAATATTTATTATTTTTTCAAATATTAGGTGTAAGATATATTTTTTTGAAATTTCTTTTATTTTTCCTGTCTTGCTAAAATTTTTTCTGATAACATTTCTTTAGATTTTATTTCCATAATAATATTTAACTAAATTATCTTAAATTTTTTTTTTATCTTACTGATCCTATGATACTTTTTCTTATCTTCCTATATTTTTCTATGTTTTTAGATGTGGAAACATCTAAAAACATTGCTTCAAAATAATTCTTTTTCCCTTCATTTTTTATTGTAATCCCTAAGTGAATCTGGGTTCTTAAATATTCCATTATTATTATAACAGAAAACATGTTATTGTTGTGATGACTGGTAAGTTCTTGCCACAATGGTGAATTGATGCTATACAATGGAAAACTGCGTATTGGTTGATTACTGCAAATCTTTACCATACAAACTATTATTTATATTCTCTCCAGGATTATTTTTCATCTTTTTTTTTTATTAGCATTAGGGTGTAGCCTTCGATACAATTTACAAACTACAACAGCCTACATGAAAGTAATTAAATTAACAGTAATTAGTGTTGGCTGCAAAAGTGATGAGAACATAGGTGAGAAATGGACAGTTGCCTATCAGAAAGAGCGATCGACATAATACCTGTCGCGAGAACAAGATGGCGTGACAAGCAGTCCATTTCTTTAGTTACTCGCTGTAGTTCCCTTGTGTCTGTTGGAGGGGCGATGGAATGTAGATAACGCCAAAAGATCAATGGTGTGCTTGACGTCTGGAGACAAGAGACAAAGAAGTACTTGTCAACTGGCAGGGGTGATCACAAAGAATGCAATTTTCGGTTTCGTAGACAACCCACACGTTTCGTCTGTTTGTTGGGAGATTGCACACTTGGGAGGAAAGCGATGAAAAGCCGAAAGGCTTCTGAAAGACAAAAGTCTGCTTAAAACACTTACACTAACACCTCCTACCCACTTAAGATTCTTCGAGAATGAAATTTTCTACTGACAGGTTATTTATTCCTCCAGTAGGGTTTGTGTATCGATTACTTAGGCTAATCAGATAACTGCCGAGTAATGATTCGATTGATTGATGAAAATATCCTAAAATATATCATTAATAATTATACGAAAGTTTAAATGCGAACAGAAAATGTTGATACTGTTGCTTTGTTGATTTTGGTTTCTTCCGCTAGGTGGCATGACGTGTAAAAATGTAAAATTAGAATTCAAAGACAAATAGGCTGAATTTTTTTTTATAAAAATGAGCTCATTGTTACAAAAATACATTGTTGAAATCATTGTTTATAGATAATTTTTCTGTTTGTTAAAAACTACGTTTTTATAACAATATTTTCATTGTTATCACAACAATTAATAATTAAATCTATTGTCTGCTTATAGATAATGTTTTTAATAATTAAAAACAGTAAATAGAATGATAGTAGACCTTAGCAGGCGGCTGTAACGAATGAAGAATTCAATATTAACCTACCATTTAACTGTTGTTTGATGTGTGGGTATATCATAGCTGTCATTGGATCATGTTTAGGGAATTTTCGGATGACTCCAACCTATAGCATGATAAGGATGATGGAATGAGGCACTCAGTGACAGTGACATAGACACATCGCCTGCACATTTACGCATGGTTGCTATTATTGGATCAGACAATGAAACTGCGTTAAGATCTACAGCTACCTCTGTTGGTGGTCAACCTTGCATTGCTTCCTGTTAGTTGTATAGTTCGCTTTAATTACAGCTGACTCAGAATTAATCAAAGTTTCAATATCCAGCTATATTAAAGCATTCTGCCTATAATTTGCGAAATTATTAGGGAATCGATACTAAATACCACGAAGCTTTTTGATATTTTCGTTAACAGCCTGAAGAAGGTTGTCGTGGAGAGGTTGAAACGTCACTTAGATACACCAGAATAAAGTTGTGTTAAGTTGTGCTAACATATAGCTTTAGATAGATATCTAGAGGTGCATTAAGAAGAAAGAAGAGGGGAGGCGGAACTGATCTTATTACCCGACCAACACAGACATCCCAAGATGCTAAAAATGCCTTCCGACACAAGGAAGAAGCAAAAAAAAAAAAAAAAAAAGTACACGCTACCAGAGGACGTGACAGAATCAGGAGAGCCTCCTTACATGAAGAATATGACGGAACGAAACAACCACTAAATTTGACATAGATGTATCGCATCCTTTTCGGTTCAGGCATACAATGTAATTAGTCCTGTGCCGTCCGCCTAGACAATCAGTACCCGTCTTGCATGTTGATTTGCAGGAAAAGAACCAACAGGTTTGTTAAGCCTAAAAGTGGCTTCGTTTTTCCTAACCACATTAATGAATGCGAGTTGATAATGTGGTCAGTTGTAGACAGACCTATGACCAATTTAAATGGAACTTGGAACCCTCCTAGCTTGTAGAGGCTGCCGCAGTTACTCCTTCCTGTATTTGAGCAAGCGTGTAGTTCACATATTAGCAAGATCATTAAGATCGTGTTTCTATTCGATATATATCGCATATGTGTGTGTGTGTACCGAGTCTCAGCCATCAACAGTATATACATTGTTAAATAATTACACACCGCGCACTACTACAAAGAACGAGTCTTCAGTTGGAAACATTTAAGTGTGGAGAACTTGGTTCAGCAGTTCCGTGTTTCCATCTGACTGATCACGTTTTCATCAATCACTACCAGGCGCTATACCAGCAATTAGTTCGTTATTGATGGCTCAATTTTTTGGTCATCGCCATACAACACGACATTACAGTTCACATCAATGGTTCCGACACATTCCACCTATCAAACAATTGATTTTTTACGAAAGGTTTTAAGCGCCATCTGTTGATTAATTTTATTAAATTTCAGGTCTCATAAGTATAATTTAGCATTACTAAATTGTCAGATAGTTTAAGGCTAAATCATTGTTTACTGTAAAAAAGTTTAAGGCTAACTTATTGTTTACTGTAGACAGTTTAAGGTTAACTTATTGTTTACTGTAGACAGTTTAAGGTTAACTTATTGTTTACTATACACAGTTTAAGGCTAACGAAGCGTTTAGTATAGACATTTTAAGGCTAACGAATCGTTTACTATAGACAGTTTAAGGCTAACTCATCGTTTATCATTAGATAAATCAAGGCTAAACCATGTTACTAAGGATAAATAATTTCACTTAATATGTTTAGTAATATATAGCCTAAGGCAAAGGTGGTTTATCTTTTGATATCCTATTACCGTGGTAAATGCAAAAGAAATTTCGCAAGATAACAGATGACCTTTGAACCAAATCTAATATTCTTTTTCTTTCTCAACTTTTTTTAACGCAGATTCCTTATCCTAAAATTGCTCATATATTGTAATCGTATAACCAATATAAGGTGGATGCTCATTAAAAAAATATTGTGGTGATTGATGTTCTAGAACTATCATCACCATCAACAGAGTGATCGTGATGATAGTTCCTGGATGTTCGCTCGTCTATCAAAATTGTCTCAGCACTTCGTGTTCAACTTAGCTTTGTTTTTGAAAACTCTGTTCGTTTACTAATATTTGCCAAAGATGAATGGCTTTGTCTTAACAAATAATACTAAACTAACCGATTCTGTCTTTGCTAGAAAGGTGCCAACTTGAAACGTCTCTATCAAATAAAAATTCATGACAAATGTTAATGAAAAGGCGCATAGATGAATTATTCAGACATTCTGGATTATTTTGTCAGTAGATAATATTTAGAATTATCTACCATTGAAACGATAAAAGGGCAGATTAATTCACTAGTTAATCCAATTGCACATAGTTTAGTAGCATTCAAAGGAGAGTATTATTACTGTTTGATTTTGTATATTCGCCGATGAACTTCGCATGACTGAGCAGTGATATCTTGCAGTATCACTGCTCAATGATGCGAAGTCCACCACCGAATGTACAAAATCAAACAGTAATAATATTATCCTTTGAACATTAGTGCATATAAAAATAGAGTATAAGGAGTTTATTCAGAAAATCTGACAGTTGCCTTCGTTGGGCTGCCGGGAACGTAGTCGGATTAACTTCGTTGTCCACTTACTGTCATAGGTTTACAAGGGATACTAAACTAGGAATAAATTAATCCAAAAGGCCTTCACCACAGCCCAGAAAGAAACAGCCACATAAAATGCTACGAAACTATAAGATATGTTGACAAAGGATTGACTTGTTAAAATTCACACACTCCGGAAGCTTATGAACTCCGACAGGGGTTAGTAGCTCTCAAATGTAGACAATTCCAAGTGTAGTGTCCTCTTCGTAGCATGTGTGCTTGAAAAAAATTGTACATCGCAAGAAGAAAAAAAAAAATACTAAGGAAGTAAATCTGTTTAGGACTTTCTTTCACTACTAATGAAATAGATGTTAAAATTTGAAGGGTAGTGAATAGTAGAAAAACAACAAAAAAAGTTTCATTTTATTGTTATTTTTTATCTTTTATTTCTTGTTGAATACGACATCGACTGGAGAAGCGTCAGTTAAAGTAAACATGTCTATCAGCGTCTTCCTCATCCACAACCCCATGTAATCTGCTAATAGCTATCTAACAGCCATAGCAGCGAATCACTCACAAAGTTGCTGGACCAAATCAAATAAATAGAATTTGTCTTTCTTACGTAGCATGTTCAGTCTATTTTCTCTTACTGGTTGTTATCCTTTTTTTATTTTCCTTTTTTTTTATTATTATTTAGTTTTCTTCTCTATTGTTATCTTTATTAGTCGTCAAGTTGATTCCGCATCTTTATTCTATCCCCCCCTTCTATTTTATTGGATACCGCACTAACAATTACAGCTTTGAAGATCGTAGCGCAATACTAAGATTAAATAAACACTAAAAACAAAGTAATATCTGTCATTGATATATTCTAAGTTGGTCAACTTTTCTTGACTTCCAGTGGTCATTAACATTGATTCAGCTAAAGCTTGAGAACACTTCCGCTTCTCATTATAATTTCACTTCCGGTTCTTTCATTGTCCAAGCAGAAACTATAATGTTTGTACAGACTGCGTCTTCCTTTCAAAGGAGATCGAATAAGTAAAGTATGAAAGTGCTAAGGGATATTCCGCCGCCCCCCATTCCATTGTCCTTAAAATTTTCATGTATTGCAATATTTCGTTTCTAGAAAAGTCGTATGATATTTCAAAACGATTTGTTGGAAACATAATATTTTTATAACAATGTTTGTAATTGTTCATTTCAACAATGCAATAACCAAAACTACAGGCAATCCAAGCCTGATAAATAAATTGTTGTAGACTATGTGATCATTATCTATTGCTAATTTTAACAAACCAAGAGGAGACTGTTAATTCGTCCTAACCAGATGGATTTAAGCTATTCAATTAACGCGTTCTTCCTTCTTTATACATAAAAATGAACACATCGGGAATATTATAACGAGAATTTACCGTAAACGAAGTAGATTACAGGCAGATCATTACAGTAATCAATTTAATTTGACACATATCACCGTGTGCTATTACACAAACACATTTTGCCTGGGATGCACACTCTCGCTTGCATCCTTCTTCCATCCGCCACCCCCCCCCCTCGCTATCTCCGCCGTGAGAAGCAACGAATGCTGCCACTCGCAAAATAGAGCCGACGGTTAATTTAACATTCAACCCTCCCTGCGAAGTAGGAAACACGTGCATGATAAATTGACGGTATGCGGGGCACGAGGATGACAGAGATATCTGATAGTCGAGATAAAGACGAGAACATGTGAGAGACAAGTGTCACCGTGAGCCTCCCAGGTACATTAATCACAGAACTATTACTTGTGTCATCTGATATGAGTTGCTATCAACGGCTTCGCAAAGATTTCACTTTTCTCAGAATTGGAAAATTATCTTAAAGGGCTTCCTTAAAGGTGAGTCGCGCTTTAGAATAGGATTTCCTGTAATATAATTCCGGTAGGCCTATTTTTTTTTTATAATCCGTTCACTGCCGTTGATTTTCATTTCACTAGGATAAATTGGTTGCTATAGTTACGCCAAAGAAACTAAAGTTCTATATCGTATACTGAGAGTGTACCTTTCGCGATCTTTGTCGTTTTGATTCAAAATACTTGAGTTCCATTATTGTTTAGGATGTATTTAATTTTTATCAAGGCTCTTTAACTGATTGTTATCCGGTCTTTTATAGTGATGGCAGGGACTTTCATCCTTCAAATCCGCTATACCAGTGCTTCCCAAACTTCTGGATGTCAGGGCCTCCTTTGCAAAAATTAAAATATTTCACGCCCCCCCCTCGAAACAAAAATCGTAATAGAGACATATATTATTATAATATTTATTGTAATTATATTCAGTACAAAACATACACAGCGAATATTGCAAAATCAAATGCACATGTTACATTTTTTGCCTCTTACCGTTTGGTTCTGAAGACGATGCGGGCTGTTCTGGTAAAATATGAAATACTGTCTTTTTTTTTTTTTTTTGAGTCTGTTTCTGCTTCTGATTGTTCACGGGATTTTTTTTTTTTTTTATCAGCCACTTATTCATCTCAGGGTTAAATTTTTTTAACGTAGAATAGATCAAATAATATCACCCCTTACCGATACTGGCACACCACAGACTGATAACATGAAATTAGAGAATATTACCTGAATAAGGGAATCCCCGGACCAGGAACATTTTTCTCTTTTGTGACTTTTCTCCCTTTAAGGTAATTAAGCCTAACGCTAAACAGACAGCAAAGGCAGGTTATTAAAACGTGCATATGATTGGTGCGGTATTAACAAAAGATCGCGCAACCGAAAGATAAAAGCATAGCTGACAATTGAGTTGAAATGCTAACTCTCTTCAACCGAATTCCATATGTGAAACTGCCATAACATTCATTATGTATATATATTACTTAGTTTTAACACTTTTACGAATTTTAACACGTTCGGTTGAATTTTATTTCTGCCTTGGGAAATTGAACTCACACACATCTAATTAATAACAATAGCTTTTAGTTAGATATTGTGTTTGCCCATGCAACATATGTTTGGTTTTGTTTCAGTCTATACAGCATAGTTTCTGTATGAGGAGACATGTGATTCATTAATTAGTGTGTTTTTATCCCAGTTGTCTCTAATTGCACTATTTGTTGAGAAATATATTACACAGACTGCTCATACCTTATTCACTGGCATAATAAAAGTACTTGATTTTATTGCCTCTGCAGTATAGTGGCTGTTAGGGAGGGCGTGTTGTTTACCACTGCAAACGAGTTACTATCTCCCCACATGAATTTGTTTAAGGTTTTTTTCATGTGTGAAGTATATGCGAAACTTTTATTGGTGACAAAAAAACTAGCTCGGATGACAGTGATAATATAAAACGAGTTTTGATATGTATATAAAGTCAATATCGACAGTCCCTGATTACGAACGCGTGATGAAAGGGACAGGAAGATTTGGAGCTTCCCTGGAGAGCATTCGGAGTAAATACAATTAACCACTGCTTTGAAATGAAACATATGAATAAGCAATATTTACTAATATTCGTTAAGCGCCGAAATACGCAGGAAGCAAAGTTTGTGAACTAACACCAATGTGTGACTTTTTCCATTAAAATATAAAAAATAACAAAAAGAAATAATAAATAATAAAAGTTAAATACGTTTCTTTTAAAATAAAAAAAATCTACTTAGTCTTAAAACATTTTAAATTTGTTTTCATTATTTCACAGCCCCCCTCAACAAAACCTACGGCCCCCAAGGGGACCGCGGTCCACATTTTGGGAAGCGCTGCGCTACACCATAAGCGAGTTTTTGCTCTTGCCTTGGGGGGGAGTGCATAGCGTCTTCTTTCTGCAACCAATAGGTTGTGGGTTCGAATTCCACCGGTGGGAATGAATATTTGTTAATGCCTTTTCATGGAAGTTGAATTTCATCTGGTGCGAATGATCTTCGGACCTTAGTAGAGATGTAAAGTGCATGAAAAAGCTCTGTTTGCTCATCTAATCCTTAGCTCACTCACGTACTAATGTATAATCGGAACATTAATATCGATTTTTATGTTTATTTTTAATTTCCCATCAGCTGTAAAAAATTGCGCCGCTTTTTAATTAGCTACTACTTATTATTGGCGTATTAGAGCCTCTGTCTCAGCCCTTTGGTCATTAAGACCTGGGTTCGATTCCCATCTATGACATGAGGATCCTTTATCTGGTTTCTTTCGACTAAAGGTGAGTTAGCTGGTTTCATACGGTTTTTCGTCCCTCAGAACAGACAAACCGGCAACAGTCATAAAATAAATATATTGAGATGATCACTCAATAGGAGGGATCACCTCCCGAAAGGGGCGGGGGGAAGGGGGGGAAACCCCATACGAATAAATAAATTGGAGTAAATAAATAAATTGGTACACAAAAAAAAAAAAGATTATTCCAACCCCATGTCGTCATTGCGATGAGCGACATCTGGCGTCTAAATGTAACTCACTTTACCCCGTCTTATCTTTGTTACTGCCTCAGTTCACAACCTAAATGCTTCTTGCATAGTAAAAAAAGAAAAAAAACGTCGAAGTGTAACATTTGCGGGATTTTTTTTCTCCTTCTTTATCTCAATTTTTGGAATGATATATCAAGAGGTTAAGTGATAGAAACCAATGCGTCTTGCGTCTCTCTCTGTTGGGCCACTTAAATTTTCCGCTTAGTGTGTGATTGATGATTACGTTTGACATACTTGCTGCAAGATGGATAGCTGTCTGCCTACAGAGAGCAACGTAACAAGCCGAAATAATAAAAAAAAAAGAGATAATTTATATATTTTTCACAATGTAATACTCAGATACACATATGGTGTTACGTATACCTCTAATGTTCAAGAATTCTATTAACAAATCTTCACCAGATTAGTTATTTCGCTATGGTGCTGTCACCTAGTGACGCTTGTGCGAACTAAAATCACAAGACATCGCTATGTATTGATTTCCTATTTGTCCGTTCGGTAATAACCTGTGGTGAAGAACTGCAAGATTTGCTTATCACCAGGTGGCGCTGCTGATTCACAACGCTTTCCGCTAATGCAATCAGACCGTGGAATTCCTGATTATTGACCGAGTGTGGCTACGAAAATCCCCCCTTGCTTTATCGACACGTACTGGCGTGCCGTCAGTGGGATTTCTTGCGGTTTCCGTAGAAGAATGGAGGTTCGGATTTCATTACACAGACAAGACGGAATGTCGCTACAGTTCAGGGCATTGTACGTCACCTGTAAATCAGATTCTGTTGAACGCATGCGTCCATCGCTATACTTGGTAACGGTTGCTATGGCGACAACAGTTTATCCATTGGAGTCTTCATTTCCATGAACACGTTTTTGTATATTTTACGGATTTTTTTTTTTTTTTTTCAGCTCATTTCATGTGTTGCTGATTTTCATAATTGAGCCTTGTAGTCGGTAATGACTTCAACTACTGAGCGGGAAGAAGCGAGTTTATATTCCGTCGATATTCGAAAAAAAATTTTCGCGAGTGTTTGATCTTTTTTTTGCTAGTCATTATGGGGGAGTGTGTTCGTGTAATCTAGAACAGGAATCGAGAACCATTGAGTCTATGATCATAACAAAAAAGAGAGAAAAAGAGGGAAGAAATGTGACTCGCAGACTTTCATGTTTGTGGCTCTCTTGCAATCAACCAATCGTATATACAAGCTTTGTGTTTAGTGGGCAAGAAATATATGCATTTTTACACAATATCGGGAGGAGTTTATCCCAGTTCTGCACTCAATGTTTTCATTTTGTTGTGGTTATTTATTTTATGACTTTAGCATAGTAAAACAAGCAACGTTATTGATAAAGTATATGAATAGTTCTCAATTTAGTAATCACTATATAAGACAAACAATACTTTAAAAAAAATAGTCAATCTTCATAAACGGTTTTATAATGCTTGAAGCAATTAATTTCGATCTGTGTTCTACACAGAAAACCTCTTTAAGTCCTGTATTTTAATGGAATGGCGACTACTAGAATTATCAGATCCCTGGAATTGTTCGCTAGTTCTCCCCCACCATCTGGTTTTGCGATAATGTTCAGGGATCATGTATAGCTCGATCATCATCATTAAACACAGGAAGATAAAATAAACATCTTAAGCTCCTCCTTTGCACATCGTGGTATAAATCAAAGAAGTTCTTCCCTAACAATATAATTAGCAGATGACATGTGGAAAACAGTAAATGTAAACAGAGAATTGGCAGGATACGTTTTTGCGAATATATTTATCGCATTCCTTTTAAGTAAATCTTGCACTTTAACTAAATTCGAATTGTCATACACGAAGAACCTTATAAATTCTACAAAATCCTCTCAATAAATCTATATTTAATTAGTCTCCTTTTTGTAAAAGAAATTGTTATTGGGATTAGGCAAAATACGTGAGAACAAAAAATTTTGATAATTCTGTTGTAAGACATATGGGAAAGATAAAGATTTCATATTATAACGGGGAACTCTCATGCAGAGGACATCATTTTTCAAAGGAAAGAAATTCTCTGTGGGGGGATGAAACGCTTTTTCTCTCTCTCTATCTGAAGTTCTTTCATTATATTTTGAAGAATGTCTACCTAAGATGCAAATTTATTGTATGAGTTTCTGTAGACGAAAATAAAAAGATACAAACTGATACAGCTAAAATGGGATTAGCTATTTTATTTTTCGTGAACAAAATAAATTGTTATTTTAATATGATCTCCATCCACAACTTATTTTACTAAATTACCAAAATATCGTCATTATAACTTATCCAGAGCATACTTGGCTGCTTTAATTGACTTAAGAAGCATTTGTTTTCGAGTAGTTTAAAATATATATATATATAATTTATCAATAATATAATTCCTAACTTAACGATAGAGATTATTCTCTTATGATACTGGTTTATAAATAGATTTTTAAAATAATTCAAATTATTTTTGTAAATGTCACTGCTTTCCATTTGTTCAGTTTAGATTTTCCAGATAAATTGACAAATCATCTGATCTTTTTCAGTTTTTATAAATAAGCGATAGATGGCGCCTTTACCAATGAGTTCGATTTCTATTTGGTTTCATATTTAAAATACAGTAGGCGTTTGTAGAAGCAAACCTGAGTCATTACCCTTTGGTCACGCTGGCTTGGTAGGAAATATCGCGTGTCCTTTTCACACACACCAATCACCTTGCAATCGAGACAAATTACAGGCAAAATATCTATAAGACTATGATTAGCCTTCCTTTCCGTGTGAATCAAGGCAAAGAACGAAGAAAAAGAAATCTTTCTGTGTGTTTTATCTTACGGCATGTCAATGGGTGAAGGGATTTGCAGATATAAAACTTGTCTTCAGTACTTCGTAGGTGTATTTATATTTTTCGTTGCGAGTCAGTTAAAAGTAGAATATTCCTGAATTTGTTTTCATCGATTCGTCCACAGCTGTACACATTTCAAAACTTTGTCCTGTTTAGTATTTTTTATGATAATTCCAGTTTGAATTACACAGTAACATTTAGATAGTTGTCATAGTAACAAAGAGACACTCAGTTACCATGGCAATGCATCCATCCTTATCTACTATTTTTAATATCCGAAATCTTTAGAAGTTTTTAAGTTTGTCTCTTACAGAAGTAAACGGACGACACAAATATCGCATTATGACGAAAACTGTTCTACTTCCTTCGTATTTTAAAGTGAAAATCGTTGTTGTAGACCGGCGCACCATCTGGCGCCCATTACTCGAACATGAAGTCAAAACTTGAGCTTCCGAAAGCCGACAAGGGAAAAAAAAAATCAAAGGAGTAATACAGGAGGAGAGTATATAAAAACCGTTATCTGCGACAGTCTGCGGATGCCAGTAAATCGGCATGAGTTGTGCCACGTGAGCGGAAGCGAGCAGGAAACCATTAGCACATCTGATGCCACGTCGTTGGATCACATGTCTGCGAGAAAATACGCGCCATTTATTTCTTCGTGACCCCGACAGCCCTCCTCTGTTACGGAGCAATTTGTCATTTTGACGAAAAATGCCAGGTTACCGAGGAATACTTCCAACAGTTTCTGTGACAGCGTTTTGGAGCCAACCAAAGTCTAGCTGGGTTGGCAGTGGAGAATTCGAACAGCACAACAGCAACTGTGTTTACTTCCTTTGTGTTGTAAATCACAGCCAAATGACGAAGCTCCGGATTGATGTAAGAAAGGTATCTGTGCGAAACGAAATAAAAGAAAAAAGGCTGAAAAAAAAAAAGACATTAAAACTTCCGATTTAGTGACTGTTTTAGTAGAGCTGAAATGTGAATTGTTAGCTGAATTGAAAATAAATTTTCTTGACGAAGTTCAAAAACTATGGATTAACTTCATAAATGGTTATCTGGTATTGCACTAAATCTCTCTGTCTTTCAGAACTCTTTGTTTAGTGTTGGGCAAATTGAAAGGTCGTTGAGAAGGGTGAACGATCGGATTGACAAAAAGTATTCATTTTATGTGATGAACTAAGTAGTTGACGAAGGTGAAATACAAACTTAAAATCAATGGAGTGGCCCATTTCCACTGGAGTGTGGATTTTTCCTGGAATTAAAAAAAAATATGGAAAAAATAAAAGTGCAAACTAAGGGGCAAGTGAACTATCATATATTTTTCTGAGTACGTGAAAGCAGGTAGGAAAAACAATGAAAACAACTTAATTACATCCTATTTATAATCATACTGTAGTATTATGTGAATCTTCGATCTGCTTATTTGTAAGCACAAAGTGGAGCTCCATCTTCGTTTAGATTTATGAACTTCTCAGGTTGTATGTGGCCTTACCAGATCTACTTTTGTCTGTTTTTTTTTTTTTATTCCTTGTGAAGATAACTACTTTTCCATATCGTGTTAACCTTCTATTTTCTTGCAGAACTATCTCAGGTGCGTTTGGTGCATCCCCCCCCCTTTACCAATCAGGTTTCATTCTCTTGACGTGTCCAAAACTTTTTGAGGCGAATCTTCGATATTTTGCATGAGAGTAGCAGCATTTAAAAAGATAGAGGGGATCCAAATAATTTTCTTTGTTCTTAAATACTCTGGTTGCAACACTGGTTGGTCTATGGTTTATGAATGTTCATTTTTTTGTATATGACTATGGAGGCCAGTATCTTTGCCACTCTTTGCGTATTATGAACCACCTTTGATATATTAAGTCTATCGATAACTAGTCATTATTAAAATGTTAATATTGAATACAGTGTGGTTAAGTTTTTATTGAATTTCCGTACGAATTCTATTAGACACCATCTAGACGTTCGAAATTGTAATATAAATATAACCAATTTTTTGTTTAAATTTAGCTTTATTTCAATCTTGACATGAGAAAGTTGTTACCATGGTAGCCAGATGTTCAATGTGTGTTTGGCAGGAGTTTTCAGTTCATGCCACTTGTTATACACTCTTTGTATACGAAGTCGTGTTAGTTATCTATAGTGCAATGTGATATGATGAAAGCATCCGATGGTAGTCCTAATTCTCAATTTATTTATTTTTTTATATAAATATTTCTTTATTTATTCTTTCAATGATATATTATTTACTTTTATTGTAATATTTTTGTGTAGTTACTATAAGAGACAAATTATCTGAAACACCTTTTTATTATTCATATATTATAAATATGTATAAAACTCTGAAATATTTCCTGTTAATATCCAATATATATTTATTAGCATGATTATTAGCTAGTTTTAATGGTTTGATTTGATAGATCAACGTTAATTATGAGAATACAGAAGTCTTAAATAGCACCGTTGTTGTTATATATATATTATATATATTATATATATTATATATTATGTTGTTATTGTTATATATATATATATATTATATTATAGGAAATATTATATTATATTATAGAAAAATGCAGAAATCAAGAAATATCCGCATTCCAAAAATGAAAGATAAGAATAAAACTAGACGCAGTGAGGACACGAAACAATTTTGCTGGAAGGAGATGAGAATCTATACCAAAGAAAAAGAGGTTCTGGAATTGATCAAAGTGGAATTCGGTGGCTCCGGGAAGTTGAAAGAAGATACAAGCAAAAATACTAAGGACAGATAAGAGAGAGAGGATTAAAAATAAATTTCCTGGCCAGGAAACCATGTTCAGTCAAGTATTGATGAATAGATAAGAAGTTAAATTTACTTACTGTCCAATAACCTATTCAGTATCACAAAACTGCCATCTAGCGGTAAAAAGTCTATTCTTGGAAAAATGTACTCAGTATTCTTTTCGGCATGATCGCTTTCCTTGTATATTTTGAGAAAGATTTCCCAGTACACACAAACTGCATGTTATTCTAGTAATCGAGTACGTCTGTTTTTTTCCCCTCGTCGGCACATATAAAAGCATCATTTTACTAGAAGGAGGTTACGTTTTGCTTAAATAGAGATTTCAGGTTTCGTGGTGCACAGTGAGGGGTGTAGACAGATGTCAAATGATGGGGTGCGTTGATGATCAATTCGAAGGGTGGCAAACGAAATCGGGATTGGAGGAATGAAAATGGCCTCCTACCATAGGAAAGAAGGTCAGAGGTGGCCATGAGAAACTTGGGAGAAGTTGCCGTAGGCGTCAAATACACGAAACACACCTATTCTTCGTTGGGGAGCAGACGATGCGAAATTTAAGTGTGAAACCAAGCCATCTAATAACACAGGCCATGGACCACAACGACAATCACGTGCACATATTAACTCCCTTCCCCCCCCCCCATCCGCCATTACCACACGCCTTTTACACATTCGACAAGGTCAGTAAGAATAAACTCCTGCAAGTTGACGCATTATACTGTTCTCGAAAGTGTAATAAGAGAAATATAAACTACAAGGTGGGGTCGGGGATATACATCCGGGTAACTAAGAGAAAACTAAAAGTAGCTAATGTGAGATAAACAGCAGTCAGGTGGTCTTGTAAGCGATTTTTGAATATTTTTTTTGTGGTGTATAGAAAAAAACATGTTTTTACTAGGCTTGCTTTTGTTTTTGTCTTACTTTCTTGCTTCCTATGGGCTCTTTAAAAATGTTTTAAATGCTTATAAATGAGGAATAATTGCTGAACAGTTGTGATGATCGCTCAATTCCTTCATAGCGATTATCACAACTGCTCAGCATACCCTGGTAAGTAGGTATGATTGCTTGTTGGGGCCACCCAATGGATGTTCAAGATAAGTCTTTTTTTATGTGGGTGAATTAAGGATTTTTTATTGTATGTTTATAATTTTTTTTAAATTTATTTTTTATCTAATCAGGAAACCCTGCTCTAAGGATCAAACTTAGGAGTTTTTTTTCAAGTCACTTCAGGTCTCCAGTAAGCTGGGCGTTGGTTTCACACCAGGCGATGAACATCTCCCACCTAAAAACAATCGCAAACATCCATGTACACGCCAGGATTAGAACTCGCAGTCTGTTTGGGAGGATACGCTAATTAGTCGGCCAACCAGTCCAGATTTTTAGGCACTAGACATTGCAAAGCCGTAAGCTATGTTCATGTGAAGAGGCTTAAACAAGTGTTCAGCCTTCCACTTCCGACAATAAATGGTTTTGAGAGAATCGTGGTTATGTCAGTTTGGGGAATCTAGGTTTGCCTTACCCTCAGTCAGTTATACTACAGCTTTGTTTGTCTATTCTTGAATCCGTACGATTCAATAACATTGGGGACCATACTTTTGAAACCAACTTTTGATTAGCTTTATTAAAACCTCGAATATTTCGCTATTTTCGAACATTTCGATTTAGCTGTTGGTGACTTATAAAACAGGGCTATATTTTCTTGCATTGCTTTTATAATTTTTGCTCCTTCATGAGAGCCTAAAGAGTAGATGTCACAACTCTGATCTTGGTCTTTTGGATCCGACTATTACGGTATTTCACTTTCCATGATGACACTTTAATTCGATTCTCTGGATTGAATACTCTCATTGCCATTGTTTATTTTTAGTGTCTTTGTGGGGGAGGGGGATGTCACTATTTTGGATACTGAGTCACTCCGCTTGGGTGACTCAATAATCTATATGGTTTAAAGCTCTATTGAGTGAGAAAAAGTAGTTTGTTTTAGTTATTATAGTTTCATTTGAAAGGTGGATGCCTACTACGTTCTCAATTCTTTCTTCCATTCGAATATCTGGTGGTGACAATGGAGAATTTCTTACTATTGGGAGAGGTGAAAAGTCTCTTCTTTATCCACAATCTTTCAACAAGACAAAAACTGAGTGCAGTTTTTGTCATTTTGTTTTACATGGATATTCTAACTTATTCTCTATCAGGATATTTTTTAAATGGATGTACTATACTCACTAATTATTGTCGCACAGTTGGCATCAGTGATTTTAGCGGGGGAGCGTCCTAAGGGGGTGGGGTGGTAATATATAATATCACCATATCAAATGCATAATGTTGTTTGACTTGAATCAATATTTCTTTGTTAATAAATTTATCCATTACATTAATTGTGTTGGGTTCATTTAGGTTCCTATAATAATCTCACTAGTTGAATAGTTGTTTTTATATCGTAAATCTAATGTGGTTTATTGCTACACATTCAGAATCGAAATCAACAGTCTATACAAGTAGTGTTTCCTGTCAATACGACTTAATCATAAATAAAATATAATAAACAACAACAACGTTACTGGCTTGCTGGGTGAAGCATAAAATGCTTTTTATTTTCCCCTTTATCTGTGTGGAGAAGCTTGATGGGGGAGGTTGTGAGACTTATGCTCGCACTTTGTGAACTATGGAGTTAGCTCTGTTCTGCTGAAAGCAGGATTGCCTTGGGTCTTTTGTGTTTTTGATAGTCATGTTCACTATAACTGGAAGCTTGTCTGATTAGTGGAGAGAATGTGCCTTGCTGAAGAACTTTTCCGCATGGTCATGAAGGAGAGAACGGATGTCAGGGGTTCCGGTTTCTCTGTGGATCTGCGTGTTTCTGACGAACCATGGGGCGTCTAAGATCATCCGCAGGCATTTGTTTTGTATCCTCTGTAGTTTCTGGATGTTAGATTTGGATGTGTGACTCCATGCCGGGGATGCATATGTGATTACTGGTCGAATTACCATCTTATATAATAACAGCTTGTTGTGTTTATCCAATTTGCTGTTGCGATTGATCAGGGGATAGAGTTAGACTATGGTTCTGGATGTCTTTGTGCCTATGAGCTTGATATGGCTGTTGAAATTTAGCTTTTTGTCTAGTTGTACTCCAAGGTATTTGGCTTCTGTCTGCCATGGTATCTTTTTTCCGAGAAGTTCAATATCATCTTGGATGAAGGCTTTGCGTCTGGTGAACAGTATAGCTGAGCTTTTGACGGAGTTTACTTGTATCCTCCAGTCGGAGAGCCATTTCTCTAGCTTTGTGATAGTATCCTGGAGACGACTGATCGCCAGGTGTGGGTGGAGAGATCTTGTCATTATGGCTGTGTCGTCAGCATATAGGGCTGTGATGGTAGTCTTCAGGTTCTGTGGAATGTCCGCCACGTAGATTGTGAAAAGTAAAGGAGCCAAAAGAGATCCCTGTGGTACTCCTGCCAGGATTTTGCGCCTAGTTGAGATGGTGCCATTTATTTTTATCTGCATGGATCTGTCAGTGAGGTATGATTTTATCAGACGGGTAAGGTTTGTTGGAATGTTGGCCTGAATGAGTTTATAGAGTAATCCTTGATGCCATACCTTATCAAAGGCCTTGGCAATATCCAGAAAAACTGCAGCTGTGTGAAGGTTCCTTGAGTGATATGCTCCACTAGTCGGTGTATTTGTTGCACTGTGCTGTGCATACGGTGGAAGCCGAATTGTTCGTTTGGAATTATTCCTATTTGGTCTGATTTTTCTTGTAGTCTTGAAAGGATAATTTTTTCAGCAATCTTTCCCAGGTTGGAAAGCAGGCTTATTGGACGGTAGCTTTGCGGGAGTTGCGGATTGTTTCCTGGCTTTTTTATTGGTATGATGTCTGCTGTTTCCCATGCAGAGGGGAAGTGTTGTATCCTCAGTATTGCATTGGTTATGTTAACCAGGTGCATAATAGCCTTTCTAGGAAGTAATTTTATGATTCTGTTAGTAATTCCATCTGGCCCTGGAGCTTTTTTGTTGTTTAGATGTTTTATGATGTTGGTTATTTCAACTGGAGTAGTGGGGGTGATGCTGGCTGGTTTGTCTTCGGACTGACTTAAGGTACGTTTGACCTGCTGGTGGACTTTATATATGTGGGTGATGTTTATATTATCATATGACGGGCTGCATTGTTTTTCTATGTTTTCTGCTATTGCTTCTGCTTTTTCTTTATCAGTGTGCGCCGTTCCATGAGCAGTTTGCATGGGCGGTAGGGGATTGTGTTTGGTGCGCAGAATCTTCAGAAATTTCCATATCGTGTGATCTTCTGGGTTGAGTGATGATAGTTTATTGTCCCAATCCTGGTTCCTGTGGATTTGAAGTGCTTTTCTGACTTGGTTGTTCAACTTGTTCAGAGTTTTCTTGTCCTGTGGGGCTCTTGTGTTGTGGTATCTTTTCCTGGCTTTGTTTTTTGTTCTGATGAGGCCCATTATGTTTTCTGGGAGCCGACCGGATGGGTGGTTGGTTGTGGTTTTGGTGACTGCTTCTAGTGCTTTTTTAATTTGGCTTGTTAAATTGCTTATTGCTTCATCTATTTCTTCTTTTTTGTGGATGATTGGTACAGGACCAATGTATTCTGGTAGGATTTTAGCTAGCCTATCCCACGATATGAAGGTGTGCTGGTGGGCTAGTTGGTCTTACGTGCCAAGTTTGATCAGGATTGGGTTAGTGGTCGGATGATAGTTCACTGAGCGTCTCTAGTTTGTATTGATAACTGATGTTTCTAAGGATAGCTATGTCAAGTACATCTGATCTGCCATGAGGGCTGTAATGAGTGTGCTCAGTGGGTCCTGCTACCACAACTGAGTTAAGTGTTGAATAGTTGTGTAGTATGCGACCACTTCTGTTGTTGGTGGTGCTGAACCATGCTGTGTGTTTGGCGTTCAAGTCACCTACTATGATGGTGGGGTCTGTGGTGCCGAGGACTGCATCCAGGTCTGTTGTCAGTAGAGGATTGCTTGGTGAGTTGTAGGCAGCAAATATCTTGAGGCTTCCAGCATTGTTTGTGTGGACTTGTATTCCTGTGGTTTCCAGGTTTGTAGTCTGTGGGTTGGATATGGCATTGTGGTGGAGGTATGGTTTGATGTAGATGGCAGTGCCTCCCCCTCTGGAGCTGAGTCTATCCGTTCGGTATATTGTGTATCCTCTCACTTTTGGGTTGTTGGCAGGTCTTAGGTGGGTCTCGTTGATCAGCATTATGCCCGGGTTGTGTCTTTGTGCGAATTCCTGTAGTTCTAACGTTTTGTTGGTGAGGCCATTGGCATTCCAGGCTGCAATTAGAAGCGAGTTAGGTTTTACTTTTGCTTTATTCATAGTTGAGTGCTGTGAGTATGGAATGGGTTCCTTGCAGGAATCTCTTTGTGGAGGATGGAGTTGGGTTTGTTCTGCTGAATTCCTGCAGCATAGTGGCTAGCGAAGCAGTCAGTATTGCTGTGATGTTGGAGCCTATTTGATTGCTTTGTATTGTGTCCTTTGGGCGGGCTGCTTCTGCATAGGTCTTGGTGGAAGGTTGAGCCCTTTCCTGACTTTTATGGATTGGGTTTTGTTGGTTTGATGACTGTGCAGCAGAGATGCTTTGAGTGGTGGTCCAGATTGGGGGAGGTTGGACGGGTCTTGTAGTTCCGTGATTTCTGGGATGGTGGCTGCATCCTTTGTAGTTTGCTGGGTGGGGACCTCCACAATTGGCTGGTGTGGTTCTTGCTTTTGTGCATGTAATGGTTTGATGCTTCTCGCCACACTTCAGGCATCTGAACTCGGCTTTACAGAGTCTTTGGGCATGGCCAAACTTTTGGCAACGATGGCATTGCCCTGCTGATGCCCTTTTCCTGAGTGGCTCTGTTGATATTTTAAGTCCACAGACCGCAGTTATGTCATAAATTTGTCTTTGTGTGTTCTGTATCTCAACCAATACTAATGGCATCAGTTTGTTTATCGGATCTGTACATCCGGCTGACTTTGATAGGTGTTAGGCCCTGCTGGGTAAGGTCAGCCGCGATCTCCTCGGAGGTAATGCCTTCGGTGACACCTCGCAGTACAACCTTTAGATTTCTTTCGCTGCTTAGTGCGAAGGTGTGGTACTGTAGTTTGTTGTTATCCATCATTTTTGTTATTCCTCTGTAGTCTGTGACTGTTGTTGGTTGAATTTTTACACCTTCGTCGGTGTTTCTGGCCCAGGAGTATCCAATTTGATGTTCTCTTAGGTTTCTTGCAACTGTGGTCCATTTTTCCTTTTCACGGAGAATTACCGGGGGGACCTTTTCCCTTTTTTCAGGGACTATTTGTGAGGGTGTTTCGTTTTCCACATGATCATCCTCGATTCTACGCCTCTTGCCCGTCTGTTCTCCTGTGAAGACCGTCTGACCGAGGCTCTCGGGCAGGGAGATGGATGTGTCATTGATCTCTTCCACTTCGCCCTCCATATCATCGGATTCTTTCGGCTGTGTGTACAGGTTTAGGAAACCTGGCCATTCAGTATCAAATTTTTTAAGCAATAATTTAAACAATTTTAATGCTTGCTCTTTGTTTAGATGCTCTATCAGATCAGTAATATTATCCATGTCTGTTTTATTTGTTGTTATATCTAGTAGGTAGTGATTGGAAAATTGCTTATGATCGCAATTAGAAATCCCACAGGTCTTGAGACCTGCCAGCAGAAATTTTGTAGAGGATATTGCAGATGAAAAGGATTGCCAGCAATATCGAGCGATTAGCTAAATGCGCAAATCAATAGCATATGAAATTTCAGAAAATGAAGAACGCTTACCTCTATATATACCTCTATATATATATATATATATATATATATATATATATATATATATATATATATATATATATATATATATATATATATATACCTCTATATATATATATATATATATATATATATATCATTTATCATTCAAAACTATCGCACTGAACTAATACGCGAGCCGCCATTTGCATTCCGACAATCAGCCAATTCTATAAAAAAACATTATCCAGTAACAAAGGATAATAAAAACTGATTATTTAAACTATTTGGTATATTAAAAAAACGTATTAATTGTAAATAATATTATAAAAATAAAATATTACTCCTAAAATATTTAATTCAATTAAAAGTTACAATATGATTCTATAGAAAATAAATAGCTTATTTCGTTATTAAAAAAGATATTTTGATTTATTTTTCGTTTATGCTTGCATATCAAAAAAGTTTTAGAATCTACAGAACAGTATTCTTTTCTTTAAAAAAAAAAATCGATTTTACAAACTTGAGTCGCATAAACTTGTAGATTGCATTTGTTTTGAAGGAAGGCTCTTCCCCCCCCCCCCCAAAAAAAAAACTAGTTAAGGTGGATTTTAGTGATGACAGTGGTAGCATTAGCAGTAAAGCCATGTCCGTGAAATATATCAAGTGTCCAAAGAGTGTTTTCAAGATGAGCAAGGTGACTACGATAATAACAGAGTCGGTATCGTTCCTTGTTGGCGTGTAACACCGGTAAACATATCGGTTTATTATACAGTTGCTGTCTTAATTTTCAACTTCTTCCAGAGACGTCGGGTAGGGCTGATCGAAGTGCAAATCACGACATGGATTCTTCGCCTTGGCTTGACGAAGATTAAAAGTGTTAAGATGCGAATGATAAGGATCACCGTTCCACTCTTTCTCGAGACTGTCGGCCACTAAACAACATTTTTTCCCCTTGACACCTGACAGTGTAATAACCTGCGCCGAATGCTGTCAAATTCTGAAATCTCTTTCTTTCTATCTCTTCTCGTTTCACTTTCTTCTAATTATTTCTCTCTCTCTCTCTCTCTCTCTCTCTCTCTCTCTCTCTCTCTCTCTATCTCCTTAAGCTAGTTCAAGTCAATACACGGGTGCAGGTGCAGATCAAATCGATTTATTGGCGATCTCATACAAGAAACGGAACTTTATAATCTTAAGGCATCTGCAAGGTCTTGAAACTGATAATATTCACTTTAATTTGCACGCTGTGAATTCGTACCAAGTTGGTTAACAATATCATGTGAGAATGGCCATTTTCATTGGAATCATGGCAAGCATTTCAAGCTCAGTAGTGTCATGTCGAAAAATTGTACATGTTTATTATTATTAGCACAGAATATAAATAGGTGATTAAAATTATAATAATAACATCGGTAAGATCAGTCGCCATTTTGTTCAGTTGAAATCTAACACTTCAAATACATATCTTCTATCGAAATGGTTTTAGCCTTGTGACGTCATCATGTACGTCACTTGCTGCTATTACTCATTGGTCAGCGAAATTGCTTAGGAATTGTAGCACTGATATTGTCGTTATTGAAACTTCAAATGTTTGTGACTCTCATTGTTCATTTTTTTCCAATTGCTAACTTCAGTATTCCTCATTCAAATTTGTGGGTGAAATCAAAGAATCACGGTTAATACCACTCCTACCTGACTATTCTTTATGTTCAACTGATGACGTCACCAAAACACGTGACCACTTAAATAGAATTCAAATCTGAGCATGATTTTCATGCAAGCGCAAGTGTCATAATAAACAAAAGAAAGAAGGGGAAAAAAACACGAAAAAAAGTATTCAATAGGTGGGAAGAATGGCAAAGATCAGATAGTCAAGGTCACAAAGACAACCAAAATATCACGACCTCGGTCATCGACCTTTTACGCATGCGCAGAAACGACACGATAAACGTAACGTGTGGCTTTATTGAATAAAAGAAAAAAAAGGGGGGGTTGAAAGAAAATCACACTTTCTTTGTGACATCTACAATCGACTTGGAGGTGTAGATGTTGAAAGGGAATGGTGTCAGCGACAAATGACTGTCCGAAACATTAAAGTCCCATTTGCGTAGGTAGCAGTGTGTACTAAAACGCCTAACAGTTGCTCGAAAAGGGTGTCACTCTTCAGTCAGTCCATTTAAAGAATTCTTTTCTCTCAATGGCTTGTGCAAACGTCACAGCAAACCTTGAAAACTGAACTCCAAGAAAATGGCCCCCAAGGTATACACGATTTTATTATTTTTTTATTTTTTTGAAGAGTTCGTGGAAGCATTCTTTCTGGGAATCCTCTTTATATAGAAGTACTAAGAGTTGCTTCTTTTATTGTCAGCCCATTGGGAAGTGTTTCATGTAAGATGCACCTCTTAGTACCTCCAATAGAAACGTCCCTCTTCAACCTACCTGCTCCACAAGCCCCCCCCCCCCAAGCAATTCCATGGTGGTGCTAATAATGACATGTTTTCGAATGTTTCTCCAACTTAAGGTAGTACGTCGTGTCTGATAGTTTTTTTTAAATATTATATTATAGTAGCAAGAGATGATTATTGTTTGGACAAAGAGGACTTGTTGTGTTACTATGTTTATTATTTATACCAAAATCCAGGGAAATTGAACATAAAGAACTACGGTAATAAATAATGTTTTCGAAATAAAGGACTGAAATATAAAAATATTTTGAGATTTCTTGCTTGGATATTTCATTTGTTTTTTATCCCTACCTTTTTTTTTTTTTTCAAGAGCATCAATTAATCCTCACGATTATATCAGTTTGTGATGTTTTTGGTAGTTGCTACTACGAGAGGGAGCTGAAAAGTTTCTGATAAACACCTAGAACAAAAATTATATGCAAGCAACTGATATAACCACAATAAAGTACATCTTAAAACCCTTTAACCTCCATGTTTCATCAACTTGTAATAATTTGGTCTTTTTTCTTTCTTGTGGTTCTATCAGTTGATTTAATATCAATTTTGTTCTAGGTGTTTATCAGAACTTTCCAGACCCACCCCCCAAGTATAAGAGGAAGACGTGGTCCACACATTGTCTTTCATTATACTACTTCAGGATTTCGGAAGCTAGTGAACGATAGCATCGATTGACCCTCCAAGTATTACTTCTGTCGAATTTTCATTTTTAAAAAGCAGGATTTTGGTTTCTTTATCTTTGTTGAAAATAAGAGTGTTGTACTCCACTTTTTAAAAATGAAAATTGTTAAAAAGTGGAGTACAACAATTATTAATCTAAATTAATAATTGCCAACTAAGTAATTGTACTACTGGAACCAATAAGGGAGTATATATTTTCTCTGGAGGGAGAGCCTAATGTCAGACCATGTTTCTCGTTCTTACACTCTACCGAGTAACAGCATGCAGTTAAAATTATACAATCCTATTTAAACCAGCATATAGTTTATTTTTATTCTGTATTAAATTTTACTTGTTTACCGTTTAAAATTCAAGCAGCATCGATGCAAACAAACCACTTTGCAAGTTCTTACTGTCTACAGAACAAACTTCGTGTGTTACATACATCACTATCTGCGAAGTAGAAAGAACAGTCAAAATGAAATTTGACGTCCGGCTTACGGGAGGTCCGTAAAAGCTAATTTTGCAAGGTTCCCATAAACTGGAAGACCTTTTGTCAAGTAGTCCTATATTTAAGACCCTACTTCAACAATTTATGCTGACCTTTGGCCTCCGGAGGATCATTAATTAGCTACTCCTAATGAATACAAAAAAGCCCCTTTTAAGCATTCATGATATTCGACCCATATAAGCCCGCGTGGTACTCTTCCTTCGAATACCGTGTGCCTTTTAGCGTCTCACTCTTCACGCATCTCCCGCCTGTTTTGACGGAATTAAAGCAACCCTAAAGAGCACTTCGAGTGACCGCTGCATACCGGGTTGTGACCTCTAACTTTAAATTTTACGCTCTTCAACTTCGTAAATTTGCCTCTATAAGGAATCTTGTATACACCTACGAGAACATGCCTACTGTAGAGGCGGGAGGGATTTTTTTTTTCCCCGTTGACCGATGGCGGCAAGTGAACGTAAAAAGGGAGGGTGAGATCTTTTCTTGGAGCAACCCTCTCTTTCTGTTTATAACTTTTTTTTTTTTTTTCGCAATTCTGAATTTTTGGGAGTTACTCCCTACTTCCTGTGGGCTAATATATTGGCGACAAGAGATGCATTATAAATATAACAACCCTTAATGTTTAGACTTCCTTTTTGCATGCCGTCGTGCAAAAAAAAAAAAAAAAAGGGGGGGGGGGGGGTTCAAATACTTTGGCCTCCTCTCAGAGTGTGCGCAGAACCTTTTCCTATGTTTGGCACGTAATCATCCTTATTATGTTTGATGACACAATAAATTTAACATACTGAAATGTTGGTTGGTGACTTTAAATGAAATTAATCCTTCAGGACCGGCTAGAATTTTAAATATCTACTAGTAAATTGCATCAATTTGTCACTCTGTTGTTTTTTTTTTCTGTTTGTTTTGTTTATTTTCGTAGAAGAATGTTGTTGGCGCGGTCTGGGTTTTAGGTAAAGATATTGCACTCTTAATATTATCAATTTTTTTTTCCTCTTAAAAAAAAAGTCATCGTAAAACCTTCTTTCAGACTCATGAGATTTTTAGTATCGTCAGAAACCAACAAACCCTTTTAAAAAGCTTTGATTATTAAAGTAACAAATGTTGTAAGTGCCATTATAATTTGTGATCTGTTTTCAAGCGAGAACAAGAGTTGATTAGACATGTTACGGGTTATAAAGGTGAAAAGTTATCTTTAATTTACCTACTCTAATTACGCTAACAGCAGGTAAAAAAATAAATAAATAAAACACCATGTAGCGTCGTCATCTTTCCTGGTCACGAGTGTCAAAACGAATCGGTTCAATCCGAGATATGTGGCAATTATTATGACGATTTCCCGGATGCCAAATTGCATCCCTAAAGATACGAAGCATAACAGTTCCATCATGTTGACAAATCCCAGCAATTTACAGCATAAATGTGTCCTTCTTTCCATTGTAATTATAGAGAACTTTGAGTGATTTAGTAGTTCCAGCCAAACCGATCGTTTGCATACATAATAACTGTTGCCCTCATCGGTTTCATGCTCTTTCTTTTGCTAACCATGTCAAATGTTCCTCCTAAGAACTTCCTAAATAAGTCTTTCTTTTACATGTTCTACGGACCACACACGTAGCAGCGAAAGAATCCATTCCTCCCCCTTTTTTTTCTGTGTACCTCAATAGAGGGATTCACTATGCAAAGTATTTCATTAGCCACGGACTTTTGATACTGATTCAGATCCAAAGAGGAGAGTCAATTGTTAAGGCTTGTTCCAGTTGATTTACATATACTGGAATAAACATTACCTTAACTTACCTTTTTTGTTTTCTCGGTATGTTGTAAAACTAGGATAATTTATTTTGTTAACATCTAGGCTGACAAATGCAAGATAATTGATAATATATTCTTCTGTTCTGTTGATTTGTTTCTTTTCTAAGATAGTGTATATCCCAACACCCCTTTCTGAATTATATATTATTATTATAAATAGTGAGTATAACAAGATGTTTTCCAGCACCTTGCTTTTGTAGTTTCCTTTTTATATTATCTCCTCATGTGAAGGAATCAATCGACCGTGAGAGGCGGTGATTGATGATTGATTCATTCAATCCAATACCCTTGGAGGGTAACGGATGGCAATGCTGTAGCCAATGAAGTTCTAACTGAGGCTCCGCTATTGCTGTTACCCTCCTGCCATGATCAGAGCTTTAATTAATTTAATAGCTCAATAACACCTTATCCCTACACTGCTCTCTACAGATAACGGGGAAGATGAAAAGCATTTTTGCTTCGCCCCTTTAAGCCAGTCCTTATAAGGACTATAAGGATCTCCTCATGTGAAATAAAAGTGAAATAAAAATAAATAAATATATATATAAATATATATGAACGTGTGCAGTGTATTCAAAGGTAGAATCAACTAAAAAAATATGTGTGGGGATGAGGAAAGAAATACGGCGCCAGATATATTACAGGCTATGAAAGTTTAAAGCCCCGGACATAAATCTCTCCATCCAATGTTAGTTTCATGTGTAGTCGAGAATCCACAGGAAATCTGACGCGACATCTCCTATTTTCGTTATTTTCTGCCGTGTCTTACGATCCATAATTCACCAGGATACGCTAGCGTCGCTATCTTTCACGGACTTTCCGTACGTACCTTGGTTTACAGGAAGAACCTATCAAGTGACATCATTAGAATGAAATAATACTATTTGATGACTTCCTTGATAAGACTGGAAAGACGTAAAAACCAAAGACGTCTCCAGAGAAATGTCTTATTCTCCGGTGAAATACTGTGGAACACTTAAAGTAAGTAACAACATGATTGTAGTGACATTTAGTCACTAAAATTTTGGTCATTGAGAGAATTCCTCTTGAGTGTTTCAGTGTTGCTTGTATTTGAAGTTATTTATAAAGAAAATCTTGTTTCTTAAAAACAAAGGATTTTTTTTTTATCTTATCCGTGTCTTAGTTATAAAGATAGAGAAAATTTATGGACATTTTAGTACTCGAAGACCAAAAATAGTCCTATGTACATACGATTTTCTACTTCAAAAAAAAAAAAAAAAAAAAAAAAAAAAAAGCTATCATATGACTAAAAAATCTTTCATATCGTGATAACCAAACTCAAAACGACAACCAACACTTGACAGAGAAAACCAATATTAAAAGTACAGTCTGTCACGAGACTTGCTATAAGAAACTCGAGATGTATTGGATTCCCGCATTTCTTTTCAACCTCTGCAGGGAAAGATGATGAATGAGTTCCTTTTTTTCTTGCAACGTTTTGACAGGAGACGCACCACAACACAAAATATAAGGATTACGCCAGTCTTAGATAGTACTTAAGGAATATTTAAGGGTCGATTGAAGTTATGTAGTTAAAAAAAAAAGCTTGATGAATGAATCACGTGTTCTACAATCTTCCGTTATTATTGGTAATGTTCATTTTTCCACTAACTCGGAGTATCTTTTTTCCCATTCTTTCATCGTCTTGCCCATACGACCTTAGCATTTAAAAATGTCGTTTTTTTTTTCTTTTCGTTCTTGTATTTTCGTATTTTTTGTGAATTCTTTTAAGAATCTAAAGCGTTCGTTTTATCTCCTTTAATTGGCATCTTGTATATCAGCTGGTGTGTATGTGTGTGGTCCTTTTCTAGCCTTTAGGGAGGGGAGGTTTTACCGTTTTCGCAGCTGCAACTTTTCACTTTTTGTTAGACTTCCTTAAGTATCTTCACAAAATTGTAAAGAAGCTGCTGCTTCCCCCACTTTTTTACGGCTCCCTTTCATTCCCCCCCGTTCGAAGGCCATTAAGATTTTATAGCTGCTATTAAAGCAAGTAAAGAACACCGTAAAGTGTTAATTTTAAGACAAGTGGCTATTTGTTCACGAGCTATAGTACTATGTAATAAACATTCGCACTCTAAGACTAAAGACAGAAGCCTCCAATGCTTGTCTGCGTTTAGCCCACATCAGAATGCCCTGTTTTCTATGATATTTCTACGTAGCTCAATATATGGACGATGCCTAAAGGGCATCGTCCAAATCTTGTTCTTCCAGTCGCTATGAAGTGTTATAATCAAATAATATTTAATTATAGGAACTATCCTTTTGATTTATGCATAAATCACAAGCTTTTTTTTTTCTTTTAAAATACACTTACGATCTAAAATCTGGAATCCATTTTACCATTCAAACGTTTGAATCACATAATCTAAAGTTTTTTTTTCTCGTTTAATTAGAATTTTCCACCAAAAATTTGTGCAAAGGTCATAGTTCAATCTTCATGCAAACCATCTTTTTCCAGTCACGTCTTCGTGTCTGTTAATTACATAGTTAAGTAATAAATTCCAAAAAAACAAAAACGAATTTTATCGTAAGCATAAATAACGTCAAAAGCGAAGAGATTTTTAATTCCCTAAAACACGTTCGGCTTTTCATAGGTGCTTAAGGCTACACTTATCCTTGACATGATTGATTCCCACCAGGTAGCGTCCTTGCCTTTTTTCTATGACGCCCTCGAGTCGTGATATCTACTAGATATTATCAAGCGTTTGTTGTGCCTCTTCCATCACTGAACTGACAGTATGCGTAAGAAATACTTGGGTTGATGGTTAAAAGACATTTCTATACGTACTCCATTTGGGTAACAAATGATTGGCAAGTGAACGCTTGCTCATATATACGTTTTTAGCAAGAATAAGCTATTCAGACCTCGTATGAGGTTGTACTTCCACAGCGTAGGACTATGAAAAGAAAGCCAAGCATTTCTGTCTTATAAAAATGTGGGTTCGACTCCCGTCTGTGAGGAGGGGAACATGTTCCTGTGGTCTCATACGCCTTTTCTATTCTGGTAATTCCAGTTTTTATTCATGAAAAACCGACCAACCAGTAGAGGCAAACCTACATCAGTTGATATTCATGATGAACTCTCCTGATAGTGTTAGATAATCTCGAAATTTCGAAGTCATCGCCTGCATTAATGAGAAACGATCCATTGTTTTACATTTTTCGTTCACATTCTCGTCGGAGTGGGGGACAGAACAAGTATGTTTTGTGATTTTCGTCAATCTTTAAGAGATGATTGCTGCCAGTTACTATCGGCAGCTCTGTCTGACAGCGAACGTAATTTTAAGTTCACTTATCTGACCCACTGTGATGTGTCGATGGTCGATCACATTTTTGCGGTTAATCGAGTGACATAGAAAAAGACAAACCTTTTGAGTGCTATCACGCCTTACCACGAGCCATGACTATATCCCTGAAAGATGTGTTGACACAAACGAGACAATATCATGATGGATACAGCGATCAATCAAACTCGATGCTATCGCAATCTTATGAAGCTTATGGTGGGAAGTGAAATAAGATGTCGAAACGAGCTGAGGTCATGGTTCTACGTTGTCATTGAAGGACCAATCGCTAACGCCTTGTGATTCAAAGGGCTCTTGCTAGCATTTCTAGCTCTCTTTCAATCGAAGGGATAAATGCTATACCATGTTTTATGCTACAAAGGACAGCTAATGTAATTCTACATGCAAACAACCGAATCTCTCATGATTACTTTGCTGTAAAGTTCCATTATTTGGATGAATAACAACCCTGTTCCTTAACTTCCTAGTCATTGGGTTTTTTTATGCTAACTTTGTTTGTCTGAACTGAAAAATGTAGTTTGAACACGTTGACATCCTTTAGTATCAACACATATTTGCATAGTGACTTATGCCAGTTCTGTTTGCGTTTCACTAAAGCGGAACCAAAAGTTAAAAAAAAAAAAAAAAGCGCTTAAAATTGCTACCTAGAATAAAGAGCAAAAAAAAAAAAAATAAATATAATTATTAAATTAAGAAAACAGGTTTTGAATATCTTGAACATTGCGGTCTCATTTCTATGTCAGGAAACAAAATAAAAATTCACTTTTATTGACGCAATAGAACTAAGTGAAACAAAGGTAGCCCAGAAAGGTGGCCCCGTATTTCTCTAGGAACAACATACTATTTAGATGTCACTTCTGTATGACAGGCGGCAAAAAGATCCCTGTTTTTGTGATCTTAGCTAGGTTTACAGCCTTCCTGAAAGTTGAAGGCTTAATTAAAACATCCACTTCTCCTTGTCACTTTCCTGTTTTCACAGGACATTTAGATTGCGGCCCAAAGAGGGCAACTACAGAGAGTTAATAATGATAGGAGGAATACGAAATATAAGGGGATGCATCAAGTTTCAATGCGAATCTAACTGACTTCCATATCCTCACTTCATTTATTATTAGCTTCAGAATTGACGTATGTAGTTGTATCAATCTCTTTTAGAGATGAATATAGGTGTCGCTGTAAGCAAGTAACAACGTGTACATAGTAATGTGTAAATAACATTTGGAAAACCATATCTCTTGATTGTAATCCAGTTAGTTTTTTCCTATTATAAATCTCAACTTCCGTTTCTTTATTAATTTTTATTTAGGTAACTATTATTATTAAAGATTCTAGTCATTTTTGTTTAGAGCGGTAGTTTCCAACCTTTATGTAGCAGCGCCCCCTATGTTAGCGAAAGTTTCTTTGTATTTTCATTACGTACTTATTACGATAATTTTTGGTAAAAATTTTTACCTGAATTGTATTCAGAAATGAATATATTTGCCACTACGCATCAAGATGAATGCAAAATATTAATATATTATAAATTGTCAATAAGTTAATTATTTTAAGAGATATTATGTTTTATTACACTATGGTGTTCATAATATAAATACTTATTTAAAATATTTCTATGCGTAAATAAATGGCAATGTTTTAAAAAAATAGGTTTAAATTGTAACACCCTTTCAGTACTGTCTAAAACTTTAAATATTAATTGTCTAGGGCCAAGCAGTCCGTATTTACACAATAATGATCTGCACTGATTTTTTTCTGAGTAATAATCAGAAATAAAACTTAGATTCGTTTTTTTTTTCCCAAGAAGTAATACGAATCTATGCCACTTAATTACTTTATACGCTTAGTTCATAAGAATTATAATTTTAGACTCGCTTCTATTTGCAAACAGATGTAAATTTTAACTTACATATCTGTTTTGATTGAAAGACATTCATAGAGAAAAAATAATCGACATTATAACTGCGTTTCATGATGGAAGTAATTTGCATAGTTCTGTATGCTCTCCTTGACACAGACCTTGTACTGCACATTTAGGAAAACGGTCCTATATCGGATAGAGGTACGCGCGGTTAGCCTAGTGGCTTTGCGCTTCGCAACCATATGCCTGGGGAAGGAGTGTCCTGTCCGATTCCCATCAACGACGTGAGGAGCCGAAGGATCTTCCTCAGCCATAGCCAAGTTAGCTGGTCTTGGGCATGGACAGCGGGGTTTTTTCCGCCAGTTTATCTGGGGTTTTTCATCCCGCAAACCGGATTATAGTCAGGAATACTGACCCAGCCATAGGTCTGATTCGTCAACCTATCCCGGTTCCGGAGCCCGGATAAAATTTGGGGGGGGACTAGATGGTACCGTGAACTCTCGTAAACAAAGGGGGGGGGGGAACGCAGTATCATCACACGGAATTTAATTTATTTATCGGATAGAGTACAGGTTTTATGTTGTCGTTGATATCTTTCCTTGAAAGACATCTAATGCTGTCAGCATTACTTTAATTCCACTTTAGTAATTTTTACTTCGCCTGTATTCCTTTTATCTATATAAGAAATCGTGTAAACAAACAAAAAAAAAAACCCATAAACATTGTTAAGCAATCTTAAAGTCCTTAAAAGGACTTTAAGATTGCTTAACAATTGTTTTAAGATTGCTTAACTTCGCCCTGGTTAGATGGGCGAAGCAAGAATGCTTTCATATATCTGTAGAGGACTGTGATTATTGAGCTATATAAAGCTCTGATCATGGCAGGAGGGTAACAGCAATAGCCGAGCCTCAATTAGGACTTTATTGGCTACACCACTGTCATCCATTACCCTCCCTAGATACCCATTTCAGTCGCCTCGTACGACATGCATGAGCTACATTGGGTCTATTCTTATCCCGACCACCACACGGGAATATTATTAAGCAATCACTACCAATCAGCATTATGTACATCATTTATGAAGAAAAATATTAGGTGTATAGGTTAACTCAAAAAATTCTATAAAATTTAGAAATATTAAATAAAAATGTTCTTTTTAAATGTATTCTTTTATTTTCTTTAGTGTTTTCAGTAAGAGCTTAATATATTTATTACATAACCTTTTCTCACATTTATTATGCGATAAAGCCCACATTATAGATGCATACATTTCGCAAAATAATAATAATAATTATTATTATTTTTATATTTGAAAAGTTATATTTGAAAAGAAGTACTATTCTTCTTTTTTTTAACTTTTTTTTATTATAACTTGACATTTCCCTTTCGGGATGATTTATTATTCCTTCTAGTAATACATTAGACAGATGTCAACTTAGATCAGTTCTTTATGCAGCATCTTATATGGTGGAAAATGCTTCTACTCATTGCTATGTAGCCTTTGTAGCCCAGTTATGATTTTGTTACAGTTGCAAAGAACTTTCAGCCTCGTAGCCTTACTTGCATTGGTTTTAATTTTAACCAATACATCAATGCCATCCATAAATATTACTTCATCGCTCCCATTTACAAATAATAGAAATTTCTGAATATAAAACATTATTCAAGTATTATCCTCTTAATGACCTTGCCAACTACTGATGAAACCATTAGTCATACTTCTGTCTACCATTTAATATTGGTTCCTTTACAAAACTTCCAAGAGCTGATCCAGTATGAAATGTTTATTCATACGATATCCTTCATGTCAACCAATTTTCCATTCTACGCTATAGGGAAAAAAAGCATGGATTTCTACATCTATGATCTTTGTTCTCTCTGTCTATTTTCCCTATTGAGACCAGCTTAGTCCTAATATTTTCCCAGTGACAATCTCCTGACATAGACAAAGACGATGAAGTTACAAGAAAGCCAAAACCTTCGTCTACTTCTCAAGATTGCCTGGAAGCGGCATTATTTTACAAATGACAGGAACATATCCGAGACACAGAGATAAATGCGTGGTTATGGGAGCATTACCTTGGTGTCTTGTTGCTCGACTGATAGGCGTGTATATTGTACAGTGTGATGAATAGACCGTTCACATCGCGAGAGGATGCATTTCCTTTATCAAGAGCCTGCTTGGCGTTCCATCGATGGATGTGTGCTGTCGTCAATCGACCGCAGGGACTTTTAAGTTGCCTGTCATAGAAAGAAAGATGACAGAACTTCTAGAGAATAAAAAAAAAAAAAAAAAAATTGAAATTTTTAAGAGAAAATATTTAACGAGCCACTTCCGAGTTCTTGGAGAATATTATAAATTTTATTTTATATTTGTTGTTGAGAAAAATAGTACCCTGTTATAGCTTCCGAAAACAGTTTCTATAGCAACCGGAAACTTGCTACCTTCCAAAACAGATTCCATGGCAACTGATCTCAGGTTTTTTTTCTAAGGTATCCATGGTAACTGAAATGTACTGTTATAGTTCTGTAGCATTATTAATTCTGCCTAGAGCTACACGATCTGCTACAAAGAGTATCACTTGCGGTGTTTATACTCAATAAATAGTCACAAGTATCTCTTCAGTGTGTCTAAAATAACTTAAAAGTAGGCCATGGCGTTCCTTTTCGTCTTAGGTTTCAGATAAGATGGTCAATTTATTTCCCTCCCTAAGTGACAATCCCTTGACGTTTCGCATTTCAGGCAACTGCAATAGCACCATCAATTGTTACTATTAGTGGCGTTGCACGTGTCTAAAACCATCCTTAGTTTTGTATAAGAGATTGTAAGTAAAAACATTTTTTAATAACGATAATAAAATTGTTTGTATAAACAAATTTGAACCGAATATTAACGATCATGAGCTGTCCATCAAAATAATCTCAAGTAATTACAAACCCTGCAGGCGACAGCTAACTTGTTATTCACCTATTGATAAACATTATCAACAGTATTATGAAAATGAAAGATGAATAATATCCACAAAATATCTGGAACGATGCATATTATTAAAATGATCAGTTTAAATTTTATTATTTGGATTTGTGTATATAAGTTATTTTTATTTTTCAGTATATTCATAGAAAATCGAAAACAGGCTATTGTGTTTACGTAGTTTGGAGAAGAAAAAAAAAAGATCCACAAAAGATTTTGTATTAGGAAAAAGTTACTTCTGCTAATGATGATGAAAAATACAAGTTTTGGTTATATCAGGAATATATCGATTACATAAAAATGCCTATCCAGATATACATGATGTTGAAATAAATATTGAGACAGTCTCATTTCATATAAACCTAAATGGTATGCACCTCAATAGCTATGGACCTTCCTTTGTTCCCAGTCACACTAGACACTCTTCTAGGCATTCTCCTGTATTAGTTTGTGATAACACGAGTCGGATATTTTTGATCATTCCACTTTCACCATAACCACCACTCAAAAGTGCTTTGATAACCATACTAGTATGGGACAGACTAGTGCTAGTCTGTCCCGCACTCAACGTTCTAGTTTGTCTCAAGTATGTTCTGTTGGTCTCACATTAGTCACAGGCGTATTCCAGTCAAGTTTTTCAACAAGTTTTCATCGAGAAGAAATTCTTCCGTCCAGGAACGATATAACCAGAGGTTTGTCCATACTAAAGAGAGAGAGAGAGAGAGAGAAAAAACAGCTCAAAAATATCACAAAATTTCATAAGCGATGAACGCAAAAAGCGCACTCCAGTCACTCAAATCCATACCCACCCACCCATCCAATCGGAAAAGGGTATGACGTGATTTCTTGCTTCATATTACGAATTTTTAATGGGTTAACACACAGATGCCCCCCTGAACCAGGTGGGTAAGTATACATCTCCTTACGTATTGTCCTATTACTTATCTGAACTGTTCTTTGGACTGCTGATATTTCTTACCATCCTTCTGAACATCTTTTCATTCTTTTGGCAGCGTTCCGAATCATCCTATGTATTTCCAGACTAAGGCAAAAACCATTACAATTAGTGAATAATTCCAGTCACAGTTCATTTTGAATGATGCAGAATTTTTACGAATATCACGAACAGGGACAGTCTAATAATAATAAGGCGACCAATGAAAACACTTAGAAGTCCTTCCTTTAAGTTGCAACATTTTGTGTCTTCAAGAAGGTAGTCACACCTGCAAGTAAAAATCACGTACTACTAAGCTGATAATGTTTGATGTAATTCAGCTCTTGCTGCAATGAACAATTTGCTTTAAGACCGTTATGAAAACTTGTATCCCTTTTTCATTTGTTATTTATCTGTACTTTATATTTTTCATTTTACAATAAAGCTCTTTAGTTACAATTCTTAACGCATAATTATAATATTTAATCCACACGATCTGGCGTCGAACACATTCGTCGACCAACATGAAAGCTTGAAAACACCAAACTACTGGCACAATAACCTCGTGAAGCTGGTGTAATCTTTTAACTCTTTTATTTAGATGGATAAGCTTTTAAATTAAGCATATTTGAAGCATCAAACTACCTAAATGATGATGAATTAGGGTGTTGGTTCATTCTACGAAGGTCCTCTTGCTAAAATTTGGTGCCTTCCATGCATAAGGTATAATTAACTCGATTCATACACCTAAATGCTTTTTTAACTTTTAAATAACACTTATTTATGTAATAGTTGGAAAATTTTTGTCAACTTGCTAAGATAAATCGGACAAAACCATATAATTAAAAGGATCTTCTCTGAGCCTTGTAATTAATAATACTTCGATACACGTGATAAGATGTAAAAAAGTGACATCAACGTCTTGTACCCATAATTAATGTCTTTTCCATCACCAGCTTGTCCTTTATAATCGGTAGAAATTTTCAATTTTCTTAACTATCCCCTTATTTAACTTAATTTTCATTTGCAGATTCTATAAAACTCTGTTAGATGCTACACCAAATTCCGTGTCTTCAAATGATTCCTTTGTTTGAAAATAATCAAATTAAATACTCATTTCTCTTGTGGCCACCCACAGGCAACCAAATGCTATTAAAATTTTAGGAAGGAAGGTTTAAGATGAGATAATTGAGCCATCGATTATCATTCCTTATCTCGGCTGCATGAAGATTACACCCTAAGTGTGAGATTATTCTTAATTGCATTCCTTCCCTCCCAAAATTCCACCCCTCCCAAAATAGCCAGATGTTTCTATATGCATATCGTTTGTCTTAAATAATTCAGTTTAATTTTCACTAGATAATGAACAAATACTTTATAGTTGACAAAGGCTGGAATCTTTACCTTGACGCATCTAATCCAATAATAATTAGCAATCCCTTCTTGAAGAAAACTGTTGAATTTCAAAGACTAAACTCCATCTTAATTGTAGGTGTTGTGGTCTTGAGAATGACGTCATGATTTGTTTTGGAATTTAGTATTGGCTAAATTATGAGAGTTGTTGAAGGCATAACTGAACTTTTTTCCCTCATCTTAAAAGATGAATAAAAAAAAAACGCTGTAATTCTGTGTCAGACACCTTGACAATAATTAGAGCTCTGTTCCATCTCTTTGCCTTCATGCTCCCATTTATATTGATTCATTAGTGGTTGACTAGCCTTTAAGAGAAGCAGGATCCTTAGAGGTAAATTCATTCTGATGTTTTAGGTAAAAATGTCAAGAATTGCGCTTGTATAAAGTAGACTACATGTCTTCAAGTCTCGAAACTTAGAACTTCGAGACGTTACTTGCTTTAACTTGAAAACAGAAACGAAGCTTCAATACATTACTCGCCTAAGGAAGGATTTATAGATTACATCAAGAGTTGGAAACCTCTTTTTTTTTTTTTTTTTGAAGGGCTTCTTCAGCACAGTCGCTAGGAAAACTAGATATTCTCCTTTTGTTGGTTCAAAGATTCGAATTCCATCTAGTATTTGGAACCTTTTTCAGAGTCGAACCTCAGTTGGTTTTGACAATGTCTTTTGCATGGAAGAAAGGTTCAAATCATGTCTAGGAAGCGAAGGATCTTTATTAAGGAATTTCATTTGAACAGAATTAGCCGGTCCCATACGGAGGTGGAAGGATTCCCCTCAAAATAGGCAAACCCATCAGATGAACACTGACTTCTTTGGATCTGGTTTCGAAAGCCTGTATGCTACGGTGTGGGTCTACGAATAATTTGAAAAAAATCAAATATCAATCAGGCATTTCATTTAGGATTATGACAAAGTATAATCCGTTAACACATCCTCATGATAAAGACTCCAAACTTTTTTTTTAACTCCTTGAGCTCTTCCTGTAAGTGGTTGAACCTTTCAAAATATGGTTATAGTTTCATTTTACTTACGTCGATAGATAAATGGACTGAATAAGATTCCAATAGTCATACAGACTTTCTTAAAGTGACAGCGATAAAACTTTACACATGTTGGTGCCTTCTCAAGATATCTTTGCTACCCCTAAAATCGATTCTTCAATCTAATAATACAAACGTTCCATTTACTCTTGAAAATAAGATTACGTGTCTGTTTCTCTCGCGCCCTATTTCCTCTTCACTTTATTACGTTTCAATCTGCTTTACCTTTTCAGTCGACTCCTTCTCCATGCGTGGGAATGTCTCCTAACGTAACTAGAAGATAAAAATTGTTTTAGATGATCATTAGTTAGCCGAGAATTCTTCTATTCTAAGACAGTTAAGGATACACATTAGTGGGGAGGAAAGAAAATTATTTATTAATCTTCTTGAGATTTCTACTAACTCATCTTTCTTTTTTCTTATCATTTATTGGTTCTATTTTCTTTTCTACGAAGTCACGGATATTTTCCGTATATATATTTTCTGTAGAATTCGAATTAAACCTTTATGTACTGTTCAGTGATTTGGTAGTCCCGCGTGGTGTGTTGACACTCGCTCATTACCTCCAATTAAGCATCCCAAACTATTAGTGAGTTAGAATTTTAATGTTGTTTCAATGATCAGATAAGAGATTTTGATTACCTCCATTTATTTTAACTCTATCTGAAGTTACATCAACGCTGACCTTTTACTCGATCTATAGTAATTAGAGGCGGGTAATTAGTAACTGGAACCATTTCTTGTTTTCTACGTTTTTGTATTCGCGTGTAGTTTAATTCTTGGTTTGAAGTTTTGACTAACTGCCTATACGAGTAATTTATTGCTTTGTTTTTATACTCTTAAAAATAAATTAAAAAGTGCTTTGAGGGGGGGGGGGTAAAATAACAAGACATTTTTGTGGTGGAGCGGTTCTGTCACGCATTAACTTGCTTCGAAAAAAAAAAAACTAAATGCTGCTTACAAAAGGGAACTGTATAAGCCTTTTTTTTACAGATAGGCTAACTTAGTAGCAGGTCTTAGGCCAACACGGTCAAGTTCTTTGGCATTTATATCGCATTTTTTGTGTTAATTTTGGTCCAAAAATGGTTCCATAACACATCCAATAGGTAGGGGAAATTCATTTCCATTAAAAAAATTATGGTTTATCTAATCGTATAGATTAGATGCAGTTATATGGGAAGAAGAATGCGAAGAATCTTCCATAAGGTAAGTCCAAAAATGGCACGTTTCCTTTGGCTAGGAAAAGCAAGGTTCGAAATAGTTTCTCAGAAAATCTGAACTAGCCAGTTATAGTTTTAGTCTTTTTATCTCAAGCGAAACATGCCTAATAGCAAGCTCTTAAAACACAACACAGCCATATCCGGGCCTCTTGGTTTTCTTGTTTCCGTTAATTATAAACGAATAAAAACAATTAGAATAAGAATTAAGACATGGTGGTGTCGAATGCGTCCTAAAAAATAGCAAATAATAATTTAAGTACACAGTTGTACGCATAAACTAATAAGTTCAGGTTGGTTTGAGATCTATTGTCAATATAACTGTAATATCGTGATATGAAGCTTTTAAACGTATATGCTATATTTTTAGAATTTAAAATGTTTGAGAAATGTTCATGATGTTGAATGAAGTATTATAAACAAATCAAGATTCATCGCAGTAAATCTTAAACTAAATATTGGAGTCTCCTTCTACTTTTATTTCAAGAAAATCATCAGGACCAAAATTCAGTTTATAAACTTGGTTCTAAGGTGAATATTAATAGTAGCTATTTCTATTCAATAGTCTTAAACATTTCAAAGTCTACAACATTTGAAGTAGCAAATACATTTGGAAGAATTGGAACATTTGAAATTATTAAGAAGAAAATAAAAAAGAGAGCCAAACTGTTCTGGTATACATGACGTCACTACAATCCTCGGATCTATTAAGCATTTCCTATTGGAAAAACGCATACACTATAAGAAAGATCAAGAACTATTACGACGGCTAATATAATTTAATTCCTACAAAAGAGTCGCAAAAAATTGGGGGGAAAAAGTTCTTACTGGTTTATTTGCTACATAATATTCATAAGGAGTAACTATGTTACATATGTTTATTCTGCTGCTGCGTCACGCACTACGTCATTTAAAGCAACCAATTATATGCCGAAGAAAAAAATGATGATCCGTTGCTGCCTCTTATAGTCCTTATAAGGACTGGCTTAAAGGGGCGAAGCAAGAATGCTTTTCATATTCCCCGTTATCTGTAGAGTACAGTGTAGGATAAGATGTTATTGAGCTATTTTAAAGCTCTGATCATGGCAGGAGGGTAACAGCAATAGCCAAGCCTCAGTTAAACTTCATTGGCTACAGCATTGCCATCCATTACCGTCCAAGGGTATGGTGGTTCTCACCGAATCAACCTCTATCTCCCGTTGCTGCCTCTGTCAAAACCAAGTCATTTTAATATCCAAAAATTATCTGATAATATTAGGTGTCAGTTATATTCTTACAGTTTTTTCTTTTATATTTTTTTCTATCACTCATTTCCAATTTTTATTAAAATATCTACACATTATTAACTTTTTATTATATAAATTATTGTAATTTTTAATTTGTGAATTTTTTATTCATTTATTTTTGCTACAGGAAAGAAAGCCGAATCTACGCATGCTCAACATATTCGGTTAATAAGTAAAACTCAAACAATATCTTGTTAGGGTTTGTTGAAGGAAAGGGAAAACCATTACTGACCCAAGTCATTCATCATTTGTGGGATAGCAAAAAAAGAAGTACGTTAGTCTTGCGATTTCTTCCGCATCATTTATGTTATAATAACGTTATAAGTAGGCTGTGACGGAAAGAGATGATTTTGAAGTCGACCACCACCGAGTATGATAAAAACTCAGAGTTTTTTTCTCCGCGGAAGAATCTCAGCATTGAAGGATAGTGAAACCAAATAGATAGAAGAGTAGAAAGGTGAAGTGTATTCCGATGGGATATCAGCGTTTGTTTAAAAAAAAGGAAAAAAGTTAGGTATGTTAAATAAATTCAGGCAAAGAGATATGCTGAATAATAAAAAATCTAATGGTACGTTACCAGTCGTAAACAATGAATCAAAACGACAGAAAATAAAAACTTCCGAAACACAAACAAAAATGTACAGGAGAATCTCATTACTAAGTTTTTCATGATCACAAAAAAGGAAATATTAACTGAGGGTTGTAAAATGTATTTTTTGTGAAGGAAACAAAAAGATGGAGAAAATTTGTGCGTCATAACTGCTCTATCCAGTCTATCGGCATTTAAGAGGTACTATAAATTTTAGTATTTGAACGGATACCACACAGATTTAAATGATCTGATGCCTTTTCATTCCTAAAGAGAGTAAACAGACTGCTTCACTTTTTAAAAAAGAGATGTAGCTGGTTCTTTCCCTCCTTATCATTGCAGTTGAGTTAAATCGGAAATAGTGGATTTTTAATTCCTTTATTAACTTGAAATAAGTTCTTAAAAGAACTGGGCGATGGACTGAGTCCTTGACTCTTTATCCCGTCATCTAAATGAAGTAAATCTGTGTGGATGGAGTATTATTGAGCTAAAAAGCTCGAGCAACAGTTAAAACTTCATTAGCTACAGCATTGCCATATTTAAATTTAAAGGTAAAGCCGTCTCTAAAAATTCGGACGATCCCTAGGCCACTCATTCGTGGGCGAAGGACCGTCCATCTCAGCGTTGGCCTTCCACCCACACGCCACCACCGAGCCGAACGGCTCAAATTCCGAGGAAAATAATTCACCGACAAAGCCCCTCAGCGGGCCGTGCCGGAGAACACTCTCCCCGGAGACTCAAATTTTGCTCCCTTAAGGCAAAAACCTTAAAAGAGCGAACTCAAAAACTCTCGAATCTCATCATTCGGACGATCCCTAGGCCACTCATTCGTGGGCGAAGGACCGTCCATCTCAGCGTTGGCCTTCCACCCACACGCCACCACCGAGCCGAACGGCTCAAATTCCGAGGAAAATAATTCACCGACAAAGCCCCTCAGCGGGCCGTGCCGGAGAACACTCTCCCCGGAGACTCAAATTTTGCTCCCTTAAGGCAAAAACCTTAAAAGAGCGAACTCAAAAACTCTCGAATCTCATCACCCAAGGGGGTAACAGCAACAGCCGAACCTCAGTTAAACTTCATTAGCTACAGCATTGCCATTCGTTACCCTCGAAGTCCTTACAAAAGGACTACTCATTAACTTGAAATAACTTCACTAAATTTTATTTTAACTTATATTAAAATTTTAAAGGTGTTTTCGATATTTTTAGAATATTTCAGAAAAATTCTAAAATTTCTTTAATATTTTGAGAAGAATTTGAAGTAAAATATATTTGACTATTATTTATAATAAAACTAAAAATATATTAAAAAATTTGAATATATACAAAGTTGAAAACTTTAACGCGAAGAAAATAGCATAAAATGTATAGAAGGATAATGCACCAATGTAAGAAAGAAAAAAGCATTTAAACCACACGCATTGATGTGCTTTAGGTTATATGAGGTTATGACCTATCGCGTGTGGGCTGATATAAAAAAAATCAGTTATTTGAACTGAAGAAAAAATAGTTCCTATTATCTTGTTAATAAGGGGAACTAATTTAATTTGACAGTTCCGTATAAAGAATGGCAAATGCATTATAAACGACCGAGGGAAAAAACACCAAGTAAAGACTGTTCCCAGTAGTGTACTAAACTTCTGTTGTAATGTTGACGTCATCACGCTTGCGCTGTAGGTTGTTTTAAGAATATAGCATGCAGAGTTGAAGCAAAAGAAATTATTTAAATTCCCAGACTTAAGTTTTTGCATTTGGCTATAAAATATGAATGGATCCATAATATTTTCCATGATATTATTCAAATTAGCATTTAGGATTAGAGTGTATTAACAGGATTTCTTATCAACTGTACTGAAAATTATGACCTGAATAATTAAATCATTTATATCGTAATACCTATATGGGAAATTTTGGTGAGGATGGAGGTGATGAATAATCGACCGTGAGATGCGGTGATTAATACCTTTAGAGGGTAATGGATGGCAATGCTGTAGCCAATGAAGTTCTAACTGAGGCTCGACTATTGCTGTTACCATCCTGCCATGATCGGAGCTTTAATAGCTCAATAACACCTTATTCCTACACTGTCCTCTACAGATAACGGGGAAGATGAAAAGCATTCTTGCTTCAACCCTTTAAGCCAGTCCTTATAAGGACTATAAGGGAAATTTTGGTAATTACTAACTACGTAATAATATTGTCAAAGTTTTTTAATGCTTTACTGTACCAGTTCTTGCAAGATGGTCACCAGTTTGACTGAAATCACGTTTTAGTTAACTTATCACATTGTCAAAAGAATTCTGTCATACAACTATGCTAGCGATCAACTACAGTTCATGATCTCGCGAACAACAATGTTCTAAAAAAAAAAAAAAATTCCCTGCTACCAAATTCAATGATGGTGATACGCTTTGTTAGTTGCTAAAGCACTCCTGAAATCAGCACGATGATTACACCATCTCTGTATATGCGTGCGTGCACGCACACACACATATACACACAAAGGCATAGCTAAGCAACTGCTGTGTATAATTACTGTAATTACAACCTTGACTGGAAACTGTATTTACTGCATTTCCTTCAGTCTGCTCACATAAAAGGAATGGTGCGACACAGCCAAATATAACAATGGAATTGATGGCCACGTGATGGCTTGGCATGCCATTTATAAGTGTGCATCACAATGTGACGCCTCGAAATGCATATGAAAAATAAGAATGACGTAGTCAAAGTGACATAATGGGGTTCATTTTTATCTTTTTTTTTTTTAATATAAGTAAGAAGTCTGGTTTTAAGGTACGTATTAAGATAAATGCAGCTCAAAAAATTGCACACTTTACTGAATACAGTTCATATTCCAGTCACCGTTAATTATTATAGTTTCCCTTTTTTAAAACATCTTTTAAATTTTTTTCCGTTTTATTTGGTAGGATTGCTGATAAAGAAATCTATTTAAGATAACATTCGCTTGAGCTATTCTATTTGTAGCCATTCCTATATAAATATCAGCATATATTTAGACGTTATTAAACCGGTACTCTTTCTTCCCCTTAATACTCCAGTTCCCCCCACCCATACGTGCCACACCCTTTCAGAATACTACCAATAACAGTGTGGACATCCACCTCTTTGACTATCACATGACTATGATGGTACAATGACGGCTGGCGACATTTTATGTAATCTCCTTTAGGAAACCCTAACTATCGCTTGTCCCAGAATACCTCGTGGTCTGCCAAGCTCATCTCCATATGGATCGCTGGATCTTCTTGGAGGCTACACATTCCTACGATTTTTATTGATTTAAGCGGTGAGGGATCGTGATATAAGGCAGTAAACACGTACGTGCACGTCTCAGAGGCCCACTTCTCCCCACTAAATGACCACTAATTTCGGACAACGAATCATTTGTCAAAGTGCTTCGAACCGGTTTGTTGCAAAGCACCTAACGTCGAACGGACGGTAAGCTCCACATATCCCCTTACGACTCCGCTACGGCCTATCTCTATTTCGTGTGTGTGTGTGTGTGTGTCGCCGACAACTTTCAAGACCCCATCCGACTGCCACATCTCCCCCCGAAACTACCGTTTCTTATTTACGGTACCGAAATCCAGCGCCGTAGCGTTAGTACGTGCGTGCATCATCGCGCGCGAGAGCCGCCGTTTTCTTCTGAAGTGGCGTTCTTTCCCAAAACAGGCGCAGCGCTAACTGGTGGTTCGTCGTAGAGAAGGCGGCACCGAATACTTTGAGGAGTTGTTGACTGAAGCACGCTGACACCGCACGACTGGTGTGCGGCGTGATGAGTGTCGTCGGTGGCCCGAGCGGGGTTCATCATCATCGGCAGACCAAATGACCATGTTGACAGTCAGCACGGAGAAGAAGGTTCAGTCTCTGGAGGACGCCGCCAGAATCCGGAACGGACCATGTTCGCCCTCTTCTTCTTCTTCCGTGACCTGCACCAAGGTAGGAGCAGATGGCGAACGGTCCGAAAGTGTCAACTCAGGTGTGCGGAAGAAATATCGTTCCAAGTCTGTGGCCAGTACCGATCCCCGCAGTCCTTATTACACCAGTCAAAGACTAGGGGTGTTCGAAGGGAACTTACTGCGGTCTCCAAGCGTCTCTTGTGTACCTGCGTACGACGACGGATACAGACGTTGCCCTCGCCTTCCCCACTCCGATCATGGTCTCCTGACAGAAGGGGTGAGAAGAAAAGTTTGTGATCAACCTGACTTGAACGGTGACATCCCTGGTTTAAACCTCAATTTATCTCCCGATGATCCCAAAGCTGCTACTATCAGACAGCATTATTATCCCGAGGGGGGATGGGGTTGGGTAGTGTGCATATGTGCCGTCCTCGTACAAATATTAGCAACTGGTGTGCACTCGGCGTTTGGATTCTTCTTGCTGGATGTTGTTCGTCACTGTGGGCCCGAAACTGGCATAATCCAAGCAGGTAAGTTTGATTTAGAACGAAATCTACTGCTCTGCACAAGCTGTTGCTATGACAACCAAGATAACTTGGGGCTTTATAAGCGAACAATTTTAGTATAGAAAAACTCCTGCTTACGTTGCAGTCTTGACCGTTTTATTTTCGTCTAAAAAAAGGTCATTGTGATAACAAGACTTGCGCACCACAATAACGGTTTTAACGGCAGATAAGATCAATGTTGGTTTTCCAGAAATTTTCGGGATTCGCATGATTGATTAGCTTTTATACACATTGTGGTTTCTGGTAGCTGAACTACAACTTTAATTACCCCAAATAAGTCACTTGAGTGTTTTCATTTTTAATGAATTGCACTTTAACTGACACTCCCTATCTAACTAATTAAATCATGGATCGGTGAGTTGATGTCCTTCCTTTTGTATGCGCAAGTAACGAAACAGATGGTAGAAGTGCCAAAAGTTCTCGATTTATGAGAAGTAAATGTCTGAAAATGTCAGCGCACATTCTCATTGTTGCTGTTGTCATGACGACATCACTATTGTTACTTATTTAAACCGAATAGTGGTATTTCAATGGTGAATTTAGAGGGAGGTAAGACTTATATTTTCCTTTATGAAAATAGTTAAATGATGAGGACACTTTAAACTGATACACTTCCCATCTCCCCACCCACAAAAAAGTGGATCACGAAATGTGTGTCCATTTTCAAATGAAGAAGTAGAATGCAGTAAATAAATTTATTTATTCTGTATTCTACGAATATGTTTTAATTTGTGTACTTGATCTGGGGCATTCAATTATCAAGATGTGTATCGTTGCGTTTACTTCAACTCCACAGCATAAACGGCAAATATTAAACCGTTTTGAGAAACAAAATATAGCCCACAAGTTAAACTACTGCTATCTGAATGGAAAAGAAATATAAAGAGTTTTTACACCATTGATTTAGCTCGCACAAACGCATATGAAAATCCTTCGAAGTTTTATTTGGAAAGCTTTTCTATAATCCATGGTTGATTTGGTATTGTTCGATCCGAAATATTTAACATGGCAGTGATTATTTTATAATAGCCAGATCGCTATAAAAGTAATTGCGATAAAGATCAGTTCCCCCAAAGACTAACATTTTTATAGTTCGTACTTCGTAACTTGTTACCTAAAATCAATAATTAAATACCGTCAAACGTGCCGAGAAAAACAGAATTCCGACTTTCACACAATCGATTGATTCCTTCCATTTATTCTTTAGCTTTCTTTTTCCTTCCGTTTTCTGTTCATCGATTGTTATTCTTTTAATTCCATGTATTTCCGTCTATGAAGGCATCTCTGGTCCGTTTATGTTTCGCTCTGTTCGTTCCCAGTAAGCTTCTAAACTATCAAAGAACATCGTCGCTAATATTCTCGAAAAGATGGACAGGACAAGGATGATAACCCGAATACCGTCCATCAAGTCAAAATTATCATGCAAAAACGCTATCGGCTTATTTTGCATAAATAAGGCCTATTTTTCCAGGATAACTTTCTGTAGGCCTATTTTGCATAACAGATAAATGGCCAGCCTACTTTAACCGCAGTTAATGGCCTGTGCTTTCTCACCCACCGATGAAAAACCAGAGAAGGAAAGGCGAGATGAATCAGCACAAATATTAGCACGTGGAGTCACACAACCCTCGGCTAGCTGACGACGATAAGATTATTAACAGCATACTTCCTGAAGAGTGTTCAGACAACGCTAACATCTGTCCGTATGTTTCATTTGACAACCCCCGTCATCCGCCCCATCCCCCCCTTCTGACACCACCCCGGATACAACCTTCACCCGTAGTGTCAACTTACTAAGTGGGTTCCTATTCTTAGTTGCAGTCAAGGAACATCTTGAGCCCTTTCTTCTGGGAGGGGGGGGGCGGAGGGTTGTTAAAGATTCCTCCTAGGAGTTCTGGTACCTTAGGGCAAACACACAGTCGAAGCGTTGACCTCGGTTGTCTACCGTGAAGTCTTCAAGATATAAACCATCTTGCGTGCGAGGGCTTCACCCCACTGGAGGTGTCATCAGTGATTATACGTTGCCACTTGCTTAAAAAGTACGGCCCCTACTTCCAAATCCGTTCCTCTCAAACTTTCTCAGATCCCATTTGGGGCTATTTATCAATGACGAAGTGGGATGCTTTGAAATGATAAATGACCTAACAGAGTATATTTCGTCTTTTCCATCTACTTCTGCAACAGTGATGCCCTACTTGGATGGCAAAAGAATGAACTTCCACTTAACTGTGGTCTTATAAACGATGCCTTTGGAGCATCTCTTGTGTACATCCCTGTATTTACATACATAAGAAAGTGCCAACCACTAGCCCCATTGAAAAATAACGTCCATTGATTAACTAGTAAAAATAACCGTAAAGTGTTTTTAGAATATTTTTTAATTAAAAATGAGTTTTGTGTGTCATAAAGGACAGCTGTGGGACTTTTATGCTTGCTTGTTGAACTGCGTGGTTTTAATTGCCACTCTCTTTCTCTCTGAAGGAGAGGGGAGCTATCGTATTTTGTCAATAAGCATAAATAAAATTTCACTATAGGGTTTCCTCTTATCATGAAAATATTCTATCAACTACGCATGAGACTGATTAAGTTGCCTTGATTAGAATAGTCTAGGAAGATTCCTCTTCTATTACAACAGATTACAACAGAAATCGAGGGGGGGGGGGTCATCACTACCAAATGCTACTGAAGGACTTTTTTTGTTTTCAAGTAATAAAATTTAATGTATTGTAACCAAATAATTGTTTATAAGAAATGTAGTACAAAAATCTTCCTTAAAAAAATAAACTAAAATCCTTTTACATAAATGAAAAACATGAAACTACAATCTCAGATAACGTACAAAAAAGTTACGTATTTCAGCTATTTTGGCACAATTTTATTAAAGATGGCAAAATTAAATACAAAATAACAGAATAAGCAAAGTCAGTAAGGTAGTGAGTGAGTCAGCTGAATAATTTTATTTGGGAATAAGAGAACATGACCGACCAGAGTTCAAACCAATTTTAACTTGTAGGTTTAGAGTTGGATTAGAAATAAAGTCGGTTAACAACAATATGACTTAAGAAAAAATAGTGAATAGATGGCAAAAGCATATTAAGATAAAGATAAAGATATTAAACTAAAGCATATTAAGATATTGCGAAGTAACTTGACATTGTTAGCAGTCAGAAATGGGGGAGCAGAGCTAATTTTAGGCGATGTGGTCACTTGAATGAAATGGCAGAGGAGAGATTAGCAGTTTATAATGACAAGGAAAAGACCCGGAGGAAGAAAAAGATTCTAGGTGATCAGGCGACGTCTGTAGTGCTTTAAAGAGATTAAAATATAAGAGCTGATTGATTAGAGAACCTACAAGTAGAGCAATTTAAGAAGAAATCGTACATGGAGACTATTAACGAAATCTTAATAGCACGGGTGCATATCTTAATATCCCCTTGGAGGTAATACATATGGAAACGAAAGAAGTAGAACTATAGAAAAACTTCTTTTATGATGTCTTTAAAACTCTGCATAGCAGCTACATTTCAAACATTTTCGATATAATACCCCCCCCCCTTTTAGGCTGGGAAGATGTAGGCTTCAAATCTGTTTACGAAGACAAAAACCTTTTTATATAAATTTTTCTACTGAAGTTAAGTTAACAGAATTTCATCAATTTAAATGGGGAAATTAAAATATCCCCAATCTAAATAGGTCCAAAAAAAGACAATTTGCGTTGTATCATAGCAATGCCATCCTGTGTAATTTCATCATGCAATATGTGATATTGTTATTCTACTTACTGGAGGTTGTAAGTGATTTGGAAGATAATCTGAAGACGGTAGATTTACAACCATACATAGGTAGGACTAATATGAAAAAAATAATAATAATAATTAAAACTAACTGATACCATCGTTTTCTCGGCAGCACTTTTAATCATTCTAAATATTCCTCCACCCTCATCTCTACTTAATGGCATTATATTAGTGATATTACTCAGTGAAATTGCCGAGACCGTCCCCTTAGGTATACATTTTTATATAGGAAGATCAGTCCGTCTGTGTAAAATGTTATTTTGGCATATGTTCGGATTTCAACCTATATAAATCAAAAGAAAAGCGTCTATTTCAGGGAAAGTGAAAGAACCTACAGAAGGACAATATTGCATCGCCAACCGATTGCCATCATTAGTACTCTGTTACGATGCAATATTACCGTGTTAATAGCAAAGACAGTATTGTATTGCACTATTTTTGTTTTATTTCAAGCCGATAAGAATACAACTTGTTTGCCTAAATCCCAAATTGACAGTCCGCTCTTGTTCGTTCAGTATCCAAGTGAATACTTACTGATGGGGGAAAGGAACACCGCTATCAGAAATCCCAGTAGCTTGGACCCTTAGGCGATCTCCATCTATATTTTTTATTGGTGGTAAAAATTTATTACATTTTTGTTAGTGATAGCATCGTGGTAGATGATAGTACAAAAATAAGTTAGATAACATACGTCCCCACGAAAAATAATCCTGAATAAATGCCCCACCCTCAAATATATGGAATACTCTCTTCAAAATATTAAACGAACAATGGATAGAATCGTTCTTAAATCCTGTATTTTTTTTATTTATTTATTCCTTCTACTCTTCGTAAATAGGGGAGAATATTTCAGGAATGGTTTTATTGGGGTGGGGGTAAATATACAATCTTCGCATCAGTCACTTTATTGATTTTCTTAAATCCACTGAGGTTATCTGGTTCTTTTCCCTCATGTCATGAGTAAATTATTCACACCGACTTGGAAATTTCGAAAGCCCAATGCAAGTTTAACAGACCACACCCAACAGTGTAAAGTGGCAACAAAAGGCCACATATTAAGATACTAATAAGACTTAAAATCTGTACATCAATCAGAAAAGTTGGAGAACTTTATTGGATAAAATGGAGAATAAACAGCACACTAAACAATCAAATCATATAATAGAAACTGCTCTGATTTTATAAAAATCAAACGTTCTTGTGACGTCATAGTGTGTACAATTCAAACCATTATTTGTTCATTTCACTTGAGCTTACAATATAACGATATTGTTCAATTGTCGTGTTCCAACAATGAAAACTTCCAAGAGAAATCTTCATTGTTGGGGACCGACAATTGTGTAAATAATGATGTGCACTTCTGTTGGGAAGTAATTATTGTCAGTTTTGTAATCTCGTTTCACTTCTGCGAACTAAACAAGAATAAATATCGAACAAGTGTCACTAAAAGAAAAAAAAAAATCTCTTCTCTTATAATGCTTGATATATCTCCACTTTCGAGTTTACTGCCTTGATAAATTATACACACTTTGTTATCAGTGACAGAGGTCGGTTTGCAACAATTAGGTGATTTTTCATAAGCTAGCAGCTATTTCAGATTATCGTATTTGTTGCCAATTATCAGACGTAATAATATCTGTCTACATACGAAGTCATTTTTTTTCGTTGTAATTATCTTTTAGCCTTTCATCATTATGAAAGACAGTCGCTAGTGTACTGTCTCCTGATTTATATCTGTTTGGTTCTTGTGTGGTAAAGAGAAAATATTGAGTCACTGCAGACAGATGGAGTAAGAATAAGTCTTTTCATGATAAATGAGGAAAGAGACTATTTTTGAACTCCAAGTGACCTGGTTTTCAATTGAAAGTTAACTCTCACTTAAACAAAAATTCTACTCTAGTCAGCCACAAATAAATAATTATGTTAAAAAAGTTTTCCCCGAAATTAGCCGAAGACATTCGGGTCATTTCCCTTCAATATCCGTATCTGTTCAAAATCCCAATATGGTCTCAAGACAATGATATAAAAATACCAGGTGTGTGTGTGTGGGGGGGGGGAATCTTCCGCCCCCCCCATCTCTAAGTTAAGAAATTCTGTTTTGTAATACTAAGGATGTAATGCGAGATATTGCCAATCAGAAATAGTTGTTTGTGTCCACCAGATGGCAAGCCAATCAACAACGCGATCTTCAGTAAATGGAGTATTATGGCGCGCTAAGCGCGCCGAAGTTTTAGTATTATCGTCATTTCGTCAACATGTCTGTGTACAACATTATTAGTAATATTTTTATTTCTGAAGTCAAATTTTGTAATTAAGTTCTTTGAAGTAGGCGAAAGTTCTGTTTAATTTTCTTCGTATGTTTGATATAATTACACTTCAATTACTCGTTGATGTCCGTAAAAAGAGTGTGTGAAAGCACAAATGCATTCGCAGGTCCTCAAATCAGTCGTTTTACTGAAGAAGGCAAGTCTTAATGAGAACTGCAAGAACATTTACCTATCATAATTACAGGTTGTCGACAACTTTAATCCCTCGAGTAAATCAATATGTAAATATACGGTATTTTGTCCAGCAACACATAATTTATCTATCGATAGAGGAGAGTATATTAATGGAATACTTATGGAGTACAGACAGAAGTGGCCGGGCTCTGTTTTTACAGCAGATTTATCGGGTGTCAAGACGGATGCAATTGATAATATTTCCTAAAGGCACGACGATACACTGCTTGGATGGTAAATGCATTTTGAAACGTTAGCGAATGGTTTAATTTACATACTTCTGTAGCCATCTTTTTCGCTATCAATACAGAATTAAATTTATTTTCATTTTGGGGAATGAACGTGTACAGTTGGTTTACGAACTGATCATAGAAGGGACAGAGAAGATAAAATAATACAAATCGTATTTTAATGCAAGTATTATTTCTGGGAAAATTCCAATGTTACTCCTCTAAGTAAATATTATTTTTATGGCTATTTAGCCTATTTTTGTTTTATAATGTCAGCTTTTGACTCAATTTATAGGGCATTATTGATGTTTTAAAGACAGATATAGGAAGAATATATATATAATAATTCTGACATACCTTTTTGTAGGATGTTGCTGGTTGTCTTTTTAACGAGCGACATCCTCTGCATGGCGATATACATTCGTCTTCTGTTGAAGTATGAGTGAAAGGAAAGGGGTTGGAAATGTGGGGATAGAGAGATGTGGGAGAATGATTAGCGAAGCAAGAGGTATGCGAACTTTTAAAAACCCTGTTTCAATCATACTTCCTTCCTTCAACAGTAGATGAGTGTATATCGCCGGATGCCGCTCAATAAGAAGACAACCAGGCAACATCCTACAAAAGGTATGTCCGAATTATTCCTCCTATGTATTCTGTCTAAAAAAAACATCAGTAATGCCCTAAAAAATTGAGTAAAAAGCGAATGACATTATAAAAAAAGGGGCATTCCTAAACAAAAATAGGCTAAATAGCCATAAAAGTAATATTTTAATACAATTTTTAGTACAAAATCATTTTTATACAATTGGGTTATACCCAAATCTGTACTATCCGATCTCTAAAATTTTTATTTTTGTAGAATTTTTTACGTGAGAAAATTTTAAACTTCACTATTTTGTTTCTCATTTTGAAAACAAGGATGGGTTGCTTGTTTAGAACATGTAATAGTCATGAGGTATCTGTATTTGGGGGGGGGGGATGATCTTTACAACTACGGGTGAGTTAGCCTACACAGAGGTGAGAATGCTTTTTTTTTTTTTTTCTTATTATTCCTCGCACAGACGCTAACTAATACTCTCCTCCTAGCATTTGATGTTTAGACAATTTTTTAACTCTTAAAAATATAATTTATTATAACTTATCATTTATGGTTTAAACTTTCTTCTTCAAAATGAAGCTATTTTATCGTTGGTTAAAGAAGATAAGGTTCTTTTTGACAGAATTGTTGACAAAGACATCCTGCCTTTGTCAACAATTCAATGACCGGTGTGTCCAAAACTTCTCTTCGATAACCAATTAAAATCCATCTGTAAGTACAGAGCAAACCAGTCCACGTTATCACAGTGCATGTATCTCGGTGAGTGCAAGGTAGTAGGAGAAAATTATACGCCGACGATAATCAGGTCACCCCGGCATGTCCTTTGTAATCAACTCCGTGTATGGCCCGTAGAAAGCGAAGCAGTTGCATGCAAACCAGACACCTTTCCAAATCCCGTACTTTGATTATTGCTCGCCCCCCGCCAACCTTTTTTTTGAGGGAAAATAAGAAGTGTGAGTTTTGGGCCACAACTTTATCATCATTAATGTCAAATGAAGGTAATCTTCACTGTAGAAATTTGTACGTGCACATGGGGATGGCTACACAGAACGTGACTCGAAGAAATACATATTATTGTAGTGGTTGTGAGGTTTTCTTTCTTTCTTTTTTTTTCTGATTGTTTTTATGTTGGTTCTGAGGTGTAATCTGCTCGCTATCTATCGTTGGGTGTCCGGGTTTAATAGCGGATCTGATTTTAGACTCGAGAAGAACGGATTGTCTGTAATGATAGAAATAAGATTCAAAGTAGAGGCTTAAAAACGGTCAAAATGTGTGACTGCACATACAATGCGTCCTTCGGAAAGATCAAAGCAGAAAATTCTGGTCCTGAAATCTCCTAAGAAAGGGCCGAGTAAAACCTTGAGGCTATTTTCATCCGTCAACTGCATTTTCCGAGGAGGCGGCACTACCCTCTTAATAGGGCAACTTTTTAAGGGCTGGTAAGCTCTCCTCACGAATCTAACTCCGTCATGCCATAGCGAATGGGTCTAATTAGGAAAATTACATTTTCATTTAAGTATTCCAATAGCCTTTTGAATGCGAGATGTAAGAACCTGTTGCCTAAAATAGTTCTTGGTAATTTTGTGGCGGTTCTTAGATGCATTTAAGTTGCATTCATAATATAAATATAAATAAATGCAAAACTAACGACAATTCTTTGGCCGGTTGCATGTTTGTGCTGTTAAACGTAAAGTCATTATTGCGAACTAAAAACCAATGTATGGCGTAAAAAGAAACTTTCTTGGAAAAATATGAATCTAAAGTATTTATAGTAAGATAAGGTGTTATTCTTTAAATTTATTTTTAACAGAGTATTTTAAATTTAAAGAAGTCAAATTAAAATATTTGAAATTTTGTTTCAAATCCACGAAAAATGTATATATTTTAATAAAAGATATTTATCCAAAAATTCGTAGTAATAATATTTTCCGCTTATCTTACTTCCTGCAATATCTTTGTATTGTAGATACAGTAGTGCAAATATCTGATTGCTAAAATAGTACTGGAGAGAAAAAACGTTAACACCAGAGTTTGGCCCAACAGATTGTTTTCTTTTTATTTCGTAAGAAATTGTTGAGAAACATAAACAGTCAAAACTTTTTAATATTGGAAATTCGAGGAGCTTGTCTTCACAGAAATGCAGAGTATGTCACAGCTGGTCTTTTCTGAAATATCAGGCTCGAATATTACAGCGAAAAGTGCTACGGCTGAAAGGATCTGCAAGGCGATTTAACGTGTCGTTCTTCTGACCAGATGATATGGTAGAATTATTTGGAAGAAGTTATTGAGAATTTGTTCCCAGAGAAAGTTGACGCATCCCTCTTGGCGCTTTAACGGAGGCCACTCAAAAAAAAAAAAAACGCTGTTGTTTCCTATGAAACCCATAATTTTAGATCCGTACTCAGGATTGCTTTGTATGGCGCTAATAAACTGCTCTTTTTTATATTATTATTATGTTATTTTATCCACCTACAGAAGGGCACTTTCTAGAATATCCTCTTCCTGTTTTAAAATAAAATATGTTCGTTGATATCATCCTGTCTTTGTAACATGCGCTCTGTATTTCTATAATCTCATATCGATGCAAGGCAAACAGATTCAGCACGGCCAACAACGTACAGGCAAACTCAGAAAACTAATGCCATAAAGATCTCAGTAGTTCGAACATTCAACCACGACTTTAACGATTCTCCAGAGGTTCAGGTTAGTAGTTTGACATTATATCAAGAGCGCAGTCTCGGTATCTGTAGAAAAGTAGATGCACATAAGACATGCCGATTAAGAACACACACAGTTTAGACATAGGGCGGTTAATCTTATCTGCATTCGCTGCTATCATGCGCAGTAATAAGTTTCTACGAAGCCAAGTTACTTGGCCCTAATTGAGCTTACCACGAACCGGAAATGGGATATACAGTATGTATTAAATTTGTTTATTATACAAATTATTGATTCAATGATTATATTGCTTCAGCAGTTATATTTAATAAAATTTTATATTAAATAAAATCAGACAAACACATGCAACTTGACACAGGCCTCAGACTTGATTCCTTCTGCAGTAATTCATCAACAGTTCTTGCTTGTTGGAGAAACCAACTATGAACTGATTTTTGCTATGTTGGGTCTCATTTATTGGCTTTTCTTCTCAGCTTATTTTTTTTATTATTATTATGCAATGCGGATGACAGTTGAAGGTGTTTATCACAGTTTCAAACTTACCCACAACCTCTGCAACGTGGTATGATTGCAGGCTGCCAAATAGATAACGCAGAGAACCGAACTTGTTAAGGTTTATCAACCAAATAGCTAATAATTCTGCAGTTTCTTATCCTGCATATCGTTCTTGGATGTTTTAAGCATATAAGTCAATGCAGGGGTGAAGACTGTGGACGTTACATTACCAAGAGATTGAGTGTCGTCTGTGTGAGAAATGTTCGCTTGTCATTATTTATCCAAACATGGTGCTGATGTGATATAGATTTAGAATGACTTGCGTTGAGTCTGATATAAGTCGACTTTCAAATATCTTTCTCACACACAGAGGAATTCTGTAAGTGCAGCGGGGGCGAATGCTAGTCTTGAAATTCACGCTTGCTCTAGTTATCATTCAGGGAGTGAGAGGTGTGATTGAAGTCTGATTAGGGGAATAATGAATTACAGGTAACCGCGTATAACGCGGATGTTAGGTTCCATAGAAATGCCGCGTTATATAAATCGCGTTATGCGAGACTCAGATCACATAGAAAAAGTAGGGTTAGGTTTCGAAATCGTGTTTTTTTAAATATATATAAACAACAATGACATACCCAACAAAAATATATTGTTATTTAATCAGGTAATTCATGTAAGTTAAGAAAACAAACTATGACACAAATACATAGTATAAAATTATAAATTGTAATTTAGCTTCATTGCGCGTAATACATAAATGTTTTAGGCAAAATAAAAATAAGTGCATATTTTAATCTTTCATAGCACGAGGATTTGAGGATTGGTTAATAAACACTGGTTTTGTCATGTAATCACCTGATGCATTACTACAAAACAGTAGAGTGATTCTATTTTTGGAAACTTTGAATCCAGGAGCTGATCTTTCATTTTTCGAAATATAAATATAGGTGCGTTTTGGCATATTTTTCCAATATAACCCGGATTCATCCGCATTGAACACCTGGTCTGCACTATAAATGTTTATAAACTTTGAGAGTTGTTTGTTTAATAAGATTTCCATCCAAAGGAATTTTCTTTTGAGTGCATCTTCTTTCCAAATCATTAGAGATTTCTCCATTTTCCCATTAGAATATCGCGTACACGAGCAACGAGCTTTGCACTTATCGTTGACCCAGCTATAAACACTTTCTCGGATTTTATGTTCATTGTGTTTGATTGTTCGAATTGTTGATTCATTTAAATTCAAAGTCCTTACAACATCCGGTTTTTCTCCATTTTTCAACCGATCAATGATTTTAATTTTTTTTCTTCGAGACGAATTTTCTTTTCAGTATTCATTTTTCCCCTTTCAATGCAATTTGTGGCTATTACTATAAAAATAATTTTTTACATAAAAAAGCATTACACATTAATTACGTATGTAACTCACCAGAAAATAAAGTGCTCAGCTTGAGCTTAACACAATTATGATTTTTAATGCGCTTTCCTGGCAGAAAACGAAGACAATTTTCAACAATAAACACTTTATACGGTATACAATTGACGTACATGCGTGCTAAATGGTGTTTCCCCTAATAAAAATTCACTACTTATAACTACCTGCGCGATACGGGCAGACACAAATTTAACGAAGTTAAAATTTGATTTTTAAGTCGCGCTGTGAAAAATATATGAAAAGATAAAGAGTTACTACAATTTCTAGACTGTGTTTTTGTCAAAACCGCGATGTATAAGTACCGCGTTGAACAAAGGTTATATTGAAACCGCGTTGTATAAGTACCGCGTTATACGAGAATTACCTATACTGACCATTTAAAACTATATATTTAGAAATTTTAAGTGCATTTAATCATACAAATACAACATTTATTTTACAAATGATATTCTGTCTTCTTCAATTTAGCTACTTGAATACAAATTCTACCCTACGGTTCTTCTTTATGAACTGGTCAATAACATCATCATAAAAAGTTGTCTGTAACTTAATTTTCCTAAGTAACACGCACACTTGTAAAGTCTGGCTGAAGCTCACCGGCTAGAGCTACTTTGACTGCGTATGGCCTTGTATTTAAGACGACGTGAAGGGAGCGGAAATGGTTATGCGCGCGCATGAAATCACAGTGCCGCAGCGAGGACCTGGAAGCGCCTACAACTGAGCAAGCCAAGGTAGCTTTGACTAGACGAGCAAGCATCGGTCTTCGATACACAACGCAAAGCTCAATTATTGCCGCACAAGCTTAAGACGTCTTCTGTCTACAAAAATAAAAGCCTGAATGGAATGCTTATAAATGCATGCATTTATTAACAAAAAAAAAGTGCATTTTTCATGTGGTCTCATATGAAGTAGTATTCAAATTTCCATTCAAAGGTTGAGCAGTGTTGCATTTGTGTTATTAAGTATAGAGAGACCCTGATTTACATAGGTTATGTTCCACAAACCAGAGGCATAGGGCTATCCACCTTATCCTCGGGAGGGGTAAGGCTTAGAGAGCTAAAGATAGCTCCGTAACAGGTCACTAGGCCTAGTACGTGAAGGGAAGAGAAGATTAACAAATAAATATTATTTCTTTCTCAATTAATGAGCTTGCATAGCAAGCATGGAGAATTCGCCACTGAAGTACGGCGCCTTTTAGTATTGACGTGAAATTCCATTTCTATCCGAGATTTCAACTTCTCTGCAAGTACAGCTTCTGTACAACTTACCACCGTTAGGTATACACTGTTTTGCTCCATTATGAATTAGCATGTAGTTAAACTGTGTCTACCAATACAAATTACTTATAGGACCTTTTAGTAGCATTCCAAGATATTGGAAAATCCCTTAAATGTTTAAGGGATGATTTCCGTAGATAACCCGACTACAAATGTACTGTGTTCTGTATGCATTGCATTCTCTGGACAGTAGTTTTTGCCTTTTACGCACCTTCCTTACTAAGTGCTGTCATGTTTCCGTAAAGATGAAGTTGCAACTTAAAGGATGTTGATCGGAAGATGTTTTAGAGGTTCAGACTGAAATGTAGGCTGCGCTGAACACTATCTCAATAGAAGACTTTGAGGTAGAACAACAGCGGCAGACTGCTGGTTTAATTCGTAAGGGAGTACGTTGAAGTAAGCAACAATACTCTGTAACTACTGGAAGCGTATATTTTTTTGTTTTTCAAACCATATGGCAACTTTTGGTGCATTGTAAATATCTAATCGAATGATTTTCCAATCCTTGATTTCTTTGAAAATTTTATTTACTCTGTTTTTGTTAGTCCTATGATTAACTTCGAACTAATTCAAGTTTTGGATTTAAGAATCTCAATTGTGCCAATTAAAGAATTTTATGACTTAGTAGTGTAAATGGGGGGGGGGGGGGGGTAATCTCGTATTGAAGATAAAAAATATCTACAAACTCTTCGATATCGGTTCGTATAAATAGTACAGTACAATACAAAGACAACTCGTGCCAAAAATGAAAAAAAAAAAAAAAAAACCCTCTATCGACTCTTCTCATGATGGCCGAGCGGTCTAAGGCGCCAGGCTCAAGGGTGAACCTTTCGTAAACATACGGCTGTGAATTCTTAGAAGTTTAGAAGAACAGAATGATGGAATAAATATTGATATGTTCTACGCATAACATTATTGGCTGGATGGGTGAAAAAGATGCTTTTTGTTTTCCCCTTTGTAATGGAAGTATTTTGATAGGATTGTTAATGAGCTTTAAGCTCGCCCCGTGATGGCTGTGAGTTTAGCTATGTTCAGCTGGGACGTAGGGTGGACTTAGGCCTCTTGTGTTTGTATCTTTCCTCTTTATTATATTCCGAAGCTTCCTTGATTAACGGGTTTGGGTGGTTGCTTGTCTTTTGTGAAGAACTTCTCAGCTAGATCTAGGAGTAGGGAGGAATGTAAGGATGTTGATTTGTGAGTTTCTAACCTACCAAGGGGCGTTTAAGATCATCCTCAGGCATTTGTTCTGTATTCTCTGTAGTTTTTGGATATTTGTATCCGCGGTATGCCTCCATGCGGGGGATGCGTATGTGATAACCGGGCGTATTACTGTAAAATTCGATGCAGCGTCATGATTCCTACAATTTTTAATTGCATCGATTTTACAGGAGTCTCATCCGAAATTCAAAGAATTGTAAACTTGTATATAATAGATGTAACTAATAATATCAGCCCTTATAAAATTAGCACAGAAAAATTTACATGATACCGTAGATAGAAGATATATGAGGGTGTATTTCAAAAGAAAATCCCTTAGAGAGCAGAAATAATACAAAATGCCCATCTGTAGAGATCCCAAGGAATTAAACATGCTAAAGTAAAGTAAACGAGTATCTAAAAATAGAAGTTTAGGGGCAAATTACCTTAGAGTTCGGAAATATATCTGATGTATCACTTGGTATAGGGTAGAATGGAAACCCATTGTAAACCCATCTTTTCAAAATATGATGCAATTTTTGAAGAGAATCGAATTAAACTAAATCAATAAAATAAAACTGTTTTAATATAATTTATAAACTATTTTGAAGAAATTATTTTATAACTTATAATTAGTGATGCGAAATTGGTATGACATTATATTAGAGTGCCATCTATCGGCTTCCATAGAAATATGGATGAATGTTGTTGTAATGGTATAACCGAGATTTCATATTCATTACAAAATCTTAAGAATTAATTTTAAGCAATACTATGTTTATTTCTGAAAAGACGGCGTACTTTAGTTTTTAAAAATAGTTTTAAGAATTTTTGTTTAAAAATTAATCCAAAGAATTAAAACCAAACGGTGAAATATTTTTGAACAAATATTAAGATGAGCCTTAATGACAAAATTAACTTCTGCTCTGTCATATTTTCTGAATTTGAGGAAATTTCTATCCAAAATCTACAAAACCTTTAATTATAGTCAAAGTAATAATTAATTACTGTTGGTAAAACCCGATATTTCTGCCATATGAAAAAAAAAAAAAATTGTTCGCAGGATTAGAAACAAAACCAGAAATATTTTCTTTCTATTAGATAAATATAACACTTTATATACGCTCGCAACTTAATGTTTAAAATTTTTTATATTTCTTAGAAATAATAATGCAACACCTTAATTAAATTATAAATACCATTTAATTCTTAAAAATGTTTTAAATGTAAAATTTTTAAAAATAATTTATATTTACACCTTTTTATTTTTTTTATATATTATAAATATATATGCAATATGGGGATGTTTGGTTGATCAACCGTGAGATACGGTGATTAATATTCTTGCTCAATAATGGGTGGCAATGAAGTTCTAACTGAGGCTCGGCTATTGCTGTTACCCTCCTGCCATGATCAGAGCTTTAATAGCTCACCTTATCCCTACACTGTCCTCTACGGATAACGGGGAAGATGAAAAGCATTCTTGCTTCGCCCCTTTAAGCCAGTCCTTATATATATATATATATATATATATATATATATATATAAGGATAATAAGGATTTTTTTGTTTATGCTTATTTATCAGGATGATTAATAAGATATTTTTTGAGGAAATTTCTATTCTATTAAAAATCTACACAACCTTCAGTTATAGACAAAGTAATTAATTACTATATTTGCATCTTTTTATATTATATATTATAAATATATATACAGTGGTATCTCGCTAATCCGAATCTCTTTAGTCCGAACCCTCCAGTAATCCGAACTGCGGTTTGAAAGAAAAAAAAAAGTTTTATTTATTACGTATTATTATATTGTTGTGCCTCCAAACTGTACTACATTGTTGCATCCAATGGATCAGACCATAATGCAATCCATTAAATTAAAAGATCGTGATGACCTGCTTTTAAATGTAATTTTCCAAAATTATGACGTTACCACATCAATAAAAAAATATAAATTTGAAGGATGTAGCATTCTTAGTTGCTGCTGCTTGGGAAGCCTCGAACCCGAAGCAATTCGAGCGTCATGGAAAAAACCGTGGCCTTCTAGAATTTATCAAGATAACTACAGTGATACAGAAAAAGCAGAAATTAAAAACGTGCATAATTTCGTTAAAAATATAAATTCAAATATTGAAATTTCACAAACAGATGTTACGGAATGGATTACAGGTAGAACCGAAAGTGAACTCGAAATCCAATCAGATACTGAAATTATAAATATGATGATGCAGAATGAATTAGCAGACGATGATGGCGATAAAGAATTCAAAGAAAAAAAAAAACTAAAACATGAAGAGGCAGTTGACAGTTTTCGTATGTGTATAGAATGGGATAATCAGAATGATACGCCATTCCACAAAGTTTTTTTTGTTAATGCAGCTCCGAGAAGCATTCGAAAACAGTTTAGTTTTCAAGAAGCGAAAGAAAATCAGTGACTTTGTTTAGAAAGAAATTAAAAAAAACTTTTTTGTGTTATTTTGTGAAACTTTGTTTTGTGTGTTGTGTACAAGAAAGTGATATTTTTTACGCAAATTAAGTTATGTACTGAACTATAACTATGCAATTTTATTAAATCAAAATCCTCAACAATAAAGATATATACAAACTAAATTTTTTACTAAAATAAACTTATATTACTTTTCAAGTTTTACATTACAGTACAGTAGCTTTTTTTTCTATGAGTTACTTCATTTATTTCCAGAATTAAATTGATGTACCATTAGAATCTGATTATTTTTGTCTTAAATACTAGTTATCGTTGTCTCTTGGGCGAAAACTCACTAATCCGAACTTTTCGCTAATCCGAACGAGCACTGTTTTTATTAGTTCGGATTAGCGAGATACTACTGTATATTAATATATATATAAATATAATCTGGGGAGGATTTTTTGTTTATGTTTATTTATCGGGATGATTAATAAGATATTTGAGGAAATTTCTATCCAAAATCTACACAACCTTTTTGGTAAAACCCGATATTTCTACTACATGAAAAAAAAAAATATTGTTTACAAGTTAGAAATAAAACCTAAATATATTCTTTTCCTTTCTATTAGTTAAATATAACGCTTTATATACTCTCGCAACTTAATGTTTCAAATTGTTTCTATATTTCTTAGAAATAATCATACAAACTTAATTAAATTATAAGTACCATTAATGGTACTTATAATTTAATTCGTAAAAATGTTTCACATTTAAAATTTTTAAAAATAATTTATATTTACACCTTTTTATTTTTTATATATTATAAATATATATTTAAGTTAAGGGATCTTCATCATGAAAATTACGGCCGTTCCGGCTCCTAATGGACACTATATTCACTATTATACAGCATCCATTTGTACCAAACGCCTATCCCACGCAGATACACTGTAAGAACCATGATCGTTTACTTTTTAGTCTGTATCTGAACAGTACTTCGTCAATATTGGCTAACATTGGGTTATCCAAAAATATACTTAATTCCCTTTTAAGTGACGTTGCAAGTATTATATACTTCAGTTGTCTATAGGAATAAAGCCCAGAGAGTTTTGAACATACGTTTTACTCACCATAGTCTGGTGTGCAGTCGTCCGCGCCGTTAGCTTAGTGGCTGTGCGCTTCGCAACCATATGCCTGGGGAAGAAGTGTCCTAGGTTCGATTCCCGTTCCCGATTTTCTTCAGGTATAGCCAAGTTAGCCGGTCTTGGGCGCGGGCAGTAGAGTTTTTTCCACCAGTTTATCTGGCGTTTTTCATCCCGCAAACTGGCCCCGTGAACATACGTTTCACAGCCAAAAATATACCCCCCCCCCCACCCCAGCGACAGGTCGGTTGGGAGTGGTACTAATAAGAAGTCGCATCTAAGTAACATGCGGAGCGGACCCTGCATAGGAAGCGGGAATAACGCATAGTGGAAGAAGTCTTGTGTGCAGTCATTGTGTAAACACAAATAACATCCCTCTTCCCCCTAAAATTTCTTCAGAGCGTGGATTTAAACTTTTCCTTACGCGATACGAAGTCTTTAAACTTACATTTATCATTCTTGAAATCGAAAACAATTTCTATTGGATGCTTCATATTAAATTTAAAATACTTAATAAATTTCTTATGTTCATCTTTTTTTTTACATACGTATCCTTTTGATCTAGCAATGATAAATTCCATTTTGGTGTCTTTTGACATGTTTTCTATTTTTACTAGCCCATAATGCAAGCTGTTTTCCATATCGGCTTTCGTGCTAAAAAAAAAAAAAAAAAAAAAACCGCTTTCATCTTGGTTGTCCATTGTCTTCAGGATGTGTAATTAGTTAAAAGCTTTCTGCTATAAACTAATGCAAATCTGTTGTCACACAATTATTTTTCTTGATAACGTTCACTATTTCCAGCCCCATATTCTCTTCCAGAAGGGCTGGCCTTTTGTTGTAATGACTTCGCAGTTATAAAAAAAAAAAAAAAAAAAAAAAAAAAAAAAAAACGGGTTAATTTACATGTGACGCTTAAGGAGTAGCCTTTCTTCATTTTATGCTATTTTATAACTCTTGCTACTCAATAACGCTAGCAATGTAGACGTCTATACACGCACAAGCGTGTCAATTAATGTAGCCTACAACAGCTTCCATGCTATTTCATGAATACTGTAATGTGATTGGTTAGTTTATACGTGAAACACTAACTTGAAAAGTTCGTTTCATGTTCAATCCTTGTTTTACATAATATCTTGAACTGAATGCCTCCAACAATGACCACGCCGCCACGTGGTCAGTAAGACGCGAGTTCGAATCGAAGAGGCAGAGAACATTTGACGTAGTAACTTAGATCTCCTATCGGGATAGGAGATCGATATTACGGCTATGAGACAGTATGTTACGCCTAATTTTGAGTGTTCTACAGCTGGTTTCTGTTTAAAGAGGAAAAACTTTGTCTTCACTACGTCTTATTGTACTAGCAACAATTATGAAAATAAAAATTATAACGCACGCTGTTTCGTAATCAAAATGGAACACAAAGCAACTGTTCCCAAATTTTTTTGTTACAACTCATCAAAGCAATTTGTAGGAAGTGTGCTGTTAGTAGTGTAATGTGAACCCATAGAAACCACCGGTAATCATTACTTCGCACGCAATTAATGTATCGTTCCTCTTCACTGACAGGATCATTAGGATATCCTTTTTTCGATGACTATAGGCACGCGCCCAGTTTGACCCTAACTTAATGAGTCTCTAAGGTGTGGTATTTATAATACATCGCTAGCTACTTAAAAACTGTTTTAATGATGTTTAGTTGTTTTTTTTTTAGTTGTTTTTTTTTATTCCAGTAAGTCGCTTGTCACCTTATACGACAGGTCAGTCAATTCCGCCGATCTTTAAGTCCCAAAAGCTCTTGTGTAATCAAACAAATCTCCATTTAGGAACTTTCGAAGTGCCGTCCAACTAAACGACATTTCTAATTGCCATGGTTTGGATGACACGCTAAAGATTAACAGTCTATCAAATGTTTTAAACAGAACATGTGACACGCACGTGTCGCTGTTCGACGGGTAAGCAATTTATGGAAAAGAGGTGAGAAATCGGCCGAAGCATATCAACGAAGTAACTAGATGCGTATCCGTTAAGTTTTTTTGCAAAATGAGCACGCAAAAAAATCTACCGGACAGTAGAACACCATCAGAAATTGACGTTACAATGGGTTACCATGGAAACAACAGTTCGATTCTGTGTTGTCCATCTCCATTTTTAATTATATACATACATAATACGATGGTAGACAGTTTTTGGCCTTCATCCAAACTAGGAAAATGCAGTAATTAAAAGCTCCAAGCACACTTATTTTTACAGAGTCGTAAAAGAAGCTTACTGCCTATAATTAAGTGGGTGAACAACTGCTAACACAAAAGAGCAGCCTATCATTCGGAATTAATTCGTACGTCTGCATCAATTTCCTGCTTGAACCACTTTTTACAGCGGGTGGACAACTTTCCATGTCGTGAAACTCTTTTGTCAAGGTTTAGCTGAGCTTCATAAGTTTTATTTCCGCACGACCACATTCATTTAACTGCCTGACAGTTTTACTAACACGAAAATAACCTCACGAACAGAACAATTCACCTTGTGAAGAGAGTCCAACGGCAAAACAGTTCAATTTTGTCGACTGTCATCTTTCTGGATAGATGACAGTCATAGAAAATTTTTGATTCAAACCAATAAATTTGTTTATTGTTGCTTTGCCCCGTCTTTACTCTTTCTGAAGACGTTTACGAGCGTAGAAAAAAAAAAAAAAACTTTGGACATGATGTACAGCTGTATATTTAGTACAGATGGATCTTTTCCCGTCCCCCCCTTTGTCAGACCTCTTGCCTTCCAATGTATCATTTTTGATGCCATTCGCATTTGTTGCCTACATGCAGGGACATTTGTCCTATCTTTCATAGCCAGACGTGATTGCTCGTGCAGTAGCATAACCCTTGGCTCGGCTGGCGGGCTTAAATTGCTACTGCCGTCACTCTTCAAAATCAAAACAACCCTAGTGTGGCTGGCAGGTTGTGATCAGATATGTATATGTCCAGCTAACATCACACACTTGCCTGCAGTAACGAAATATATATAGCAAGATAATAGGGGACCACCTCATTTAATAAAGGAAGCGGCTCTTCCTTTTCTTAACAACCCGTCTTTGTGGAAGGTATTGCAATAATAGTTAGGTAGAAGAAATCTTAAAATTTTCATTTTCGAAGAAGTAGGATTAGAACTTAAAAAAATATATATATATATTTATTCCTGACAGATTCAAAACATATTTGCAATTTCTTATTGTGTCATGTAAACAAAATGTGGATTGCAGATAATCTCGTTCTATGTGTATTGACTAATCTCGTTTCCAGTGCCATTGTTTGGTAGAGAGGCACTCACTGTCATTGGTTGCGATAAAATGTCACATTTTTCAATTTAAAAAAGTCTTTAAAGAATGAAATAATAATGCAACTGTAATGTTACCTTAAAAAATAGAAAATAAAGAGTTAAGTTTGGAAAAGTTTTTTTGTTTTTAATCGTAAATTAAATACACCTGTATATGTTTAAAATTAAATTTTTATAATCAATTACGATAGCTTGGTAGCTTTTAAGGTGGAGTGAAGACATTCCAATACCCTTGGAGGTTAATGGATGGTAATGCTATACCAATGAAGTTTTAACTGAGGTTCGGCTGTTGCTGTTACCCTCCTGCCATGATCAGAGCTTTAATAGCTCATTAACACCTTATCCCTACACTGTCCTCTACAGATAACGGGGAAGATGAAAAGCATTCTTGCTTCGCCCCTTTAAGCCAGTCCTTATAAGGACTATAAGGACTAGCTTTTAAGGTATTTGAATAAATACTGAACTGAGTGTCATATACTGCTTCTAATATAATAATAATAAATAATAATATATAATAATAATATAATATTAAACTAAGATTTAATTTTATCGAGGAATGATTTAATTATTTAACATACCTGTGGGCATTTTTGAAAGTAAAGATGGCATAATACTTAGTATGTGACTTTAAGGTGAGACGATTTATAATTTTAAGTTGAATATGGTGGAACGATGACTGAGCATGGAAATACTTAATGAACAAAAGGAACTAAAATAGCTTGGTTTTCATTAGTCTAATTAACTTATTTTATATGTAAGCTATTTAGAATTCGTGCCAATTGAAGTCGTTATTTTCCACTTGAGTGTGTCTTTGATGGTCGTGTGTCAGATTGCATTATTCAATTGACAGTGTATCTATCTTTCGTTAATAAACACAGCCTTTAAAGATTCTTTGCAAACTGTCAACTGTGCATCAAGTTACACTAGACTCAGCACTTCATATTTGATTCGTGAGTCATTTCACCAGGCCATGCGTAGCTGTTAGTGCGAGTTATATACCTTTTAGACGGGACACAAATGAATAATGACAGTTACGCCTTCCATCATAAAAAAAAAAAAAAAAAATGCCCCATATAGATGAATGCTGTTTCCTATGGACAAGCGTATATTTGAACCGGTTACAATTTGTAGGTCCAAACGTCCATTTTTATTGATTAGGGAGAACGCTGAAAAATACACACTTCAGTCAGTGGCTGACAAATCAGTTAGTTGATTATTTCCGGGAAACACGTCATGAAACGCACCTGTCACTGAATTCTGTACATTACATATAAATAGGCGTGTCACAACTTTTCCAAATTCGTATGTGAAGAATTTTATATTTTAAAATTCTGTATGAAAATCATTTTTTTTTTAAATTTTCATAATTCAATACATATAAATCAAGTGTATATTAAATCCAGCATCATTTCAAAGCCGAATGCAGAAACCGTGAAAGTTTCGTACGAAATTTGACCAGAGGGCTTACGGGAATACACTCGCCGGCATTTACGAGTTGCCTAGACAGTGAGTGTGTTCCCGTAGGCTCTCTGGTCAAATTTCGTAAGAAATTTTCATAGTTTCTGCATTCAGCTCTGAAATAATACTGTATTTAATATTTATTTCATTTTTAAAATTTTATCTCTGAAATAAATTATTTTAGTTCTTTATTTTAGTAAGTAATTCAATACACCTTTTTACTATTTAGTATTATATTTTATAATTATTAGATAAGGAAATTGCAGGTGGAGTTGAGAAATCAATCGACCGTGAGATGCGGTGATTGACACTCAATCCAATACCCTTGGAGGGTAATGGATGGCAATGCTGTAGCTAATGAAGTTCTAACTGAGGCTCGGCTATTGCTGTTACCCTCCTGCCATGATCAGAGCTTTAATAGCTCAATAACACCTTATCCCTACACTCTCCTCTACAGATAACGGGGAAGATGAAAAGCATTCTTGCTTCGCCCCTTTAAACCAGTCCTTATATATATATATATATATATATATATATATATATAAGGACTATAAATGCAGGTGGATTTGGTACAATTCATCCCCGTTTTGAACTGTAATTAATAATTTGATTTTATACCAAAGAGGATGCAACCTGAATAAACGAATGCCAACACTGAGGTAGCTTCCCCCTTTAGGGTTGGCTCTCCTGAGCCATGTCTCTATAAAGTGATTTTGTGGCTAGACACGCTTAATGCTAATAATTGATTTTTTTTTTTTCAGAAATTCCAATAGACTGAGCTTCCACAATATAAAACTGAAGGGAGAAGTTGTCAAAATTTCTTAAGCATATTCAGGGCCTAACCCAGAAAAATCATTAACTGTTTGTTTCCTTTCCATTGAAGAAGTTTCCAATTTTGCGTCTTAGTAATTTAGAACAGATTACGTTTTAATATATTTTCAGACACTAAACAAAAAAAACTTAGAATTCTGATCTAGACAAAGTGTTTTTTTTTTAATCCCACGCCTCCTTGGTTTAAAAACATTGTAACCCAGCGTATCTTCCACGCCATAAGTAAGAAACATGCAGCAAAAAGATGCCGAAAGAGGGTCGCAGGTTTATGCTAATCCAAATAGAAATTTCAGAGAAAGACGAAGTTCTCCATACTAATTCAGGGCACTGAAAGGGTTGTTAAATCTTTCTTTCTCTACTGATCCAGTTGGCAAGACTCTCCTTATTTCCTGTCGACGTTAAACGTCTGTTCAGCTGCTGCCCCCTGTAATTACAGGGTAGCTAGGAAGGCGTGCAGCAGTGTGCTTAGGGCGGTGGGTCTTGCTATAATTATCTGTGTTGGAATATTTTAGTGTGGCCAATTTTCTCCGACAATACAGCCATAAATATTCGTGTGTTCTGTAAGGTTCGCAAGTGGGTTCTCAATATGAGCAGATACTTATCAGTGTATCAAAGTCGGTTATTAGTGCTGGTAAACTGGGGATGGAGAGTAAGAAAGAGAAATCATCTTATCACCATGCAGATGTGAGGGGAATGACTGCAGCAAATTAGCTTCCACCGGTTTCAACAAATGTGTTCTGAAGGAATCTGTGACATTTTAATAGGGAGTGAGAATTCAACTGTTTGGAGGACTTCGTGTCCTTAACAGGACATGCGCATCTGCATCTACTGTCATTGTTGTAGGTGCCGAAGAAAAAAGGTTTGGAACAGATAGTATTTAGGTATTTTTTGAATGGTAAGGAGAAAAAAAGAGAAGATAGGTATCGGCATTCTTTCTATTAGTCTAAGTATTACAAATAAAAATGGCATTTTTTCAATAGCGATCTATATCTAATGATCACTCACACCAAAGATTTCGCTAACAAATTAATTTGATGTCGTCTGTGGGATAAAGAATTCATTGATCATAATAAAATATTGTAATAGAAAAAAAAATTAAAAAATAATATGTATGTCAACTCTTGTAATATGCTCGTAGTGGATCTTTGTCTTTTTTTTTAATGCCGAAGATGCTGTGTAAGCTTCACTAGGTCCAGATCAGGTATCTATAAACATTCATGCTTATACGGGATTCAAACTCAACCTTTGCATAAGTCCTAATTGTAGTTTTACAAAGACTACCAAAATATCCCTCCTTCTACTGTAATTACGTTAATAAATGTTTGAGAGCCCCTACTGCCGTTCTATAATATTGATAATGGTTCAACTTCAGAGCGCTGGCCTGCTTTACTTAAAAAGAGTATTTCTTCCAGTCTTTGGTACTTTCTTAAAAATATCTCGGTTCGACTCCCGGAACCTTTAAGAATTTTTCACTCGAAGAGGGTGGAAGGTTGGTGGATCTCATATGGAGGCTGTTTTTCTCCCCTTTAGGCCATTTGTCTTTCTCATGCCGACCAAGGAATTAATATAGAAACTACAGACTGTTTTGTCTAACAGTTTGTAGATTTCCTAAACTGTTGATCTCTTGCCGTATATACTACGCCAGGGGCAAATTCTCCATGCTTGCTGCGCAAGCTCATTAATTGAGAGAAGTAATATTTATTTGTTAATAAATGCATGCATTTATAAGCATTCCATTTAGGGTTTTATTTTTGTAGACAGAAGACGTCTTAAGCTTGCGTGGCAATAATTATTGAGCTTTGCGTTGTGTATCGAAGGCCGATGCTTGCTCGGTTGTAGAAGCTTCCAGGTCCTCGCTGCAGCACTGTGATTTCATGCGCGCGCATAGCCATTTCCGCTCTCTTCACGTAGTCTTAAACACAAGGCCATACGCAGTCATAGTTTTGCTATGTAATGAAAAATTCTGTCCATAGGATTAATTTTAGGTTTCCTAAAGTGTAAAATAAATCGAATATCGGTCATTTAAGAGGAAAAAAAATCAGGTCATGTAATCGATACTGTTTTACCAAAGGGATGATAGTGTATAGGCTAGCCTTCATATGATCAACCTTTTATACCCATCACTGAGTTAGTTAATCTCGATGTGTGATTTGATTTGTTTTTTTCTTTGAGTTCTATCATTTTTTTTTCTAGCAAACATAAAACCAGCTATCATAAGAATTTGAATAAAATTTAAAACTCTTTTTGGACAAAGTTAAAAATTCTCAACTTAGAATAGAAAAAATCGCACAGCGTGTCCTTTTTTTATTATTATTATTTTTTTTTTTTCGTGTATGAATTCGATGACATAAAGGTGCAGGATTATTAATCATTGAGGAAGAACAAAACTCAGTTAAAAAAAAAAAAGATAAATAACTACCATGCATGTAATCTGAGAAGGGAAATAAGTGTCATTAATTTGTTATGCCATAGAACACGACGGCTTGCTGGCTTTAAATATCGGAACTGATAATAACCCCTCTCCATTCTCACACATCCGGTGGTTAGCCTTAAGAGAGAGAGAGAAAAAAAATACTCCACAGTGGTTGTTTTTAAGTCTTTCCCAGAACTGGATTTGAATATTTTTCTGAATTGTTCAAGCATCATCCGATGCATTGTAGTGATGGGGCCATTAGAGGGAATATAATACGCTATAGGAATTTAACAAACAAACTAAAAAAAAGTGGAATATGAAGAGTGAGGCGAGGTAGCGGAAGCAGATAAGTGAGTCGATTAGAATGACTCGGGTGTAGAGAACGCATGATGGATGAGTAGGGGAACAAAAGAAGTAAGCGACGACCTGTCAAGAGGTCCAAGTAGGAGGTCGGGAGAAAACAAACAGGAATCAGGGAGAAACAAAGCAATTGTAGACATAGGACGGCTTAAGCATGACAGCGTAGTAAGAAAACAGAGTCAATGAACTTGTTAGAAATATGCATTACAAAAATTCATATCTGTCATTACCGATTGCGTACTCTTTGGCCCGGGCAATTTTGGGGACAACGTAAAGTTGCTGAAGTTTGTCTAAAGATTTTTTTGGCTCAACTGTTGTTCCAAAAAGATTGTTTCCAAACGTACGAAAACTTCTGATTTTTGGTTAGACTTTTTTTTAGACAAAAGTTGAATGTTTCCAAACTTCAACTAAAGATTCGTTTTTGTGGAAAGCTCCCGTCTCCCATTGAACAATAAGTTTTTAGGAGTTTTATATCTATTTTTTTCCCCTGGATAATACTGTTGAAGTGAAGGAGGGAAATACTCGAAGATACGACGGAAAGGAAATGACCGATGAGGACGGGAACCGAGTAAGGGTTCTCTCTCTCTCTCTACGGAGCTATGGGGTCGAGGAGACATTCATTTGACAGATGGAAAGAGAGAGCCGGCGAGGAGGGAGGGATTTGCCGCAGCTCTAAAGTAGACCCATCTTGACGGTCGCAGATCATTTCCAAAAGTGATACTGCACGTTATCGCCAAGCCAAGCTGCGGAGAATCTGTAAGACATGATAAAAGTAGTTATGTTCGCAGCTTGTCTTTCTTCATCCTTTTAATCGGAGAAAGTATTACTGGCATATACAAATTTTATTTCCATAGTACGTGAAAATAAAGCCTTGTTGAGAAATTTTAGTGAGTTGATAACGACTTGCACAGCACACAAACACCTTTTTAAACCTACAGTGTACACATTGGAGCTGATAGGAATAACTGAGATCTCTCTTTCACTTTGTGTGCTTGTTTATAAATGCGTTCTGTGCCATCATGAAAGAAAGGCCTGATGATTAATAGTATTTCGAAATATCCACAGTACAGCGTTGGTGTTTGAGTGACCCTGACACCGCAGTTTTCTTTTTAAACAGTTTTTGAGTAATGGTCCGTGCACACTTCTACAGCTACGCGTGCGTTGTGAATTGCTCCTTCATAAACGGAAAGAACGAAGAAGTAAGTTGCCTTCTCCTAGTTCTTGTCGAAGTCTAAGTGTATACGTGCTTTGTAGCTTCAATGGGGGACTTAAGCGAAAGATAACTTGTAGCGGAAAACGAGTAATTTGAAAAATAATTTCACACGAAATTATGGAGAGAAAGATAGAGAGAAAGCGATAGATAGTAATAGAGAGACAAACATGAGAGAGTGGAGGAAAAGCATACTTCTAACCCCCCCCATCCTCCGTAAACAATTATCCAACAAGACATTGGGGGTATACCATCGTTTACGTTTCCTAAATACCGTATAATGTTTTTGTCGGCAACACCAGATGACGGCCTCCGGAGAGTTATAAAGTCGATCCACGTGTGCGTTTACATATTTATGGACAAGATAGCATCGCATCCCCGCAGCTACGCCATAGTATACCTTTTCAGTTATCCGTAGTCGCAACAGAATGGCTCGCCTATCAGTAGACACTTTCCCTGCAGGTGTCGCTTTAATATCGCCTGACCTGCGATTTATGGGCTGTTAAAAGACGAACAGATAGGCGACAAAAGTTAGCGATGTTTGCTAGCTATGAGTACGAAATGGGAAAGTCAGAATGAGTTGATGTCAAGGAGATTGGTGTAACAGATCAGTTAACTAGCGAAGAGCCAATCTTTACGAGTCCCAGTAGCTGAGACGTGCGGTGTCGAAACGGAGTTGAAGAGTATCATGTTCCTCATAATCACTGTAATAAGAAAGGAGGTAATTTATTGGAACCTGTGCGGTTATTTTTCATGCAAATTGCTTGCTTAATAGAAACGTATCTAAATATATATTAAAAATAATAATCGGAATTAAGGGTCTTGGAAAACATTTGGGCACACGTAAAATCTTATTTATAGAATTGGTAGAAAGAGCTGCCTATTCCTATTGTAGAAATCGGGAATTTTATTTATTCGTAGTATCAATACTTCTCTACGGTACTTTATGTATGAATGATTCCTGCTGTTGTCTTTCATTAACTAAAACGCTTTAATCTACCAAGTTGAAGTGCCTTGCTTTACAAAGGCGCTTGAGACCCTACTGGACCTTAATCTTCAACAACAAACAGATTGAGATTACTTTCTTGGGCCTGTCTTTTAACGAGATTCCAGTGAGGTTTGAAATAAGCGACAAGGTTAACGAATTTAACTATGAATCTTATAAGACATATTTGAAAGACAAATCTCTTTAGGGTAGTTAGTGGCCCTTTCAAATAGAATAAGCCATTCAAGACTTCGCTAAAACCACAATGTAGTATCTGTTGTTGCTCCAATGGAACCGGTTTTGTTGAGAAAGCTTTAGTTTTTTTTTTTTTTGTTTGTTTATTTAGAAACATATTTCCTATTCTTTAGAGTACAGTTCATTGGCCACGAACTTTATTTTTATAAAGGCGAGTTACTGTTGGAACCAATGCCCGGATGTGAATGCAGGAACTTCGTATACTTATCCGAACGGGTTGTAAAGTATCCTGCCACAGATGGACATCATGGAGGAGAAGAATATTTAGGCATCCCATTTCTAAAAAGGACCGCTTCCGTCTTACGGGCACCAAACTTGTCTCGAGCTTCATAACTCACTTGACAGTAACGGTAGCGTAATCTTGAACGTGAGAACTTAGGCGCATGGGGGGGAGGGGGTGAATACTGTCGAAGTTAGCGACACGTGTAAGGCAGAGGAAATGTTGTTGGTGTTGCTATTTTAATGATCCCATAGATTCTTCTTGGGGGTGTTTATTTTCCTCGAGAGACTTCTTTCTCCCCCACCCCTCTTGGCAAGTCGTCCATTATTTTAGGTGTCGTTTCCGTTGGCTTTTCTGTTTTATTTCGACACTTGGAGAGACTGACAGCGGATTGGCAATTATGTGTGGGATTAGGGGGGGAGGGGGGGGGGGAATCATCGCAACTCTCCACTTTTCACTTATGGCACATGCGCAATCATCAGCAGGAAGTTGTCAACACGGACGTATTCTCTGGAGGTTCGTTGCCTCTTTGATGTCCAGTTAAGACTGGTTTCGGGTGTCGTACGGCCTCAACGGCTTGCATTCAAGCATTCTATTACCGCCTCTTACCAGGAAATCTCGCAGAGATCAAGTATACACGTGCGCGAGCGCGCACACACACAGAAATTAACGTTCTAGTATTTCGTTACGAACGTTTCCTTTGAACTCATTATTGTTCTTCAATTAAGATTTATTTTTGGGTTCACTTTTCATTAATGTATTATACCCAAGGGCCTGTTACTTCTAAATAACTTTCTTAAATCTAATTTTTATTAGAACATGTCAGTTATTCCTGTCTGCATAGTTTGGTAGGTCTTATTTCATGTGGCATTCTGTTCTGCAGGAGTAAGAAACCCTCGCGTTTAGTTAACACTTCTATAGAAAGATTTCTCCCATCCCAAATGTAGACCTCTCCAACCACCAACGTATTCATTTAACCAACACGTCGATGATTTTAATTTTGTGATTGGGTTGGCTAGTCAGAGCACTACCACTCTCCAATCATAGCGATAAGCTCACCACTAACCTTTTAATCGCCTGAAATGGCCTTAAAACAAAATCCATGTTTATTGTAGGGCAAAGCTATTTAATTCTTACTCCATCCGTGGTGTTTATTGCTAATGTACTATTAGGTTTATGGCTTTACATGTAAGATTCACATTAAAAAACAGTTCTCGATGTTGGAAAAACTTGAGTATTATAAGACTAGTTTTTTGTAGTGGGAATGAATAAGAGAGGATGCCTGTTATTTATCTAAAGAGACTTAGTTCACTAAGTTCAAGTTGTACATTGCAAAACTTATGTGTACTGTCATCTGTATGCAAGTAGTTCATTCAAATTTGGTATGGATTACCTTTATTAAAATTGTAAGTGATATCAATTTAGGCTTAAACCTAGCCATTTTTGTGGTAGAATTTGGTAGAACGATTCTAACTGATAATAAAAATAAAAAAATATTAAAAAAAATTGTGATGACTTCGTTATTCGCTGGAATAATGAGAGGCCTCCACCCAGCATTTGGTATTACGACACACATCGTATGTTTTTTTTTTTTTGTTTTGTTTTTTGAGATGTAGGATTGGACGCTTATACTGACTATTTTAACCGAAAAATGGCGACTGTCTTACACTGTTATAGTTTTGCTACCTAATGAAAAATTCTGTCCATAAGATTAATTTTAGGTTTGCTAAAGTGTAAAATAAATCGAATATCGGTCATTTAAAGAAAAAAATATCGGGTCATGTAATCGATATTGTTTTAACAAATGGATGACAGTGTATAGCTAGCCTTCATATGATCAACCATTTATCCCCAGCACTGAGTTCGTTAGTCTCGATGTGTGGTTGGATTGGTTATTTCTTCGAGTTCTGTTATTTTCTTTTTTCTCTCGCAAACAAAACCAGCTACGGTCTTCGCTGGTGTATATTTTTGTCATAATATCATAGGAATTTGGATAAAGTTAAAAATTCTCAATTTTTAACCGCCTGAAGCGTATACTCTATACCTTGTATACTTCTTAAAAATGACATAAGGGAATAAATTTCTACGATGTTTTAACACTATTCACCAAAATCTGTGTTTTACTTATGCTTATTTAATCTTGAGCACGAGATAATTACCGTGTGTAATCCTTTTTAAGTTAAGAACGACAACAGCGGACTATTTTCGCTCAAAAGCAAATAAAATGAAAGTTAAAAAATACACTGATTCGATTATAAGTCCATATAAAGATCAGAGAAGAATTGACCACTTATCCCTTCCTCATGCTGCAAGTCTTTTCTCAATTAGATTTTTTTTTTAAAAATTCACTGGCTGATATTTGAATAACTGCATCATTAACTTTGTAGATGAATGGATGAACGTCACTAGTACCGCAGAGTGTATAAGAAAGGGTGTAGAACTTAGTTTATAAAACTATAAAAGTACAAACGATTTATAGAGGTTATTGGGTCATGTTTTTATAACTTGTGTTTCAATAAAGAAACACAAGTTATAAAAACGTTGAAATCCAAGGACTTAAATTTTTTACTTTCATTTTCTAACTGTATCCTAAAATTTTTTGCGTTCTCAAAAAGGTGATTATTATACTTCGTAATTATAAAAAAAAATCGTAATGGGTTATAAACAATAAAGATGTTGCTATCTTCTTGCGATACTATTAATTCTGTCAAACACGTTAAGATTTTTTTTTTTTTTGCCGTTGTTAATTGTATTAAAATTTCCTCAAAAGATATTTGCTACTGTTAGCAATCTTCCACAAAGTATTTTCTAAAATTTGACGATAAGATAATGTAATGGAAATACGATCGCACTTACCAAAGCTAACCATCCCGTTAACTTATCGACAGAGGCATCAGAGCGGCCAAAGTACACAGAAAATATCAGTATCCAAGAACCCAACCATTATTCAACAGCATAATTTATCATAATAAGCCATTGACGTGTAAAATGGCTACCTTATCCCACAGCTTATCATTGGCTTTACTCTCCTCACATTAAACTTCAATGATTAATGAACTTCGATGTATGAACGGTAGTTGAGGATGGATCATTTGCACACCAGATTGGTGTTGCTTAATAGTACTTAATTGGAGACTGTATTCCGGTCTCAACACTGCAGGTGCAATTCTTATCTGTCCATTGGGAGGGTTGGTAGCACCACGTGGCATGCGCTGAGGGAAACCAAAATTCGTTCTAATTACTAGTATGTAAGGGGTTCTAAATCGAAAGGGCAAATCTGTTTAAGCTAGGATGGTCAAGTGCGTTTTTTTTTTTTTTTTTTTTTTTTTGTTCTCTGCGGTAGCACATGTGGTATCCATTAGTCTCTTAAAGCCAGTAGCAGTGCCAAAAGGTAGGAAGAAAATAGAATCGCATCCATCTTGAACGTGATGGAAGCCACGTTCGTTCATGGTTCGTTGTAACCATGGTAGGATAATAATTACATTTGAAAACTTTGTAAGATCTTTCGATACCTGGGAATAAATTTTTATTTCTTCTATTATAGTGCTCAGATATCTAACTTGAGCTCTTGTGTGATCTGCGCGCGCACAAAAAAAAAAATTTATTTTTGTTCTTAATTTTAGAGCACTATTCATTTGAAGCAGAATACCGTTACTAAATTAAAAAACAAACGAACATACTTTTTTCCAAAATTCCAATTGATCATTTTTATTTCAAGTACACATTTAAAAACAAGAATGGAACTTCTTTTTGTTTCCACATTCTACGTCTAAATCCCACCCATGACAGGTTTTAAACCAATATGCTAGTTATGGTTTAAAACCATAACTACTAGTTTGTCATACATCGCATAGCTATGGTTGTCATCTGTCTCCACCATATATATATTTTTTTTAGGGAAATGTTATAGCAGATATTTTTATTATTATTAAAAAAGAAAAGTTTCAAATTCAATTGGCACTACAAAATATTTTCAATTATAGTTACCACTTTGGAATAATAAATAGGTAGTCAAAAAAGAAATTACATTAAAAAAAATTAAACTATTGGACTAATAAATTTTATATTATAATTTATTTAAATCTTCAATTATTGTTTATTATAAATCTATATTTATAAAATTAATTTGTTAATTTTTTTGTTTTCCTTGATTTCCACACTATAAATTCAAATCGTGACGTCACCAGGCTATTTGAGTTTTCGAGATAACCATTATTGTTCCTGTGTGGATGGAATAAATGTATTTACGAACTTGAAAAGCAATACAAAATATACTGTGATCACGATTACTTAAAACATTTATCGCCAATTCATAAGTATTTGTAAGACAGTGGGACAAGTGCTGTTTTAAATGGTATATAAATATATACCATTTAAAGGCAATAGTTTTAACTAAAGAAGGAAAATCGTGCAGAAAAAAAAAGGGAGTCATGAATTTCCGGAAGAACTCGAAAGCTAAACTCTTGAGAACATATCGGGATATCTTAACTATGATATAATTACTTAAATTAGCACAGATATAACTAAATTCACGAAACGTCCATATGCTATGTCAGGGTATTGTTTCAGGCATTCTTTTGTAAGAAGAATACTCGTAAGCTATTCAGTGGGGGGGAATAGGAAAAATCTCTATATTAATATTTGAGTACCTCTTGATATCCCCTTCTTTGAATACTTCTTGATACCCTCTTGATAAACAGTGGCAAGAATTAGTTAAAAAAATGCACTGACAAATTTTCTCCGACATTCTACTTTTTTTCTAGAGACAAAACGAAGTTATTTTTTTTTTTTAAAAATTGCGCCATTCTGTACATACTTATCGATTATTTTCTTTTATTAAACAATTATATACGTACAGAACATTATCAAACCCATAACAAGAAGTTACAGCCTTTCATTCACCAAAAGTCGACTCTCCTCCACATCTAGGTTGTAAAATAAGCCATCCCTGTTCTCTTTCTGACGCAGATTTTAGGTTAAATGGGCCATAAATTTCTACAAGTCTACAAACACAGAAGCTTATCATTAGCAAAACACAGAACGTAAATTATGAAGTTATCGAGGGTGGGAGAAAATACATAAAATATATTCACTTATCAAACTAAACAGACCTACATACTTGGTTATATTTAAAAGAAAATGTGTCACAAAATATTCTAAAGTCATCTTCTATATAGCAAATTATAAATAGCCCTTTGTATGCTATGGAAATAGTCCATTCTCGTATAAACTGTCACAAACTATTAGCATGCTGCAGTATTTTATCGCATGTCAAACCCAAGGAGCCGAAAATTCCAGTGCCTCTAATGTCCCATTAAAATTGTCGCTGCATTACGAGCTCGTTGTGAATAGCTTTGTTTTTACGAAATCCTAATACATCGGAGACCATTTTTCTACCCACTCAACTCATTGAATTATTCATCGCCATGGGTTATTACTGTCTCCACGAGAATGTCTTATTGATGATAAATACGATACGCTACTAAAGAACCCGGCCTAACTTTTCTTTTCAAAACCTGTTAGTGGCCATAATTAGAGTACAAAAATGTCTTTGGGAAGTACAAATGGGTTATGTAAGTAGGTGGAAGAACTCAGTGGGACAGATAGATGGAATGATTTATCGCCATTCTCCAGTTGGTATTTTTATTTCAATCTGTTCATGGTGAATCGGTCGGTAGATTGAATAAGTGCTAAGAAAGTTTCATTTTTTGATTAAAAATGAAACTTTCGTAGATGAAATCTTGGAAGTTTTCTTACTTGAGTAGACTGAGGATGGTTACATTGGTTTACTTGCAATTCATTTTCCTATAACTAGTAAACCGAGTTATTCAATATATAAATTAGTAACTACTAAATACATCGTGTGAGTTCAAGTCTCTCATCATTGGCTTTTTGAGAATAAAAGTGGCGTTGAGATTCAGCAGAGAGAGATAGAGACATAGAAGAAGATAAAAATAAAGAGGTATCAAATCCGTTTTTTGGGGGGGGTGGGGTGGACTGAGTCCTTGACTCTTTATCCCTTCATCTGATTGAAGAAAATCTGTGTGGATGGGATGTTATTGAGCTAAAAGCTCTAGTCATGGCTGGGTAACGGCAATAGCCGAGCCTCAGTTAAAACTTCATTGGCTACAGCATTGCCATCCGTTACCCTGGATCTCCTCCAATTAAACCCCCGTTTAGCCGCAAAACGTTAATGTCTATAAGAGTGAAGCAAAATGCTTTTATAATCCCTGCTATCTGATAAGGTTACTGTGTAGGGGAAAGTTTATGAGCTAAGTGCTCTGTCCGAGTGGGTGCGAGTTATAGATCCTCGTTAGGAATTAGGGTGGCCTTAGGTCTCCTGTATATTTGGAGAAATCCGATTTATCATAGTTTGCTGCTTGTTTTTTTACTAGTTCATTTAGATGTGAAGACGATGTTGAGAAGAACTTTACTGCTAAATATTGCAGGAAAGAGTAGGGATAGGGGATACTTGTGTCCCGATGAAAATGAACATCTCTGATATCAGAGATGGTCATCAGAATGCACCAGTATTATAATTATAATAACTAACCTTCCTTATATAAGGACTGGCTTAAAGGGGCGAAGCAAGAATGCTTTTCATCTTCCCCGTTATCAGTAGAGGACAGCGTAGGGATAAGGTGTTATTGAGCTATTAAAGCTCTGATCATGGCAGGAGGGTAATAGCAATAGCCGAGCCTCAGTTAGAACTTCATTGGCTACACCATCGCCATCCATTACCCTCCAAGGGTATTAATCACCGCCTTCATTAATTTAGGCCCTTATAAGGACTGGCTTAAAGGGGCGAAGCAAGAATGCTTTTCATCTTCCCCGTTATCTGTAAAGGACAGTGTAGGGATAAGGTGTTATTGAGCTGCTATTAAAGCTCTGATCATGGCAGAAGGGTAACAGCAATAACCGAGCCTCAGTTAGCACTTCATTGGCTACAGCATTGCCATCCATTACCCTCCAAGGGTATTGGATTGAATGAATCAATCACCGACTATGTAAGTAAAGGTGAAATCTCAAAAATACGGACGATCTCTAGGCCACTCCATAGTGGGCGAAAGACCGTCCTAATCTCAGCGTTGGTTCCACTCAGTGACGGGCTCCCCGACCACTGAGCAGAACCGCTCATATTCCGAGGAAAATAATTCACCGGCAAGTACCCCTCAGCAGGCCGTGCCGGAGAACACTTTTTTCCGGAGACTCAAAGTGCTCCCTTAGGGCAAAACCTAAGAGAGCGAACTCATTAACCCAGGATAACAGTAACAGTCGAACCTCAGTTAAACTTCATTGGTTCAGCATTGCCATCCGTTACCGTATATGGGCATCTCATATAAAATAAAATCTAAAATCAATCACCGCATCTCACGGTCGATTGATTCCTCAAAAACGAACCATTAATTTAGGCCTTATCGTGCTATTAAAGCTCTGATCATGGCGGTTTAGGTTTGCATCAATTATATTACTGTGATATAAAATAATTAAAGGTGTATTAATATTATTATAATTTTTTTAAAAATTTCAAATACTTAAAAATATATGTTTGAGTAAAATATTAAGAATATATTATGATAATTAAGAAAATAAATTTAATTAATGTAAAACGCTTTGAAACAGCACAGCAAATATACAGCTAAACAATAACTTCGCTGAACCAAAAAATCGCCATGAAAAGTCCTATTGGCATTTCTTTTTATGATTATTACTACTACTACATAAAACTGTAATGTCCAGACTCAGCGTGGAAGGCCAATCTATACAGTAACATCTGTCTACTCAGTGCTGTAACTGGAAGCAAAGAATTAGTTTGAATATTGTTGAGCAGTTGCTTTATACTGTGATATACGCATGCGTCATTTATTCTTGTCTGGCAACTCCTTTTCATTCTCGACTTATGTACGATAGTTATTTTATTTTATTTTATTATTTTTTTTTTGATTTTCGGAAAAATAAAATTATTTCATTAGATCATAAAAGACGAAAACCGGTCGTAATTATATTTAATCAATGGTTAACATTATATTGTAGAGAATAAAGCTAGAAAATGAATTCCCTTTATTTTGGTCATCTTATTGTTGGGCTTACAGTAAATTTTTCATTTATCAATGAACTGCAGACTTTCCCTTTAACCATTAATTTAAGCTTCTGTTATATTTCGATGCTTCTGAAATATTGCGATCCATTTTTCGCAGACACATTCACGAGAAATGAATGGAAGTGTTGGCATCATAGTTCAGCAAGCTGTCGACATTTAAAGACTCTTCCCGCTGATAAACATATTGTCCGATGAATAAATACTGGGAACGAACAAAAATGTTCACTTTACTCGCTCAATGTAATATAAATGTCTCGTGGAACAAACTTATTTATCCTTGCAACCGCTGCAGTTAAATATGACATCAGTTTGAAAACCACTCAAGTCGCAGTGGCAAAAATAAATAAGAAAAACACTTAAGACATAATTTATTTCTTTTCCGTAAATGTGATTTGGAAACACCTTAAATCTCTAAAGATTTTTGAAAACTCACAAAATCACGCTTCGTCATTTTCCCAACACTGGACAACCACTTTTTGATTTAAAGTAAAATGTGATTAATTTAGAAGTATTTTAAATAAATAATTATAATATATAAATTTTCGTATATTAAATAAACTTATAATATAATTAAAATGTTTTACAATAGAAAATTTTACAAAATTTATGAATTTTTATTAATACACCTTTTTTAGTTTATCATTAAAAATTTTATATTAAATGTCACGCCTAATTTATAGCGAGATATATGTAGGAAATGTGAATTCATTGACATTTCATGACTTATGCAGTTTTTACACTAAGATCGTTTTTTACTGCCCTCTGGGTTGGTGCCCATCATGCACATTAAATTCAGACTGTTACAGACGAATCATGATCTGTTTGGCTTCCTAGAGTAAAATAAATGGCGGGTGCAGCACACCTGATACACGAGGCAGTGTCATTGAAGGACGCTTATCCTTGGGAGAATCCAAACATCAAGGATATATGCAGACAGGATGGAATTCTCTCTTTAGATTGAGAGTTTCATTGGCGATAGCCTCAGAAATCCGAATTCTTTCCTCGGCTGGCCACACAATTAACATTTTGAACATCTAAAAAGTTAAGATAGCATTTCGTATTGTCCGTAATATTTCCGGATTCCGACAAGGATAAACTTCCACTAGGTTTTCCTTATTCTTCAGATCCTTTTTGAACTGTCATTTATCATACTCTGGCCAACCAATGAGATCGAAGATTATCGCAATGAATACAAGAAATACATGAAGTACCGTGAGTCAGAACCATCTGGAGTTGAAGAGCATGCTATCACTTTCAAACACAGAACATTTGCTGGGAAAGAGAAGAGGCAGGTTCCTTATGGTAATACAGCATAAAGAAAGTTGTGAAACATTGCCAAATTGTCCAAATATGAAAAAATCAGATGGTCTTTCTCTATTCCCCATTTTTGGCGTGTATATTTTATTAAACCTACTCTGCTATATCGTGACGCTACATTTGCATTTCACTTCTGTTATTCATGCTTAAGCTATGCTTGGACATTTTAAATCATACTCAAGATAAAAGTTGAGACACGAACATTTCAGAAATTTAAAAAATAAATTTTTTTACGCAAGTAATCTGTTTCCTAATGAATGTAATTTCTTCTTAAGTAACTAAGTAATAATAGTAAGATGATCTACCTAGCATGACGTATCATGCTCAATACAAGCTTCTCAAGTTAGAATTTCTGATTCCCTACTATTGAGATATCTGAAATTTTCTCTCATAGTCGACATGACCTGAGCGAGCGGAGTGCATTCAACTACCGACACTGTTAATGGATGAGGCATGAACAATGCAATGCCTACAGCCTTAGGGCGTACACAGATTACTCATTGTTCACAGATCATGATTCCTGATAATAATGATTGTGGCGGTATGGCCACGACTTCATTCAAATTTCCAACTACGGGGTAGCACTGTTTCGTTTCCCTCTTCTGCTGCTGATGTCTTAATGAGTGATTATTTTCCCCTGAGAGATGACAGAACATTAGTCTTACCTGTCCATAAGATAATCATTATATTAATACGATGGCCATGGCGAGCTTAACCTTATTATCAAGGCGTCCATTTTTCTTCAGATCGACTAAGGAACATTTAAGAAAATGCATAATAAACTTTAAATGAGGATCCGAAGGTGGAGAGTCTGGTTCGTTATTACATAATCAAAGTTTGAGTGAAAATGTGAGAGAATTTATCGAAACTGTTGCTGATGAGCTGCAATAACGACGAAAGAGAAAAAAAGTGAAGTTGGTTTGCTGTGGTTGAAATATTTCTCGTGTAATGATTGTTCCCAGTAATTACTTGCAGCAGCTATGGTAAGACTTATACTTGATTTTATTCATCGATACCAGATATGGGATTAGGCGCTGTGGTTATTAAATACGAACAAGACAACTGTTATATTTTAAACTAAGCAACAATGTAATCGGAGTTCCTATGAGCCAACGCTCTTAGGATAAAAATCTTTATACAACGAGTCTCATTTTATTATTTTAGTAGGTCGTCCAAAAATTGTTCATACTTTTGGATATTCAATCCCCCTCCTTTCCCCTAATTAACAAACGCAAATATAAAATCTCCAATAATGCAAGTTGGAATCCACTTATGAACCAGCGTTAATAAAAACAGTTGAATGTAATTTGTTGGTTTTATAATATAATATAAAATTATATATACTAAGATTAATAAAATACTTCTTAATTTAATTTATAAACTTGTTAGTAAAATCATTAAAATAAATAACTGGTGTAAATTAATATAATATCTATCACATTAAAGGAATATCTGTCTTAACGTTCTTGTATTTTTATGGAACATTAATATTCTATTTCAATAGATTTTTATAGTATTTTAATACATTCCTATTTTAATTTTGTTTAATCTTGTTAATTTTTAACGTATTTTTTCCTGTTTGGGAAGTTTTCTTTCACTCTATTTCTCTTCTTATTCTCTGTACTGAATCTAAGAGTCACTTTTATACTCAAAAGGCAAATGATGAGAGATTCAAAATCACACAATATCTTTATGTTAGTGGAATAATATAATTATATATATTCTATTTTAATATCTTTGTTAATGGAATATTTACTTGTATGTGTATTTATTTACATTTTATATTACGGTAATGTGTTAAACGCATATTCTATCTTTATCGTTCTAACACACTTTAGACAAACTTGATTTCTTAATACCAATTTAAAAATTTTCAAACTTTTTTTACGAACTATTTTCCTCATTCTTTTTGCAGTATGCCTCGGTGCTCTCTCCACGACCGCCGCCTTGTTCCTTTCGCCAGTCATCGTGTCAATATGTCGAAGGAGGAGTACTCGTCTCTTAGCCGTCCTAGGGGGTCTTGTCACAGCATTAGGGTGCCTTTTTACATCATTCGCTTCACAGTTTCATCAACTCTACTTAAGCTATGGGGTATTCGTTGGTTGCGGAGTTGGATTGACCCGAGACACCTCGATTATCATGGTGGGTCAGTACTTCAAGAAAAAGAGAGAATTTGTGGAAATGATTGTTTTGGCAGGAACCGGAATAGGCATGTCTGTAATGCCTCTTATTATTACTCAAAGTATCAGGTACGTAATTGAACCCATTTTCTTGAAATAGCAATACTCGGCCTTTAGTATAAATTATTTTGATATGTTTCATATATTTGGAATGTTTTTAAGGGTTAATGAAATTTCAGAATTATAATGCATGTTTTTACATACAAAACTGGAAGTTCTTCGCGTTTTTTATATAACGTAAGAATATGACAATTTTAAAAATATCTAATTGTAATAGTAAACTTCAGTTCATAATAATTAATATACAGTATCCAATTGTCAATTCATGCATTTCTTACAATAGTGAGTAATCCATACAGGAGCGGCTCGTGCATGGGCACTGCGGAACTGCAGCATCCCCAATTTTTCTCGATATGTAAATATATTTATTGATTTATTTATATTTGCTTGTAATATTTAATTTTATCATCAACAATCCTATACAATTCTCTTATTTTGTATAAAAAATAATAAAAATCCATCTTGTAGCACTTAGGAGGGCGAAGGACGCTAGCAGTACTGTGTTTACCACAGTATCATGTTGCTACGCGCGCAAGCATATGCACGTCATAGTGAGATGCAAGCTATTAGCGTAATGCGGCACTGTCCGTCGCGCAGTTCCATTGCTGTTTATATGCAGTTTGCGCCAGTAGTAGAGTGTTCGTAGTGCTTATCGTGTTTACTCCGTCTCTTTAAATGTTTGGACATTACAATTAAAGGTTTTAATTGTAATGTCCAAAAATTAAGTAAAATTCATTCCCTTAATTACAATTAAAGGAATGGATTTTATTTTTAAGTAATTTTGAATTATACTAAACTGTATAATTTTATCGCTAATAAACAATATTTTTTCATGTTTAATTTTTACCATCATTTTGATATTTTATCCAAACACGTATACACTCTACTTACAGTGTGGATGTATATTTCGAAAGTTACAGCAACCCCCACGATTTCAAGCCACGAGCCCCCATTGAGTCCACATGAATTAATTTTCCATAATATAAGACATGAACAAAGTGTGCGATCTTTATCTCTGAGATAACGACGACATTTCTTTGCTAATCCTTTGCATCAAGTCACGCACGCCTTGCATGCTCCTTCCTTTTGATGGACATACAGACCTCCATTGTAGAATCCTTGGTAAGATCAAGAAGTTTGGATACACCACGATACGTCTAGATCCTGTTACTATTATAGAACATCAGCAGATTGTTAAACCAGTACCTACTTTTAACAAACCCGTGGTAACCTCGGTACAAGATCCTTTTGGCCTGCTGTATTGTTACAAGTTTCCTCATGACTGGATACAGCAGCCAGTCCAGCATTGGCGCTATTGCTGAAGATCTTTGTAGAATGCTTCTTTTTGTAATACAAGGCTTTTACAAAGATAACTAGAGATTTTTTTTAAATAATGATGTGAAATTATTTTCCATTCAAATGCCAGTTTGAATGCTGAAACAAACAAAAAATAAATAAAGTCTTGAGGGTGTCCAAAGGGGCAGGGGGGCTCTAAATGTAACTTAGATTTAGCAAAGCGAAATCTTAGTTGGGTTGGTTAGAGTAACCAACATTTTAAAGCATCTAAATTAAAGTCTCTTGGACAAAAAGATGTAATAAAACTCTCACCGTATATTCTGACGTTCAGTTTGAAAATATCAAATAGTTTTGGGACATAATCTTAGTTAAGATTTTTTTTTGTTACTTCAATACCCAGTATGCTACAGTCTATAATTTACTTAACATGTTGCATAAGAATTATTGCAGCCTTTAATCCTGTCTCGAAGTTTATAAATATTTAATTTCATCACACAAAACTACTATCTTGCAATTTAGAAGAATAGGTTGAAAAATAATTTATGGATTAAAATAAGAAATGTTAATAAGTTGCAACTCTTCGATAGAGTAGCCATTGTGACTGACAATATTAGGCACATATAGTCTTATTTGTGTGTAAATTATACCTTTTTACATGAATAAAAGCATGATCAATTTTATTACACGTCTACACTTAATTACATTCCATTATAAACTGTATTAGTTTCCTTGAAGCATTTTAAAGGCAGGGGGCGTGATAATACGGCCGCCATCTTAATTTCAGCACCGAGTGTTAAGACATTGACTGACACTCTGTTAAATGACTTTTTTTTTTAGTTTCCTCAAGATTCACTTGCATTTCTTTCTAATTTAAACTTCGATCAAAATTCATGGAAATAAACAACAAAATAGAAATTTCAAAGCTGTACTTAAAAACATACATTAAAAATTTTAGACATTCAACAACTCAGTAATTGATATATAATTCAAATGAAATATTTATATTTTAATAAAAGTTTTTGTAAACAATAATAAGTTTTCAGATTTTTTAAGTATTATTTAAAAGTTTTAAATATTTTTAATGTATTATTGAAATTTATTTATAAACCCAGTTGTTTGTAAAATGACTGCTAATTATTAGCTACAGAATTTCTGGTATCATTTGTTTGATAATAATATATTATATAAGTTATCATCCTAACTTGAGTTTTGTTCTTTGGTTATAGTTAGTAGTTTTCGAGAAAATTCTAAAACCCAGTTTATACTCCTAAAATAACAGGAAGTGACAGGATAATGAAACTCTAGTAACTTGCATAACCTAAATAAATAAAGTAAATATGTACTTATCTAACCAACATTTTTCTAACACTATTAAAAAATATAATTAGTCGTTCTATATTCTCGGAAAGAAGATTTTTTTTAATGTTTAAAAATAACTTTATTTTTTAACAACTTACTGGACTATACGATTTAATAGAATATCTTAAACTGACTTTTTTTTTAAAGTGATTGTTCTCCAGAACAATCATAACCTTTTAGCAGGGCTTACGGATATCTAAATTCTTTGGAACGCATCGGCACTACTATACATGTATTATAAGTTTAGACTTTGGTGGACAAAATTATGATCATTATGGGTTATGATATGCAATTATTACCATTTAAGTTAAGATATCTGTTTAGGCGCAAGGATTATCCTTTCGAATGTTTGTATTAACCAAGAACACGTACGTTTACTGGATCCAGATGAAATAGGGTTCAATTTCGATTCTTTACTGGTGGAGAAAATGCTCTGAGATGAATGATCAGATATGTAAAACACAACATATAATAAAAGTTAAAATATATTTGAAGAAATATCGAACTCATGTACTGTCATACATCTCTCTAGCAGTAACGAATGCATTCACGTGGCTGAGAAGCAATCAGATAATTTGGTAAGATGCTAAGCGAGCTAGTGATAATTTATATTAATAAATTATTAATAATTAAGGCTTATTAATAATTTTCTGATAATGTTAGAATTCCTTGTAAACTCTTCCAAGGGTAAATATTTGCGGTGTATACTAAGCTTAGCTTCAATTAAGGGATACCTTTACCGTGTCATGAGTCCGCTGCGGAACAGTATAAGGTACAGTGCACTATAGATCAATAACAAGCCCTGTTTTGGTCTTTTAAAGTATAATTTATAAAACACTTGTTTCGGACGAGGTTAGTCAAAACATATAATGGTTTTTTTATTTCAGATGGTGAGGCACTTAAACTGAACTTTATTTACAATCGCCACCGATATTGGATAATGTAATTATTATTGGAGAACTTAAGAAAACTGACAATATTCGTACAAAGGCAATTTGTGCTATTAATCAAAAGAAGTGTTTTGCGTCTCCATCAAATGTCGTTTATAAAGAATGGCTGTGCAGTATTGAATCGCTAATAAAAATCATTACTTAAAAATACACCATATTAGGAATTTCAAATATAGTAATTTCTTTTTAAAGTATAAAAGTAAAATATTTTATATTATATTAAAAACATTTTTAATAAAAATAATTCTTTTAAAATCTTTTTTAAAATTTAAAAAAGTCTTAAAACTTTGCAATTCAATTAAACACTTATTAATTTCTCAAATAAAGTTTAATTATTAGTCATAGCAATACTGCAATTTAATTGATAGGTGATGGATCAATCGACCGTGAGATGCGGTGATTGATTCATTCAATCCAATATCCGTGGAGGGCAGTGCTGTAGCCAATGAAGTTCTAACTGAGGCTCGGCTATTGCTGTTATCCTCCTGCCATGATCAGAGCTTTAAAAAAATTTAATTGATATTAATAGCAATAGCAATTCCCCGACAAAGCCCGTCACAGCCCGGTGAGGGCTTTGTTGGGGAATGCTTTTCTAAGGAATTTGAGCGGTTCTGCTCGGTGGTGATGGTGGGTGGAAGGCCATCATCATTGAGTGGAGCCAACGCTGAGATGGACGGTCTTTCGGCCACTATTGAGTGGTCTAGGGATCGTCTTAATTTTTAGAGATAGAGATTGGCTTTACTTACGTATCACCAATGTAGCTAATGCATGTCGTACGAAGCGACTAAAATTGATACCCGGGGAGGGTAATGGATGGCAATGCTGTATGAAGTGCTAACTGAGGTTCGGCTATTGCTGTTACCCTCTTGCCATGATCAGAGCTTTATAGCTGAATAACACCTTATCCTTACACTGTCCTCTACAGACAATGAGGAATATGAAAAGCAATCTTGCTTCGCCCCTTTAAGCCAGTCCTTATATAAGGACTTATTTTATATCGAAGACGCGAAGAATTAATCGACCGTGAGATGCGGTGATTAATACCCTTGGAGGATAATGGATGGCAATGCTGTAGCCAGTGAAGCTCTAACTGAGGCTCGGCTATTGCTGTTACCCTCCTGCCATGATTAGAGCTTTAATAGCTCAATAACACCTTATCCTTACACTGTCCTCTACAGATAACGGGGAAGATAAAAAGCATTCTTGATTCGCCCCTTTAAGCCAGTCCTTATAAGGACTTATTTTATAGACTTGGATTTTACTAGTTATTAAATTCTGCTGGCAATAATAACAAATCTCGTCGTGTTCGCAAACGAGATTAAAATATTTTGTTGCGATTCTTTGAGATCGATTGGGTAATCGATTATTTAGACATGTTCGTGCCTTATGAAATGACCGAACTCATCGATCTCCACATTATAATTTAATTACTGTTTATAATTATCTTGTTTCGGAAACCACCTTTCATGTATGCATACGCGTGTGGCAAAGCAATCAATAATTTTTATTTTTATGCCTTCTTGGCTGCATTTAGGTTTAATAAACACAAAGTCGTGATGTCATAATCAGTTTGCAGTTACTACACTACATGCTTTACATTAGGTTGGTCACGATTTTTAGTGTTAAATTGTTGCTTTAATTACACTTCATTAATAAAATTCCTCTATATAGCTAGCCGTATATTTTGTTGGTAAAAAAATAATAGTTTGGTTTGCGATTTTAATACTGCACAACAATTCATTATAAATGACACTTGATGGAGACGAAATACTTTGTAAGACTACCATCCCGTTGATTAATAGAGCATATTGCCTTATATTAATACTGTAGTTTTAACAAGTTCTCCAATAATTATTATATTAGCCAATATCGGTCATGCCTGTCAGTTATAGTTAATTTTAAGTACAACACCATTAAATCAAAATCCACTCTATATTTCGACTCTAACCTTGTCAGAGACAAGTGTTTTATATAAATTATACTTTCAAAGACAAAGCTTGTTATTGATCTAAGCAGTACTGCGGGTTTTCAAGCGTTTCACAGCGGACCCATGACACGATAAAGGTATCTAGTAACACAAGCTAAGCGCAGTGTACGCGGCAGACATTTACCCTTGTAATGGTTTATAAGGAATTCTACGATCATCCGAAAAGTTTTCTTTACTGTGTCACTGCTACCATATCTTCACAAGAGTAGAACTTTCCAAAATGACAAGAGAGCTTCATTGTTAGTCCGCCCACTGGCTCACTTCTCATTTTACAAAGTAATCTGATGGCTTCTCGATCACTTGAATGCATTCACGTTACTACTAGAGGCGTGTATACGTAGTACAGAATAGGTTTCGATACTTTAAACACATCTTAACTTTTATTCTATCAAGTTAGCTTCTGCGATCATCCATCTGGGCGCATTGAACTGCTCAACGTTGTTCCTACTAGTAACATCAAATTGCATTACAGCCGATTTTAATCTAGAATGGTTAAAGGCACTTTGTGAAACGATTTTTGCTACTAAGATATCTTATCTCTTATCTTAAATCTTATCTCTTATCTTAAAATGCTAATGATTTTTGGCATTTTAGGACTATGTTATACAATTATAATTGCATAGAATAATAAATGATAATTTTCAATGCAAAAACCCATACGTAAAGTATTCTAATTTTTCTAATTTATATAATATAATACGAATAATCCGGAAGTTTATTTTATTTAAATAGGATATTTAGATAAAAAAAGGTGTTAATAAATAAATTTTATTTTTAGATTGATTTTTTAAAATAATAAATATTATTTGAAATTATATATAAGTAATTATATTTAACAAAATATATTTTAAGTAAATGTAAATTAGTTAAGAAAACATTACAATGACTTGTCATTTCTATTAAGAAACTACTCTTTGAGTAGTCAACTCTTTCAAAGTCTAGACAATTTTACTAATAAATCTGATAATTCTGCCAGTCATTTTCCTATTCTTTTATAAGCTAATTTTTAGAATTTTATCTTAATAAACTAGCTATAACAATTAAAGCCAGAATGATAATTCTAAGAATCCTTTCTTAATAATTTAACTTATAATTTTTGTATTGTAAATACACAAAGCCAAACCTATTTTGAGAGATAATTTTCTTTAGTCCAACTTTCTTAAGAACTAAGTCATCTTCCTTGTAGATGACTTCAACTGCAATGCTTCAGCATGTGTAAAGAAGCAACATTTGTTATCGCCAATGATCTCACTTGCCTGTTAGAATACGTTAGATAACTCCAACCATCTCCAAACGCTTTTCTTCACCAATGCCCCTTCTAAGTATTCTGTGGACATGATTTGTCCTCTTAGCAAGTCACATGCTCAAGAATCGACTCCTCTTCTATGTCTCCTTCTTGTTCTCCCCTATTTTACTGATATCTATCCTGCTTCTTGGACATCTGCCATATTCAGGCCATTTCTAAGACAAATCTTGACTATCCAGCTTTCTTTCATTTAAATTGTTTTTAAAGTAATGTAGAAGCCCACTCTGTTGATCGGTGGAGTAATTTCTTGCCCCTTACACTCGCCTTTGGATAAATGCCATGGAATAGTGTGCGGAATCTCAAGTTGTTTAGTATTGATATCTCTAAAGCATTTCATTTGATCAGCACAAAGGCCTATAAAGTAACTTCCCATCACATGGTCTGTCTCCTCTCTTTTGTAACTGAGGTACTCCCGCACATTTCATGCGCTGATGGATGCATCTTTGTTTTCGTGCACTGCAAATGACCTTAGGGTTCTCCAAGGTTCCGTTCTTTGACTGACTGCAAATCCAATTCACAGTTTTACTGATGACAGTAGGCCTCTCATTTGACAAACTTCGTGCTACACATGTAAAAAGCCTTTATTTTGTTTATATATTTAAGTAACTTTTTTAGCAGTCATATACAATGCTGTAGATTTTGTTGTACTTCAGTGTTTTGATGATTATTCAAATTATGCTATCAGAATAGTCCAGAACTTCCAGTTGAGATGTAGGATTTCATTCTATTCGTATAGCCTTCTTCACACTCCAATTAATGACTATTAAAAGTAACCAGACGTTGTACAGCTCTGTTTCACACTAGACTTTCTTTCAAACCAATAAGATTTTGTTCGCTATGCAGCAACACAGTTTTTACTTTTTATATACATTTCTTTTATTATTTTAACATATTTTTTCAGGCATCCCATAGTTTCTGATAATTAGTAATGTCTTTACGTACAGCACAGATAAAGATCTGAGCTGTGTCTAAAGCCTCGGCAAAATCTATAAAATTCAGATATAGAACGATTCTAAACTTTATTCTGAGAATCCCTGATATAAAGATTTCTTAATAAGAGTATCTTCCTCACATTAATCCTCTCCCGTCTAAAATACACCTATTTTAATCTTTAATGGATTGACTATAAGAAATAAAAGTTTCTAATTCAGTGGCTAGTGGGAAGATATGATTCATTCAATCCAATACCCTTGGAGGGTAATGGATGGCAATGTTGTAGCTAATGAAGTTCTAACTAATGCTCGGCTATTGCTGTTACCCTCCTGCCATGATCAGAGCTTTAATAGCTCAATAACACCTTATCCATACACTGTCCTCTACAGATAACGGGGAAGATGAAAAGCATTCTTGCTTCGCCCCTTTAAGCCAGTCCTTATAAGGATTCATTCAGTGGCCAGTATGTGTATATTATTTAAAAATATATTTTAATACTTATGTCATTTGGTTGTGGATCCCGCGAGAATATCTAAGTATCTGATACACAGTGTTTCGAAACCAACCTGCTCTCACCTTAAAGTATCTTATGTTTAATTCTGTTTATCAAAGTTTTTACAAAATATGTTTTTCAGGTACTCGAAGTAAACTTTAATCCACTTGCAATTTTCACAGTTAGCGAGATCTCCTTTCTTTGGAAATTATAATTGTCATGTCATGGCTTCTTTTCGATGTCCGGGTATCTTTTTTCTCTCTCTCTCCAACAGTTGATTATAGTTTTACAATTTATCAGCAGAAATTATAATTTTGCTGGTAATATTTAAATTCATACTAATAGGAGAGTTCTTTTATTATTATTATTCTTACCAAATCAATTATGAGAATAGAAGTGTTCTGTGAACACTTATATTCTCCGCACCACCAGAACTGTATAAACATGCAAGAACGTGTCAGCGGATATACCTTGTTTCACAAGGAATGCATATCGGTTCGTTCCCCCTCCCCCCTTCAACCCATGTATTACAGGCTAAATAGTACTCGAATATGAGATTACTACTTTTTGATAGATGTCATTACTTCTACGAATACTTCCCTATGGAAAGGCATCCAAAATTAAGTGTTTCGCGGTTTATTTAATTATTAGTCTGTCAGTATATTAATATTAATAACCTAAGGAAAAATAATTATAAAAGTTGTGTACGCTATAAATATGCAAACTGTATATATTTTTTATTTATTATAATTATCAATTATTACGATTTTTCTAAGAATACAGAAACTTCCGGCAATATGTACTTTTTATTTGTTAAAAGTATGTCTAATACCATGTCTGGTATTATAAAGATTATCATCATTCTAAAATATATAAGGTGTTTAGAAATAAATTTATTTTTTAACATTTTATCTGGTATTAATAACATTAAAGATTTAAAAAAATATATGATTTTTATAATATTAGAAAAGCTATATTAATCAAATTAAAATCTAATATAAAATTTATCTAACTCATGTATATTTTAAAGCATCTAAAATAAAATGATTGGTATGTAACGCATTTAATACGTATTATCCCATTTCCTAGCATTTGGTTTCTAACAATAGTAATATTTCTTTAAAACACATAACGAACCAAATTTTTATATTCATATCTTCTTAAAATAGTATTTTGTCTATTATATATATATATACACATTATATTATATTTTATATGTTACTTCAATATTTCATTTTTTACTAATATACATTTAGTTTTATATCTTTAACATTTATTTGTAAATACCTTACAAGAGTTAATATCATTAGGCAATATATTACCAGTCTATGAGCCTGGCCTAGCTGTTTCATGATCATCTGGTGTCAGGAAAGTCCTTTTTAGGACTTCCAGGGTAACAAATGGCAATGCTGTAGCCAATGAAGTTTTAACTGAGGCTCGGCTATTGCCGTTACCCACCCATGACTAGAGCTTTTTAGCTCAATAACACCCCATCCACGCATATTTTCTTCATTCAGATGACGGGATAAAGAGTCAAGGACTCAGTCCATCTCCCAGTTCTTTTAAGAATTATGAGCCTATCAAATATACAAAAGACCAAAGGCCATCTTAGTATCAAACAACTATAACTTTCATCCACTCGGGTCGAGCAATTAGCTCATAAATTTTCCCCTTCACAGTATCCTTATCAGATAGCAGGGATTATAAAAGCATTATGCTTCACCTTATAGACATTAATGTTATGCGTATGACCCTCTAAAATTAAATGTACTCTCTATATGAAATTAAAACAATACAAAGTATGTTAATTATCAAATTTTGCCTTCAGTAGCAACTATGATACCGTATATACAGAACCGACATCTTTTTTTCTGACAATTTTTCTCTCAAACAAATATTTGTGAACGTCTCGCAGATAGCATCCTTGAACGCTGCTCTTGAGACCAACTTGTCCTTCCCCAGTCTTCAATCAGCTGGATGGTAGATGCTTTTCATTTCTTGGTGTGAAGCTATCACCTAGGATGCGAACTCACAGCTTGTACGATAAGAGTGGGAAACTCGCTAACAAGGTGAATCAAGTGACAGAGTTACATAAGCGAACTCTTTAGTTTGTCACCTATTTAATTAGAAATTTTAAATGCAAATAGGATTAATGGAATTGTAAGAGTACTGTTATGTCTATAGCTATTTTACTTGGCATTATTGTTCTCTATTTACAGAACTCTGGGGTGGAGAATTGGCTTACAGACGGTCACTGGCCTTGTCTTCCTCACTTTTGTCCTAGGTATCTTCTATAGACCAGCATCACTGTATCATCCTCAAAGGCGAGCCATTTTACACATCAAGAGCTTACAGAAACGTTCAAAGGCCAAGGACAAAAACACATCTACGGAAAAACCACCATTTTTCGATTTCGGCGTGCTCAAATCTCGAACTGTACAGATTTTAGTAGCAGGAACAGCGTTAGCCGCATTTGGTATTAACACCCCCTTGATGTTACTGGTAGGTCAACACTTTTTTTTTTTTATTACGTAACACTTTCATAATGTACGTGCTTGTTGGTAATGAATTTTAATTAAAATTTTTTGATTAAGGTCAAAGGTCACAGGCAATTTGATTTCAGTGAAACGTGTTTAAAAAAAAAAATTGCCAAATAAGCCCACTCTTAAAATTCACCTCACTTATTAGATCCGCTATATTCTGGGGGGTGTCGGGGAGGCTTGGAGAAATAGCAAGGAAGTTAATATGACCCTAGACGAACTCCGGTGACCCATTCTCATAAAGTCTTGCCTAACCCAAATGTTTATGGTCCATTTGTCTACCGTCTTCTCTCCTCTACTAATTCCGTCAGTCCTGCGTGGGTACCCGTAGCACGAGCCGTGAAGGACTTGTTAATTAAGCTTCACACCTGCCAGTCGGATTGACGAGTGCATTTGTGACCCCTCGGAAGCATTCGATCGTTTATTACCGATGTGGTGGAGTGGCTTTCATAACTTCATTAACGTCCGTAATGGTCACGTTTCGAAGGGGACGATTAAAAGCAAGAGGTCATATCACAAAAAGGGGATAAGGTTGGGGACGAACGAACAGCGTTTGTTCTTAATTAATCGCCTATCTCGTCTGTGATAACCCCACTTTATTACCCTGATGATGTCTCGGATAATTTGAGGCGAATGCACGTGATCATCAGATGGCATTGTTGTGGAAAAACAGCTATTGTTACGTCAAAGTTAGTTGAATGAGGGATTGGAAGTCGCAGATGATAATGGAAATAATTTTGAATATGGGACTTAAGAGATGTGACAGCCCAAAAAAGGTTTATTTTCATGTCCTAAGCATTTTATTTACAGAAAGTAGGTCGGTTTAGAAAGACTGCACACGTATAACAAGATTTCAAAGCATACTTCGAAGATGTATAAGGGAAGATGATCAATGGGAGATCGTTCTTTGTATTGGCTTGACCACTGCATGCGATCTACTGTAAACATTACTGTTTTTTACTTAGTTTATTTATTTTAGATTTCTATAATTTTGTTTAACAAAAAGGCTTGATATGCAGGATTATTATAAAGTCCTTGTGCTTTAATTTTCATAAATTCCGTTCTATAAAATTGATCTGTAAGAAGCGTTAAAATGTCATTATTTAAATTAAAGGGATATTAAATCCCACATTGTTTTAAAACCGAATAAGAAACTCAAAGTTGGAATCGGAGAGTTTCATGCCGAATATTGTATAAAAAAAAACTATAGAAAAGTATCGGCGAATACTAGCGTGAGCTAAATGCAAATAGTCCTAGTACGTAATACAAACTCGGGCAACTCGCAGCAAATGTGGTTAAAATGTCATTTTGTGAAGTTTAATATGTGTTAAGTGATTCATTTATTTTATTGTAATTTAGCGAAAACTGGAGTGCACTGGTCATTCTTTTTTGAAGGGCGGGTTGTTAATAGGGAGAATTATTTGGAAAACGCTGCAGGAAACTTTATTCCTGAAACGGTTTGGAACTCACTGGATTTTTGTCTGTGGCGACATTTAGAATATTGTTGATTCAGTCGAAACCTTGTGCTTTAGACGATCTAAGGACTACAATACGTAATGTGATTCAGGGTATTACTTAAAATCAACTGCAAAATGTATTTGTAGAATTTTGAAATTATATCTTGTTTGTATACTTTATGACGGTAGACATGTTGAGAATTAACAATCCCAAGAAATGTAAACGTGTAGAACGACTTTATATAATGATCTTATATATTTAGTTTGAGTAAATATTTTTTATATGATCATCTTCATTTTATGCAGACCATTTGGTCAGAATTATTGCGGTATTCCTTAAGTTCAAAAGTTTTGAATGTTCATTTGGGAAAAACATAAAACCAAAAACACTTTAAATGTAACTATCTCGAAGGAAACGTCGAATATTTCGTTTAGTTTTTGTTAATGCGAAAACTTCTAGTTCAATTTTGGATTTGCTATAAGGAATGAATTTAGTTTTATTGGTTTCTACAAGTCTCCTTTACATCAGGGATAAGGCAATTTCTTGTGCATCAATTTACGCATCTGTTGTACAAAAAAAAAAAAAAAACCTTTGTAATTACCGTAATTAAATAAAAATTAATTGTGATCTCCAGCTTTCGGAGCTTAAAATGTTATTAAAAGCTGTCCAATTTAAACGAAATCAAACCAAAAAATTGAAATCTGTCCAGTCAGAGCGTATTTGGTTGTTGTGATCTTAGAACCCTTAAACCAATTTAATATTTAATTGGATATGTACTTTAAAAAATTGTTTAACTTCTTTACCGCTATTTCCTAAGAGGAATGGGCGGAGCTCTTTTATCTCAAACTAGCTTTTTTGGGAAATCGGTTGAGAGCAAGTCTCCACGGCCCCTGTGCGTCAGGAACTGCTGATCTCGTGGTTATTAGATTGTCAAGGGTGGGGGAAGGGAGAGATCCCAGATAACTGCCACCATCTTATGATCCTAAGTCCTAACACTTGTATTGTTTGAAATAGTGTCAATTCGACGCTATTTCAGACAACGTTAGAATAGGGATTGTAATAAATTATCGGCGAGACAGAGAGAAACGTACCAAAGATATACTGACTCGGAGATGACTGAAGAACAGTTTTTTTTTCAGTAAGATATGGTATACCACATTATGTAAAATAATATGAGAGTACATGCTATAATTACATAAAAAAAAACTCTTAGGTATCAGTCTACTCACGTGATAATGACAAACTTGCTCAACATTGTCATAAAGACCACCTACTTCATATATTAAAAACGACAGGAAATGATATTCTCACATTTATTTTACAAACTGACCACATTTTTTTTTTCTTTTTGATATTATAATTATTTATTATCGTATATTCACGATGGTACAATACAAAAAGTAGAATATACAATATAATCATGTTCAACGAAATAACATAGTACAGGACCATATACAATTACAATATAGTTACGATTAAAATCATGAGCATTTTTACGAAGTCGCCCACTTTCCCCTCCAACTGCTGCTGTTGAACGAGCGCTCAGCTGCATGAACTGTGAATTCTCCACTTAAGGTTGTATCCGTTCTGTAAGTTCCTCCACGCTCTTGAAGAGAATGACAAACCACATCTTGTGATACTTGCAGTCGAGCAGTAATGACATATACCTGCAGAAATAAATAGTATGTAGAGAAAGGGCAACATTTCACATCGTAAAATCAAATCCAACCAACACGAACATTAGTCTTTCTAGATTCCATCGTGTTATTGAATCTTTCCAGGAGAATTCTAAAGTGAATTAGTGGTAGTAGGTAATATTTAATAATATTACAAGACCTATTAAAAAAATCTTTCCTGAATTGACAAGCATCAAAGAAGACGTATCAGGACATGCTTCAATTGTTTTGTAAATCCACAAGTGGAAGATGACAAAGTTACGGTGAGGTTCAGCAGGATAGCGGACTGTGCTTCGCTCCTCATTATCGAACTTGTATTTGAAACACATTGGTTCTCTCAAGCGGAGTTCCATTAGATATAATCTGTGTAACAAACTCCACAATGAAAGGGAGTGTTTAAGAATTATATGGGGGAGGGGAGAATGTAATGAGTCCGTCAGACGAAGATATACACTGATTTCGTAGCTTAATTGCTTTGGCCGCCATAATACTAACTAAATTATACTTAATTGAAACTATAAATTTGCATTAAGAGCGTGAGTCGCCTTTCTCTATGAGTTGACTCTATATCAATGACTCGGCTACATTCATTTTCAAATGTCATATGGGTACAGATATCATTGTAATATGATATAATTAATTAAAATTTTAAAGTTATTTATTAATATATATATATATTACCGAAAGCGTATCTTTTTTTATTTTTTTTATATTTATATATATTAAGTATTCTTAATTTTTTCACGAAAATTCTCAAGTGCGTGTGCATCAGACCTATGAATGATAGACTGGCAAAACATCTCAACCTTGGTGTCGATCATTGTATTGAATTAGGCATTTTTTTGGGGGGGGGGAATCGTGGAATAGAGGAGGAGACAAACTTGCCACTACTTCATAAACTATATGAATCCTCGATGCATTCTGGCACTAATAATACCAGTACTTCTTTCTTTTCTTCCAACTGTTACTTGAATATGCAAATTAGCGTATCCTCCACGATTGCGAGTTCTAATTATAGCTAATGATCTGGTCCCGAATTACAGCATTACTGATAGTGCTGACTTTATCTGTACTTTAATTTTATTCAGCCACAGGAGTTCTAACGTGTCTCTATAACTGTTGCAGGTAGAGAATGCCTAAACTAATTCTGTATAGAAGATATATGTTCACTATACTACTTCGACTCTTTCCAGAAACAAATGCCTTTGCATTTATTTCATGCTCAATAGGTCCTTTACTGTAGTTGAAGATACCACAATCTAGAAAGAATGTCGGACAAGCAAATTCCTTGTGCAGTACTGATTGCAATCAAAACAAGCATAAGGTGTCAAAAGCACGCAGGCATACGAGGTTTTCAGATAGAACTAGTGTTGAAACTGTTCCTGCACGATATATTCTCTCTAGTGACTATAACTCTCTCCTCTACACACTACGATACTCTCCATGAGTCTAAAGCGAATATTTGAAATGGTCGACATCTCTCTGGAGCACATCCTAATACTCATTGAAGTTGAACTTAATATCATTAAAAAAAACCCAATCCATCAGTTTTCTTTCCAATATCTATCGGAAAGAAAACTTAATACTTGTTCTTCGAATAAGTATTAAGTTTTCTTTCCGATAGATATTGCGTTTCCATGACAACAGATTCCAGTTTTAATAGTTCAGCGGTAAGAGAACTATTGCTACTAACAAATAATTCTATTGGTATCGTTTGTATGTGATTTTAACTATGGTTATAACAGCTAAATGCGTTTCAATCCTATGTACACTAACAATTAAATATTCACTCACGAGGATGTTTCACTCGTTTAGTAAGTCTATAAAGTTATCAACTACATTTTGGAGTGAATAAATCATGTAACTAATTTTACGGACTCAATAACGATTGCTATTTGTTTAAAAGTGTTCTCTGACCTTTCACCTAAACAAAAACTCGTAATCCCCAGCACTCACGCACTGTCCGGAAATGAACTCGGTGTCCACTATTGTGACAGTGTCGCTATTTTCTTTTTCTTCTACTTCAAACGAAGACTTTCACTTCATTTGATTAGCTATCCGCGAACCAAGTCTCTCGCTTGAACAGACCGGTGTTCGTAAAGGTTTATGGAACGTTCATCTGCTCTGCAACAAGACATATATATGGATGAGTGGATAAAAGACTAAGACTTGATACTTTAATTTATTGTTTTGCTTTAGTTAGAACTAAAAAAAATCAGATTTACGATACCTTATATTATCTTACAGATTACAATCATACATTAAATTATACTTAAAATTAAACTGATTCGAACTCGTTATTTGTATAAAATGCCATTTAAAAAAAAATATAGTGTATAACACATAATCTAATTTTATTAAATTTTTTAAATAAAAATTTAAAAAACTTGTTATAATATCAATTATATTTATAAATGCATATGATTTTATAAGAAATACTATATGAAATTATTAAATACCGATATGCTAACCCAATCATTTCTCACGCTTAGTTTCTTTTATTCCCCAACAGATCTATCAAGGCAGGAAAGAGGGACTGGATTACAACTCCTTACTACTTCTGCAGGTGTTCTTAGGACTTGCCTACTTGGTTGGGAGTGGCTGCTTCGGTTTCATTGTCGTAAAGAACAGCGTTCAGTGTCTGATAGCACGTCAGTATCTGTGTCAGGCCGCGTCCTTCATGATCAGCACCTCCCTCCTTGCCTTCACTACTCTAGAAGAATATCATGGTTACTTGTTGTTTATCTGGATCTACGGCATTTTCTACGGAGGATATCAGTATTCCTTAAGAATGTTCACCTTTGAGAAAGTAAGGGCAAGGAATTTTGCCAAGGCTTGGGGTTATGTGCAATGGTCTCAGGCTATTCCGAATCTCATTGGTGTGCCTATAACGGGTAAAGAGTTTTTATTAAAAAAATTATAAACTTAAGTAAAATAAAATTTGATTTAACTTTTATAAAATATAGAAAGTAATTGTAAATTAAGCTTAGACACCATTTTCATTAACATATATTAGTATACAAAGTGGAGTTAGATGGCATTTCCGTTTAAATTTATTAAAGGAAATATCTTGCTGTAATAATTTTTTTTTCAAGCAAATAATAAAGTATTATCTGCCAGTTAAATTGCATACACGTACTTACTAATGTACATATGTGTATCATAAATACAATTTTTCACATGTTGAACCACAATTTATCTCATACTTTGTACAGTGCACAAGTCGTTTAGTACAACAATTCGTGTTATTAGTAGTAATAGTTTACAATCAATTGTAGTTCAGTTACACAGGATAGATTATCTATACTTTTTTCAGCATAGAATGCTAATATCATTATTTATGCAATTTAAATAAGATGTTTCCTAGCAATGTATTTTACATCTTTTTTCACATACATATTTACAATGATTCACTTTTTCGTAAATCGATTATAATATTTACTTGTTTCTTTGGATGGCATTTCTGATTTCTTCCTCAGAGCTTATCTGAGGAAGATAATAGATGGCGGTGGTTTTGTTTCTATACCCGTTGCAAGCCAGGTGTTGATTTTACTGTTTGTAGGTATGTGCTTGGAAGATTACTACTGCTTGTGCACGGTTTAACTTTTTTTTGCAAGTGGGGTTGGATTTGGATATTTGTGTCCTTCTAATGGTGTTTTTGAGAAGGGTTTGTTATATGCTTTGTCTGTGTGAGAGAGAAAGAGAAATTTCTCTGATTTTCATTCTCGCTATAATATTTATATAGCGCCTGTTTCAGCTCCTTGTTGGTCTCTAGGCTTCTGTCATCGAACGGCAGTTTATCATGTCAGGTACGTAGAAATTTCGGGTGGCTTTGGTAGTGATTGTTGCACTTATATGTTATGTAGTTTGTGGACTTGTTATCTGATATGTTGTTCTGGTTACTCTATAAGTTGGACTGAAGTAATGTTTTAACCTGACTGTGTAGTGGCATAAGTGTTTCACCTTAAATATTTTGTGTTCTGTCCATGCTGGCCGCATAAGTGTGGGTTGTTCCCAGAATATCATTTTATCTTGCAACCATTGTAACCTGAATTTTTTTTTTTTCAAGTAAGGCTTACGTCAGCAATTTTTTGTATTCCTTTACTAATCCTCTTAACAGATAGTAGCTTTTCAATGTCATTACGACTTCGAGAAGTGTCAATTATATTTGACGTGGAAGATTTTATTTTATCCTTTGGTTTTTAGGTTCAGCTATTCCTACTGTTATATAAAGTATAGTTTTATATGGTAGATGGAAATATATACATACGCTTTAATCAGTGCTAATTCTGAATATTATCGTGATACATAGGACTATAGCATAAAAATGCTACATACTGACATTTAACTAGTATCATTAAAAAAAAAATTGATACCAAACTTTGTTCTGCGCTTGTAAACAATAGCATGTCATGCTTCTTGATAAGCTGAAAGTGATTTGGACTAAACACGAACAAATACACTGCCAAGTTTTTGGGTTATGTGCAATGGTCTCAGGCTATTCCGAATCTCATTGGTGTGCCCATAATGGTTAAAGAGTTTATTAATATTTTTATAAAAAAAATTATAAACTTAAGTAAAGTAAAAATATTTTAGCTTTTATAAAGTTATTCTTAAATTTTAGAAAGTAATTATAGATTAGGCTCAGCCACCATTTTTATTAACATATATTAATATACAAAATGAAGTTAGTTGACATTTCGTTTAAATCTATCTATTAAAGGAAATAAATATATATTGCTATATTTCTATGTAGGAGCAGTGTACTAGATTTGAAAGCATTAGTTTTTTTATTTCATCGTTTAATTGCACTTCTGGTTATGTTATAGACGTAGTAAAATATTACTGTTATTCAAATAGGAGTTAACTTACAAGCTCATAATATGTGAGAGAAACTTATTAGTTAGAGGTCAATATACAGAGGATTTTGAATAGGGAATGATTACCATTTATGTTTGAGTAAGATGAAACTGGATATCATTTTTAAAACAAAATAAGAAAATTGTAGAAATAAGCAAAGGAGCAGCTTTCAGAGATGAAATCTAGACTCAAATGCACAAATGTTTATTATTGGGAAAAAATTGAAAGAGTTTGAAAACAAGAACGAAACATTGGATAAGCTCCTACCAAGTAAATCAGTATATGCTCTGAGAGAATATAGAGAAAATGTAAAAATAGCTAAAAAGTGTCATGGGCAGGTAAGAAGACAAAATTTAGAGGAGGCTATTAAAAAGATTAGAAATGGAGGAAGGAGTGCTGAAAAAGTGACATAAAAACTGAGGAGGAAAGAGAGATTTACATCAGCACATGAAAGTCTAGGGACACATAAAAAATACATATATGGGAACAACGAAATAAAAAAACTGACCTTTAAAAGATGAAATTGAATATAAAAAAGACGAGCAATAGCCAAAAGAGAAACCAGCAAAGGGGAGAGGAAAAATTTGTATCATACCTAGAAAATGATATGCAAATATATTTGAAAGAATGCTTGGATTACGTTACAGTCCTTTTGACAGATAATACTAACATAAAAAATTTACAAATGCTTTAAATGATATAAAAACAATAAAGGACAACCTAAGTAAACTAAAAAATGGCAAATCAGCAGGAGAAGATAGGATAAACGTCGAACTGTATAAATTTGTTGGGGAAATATTTCATCAGAGATTATTAAAATTTTTTAAATATAATATATATATAGAAATGGAATACAAGTAGAGTAATTAAAAAATTTTTCATTAAGTATTTTCAATACTTAATGAAAAATTTTTTAAAAATATTATTAGTGTCAAAATGGATTTAGAAAAGGACGCTCTATAATAGATGCAGTTTTTTTTGTTTAAAACCACTTATAAAGAAGAGAATTTAAATTAGAAACTCATATTTTGTCTATATAGATTATGAAAAACAATTTGACAAAGTAAAAAGATATATACTGTTCGATATATTACAAAAAATAAATTTACATAATATTGTAGTACATGCAATAATGAATAATAAAGATAATGTCTGAAAAACAATCTATAAACCAAGTGTTGGAGACAGGGATGCCCTCTGTCTCCAACACTTTTCAATATTTACATTAATGAAATATTAATACGGTGGAACACCTTAAATAATCAAGGTGTAGAAATTTCCTGGAATAACGAAATAAATACGCTCTATTATATTTTATTTGCAGATGATCAGGTAATATCAAATAAGGAAGACAATTTACAAAAATCCCTTTATAATTTAAACATTATAGCAGAAGAGTTTGGAATGAAAATATCCATGGATAAAACTAGAACAATGACATTTTGTGGACAAACTCCAGTTAGAAATATTAATAATAAAACAGATAAGTACTTTCTTGGATATGAAATATCATATGAAGGGGGAAAAATACACAAAACTTCAAAATTTTTACAGATTATAGGACTGATAAATAAAACACTCAAATCCAAATATACAAAAATAAACACGCTTGAAGATATACTTTAGCAATGACTACATTATCATATGACAGTGAAATGAGATTCATGAGGAAAAACTGCAAAATACATATTAGACAAAAAAAAGGAATAAAACATTTTGAAAATACTAAAAATGAAATCAGTATAAGTAAAACTAATGAGTTATAAACAAAATTGGATAGAATATATAAATCTAATGGCAAAACACCCGATATCTTAAACAATGAATAAAATATAAATTAACTGGAAAGAGAAGGCCGGGTAGACCTAATAAAAGGATATTGGATGGATAGACACTGGAACAGACCAATATGATCAGCATGTCTGGAGTAATCATTTTAAAAGATCGCTAAATGAAACCGGCAGTGACATCATAATGATGTATAAAGTAAAATCATGATGATGATAAAACATTGGAGAGAAATGGAATCGGGACTACATATCAATGCTTGATGTTGAAATTGAAAAGCCATCAAAATCTTAAATGTAGAAAGACAGCTGGAGTAGATTATATATAAAATAAAATCATGATGATAAAACATTGGAGAGAAATGGAATAAGGACTACATATCAATGCTTGATGTTGAAAAGCCATCAAAATCTTAAATGTAGAAAGACAGCTGGAGTAGATTATATTATATTCGACCAGAAATGCCCGAATATGGAGGCATAAAAATTTTGCAGTGGCTGCATTGCATACTTCAGAAGGTCGAATGGATGGACTATAACAAGGATATGTATTTAAGTTCTTTAGCCAGGAAATGGCACACCAGATGGCGAGAGAAAAGCTGCTCAGAGTACTACATTACATGGAACAGCACATGATCTGTATTGAGTAGTTAGAAATGAAGGAAGATGGTTGGATTTAAAATCATCTTCCATGACGTAAGCTATACCTCCACTCTCTTTAATAGTGTGATCCGTGTAGATCATATTATGAATTGAGAATATGAAAATCACTTGGCTGACTGGTCAGCGGATCCACTCTTCAACCAACAGGCTCTGGGTTCGAATCCCACCGTGGATGCTTGTGACTGTCGTTACATGGGAGACCAACCCTAACTAGAAGCCTGAAGTGGCTTGGCAAAGATCCGTGTTTGCTTGACCTATAAAAACAGGAAAAATCCTTAGTTCAAACTCCTATGTTTAAAAGCTTCCTAATTGTTTGAAATAGAAAATAAACAAATTCACACAAAAAAGCTGTTTTTTAAATAAATCCCGTATAAGTCTGCATGATTCCGTAGCTAAGTTCGATAACAAATTGGCTACGAAAATCAGCAATAAGAAGTCCAAAACTATGAAAACATCAACTGCATTGTGAAATGGATCAAGTTTTTTTTTAATAAAGAAAATATAGAACAAGTAAAACTTGGACAATTTTAGTGAAGTGAAGCAATGCATGAGTTGAATGAATTTATTTATATATAGAATAAAAGAGAAATTAATCAAAACACTGAATTAGTTATATATACAACACATCATTCAGAAAAAAAAAAAAAACATTAGGCCCAGTGAATAATAATGATCTCTAGAGGATCGCATATAGCCATAAGTTATATCCCCTATATATATATATATATATATATATATATATATATATTATAATCACGTTCAAAAAATTGCAGTGGGCAGAATATGTTTTTCCGTATGGAAAATGACAAAATTCTCGCTAAAAGACCAAAAGGTAAACCTAAACACCATTGGTCAAGATATCATATTACATTACAAAATTTTGGACACCAAACTCGATTTGGGATATAGAGCCATAAGAAGAAGATTCAAATCAATGTTAATTTGTGGACTTGAGAGGGAAGGGTTACAAATAAAACAATTGATGAAAGACTGGATACTGCAGATAATAGACTTCTGCAAAACATAGACAGAATCATTAAAACATAAAGATATTATGAAAGAACTTGACATTATTAACCTATAGGAATAGGCGAGCAAAGCTAATCTTGGGTAGGATTATTACAATCAAAATGGGAGAGGAAAGACATAAAATCAGTGCTTGATCTTAGAGGAAATGACTGGCAGAAAGACCAAGACTTAGGTGGATTAAATAGGTTAGAATGCCTTATCAGATCTTGTATTTCGGCCTTCTAATATTGAAGTCCTAACAAACTATATTATTACTATGGACAACTTTACCTGCAGAACTGACTTCCTATCATAGTACCAAGGATATCTAAAATAGCAATCGAACTATTTAAACACGAATAATGTAGACCAAGCTACTGCTAGACTAACTGACACACTGGAGACCTTTTGAATGATGCATTTTGTGTATATAATTAGATCTACTGGACAATAAAATTTAGTGTGTCGTGCATTACAGTTGTATGAACAACGTATTGAATTCCATTAACTTTACCTTGTACTTTTCTCTCGACAGGCTACATCAACGAACTCTACGGAGACAAGACAGGATTCTACCTCTCTTCAGCCTTTACCTTTCTGGGCACTTTGACTCTCTTTCTTATCGACGTCCACAAGTGGAACCTCCAGAGGAAAAAGACCAGCATAATGTCGGACGAGCGACGATGCTCCGATCCGTGTCTCGACCGCAATTTCAGCCGCAGGTCCTCGCTTCAAGAATCGTTCTTCGACCGTCACACATCCCTAGCTCATCTTCAGCAACGGAGTCTCACCTTTGGTAACTACGCTGACCTCCGTCGCCAGGAGTTGACGTGCATATCGGAGGAGGTGATGATGGATAACTTTCTCGAGGATTTTGTCGACGACTGCATCACTTCGTGCAACAAAGAGGAAAAATTCCTGATGTTGAGCGAGTATGAAAACAACCTGAACAAAACCGAAGAGGTTACTGGGGATAGCGGCAGGATACCCATCCGGAAGACGGCGGTATTCGCCGTTCCCAATTTAGAGCAGTGTCCGAACTGCAGACGGTGTGTGACTATGCCGCCAGAGGGCAGCATCGATCAAGGGTGTCGAAAAGATTCGCCTTCTTTTCAGTCGTCGATAAAACTGTCGAAACCAGCATGCAGCGTGGATGTAATCGAAGAAGTGACTACTTCTTTATAAATTAGTGAACTACGCCATAAGAAAGAAGTCGTCACGAAGTGATTGATTTTTTTTTTGTGTGTGCAATTAATTTGTTATACTGTCGGCAGATGGAGCTGTCTTATATAATAATCAGTAGTCGAATATTTTGTCTTTCAGCTGCACTGGAATATTTCTTTGTTAATATTTTTTTTAATTGTTAATAAATCTTTGTTAATTTTGTAATCGTTTAACCTGAATATTTTATTTAAATAGCCGAAATTATGAACGTGTGTACAGTTGTATTATGATGTAATTACCAGCAAGTAACCTTGAATTCCTTGACATTTGTATAATTTATTTATTACTGAATTACACTTCTCCCCCACATAACTATCAGGAAATTAGTCCCTTTTAAGTGTTCTTACTTATTATAAAATAATAAATTTTGCATTGGAATAGCAGGGAAATCAATATTACTATTGGTCACTGTTAGACCTATTTCTATGTGGTTTCGTTTTCCCAACTGTAACAGTTTATGTGGCAGTTAATAAAAATATTATTTGAGTTGATGGCTGCAATACTTAATATCTGTAATAACATCACTCCAGAATAAGAATTTGGGCCACTACTACTAAGAAAGAAGCAAACAATATAAAATAACCAAATTAAAGGTTAAATTAAAATCCTTATAAGAACTGGCTTAAAGGGGCGAAACAAGAATGCTTTTCATCTTCCCCGTTATCTGTAGAGGACAGTGTAGGGATAAGGTGTTATTGAGCTATTAAAGCTCTGATCATGGCAGGAGGGTAACAGCAATAGCCGTGCCTCAGTTAGGACTTCACAGCATTGCCATCCAGTACCCTCCAAAAGTATTAAATATCGCATCTCCAAAAAATTTAAATTAACTACACATATGAAATTTATATTTAAGTTATTTATTATTCATATTGTTATTCTTGGTTACTATTCAAATTTTTCGATTATTTAAAATAATAATTTTCTTTATTTCTATGTTATTTACCCTCAAAAATTTACTTCCAATATATATGTATATTTTTTATTAAAATAATTTAAGTTAAACGAGCCTTGGAATAAAATTTTGGATCTATCGGAGGCTCCGTTAAAATGTAACGTTCATATTTTTTCTGGAAAAAAAATCGGTAGTTTCGTGCAACGAACAAACTGTGTTGCGAATATTTTACTCCCAACAAAATATCAATTATATTTTATTTTAATTGATTTGTGAATAAATTGTTTACTTCCTGGAAGATTTGTGGCCACCTAAGAATAAGATTAAAGTCCATAAATATTTCACATTTCGATGCTTGCCGAAATTCCAATTTGTCATACAAAATATTCACACACTGCGGAGCATTAACTTTAGTCTCAAAGTATTGTGCTGTCGGATTTTTTTATTTGTAATTTTTGTTGTAGCTACTTCCACTTGTGTAAAAAAAAAAAAAAAGTTTAGTTTGGGCTTTAATGTAACTGTTGGTTACTTCTGTAGGAATAACTCTCCAATCAATTACTGTTAAGCTTAAATTAATAACCTGCTCTCTTTTTTTATTACTGGAAATAAGTGCAAGTGTGGGCAGCCAGGTTCTATTATATTATGTTATATGAAAAATACAGTATAATATTTTTAATTTAGATTCTAAATAAATAACATAAATAAACTTGCAAAAAAAGTAAACATCAATCAATCTAGAGAAACTTACATTTTTTTTAATACTCCTTATAAGGACTGGCTTAAAGGGGGCGAAGCAAGAATGCTTTTCATATTCCTCGTTGTCTGAAGAGGACAATGAAGGATAGGGGTTATTGAGCTATAAAGCTCTGATCATGGCAAGAGGATAACAGCAATAGCCGAACTTCATTGGCTACAGCATTGCCATCCATTACCCTCGCTGGGTACCAATTTTAGTCGCCTCGTACGACATGCATTAGCTACATTGGTGCTATTTTTATCCCGGCAACCACACGGGGAATGAAAAACTTGTACACAAGTTCTTACTAATTTTCTAGACATGATATCTGAATTTAGTTATGGTATATAAGGGAAATTGTGATTTCTTAGTATTATCTAAGAAATAGTATTTAATATTTATTCATTATATACAACTTAATATAATTTATTCATTAATTTATATTCATTTTATCTCTTAAAAACATTAATATGGCGAAAGAGTTTGCTGTTGCGATATATACACACAGTAGTTACTACTGGTTCATCCAGTAATATTAGAAATACCGTTTTTTTTTCTTGCTTCGAGTAATATGTTTATTATGTAATATACTTTTTGCAGTTCATACTAATGAAGCGGTAGCCATTTGGTATTGTATGATAAAATGTTTGTAAACAAAATCAACCATCTCACTATACTGATAGTTAATTTATTTGTGTGAAGCATGAGATAAGGTCTAAAATCCTGTTATTATAAAATAATAACAGGATTTTAAACCTAAGTCTACCATTTTATTTTAACAGGGTTAAAATAAAATGGTAGACTTTTCGGGATGTATATTGGATATTTGCTCAAAACCGAATAACATAAGATGCTAAACTATGTTAAAAGCTGACAGTTTCTTCTAAGATCGAAATAAGATAAAGGTGTTTAAAAATATTCTGAAATAAAATTACTTTTCTATTATTAATAAATTAAAATAATACTGCTGTAAATAAATTTATTTGTGGTGCTTAAGAGTCAAAGCTGTATAACTGAGAGGAGACTTCCACATAGCCTTTAAAGGAATGCGGAGAACCGACCAGGGCTTCTGACCTAATGTCCAATCCTCACCTTCTCGTGGTGCAGCGTTAGGTATCTAACATGATAAATTCCATGCTGGATGGGCCGTCGCCAAGTTAAACAAGTTCCCCGTTGTTTTCGCCAGGGAACCAGGGCAAACAGCGAAAAGTCAGCTAGTGGAACAAACCCTAAAACCCACCCCAACTCAACATCACCAGAGTTCAAGATCGGTACTATCAACATACGAAGCATGAATGGCAAAGAAATGGAGCTAGCTGAGGAATTAGGGTAAGTACCAGATCGACATAATAGGGGTGACTGAAACAAAAAAGACAAAAACTGGTGAGATCTTTCTGAGCAATAAATACAAAATGTTATATTCAGGCAAGGAAAAGAAGGGGTAATAGTATTCAACACTAAATACGAGGCTAATCTTCTTGAATGGCAGTCAGTCTCAAGTAGAGTAATGTGGGCAAATATGAGAATGGGGAACTGGACAATGAGATTTATTTGTGCCTATGGTCCCACAGAAGGTTCTACTAAGGTAGACGTGGAGGAATTTTTGAGGCTTTAGAAAAAGCAACTGACACAATGAAAATTTGGCGATCTAAATAGCAGAGTAGGAAATGATGGTCAGACATACAAAAACATTTTGGGAAAATTTGGATCCGTCCAATAGCAATCCTTATAAGGACTGGCTTAAAGGGGCAAAGCAAGAATGCTTTTCATCTTTCCCGTTATCTGTAGAGGACAGTGTAGGGATAAGGTGTCATTGAGCTATTAAAGCTCTGATCATGGCAGGAGGGTAACAGCAATAGCCGAGCATCAGTTAGAACTTCATTGCCAACTGTAAAGGTAAAGCCGTCTCTAAAAATTCGGACGATCCCTAGGCCACTCAATCCTGGGCGAAAGACCGTCCATCTCAGCGTTGGCTCCACCCACCGCCGAGCCGGACCGCTCATATTCCGAAGAAAAGCATTCACCGACAAAGCCCCTCACTGGGCCCTGCCGGAGAACACTCTCCCCAGAGACTCAAATTGCTCCCTTAAGGCAAAAACCTTAAGAGAGCGAACTCAAACTCTCGAATCTCTGCGCCCAAGGGGGTAACAGCAACAACCGAGCCTCAGTTAAACTTCATTGGTACAGCATTGCCATCCATTACCCTCCAAAGGTATTAATCCACCACCAGACATCACGTCCTTCTCAATCTCAATAGCATACATGACATAACATCATTGGCCAGAAGGGTGAAGCAAGATGCTGTTATTCCCCGTTGTCTGATAGGGAGGACGAAATTGAGAGAAAGATTTATGAGCTGAAAGCTCGCCCTGGGGTCACGGAGATTAGTCATTGTTGTCAATAGCAATAGTCCTTATAAGGACTGGCTTAAAGGGGCGAAGCAAGAATGCTTTTCATCTTCCCCGCTATCTGTAGAGGACAGTGTAGGGATAAGGTGTTATTGAGCTATTAAAGCTCTGATCATGGCAGGAGGGTAACAGCAATAGCCTAACTTCAGTTAGAACTTCATTAGCTACAGCATTGCCATCCATTACCCTCCAAGAGTATTGGATTGAACATCACTCCCCCTCTGTCAATAGCAATCTGAACTTATGCTGCTACTTGTAGCATAGCTTAGTTAGAATTATATTGGTGTTTAGTATATATCTAGTTTTACAATAAATTTTTTGTTTATTTTTATGAAATAAAACTAAATCTTTTATATTGAAATGGTTACACTAATTTTAAATACATATTTAAGATAATTAAATTGTATTTCAGTAATAATTTAGCTAAAGGAAGGATATTAATATATAAATTAAAAAAATAACTTCAGACAAGGCAATAAAAGTTATAAATTCTATAAAACGATCAGTGACATTTTAATATATTTAACCAAACAAATTAAGAAAAACAATCTTACAATATTCCATTTGGGATGGCGGAAGACCCCGCCCCCATTTAAAATCAGAAACACCAACCAACGTGTATTAATGTTGAGATATCCATGACTAGAAACCTATGATGAAGTTACTATACTATGCATGATACCAATTAGTCTACAAAAAAAAACGTATTTTGACATTTAAGAAAGTGTCTTTCCTTATTAATTCTACAAAATAGGGTTAAAATGACTGGTAAAAATAAATCAAATGTTAACATCCGAATAAGCATATAAACAGTTAATATCTATTCTTCGTAAATGGCGTCCTTTAAGAGTGAAATATCAAAGCAACTCACACTGAAGGTAAGTACTACCAATTATTTATTTTGTAAGTTTAATTTGCTCTTGATCATTGGGTAGAGCTGTGCAATGATTTTGGAAGTCTTGGAGCCAATGAGATTGATGTGTTTGCTAAAAAGGAGTTTCTTGTCCAACAATACCCCAAAGGTATTTGGTTTCTGATTGCCATGGGATCTTTTGACCAGAGAGCAAGACTTCTTCTTTATGCAGACCTTTCTTCTAGACAACATCATAGCTGAGCTTTTGAGGGGGTTTATCTGAATCCTCCAGTTGGTGAACCAGTTTTATAGCGCGTTGATACTTCCTTGAAATCTTGTGATTGTTAGGCGAGGGCTGAGCGACCTTATTAGAATAGCGGTGTCGTCGACATACAGGGCAGTAATGGTTGTTCTTGAGTTAAGAGGGATGTCTGATACGTAAGTTGTGAAAAGTATTGGGGCCAGGAGAGAACCCTCAGGTACTCTAGCCAGGATTTTGCGCCTTGATAACACAATTCCGTTTAGTTTTACTTGCATGTATCTTTCACTAATGTATGAGTATATAAGTTTCACTAGTTTAATTGGGATATTGTTTTCAATTAGTTTGAAGATAAGGCCTTGGCAACATCTAAAAATACAGCAGCAGTGTGAAGGTGCCAGTTAAAACCATCAGTGATATGTTCTGTTAGTCGGTGAATTTGTTGCACCGTGTTGTGAGTTTTGCGAAACCCAAATTACTCATTTGGAATTATTTTCTGTTTGTCCACTGCTGATTGTAGTCTTGATAGGATGACCTTTTCTGTTACTTTGCCAAGACAGGAAAGAAGACTGATGGGCCTGTGGCTTTGGGGAAGTTGTGGGTTATTACCAGGCTTTTTCAGAGGTATAATGTCCGCGATTTTCCAATCTGTGGGAAAGTACTGGAATCTTAAAATGGAATTGGTAATATTAACTAGATGAATTATAGCTTTTCTTGGGAGTAGCTTTATTATTCTATTAATAATGCCGTCAGGGCGGTGAGCCTTTTTGTTCTTCGGGTGGGATATAATATTGATTATTTCTGTTGGAGTAGTAGGGATGATGAGCTCTGAATCATCCTTAAGGTGTCTTAAGACTTTTCTGACTTGACGATGAACTTTATAAATGAGATTAATATTTAAGTTTTCATAAGATGGGCTGCAATGATTTTCAAGATTGTCAATTAGGGTTCTACTTTTTCTTCATCTGAGTGTGCAATTCCTAGTTTGGTCTTCATAAGGGGAAGGGATTGTCTTTTGGTACGAAGAGATTTTACAAACTTCCACATGGAGTTATCTTCTGGGTTGATTTCAGTGAGTTTGGATTCCTATTTGGAATTCCCGTGTATCTGGAGGGCTTCTCGAACCTGTCTGTTCAAGTTTTTTAAGGTTGTTTTGTCCTGCGGAGCTCTAGTGTTGTGATATCGCTTTCTGGCCTTGTTTTTGGCCCTAATCAGGTCCATTATCTCTTCTGGGATCCAGTTGGGAGCGTGGAAGACAGTGGTTTGAGTGACTGATGCTATTGCTGTGTTGATTTGCCTAGTTAAATTGCTTACAGCTTGGTCTATTTCTTCTTTTTTGCGAATGACAGGGGGGTGGACCGATGTGGATTAGGAGAACCTTAGAAAGCTTGTCCCATGCTAAGAAAGAATGATGGGGATAGAGCTGATCCTGGAGTCCTAACTTGAGCAGGATGAGATTATGATCTGAGTTAGGCTCTTCTACTGTCTCCAGCTGGTATTGATATCTGATGCTCCTGAGGATAAGTATGTCTAGTACGTCAGAACTTCCTGATGGGCTGTAGTGTTTGGGCTCAGTGGGTCCATCTACTATTGATGAGTTGAGTGACGTATAAGGTACGGTCTTTGGAGTTGATTGACGAACTGAACCAAGCCGTGTGTTTGGAGATTATTTTTTCCCCTTGCAACAAAATATTTTAGGGATTGGAGGTAACCTGATACGCTTTGGTGTGGGAAGGAAAAAAGGAAGTTAAATTCAAAGAAACTTTATAATTTCTAATTTTTGAACTATAGAATTGGTAAACATAATTTGTTCCAACTTTGTGTATTCAGTGATTTTTTTCTCTCGAAAAATAAGTATTGTAAATTAGTTATATACTATATATATATACTTTTCATTTCTGGCCTTACAACTATGCCCTCTCTATAAACCTTACTATATTGCTTCTATAATCTACCCTTTCCCCTTCAATATACCCTATTCCTCCTATGGGTTTAAATTCGGAAGAAGGCTAGTTCAGAAGTCTTAAGGTAGCAGCCCTACCACTGAACTATTCCATCGTCAGGCTAGTCCCCTGACATGGAGAACATAATTCTACTTGTAAGCCGACAGAAAAAGATAATCGGATTGAATCTATAGGAAACGACCCTGGAATGGAAAAGGTAAAACAAAAATGGAAACGACAAAATATAATACACATAGCAAACTGGAATGTAAGAGGAATAGCATATAAAGAAATAGAATTAGACCAATTATTAAATGAAAGAAATTTTAAAATAGCAGTAATCACTAAAACAAAAAAGAAATTAAAAGGAACCATGAGAACTGAAAATGTTAATGTGATATACAGTGGAGTCGACAGAAACCAAAGAGCACAAGCAGGAGTCATGATTTGGATACATAACTCCCTTTCAAAACAGTTAAAACATTATAAATTATGGAATGAAAGAATAATAGAAGCTAGAATAAAAATAGATAGAGGCTATTTAACAATAATTGGTTTATATGCCCCAGAAGAAGGAAGAGAACAGGATAATATTGATTTTTATAATCAGCTACAAAACATATATAATAAAATAAATAAAAATGATTACATAATTTTAGCAGGAGACTTAAATGCAAGAATTGGAAACACGAAAATTAATAATAATATAGGAATACATGGAGAACATACTCTAAACAGGAATGGTAAAATATTGATTGACTTTTTAGTTTATAATAACCTAAAAATAATGAATTCCTTCTATAAACATAAAGACATACATAAATATACTTGGGCAGCAAGAGGATGGAAATCAATATTAGATTACTTCATATTACATGAAAAGACATCAAAATTTTCACTAGATGTTAGAGTTCACAGAGGATATGAAATAAGCAGTGACCACTTCCTTGTTAAAATAAAATTAAGATTATCACCTAAATGGCTACAAGTAACAAGAACAGAAAGAAAAATTGAAACATTTGTTTATAAAACTAGACTATTGAATGACACAAATGTACAATGGCTATATGAACAAAGAATTAACCAGTATCTAGATAAAATGAAGAAATAGAAATAGAATGGCTTAATATAAAAACGATACTAAATGCAGCAGCAAATGAAAGCTTAGGAAAGACCAAAAAACAATAAAACAAAAAGACAAACAAAGATTAACAACAGCAGAAATGAAGTTTATGAGAAAAACTGCAAAGTATACCCTATTTGATCACAAAAGAAACGAAGAAATTATGAAAGAATTAAACCAAGAACAAGTAATAGAAAAAATTAAAAAATTTAAACGTAAATGGATGGAACACATTCAAAGAATGAAAACAACATTAGGTTTTCTTTTTCCTAATGGCTTGTACCTTAAAGTACAAGCCATTAGGAAAAAGAAAACCAGGACGTCCTCTTAAATGATGACTTCTAAGGCCGGAACAGGCCATGCTAGGCCTAAATCCTTGATATGCATGATGATGTTATATTATATACCAGAAGTTCTCAAATGGAAATAAGAATCGCGCCATCTACCGACGCTTTATGAAATTGATGGAATTCTCTCTCTCCACATATAGCAGTGATGTTCAACCTTTTTTACTAGGCGAGCTACTTTTCTATAAAAAGTTATTCGCCGATCTACTCTCTTGTATAGATCACATTCCCCCAATCTGATATCTGATTACGCACAAATAAACAACTAACAAAATACACAACTAAAAACTTTATTTGTGTATTTAAAAATTTATTTATCACTTTTAATTATTTTAATACAACAACAAAAAAAATAATATATTGGAATAAAATATTTATTTCTCTATTTTGGAAAACCAACAGATTGATTACAAACTCACAAGTTACAGGTGATCAAATGCTGGTTGATTAAAAAAAAAAAAAAAAGTTGATGTGAAATTTGGCATTGTTTGGACCTCGCAATATTTTCATAGTCAAGTTGATAAGAAGAAGTGGCCAATCGCAGACAATCATCCAAATGATCATTTGTAATTTGGTTTCTTAATTGATTTTTTATGACGGCCATATTTGAAAAAGCGGATTCTGACAAGTATGTCGATCAGATAACACGACAGAATTTTTCGCGCAATATCAGTTAATATTGGGAATTTTTCATATGACTACTTCCAAATGACTTCATTGTTTGTTGATTTTAAATATAAACTATTCTGAATGTTGATTATCTCAAGTTATACTTCAGCTTGGTTTATATCAAACAGCCCACTAATTTTGTTTGAAATTTCTGCGATGTTCAAGTTTTCTTGAAATGGATTATTGATAAAAGATACAACCATTTCAGTTTTATTAAAATCTTTAAATCTTGAATTTATTTCTTCCTCAACTAATTCTATTTCACGAATAAATTCTTTTAAATCATAGCGAAGCATTTCTTGATTGTGTTCAAAATTTTTAATAAATATGGGAGATGTCTAAATTCGCAGTCGTTTATATTTTTCTTTAATAAAAGTAATTATTGTTGGAAAGTTTTCATTGAACTTAACATGCCAATTAAATTTTTATCTTTACCTTGTAACTCTAAATTTAAATTGCTTAATTTCGTACAGAAATCTACTAAAAATGATAAGTGTAACAACCATCTTTTATCACTCAATTGTGTTTTCTCCTTTTTCATCAAGAAACATTTTTATATCGTTAATTAATACAAGAAATCTTTCTAAAAATTGACCTCTGCTGAGCCAGCGAACATTATTGTACAACAGAAGTTCCCAATCATCATCTGCCTGTAATTTAAATAACCGCCGTTGCAGGGCTTTTCCTCGAACAGAATTTACAATTTTAAATCTAATATCCAAAACATCTTTTGTGTTTAATCTTTTACTACACAGTACTTGTTGGTGAATAATACAGTGGTACGTTAAAAAATCTGGATATTTGTCATCGTTTTTACATAATGAAATGAAGCCTTATTTATTACCTATCATTGCAGCAGCACCATCAGTAGTAATAGGCACAAGTTTAAAAAGCGAAAGTTTGTGTTGTTTCACAAATTCATTAAATGCCGAAAAAATGTCTTCTCCCCTAGTCCTTCCCAATAATGGTATAATTTTCAAAAGTTCTTCTTACTTGAATAATCTTGAAATACCATGCGAATAAATACCATTAACTGAGCAATATCAGTGAAGTCGTTTGATTCATCAAATTATAATGAAAACGCAACACACTCATGAATGTCTGACATCAACTGAGTATTCAGATCGGCACTTAAAATTTCAAACTCATCTCATAATCGTTGTTCTGGAAAGTTGTAAATCTTTAATATTCGAAATGATTTCATTTTTATTTTTAAAATCAGAAAATAAAGATTCTGCCGCTGCAAGAAACGATTCTTTTATTAACTCTGCATCAGTAAAAGGCTTTTTTGCTTTTGCTAATAAATGACACTTTCAAAGAAGCAATAGTGACTAATATTGGTTTATTTATTACTTTCGAAATCACAATTTGTTGTCCAGAAAGTCCTGTCTTTAAATTTATAATTTTTGAATCATATTTTGCATGTAGCGATCGAAAATGTATCTCAATATTACCTTTTTTTGGAATTGCTACAGATGAATTACAAATCAAACAACGACACTTTTTATTTACCATTTGTAAAGAAAAAATCCGTTTCCATTGCCTTGTGAAAATGATACGTCTTCGATTTCTTTGATACACTCATGATTATCCTCAAATTATTAAACGAAATGCATACGACTGCTTTTGTTATACGTCTACTTTTGCTATCCAGTCGTTACTACGACATTGTAAACTTTTATTATTATTTAATTTTGTATACTTGTAATTTCTATTAATTACTTCTGATGTCTTTTACTCTATACTTTATTCTCCGTTATTCTAATTTGCTGTGCGCGCTTTCTCTCTCTCTTGTTTATCTACCTTTCGCATTACGAGTCTTATGACTAGGATATTAGAAAATTTATTTAAAATGAGACTGCGTCACTAATATCTTTGATTAGCAAAAAGAACTCAAATATACGGCTGGTAGATTTCTCTCTCTCTCTTTCTCTAACACAAATTCCTACATTAAAATTTCACAAACAGTCGTGGTCTATTCTTTTTCTTAATTTCACGCTTTGGCCAACTCACTTAGATTCCCGCTCAACAAGTCCGATTTATTTTAGAAACAGTGCAGTTGTAAATAAACAAACAGGCAGCACTCTTTTAAAAATCTTTTTTAAAAAAAGCACTGATTAAAAATATTCGGACTCCTGCTCATCCCAATTGTCACTCTAACATGAAAGGCATTAACATGAAGTTGGTCCACGTTTGCTACTCTAACATCCACCGATCTTCTGTGAAAGCTTTCCATTAGATAGATTTTAATACGTTGCTGGGTTAACAACTTTCTTCCAGAAGAGTGTTAGTAGGAGCGATTCGACTGGCGAATTCATCCCACAGATGTTCCATGGGGTTGAGATCAGGTCTCTGTGAAGACCAATTAAGTTCTTCGACGCCTTTTATCAAACGATTCCAGTACAGATCTCGCGTTGTGGCTAGGGGCTTGTGTTGATAGAGGAAAAGACCTTCACAGAACTGCCATAAAACAGAGATCGTCTACAATGTCATTATAGACCTCAGATTATCCTTCACTGGAACCAGGGAAGCTCGACCATAATAATACCTCTTCCACCACTCCACCTGGTGCTTGGCTGATGTTAGGCTTGTGTGCAGCTGCATGGCTATGGAAACCAATGATCTTCAGCTCCCAACGAAAAATTATGGCAATTCTTGCAGAGTCATTTCGAATGAATGCTTCAGCACTCGGCTGTCTCACTTTGTGACTCACCATGTCGCTATTGTGCTGTCGTTCTTCCTAGGCTGTTTTAGTCGTTTTAGTGTTAATGTTTGTCGGCAAAGATTGCCAGACCAACGTGCCTTCTATGCCTGTATGAGTGGTTGTAATGATGCATACAGCCGTATCAGCTATTAGGAAAACGTGTCTGGAAATTTGTGCTAACGTAAAATTTCTATAAGACACCAATTATTCAATTTCTATAAGACACCACAAATTATCCAAATAAATTAAATGAATAATATATAAGCTTATTGTCATCTATATTATTTACATTTCTCGATTGTTTTCATTAAATGGTGTATTAGAAGGTATATAAATAAGAATGACAAAAATAGCTTAAAATGACTAAAAGATAAGTAAGAAAGATTCAAGTATTTTCTTTATAAAGAATTTATAGTAAATTTTTAAATTTTATCTTGAATTTCTGATTTAAAAATTTATGAACTATCTTCTGGAATTAAAATTCACAATCAATTAAAAAAACTGCACTATTCATAGTATTGTTTTAACAACTAGCCGAGATTTTGCAGCAGTAGAATCTATTCATTCCCCATCCCCTACAAATTATATATGTGGGTGTGAATAAATTTAATGAATTGTTTCTTAGCAGATAATTTTAATGATTTAAAATCGTAATAAATGTTTCAATTAACGTAAAAAAATGTGAATATTCCAAATATTGCTGACGTATATGTTGGGACTGGGGAAAAAGTAGTATACTACTACTTTTTCGTGGGAATTAAACCCAAGACAGTTACTGAAATGTCAAAGAATGTGTTAGCGCGATGAAATTTAGCTCCATGCGTCAAAAGTTTCAGAGAAGAAGTCTGATAACTTAATGACCGGAACTCAGCAGCTATTCTTCATCCCTGTATCTACCTACATATGGCGCCATCTATTTTTCTAAAGAAGAACTATTAAAGTATTCTAATACCGAGGTCGTTATATTATTTATATTTTTCTAAAGAAGAACTATTAAAGTATTCTAATACCGAGGTCGTTATATTATTTATTTGCCATACATTCAACAAATATCTATAGAATTGTAATTTCTGTTATAAGAAAGAAACAGCCACAGTATTTTAAATCAATATTAATATTTTCATACAAATTGCTATGCTAGAACGATTAACTGGTCGCATCTTTTTTCTTACTAACTAGTTTAATTTATCTTGAAAAAAAAATCACTGTTATGTTTATTAAACAGTTTTGGCCATTGTATTATTATATATTAGATCTTTTCGCATTCTTAGAAAGGATAAAACAACCATCTAAAAATAAATCATATTGGTACGCGAATTCAACATAGCAGAAATGAAAAAATCGACGATTTCCTTTCTTCGAAATCAGAATGAAACCTTATAGTCCTTATAAGGACTGGCTTAAAGGGGCGAAGCAAGAATGCTTTTCATATTCCCCGTTATCTGTAGAGGACAGTGTAGGATAAGGTGTTATTGAGCAATTAAAGCTCTGATCATGGCAGGAGGGTAACAGCAATAGCCGAGCCTCAGTTAGAACTTCATTGGCTACAGCATTGCCATCCATTACCCTCCAAGGGTAATGAATGAATCTCAATCACCGCATCTCACGGTCGATTGATTCCTTCCAGAATGAAACATCTCTCTAATATTATTATTAACTTTCTGCTATATTTTTTTATAAATGGTGTTCTGATTTTTTTTTCCTTTAAGAACATTTTTTAAAAGTTTAAGTTTTGCCAATAACTTAGGAGATTTTATTTATAGATATTAAAATAAAAATATATATTTTATTCGCAAATATTCAATACTGCACTAAGATATGGTAAGCGACATGAACACATAAAAGTGCTGCCATCTCTCGTCACTTGATTAAATTATAAGTAGTGCATTGCAAGGGTGGCTATTCCTAGTAAGGCTAATAGAATTTCACAATTTTTTTTTTTAATGATAAATTAGCAATAATGATGAGTTCGTCAACGTTAATTTTATCACGTGTAGTTCAATTCAGATTTTCTGAAACTTATATCATGCACTGCCCAAACAATTTTGTAAACTTACACACCCCTTTCGAGAAGTGAAAATTAACATGTGACATTAAAATTAGCTGTGAGTATACGTTGCTGCAAAAAAGAGCCTGCCTTTTGTATGTTATCTTAACGCTATTTATATTGACTGATGACTGCTATGATAAGGTGGATCAAGCCCATGATTTTTTTTTTCCGTGTTACCCGTATTCACAATTTCCGGAAACACACTTCGAGATCTGCTGATGCGGACTTAAGATGCTTGGTTAAGTAATACGGACCGAATGGTCGTATCAGTATTATACGCATAAAATGCGATGGTTGTCGAAGATATGTCAGTCATATAAACAGTGAAGGGCAAGAGAAATAAGAAAAATTATCTCTCTAAACTAAATTAAACTGCAGTGACCTTATAAAGAATGTCATTGTGGGAAATATTGTCAAAAGCGTTAGCGACATCAAGAAAAGTAGCGCCCGTGTCCGGTTTACAGTCAAAACCAACTTCAGCAAAGCATCATCGGCCACGATACCTTCTAGAAGAGGTATCAACAGAGCCGGCGCTAGGGTCTTTGGTGCCCGCATGCAATTTCTATCTAAGCGCCCCTCTAACGGTCCGGGAGAGTGTGGTTCTTTTACGATAATAAAAATTTAAATTATTTGAAATTTATTAAATAAATTTTGACAGAACAGCCACACGTTGGTTCGCTAAATGTAACGAACCGGGGGTGTTGACTAGGCAGGATAATCGTTAAAAACCCGTATATTCAAAAAATTCTCAAAAGTTAAAGCATATTTTGACAATGCCACTTCACTTTAATCGTTGAATATAATGATACAGGGATTATAGCCTTCTCACCGATCCGAATCGCTAACAAAATTAAAATGAATTTTAATTAAAGTTAAAATTTATTTGTACTAAAGTTTAAAAAATTCTTGCATTTTACAAGTTACTAAATACTTAGTAACTTGTAAAAACTTTTAATAATTTTTATAAGTGGAACTACTTTTAGGAAAATAAAAGAAACTCAAAATAGATGAGAAAATAAGAAAAGAGTTCAGAAATAATTAGAACATTTAATATAAGTATTCAAAAAATAACATCTTTACAGAATAACAGAAAATAAATTAAATTACATAAATATACTTGAAATTTTTTAATTAAAATTTTAGAGTTTTTGATTTCATATTCACAAAATTAGAAATAATGGTCTTAACGTCTAATTCCGCACATACATCATTTTCAATAGCTATTAACGCCAAACTAACAAGCCTTTTTTTTTTTGTGCCATACTAGTTCTTAAGTTGGTTTTAATCAATTTCAACTTGGAAAAGGAACGTTCACCGCTCGCTACACTAACAGGTAAGGTTAATAGTATTCTTAAAGCAATTGAAAAGGTAGGGAAAGATAAATTATTGGACACAATAAAATTAAGAATATCGAATGGGCTTTTGAATATTTAAATTATCCTTCCGAATATCCCAGAAAGCACATAACTCGTCATATAGTTCTATTGCATTTACGTCTTTATTGTCGCAGTCCTTCAAGAGAATCTCTAAATCGTCATAATTTTTTCGTAAATCTTCGTTATTAATTGGTAGTAATCTATACAAGAAATTGAAATTATCATAATATGTTTTTAGTTGTTCAAAACGTTCTATTAACGAACACATTGCAACGTCTAGAAGTGTATAAAACACATTCACTCTAAATTTATCTTCTGGCGATTGTGGCGTTTCTTCATGAAGCTCATAGTCAAATTGTCATGTCTTCTTTCGTCGTCGAACTTCCGTACCAGTTTTAAATTCTTGTTCTCCATCCACCTCTTCACTCAGTTCTTTTGCCGTTTTTAGAACTTCTTTAAAATTTGTATCTGATCGATACTCCTGTAAGAATATTTTTAAGTTTTCGATAGATTGTAAAGCAAGTGTAATGTTAATATTTTTGTCTTGAAGCATTTTACTCACAGGGCTTATTCTGTTAAGTAAATCATGCCAAGTTATAAGAGAGCAAATAAATTTGTAGTCCTTTATTTTAGCACATAATGTTTGTGCCTTCATCTTCATGCTGAGTTTCTTTATTAAAATTTCAAAAAGTGCATCGTAAATTTCTCTTAACTGATATCGTAGAGGGCAGATTGCATTAATTTTACTTTCCCATCGCGTTTCTGATGACTGTTTCAATGTTAATTTTTTTATGAAAGGATTGCCCAACGTTTGTAAGAGAATGAAAAGAAATTGTATATTTCTTGAATAATTATAAAGAAACTAATTGCATCTGCATTCACTTTGGCTGCATCGTTAATGATTAAATTTAGAGTATGAGCAGCATATGGCACGTAAAACGCTCGAAGATATTTGTTCAAAAGCAAATTTTGGAGCCCATATTTTGTCCCTGTCATATTTGCCCCATTGTCATACCCTTGACCTCGCATGTCTTCAATGGGAATGTTCCATTTTTCTAGTTGTTCCATTATTGTTGCACATAAACCAAGTCCTGTGGAATCTGATATATCTACAAAACCTAAAAAGTTTCGCTGATCTTGACAATTCCATTGTCACAGGAAACAAAGCGAATAATAATTGTCATTTGTTCTGTTTTACTTGCATCAGGTGTGCAGTCTAAAATTATGGAATAATATTTAGATTTTCGAATTGATAATAAAATTGTATCCCTGATTGCGTTACTTAAAGTTTCCAATATTTCATTTTGACTGTCTTTACTCAAATAGTGTACCCTATTGTATTCCTTGTAGGGCCCTTTCAACATGAGTTTCCATAACGGGATCAAACTTCACAAACAGTTCGACTAAGTTTAAAAAATTGCCGTTATTCCTTTCATATAATTTATCAGATGATCCGCGAAAAGCTAAATTTTGGCTACCAAGGAATTTTATAATTTCAATCAAGCGTTCTAAAACACTCGTCCAATGTTTCTTTTCCATTTCATACATGCTTTGATTCTGGAAATCAATAGTAGTTTTGTTTTTTGAAATTTTTATCCAGTTCCTTCCATTTAAAGAAATTTTTCATGTGAGTTAAACTAGTCTCATGTCTTTGCAAAGTTGTACTTACATTTCTCCAATCGTTATAATCTTCTACAAGACTACTTAATTCAGTAGGTGCAAAAAGTTCGCAACAAAAGCAAAAAAAAAACAGAATTTAAAGTTTCGGAATAAATGAGCCATGTTCTTGGCACGAGCTCCCGTTTTTCATTTTTCTATTATAATACATGTCGCTAAATTTAGGACCATGTATCTCTGGGATATATTATATTTTTCTTTTGAACAGGCCCCATTTCAATTAAAACAGCTTTTTAATTGAAATGGGGGAATTGAAATCCAGGGGAAATGGGGAAATATTGAAGTATTTCAATATTTCCCCATTCACCTGGATCTTCTAAATTTACAGAGACTAGCAATGTGTTAGTTTCGTGGTCAACTACAACTAAATCTTGTTGTAGTTGACTAAATCCTAACTATTTTTCACTTAAATCATGTTCGATTATCTTGTTCAATAGTTGCAATAGTACTTTCGTGCAAACTGAATGATATGCACAGTTCTTCAACTCTGATTTCTGATGTATCGAGTTGGTTACAATCTGCATCAGAATATTTTAACAAATTTATTAAGAGTCCCAGTTTGTTTCTTAATATCTGCTTCTTTCGCAGCATGACGCTTACGATTTTGTGCACCGAATAACTTTTTTTTAAAATTTTTGATTCCATTTCTATTTTATACCCACAAAAAATTATTACACAACACGACAGAGAGACGAAATAATAGTCCGCACTGCGCTACTGTCAGTAGCCTACTGAGATGCGTACCACATGACTGGTTAACTAGCAACAAATGTTTTGTACGAAAATTCGTTTCTGTACATAAAAACCGTTCACCATTTCACTTTAGATAGACTGTAGTGGACACAACATTCTGTAGGCAAGCATTTAGCCTGCTCTCGCTGCAAAATTGTAAACAGTCGGCTGATCAAAGAGGCGGAAATATACATTTTTTTAAAATTTTTATTCGGTGTATCCGGCCTTATTTATTTTAATATTGATAATTCTAAGAATTTTTTGTTTTTATGATAAAACTTTTGTTTCTTAAAAATTAACTTATGAACCGCTCCCTGGCGGCGGCACCCGCACGCTCTGCATGCCCGCTTCCGCCGGCCCTGGGTATCAAGAAGAAACCAATGAGGGAGAGTAATTGGAGTGAATCTGAGAGACGGGAATTATCGCTTAATTGGATTGTTATTTATGAATTTTCATACAGAAAACTAATTTACATGTCGTGGTATTAAAATGAATCAAGATATAAAAAAAAGTGAAATTGTTAAACAGTATTAAAATTGTTTGTATGTAGAATTTGACTGGAGACGGCAGGAAAACAGTGGATAGAATAGCTGATCTCTTTGAGGAAATGGGGAAGCGTAGCTTGGTGTGTCTATCGAGAAGAGGGAAGAATTTGGTAGCTGATCTTGAACTCAAAATAAAAGTTTGTTGTGGGGAGTGTTTTTTTTTCCACAGAACATCCCCCACAACAAATGGGTAGTTGTATGGGGGTCAAGTTTATGTTAAGTGATAGCTTTATAAATGAAACGATAATCAGATCATAGGAATGATTTGTATTTCGTACCATTTTAAATCATGATTTACTTTTTTTTTAAGATTTCAACCACCAATTTTAAAAACAACGAGTCTTATTGCTATACCACACTAATAAATCACAAGAAAATGGAAATAAATGCCGTACAAATAATCTGTTGTATTAATTTAGGCTATACCTTACGAGACAATGTACCAAGAATAAATACGTCTTATATAATCAATTTCTTATGATTTTCAACTAATATCAGCAACTCAAAAAACAGAAGCATCCAAGAAAAATAAATATAAATACTCGAGATTTGTGATTGTCCATGGGATAAATAATCCTATTAAATGAATAATATAAACATATCGTCATCTATATTATTTAATTTTCTCGATTGTTTTCTTTAAATGATGTATTAGAATATACGTAAATAAGAATGATAAAAATAGCTTAAAATGACTGCAAAATAAGTAAAAAAGATCTAAGTATTTTCTTTATAAAGAATTTATAGTAAATTTTTAAATTTTATCAGCCACGGGGGTAACCTAATGCTGTGGTCACATTGGATTTCTCATATGCCTTTTAAAACAGTCACATTTTTACGGATTTTGTGACAGTACTACATGAAAAGTTTAATTATTTTCGTGCACTAATGTCAGGTATCCCCCCCGCCCCTCAGAGTATATATCAGGATTTTTATAAGTTTTAGAGTTTTGTGACTGGTTAAAAAGCTGCTACATGAGAATAAGATGAAATAGATGAAATGCAGTCACAGGTGATTATGAGTGCTTCGTCTATGAATGCGTTTAACTAGAGGTATGATAGATATTGTGTACATGGTGTGTCTGAATATAGGATTTCCAGCGATGAGTCTTGTGATCCCACGGCGACACGCGTTGTTTACTAATAATAGCAAAGAATAGTTAATTTCAAAACGTCAAATGCTACGGTTGCTTCATATATCAACAATTATCACTGCCATGTACCGCCATCTACTGACGTTATGAAGAACCATTCCTGAAAATATTTTAGAAGATTTAAAACCACAGCAGAAGCTTCCACTTCTGATCATAGAAGGCGCTAATCTCAAGCACAGTTTTATTATTTACTGTTAGGGTCTGATAAGAACATTAATAGTGCTGGCATCATAGTCGTTTAGAAACGGACTTTATAAGTAGTTCTGATAACTAGAATAATTCTTGTAATTTAGTGTTAGTATAACTAATAAAGCAAAAGCCTCAGTTTTCTTTACGTGTGTGTGTTGGGGGGGGGGGAACATGGGTAATGATAATGTTTGACCCATTTCAAACAAAAACTACAGTATTTCTTAATATTCACAGGTGATGCCAAACTTCATTATAGTACGACGAAGTAATTCTAAATTATTACTGTTATCAGGAAAAATAACTAAATTTATAATTCAGTTATATTAAATTATGAAATGACATCAAATTGTGTACTGAGACAGCTGTCTACGAGTAGAGCTGCTGTCTTGCATTAATAACAGAACTAAAGTAACCTTCACCTTTTTTTTTCCATAATAGAATCAATTTATCTGGTGATTCTTTTATAGGAGGGATCAATCGACCGTGAGATGCGGTGATTGATCTAATTTAATTATATCTATAAAATTATTTTATATATTTTAAGTAAAATTAAACATATACAGTATTTTGAACTTTTTAAACTACTTAAAAAATTTATTATTAGAAAAAGTTTTAATACACCTTTTTTTTTTAATTACTAATATTAGGTATATTAAAAATCCATTCCGTTGACATAGAACCGCCCTTGATCAACAGACACAGCAAACTAAGCTCAACAAATAAAATACTACTGTATAAGACAGTGATCCGTCCCACAGTCATATACGCCTCCCCAGCCTGGAGCCATACCTCCAAGACAAACATCCTCAAGCTACAAAGACTACAGAACAAATGCCTGCGAATGATTCTGGACGCCCCGTGGTTCATCAGGAACGCCCAGATCCACCGGGACATAAATATCCCCTACATCTCTCCACTACTACGCTCCCTAGCAGAAAAATTCTTTATGAAGACATCTATCCATCCAAACCAACTGATACAACAAGCCGGAAACTATGACGGTAATGACTACTGGAAACATAAAAGACCGAAAGCCATCCTAACACACAACGACGAATAACCACTTCTGCCCACTCAGGGCGAGCTAAAATAGCTCACAAATCTCTTCCATCACTGCTCCCGAAACAGACAACAGGGAATATGAAAAGCGTCAAGCTTCACCCTCTGCGCTATATATGTCCTGCGTCCTGCGACATAGAACCGCGGGGTGGAAGAAAAGTCCTTTTTAGGACTTCCAGGGTAACGAATGGCAATGCTGTAGTCAATGAAGCTTTAACTGAGGCTCGGCTATTGCCGTTACCCAGCCATGACTAGAGCTTTTTAGCTCCATAACACCCCATCCACACAGATTTTCTTCATTCAGATGTCCGTATAAAGCGTCAAGGACTCAGTCCATCACCCCAGTTCTTTTAAGAACATACAAAATCCTAGGCGGTATCGAACCAGGTACTTCCAATCGAAACGCATGTCCGACATCCTCGCGTGTACGCTGTGGGGAGGGGAAATTGTTTTTCTGGAACAATTATTGCTTTAGTTCCATTAGTTCCCACATTAAATAATGCGAAAAAAAATACACATTAGTAGTAATGGCTGTATACGGTGAAATTTCAATTGCCGATGGCAATGTTTTAATTAAGTCATACAGGGTACCGTTTTGAGGACAACTGGGGTGACATCATGTACGTTCATCTCTGTGGTTGGTTACAGTTAGTCACACGATAGCCCCTCTCACGTGACAGTATCAGCATCGTTTCTAACGTACTTTTAATTAGGAGGGCTCCTCCCTTATCAAAAGTAATTAAATTCAAACCCCCTATTTTGAACTGTTTGTTTCGAGATCGTACGTAACTGGCTAGCATGGTTTGTGCCACAACCAATGGGGAATGAGTGTCATGTTATGTTGTCTTCCCCCCCCCCCCAGCTTTTAGGGTAATCTACTTGGGTCAGTTTCCCATTTCTTTATTTTTCTAACAGTTTTTTCTTAAATGTTTCCGTATCAATAAGAATTATATATTTAATAAATGTCTCATTTACTTTTACTGATATTTAAAGTTTGTGAACCTTTATTCTGAAAGGATTGCCTCAACCTTTTTAGATATTTTTTCATTTATTTTTATTTCAATTTCTCTCTCTCCTAATGATCGAGTTTTTTTTATTAAAAAAATCCTTTCTTATATGCTGGCTTTCTCCAAATGCAGCTTTTTTTAAATCGGAACGGTGTTTTTCTTTAAGAGTTTAATGTTCACACAATTTAATGTGGGTGGGTGTATATTCAGCCCTATTTAATTTTCTTTTTCGTCTCACACCATAATAGGGATAGCATGAGTTTTGTTTTTTAGGGCATTTTTTTTTAGAAATCGTTTTGACAGTAGGGATATTGAATATATTTTATTTAAAAAATTTAATAACCTACGAGGAAATGTTTCCAACAAATTTATACAGTTTGGAGATTATTCCATCTTCTCCTGTCATTTAAGATTTTTTTTTCTTTTTGTAACCGATTTGATGGAAACTTATTTTAGCTGATGGTTAATGATCTGTATGTATTTCTAGCTATCTCTTAAATTTAACATCTACAAAGAGGTCTATTATTTTTTCATTGATATATTGCTCTTCGTAAATTGTCTTCCTTATCTGATATTATTAACTAATCATCTACAAATAATAACGTATTTATTTTATTAATCTGCTCCAATTATTTATTTATTTATTTATTAATAATTTATTTTATTAAAGTGCTCCAAATTAGTGTTGCATTACTATAAATATTAAAAAATCTGTATATATATAGAGAGGATAACATATTTAATATTAGTTTTTAGATATTTGTTCATTTATTTTTTATTTCATTATTTTTGTACTGTATATATCTGTCCTGTCTTTTTAAAAAATAATACGTATGTTGTGTATTTATTCTTTTTTACACATCTAATAATGTATATATCTTTTTTTTATTTATCAAATGTTTTTAGATAATCTATAAACAGGGATCAGTTTTCTAAATTAAAGTCTATATTTTATCTATAAGTAGTTTTAATCAAAACGCTTCATCCACTGCAAAGCGTCTGTTTTCTGGACCTATTTTTGAAGCATGGATTCAATAAAATTAATTTCTCTGAAATGGTCAGGTTTCTTGTATCTATTCCTAAATAATTGCATTAGTATAGTTTAGTCTTTTCTGTCGAATTGAATATATTTTATTAAAAAAAATTAATAACCTCTGAGGTAATGTTTCCAACAAATTTATACAGTTTGGAGATTATTCCATCTTCTCCTACTATTAATAGTTTTTTCTTTCTGTAACCAATTTGATGGAATAACACAAAACATACGTATTATTTTTTTAGAGACAGTACAGATATAGGCTCTCCAATACACCTTTTCTAAATAGTCAGGGTGTTTTTCTTGAAGAGTTTAATCTTCACACCTGCAACTGACTTTCATTTACCAACTCTGTAGAACAAACAGTCATGACACCAAAGCTTCAAAAGTAGACATATTTCTCCGTACTTTACGAGAGGACGTATGTATCGTTATTTCACTTATAAAAATAGGGAGGGGGCGAGGTCATGATGCATTATCAGTTTCCCTTAGGTCTCTTAAAAAGCTTTTTTTGTGTTTAGTCTGGGAAGCGAGGTATATTTCTGAAAGAATTGTCTTGTTTTTACTCGTTCAGATGAAAACAGACTGTTACAACCGGTTTCCCCGTTCATTAGTGGGGGGGGGGGGGAGATCTCAGGTAGTTCCGCTCTCTTGAAAAACATTTGCGGAAAGCTAGCTAGGGGGTGTCAGTGTTTCTTATTTCTTTTAAAAGCTTTTTACGCTTAGTTTTGGAAATTTGTTGTTTGTACGTGTTCGATATATTTCTGAATGTAGTTTAAATGAAAACAGACTGTTTAGAAGTTAATTTTCAGTGGTAAAATCTTATATATAAAGTCAAGAGGGATGTGTTTTGTGCTATATGCTTCAGAAACGTGGACACTCAAGAAGACAGAGATATGAATCTCAGAAAAGAAAACAAATAAAACTGTAAGACAAGATCTAAAATATATATACACTCATTAACAGAAAAGATCAAAAGAAGACAACTTCAGTGGTATGGATATGTCGATAGAATACCATCAGAAAGGCTACCCAACCTTGCTCTGTATGCAACATTAAAAAGTAAAAAAAAAAATAAAGACCAAGAACTAAATGGATTACATTAATAAAGATCAATTCCGGATTACAAACATATAGACAGCTCACTAGCCACGTAAGAAACCGACACTCCTGGAGGTTGTTGTGGAAACAGGAAAGACTCAACCCATCCCCGACAGAAGAGTACAGTAAGAAAGTAAGTGTTTCCTTTTCTCGTGGTTTGTAATGCAAGAAAAAATATGAATTAATAATCTCCTTTGGTTTTTTCTTTTTTATGTTCATATAAAAGTATATAAATAGTTTGTAATTTAAACTATTGCGGGATGTGAAAAGATGTGTATCCATGCCTGTTTGATTTTATTTAAAGTCACATGAAGTTGATGCTACGAATAGATTATCGACAACGATTTCTGTTAATTTCTCCTTTTTTAATAATCAAACAGTTCTCTTCATTAACGATTGCATTGGATCCCTTAGAATATTTTTACAAATTAATAACGATAATCTTCCAAATTCCTATAACTTTGGAACCACTGATCGACGTTTTTAAGGATGGTATAGCTTACAATCAAATAAATGAAGGAATGCACACGGCAGCTGTTTTTCTTGATATATCTAAAGCGTTCGACTGTGTTCATCATGACCTATTGCTATTGAAAATATCCAAATACGGCATTAGGGCAATTACTAATGACTAGTTCAGATCCTATCTGAATAATAGAAAACAATATACCAGCTATGATATATTTAAAAACACAACAAACATAATAAAATACGGAGTCCCACAAGGGTCGGTACTAGGACCCATCCTATTCATAATATATGTTAATGAGCTATGTAAATACAAACTTTTTTGGCAAAATGATATCCTTTGCTGACGATACGGCTTCAGTATACACCGAAACAACCCTTGAAGATCTAAGAAATCGGATTAATAGCGATATATTAAAACTAAGTATGTGGTTTAGCAACAATGGATTTAACATTAATACCGACAAAACGAGATTTATGTACTTTACATTAACAGACAAATTAGATCACAGTTTAACTATAAAATGGCATGAAAGGAAATGTAGTGATACTCTAAATTGTAAATGTAGCTTAATCAAAAAAAAAAAAAAAAAAACTGTCAGGTATTTGTCTCCATATCGATAGCAATTTGAAGTGGAACTCCCACACCACTTTCTTAACAAATAAGTTTAGGTTCATAATTAACAGAATATATTATGTTAACAAATTTGTAAATGCAGCATTCTTAAGATGTTTATACTATTCCTGGGTAAATTCTTCACTCAATATGGCATTACCTGTTGGGGCGGAGACTATTATAACAATCTGCTTCCATTAATAAGAATACAAAACAGAATAATTAGAGCCATAACTACTACCGACTTCGCACACTCAATCAATGATCTGTATATCGTTCATAATATTCTACCATTTCAGAAACTATATCTCTATGGTTGTCTGTTATATGTAAAAAAGAAACACTGAAAGTTTCTTCGTATATAATGTAGACTATGGATTGCGCCGCGGTCGAAACACGCTGGAAGTACCTGAGGCTAACAAAGAAATTTTTCATAAATCTTTCGAGTACATTGCGACGAGTAGCTATAATAAACTTCCAGAATTAAATTAAATCTATAACCTCAGAATATGGATTCAGAAAAAGATTGAGAAACTACCTAATGGGATTAAAGAATGTTGACAATTATTTTAAACGTATAGTATAAGAGATCATTACAACTCATATATCATAACCAGTTAAGGTATTGATTTACAAATTGGTTCATTCAATTGGGTATTAAAATATTAACTGGTGAGGGAACCCTCTTAGGTGCGGTCCCCGGACTCTCAGTGTCTGTTTTAAGCTAATTACATTTCTAGTAACAGTATGGCTACGGCCCTTGGTTACACATATTTGCATTAACTAACTTACATTACTCTAAACCAGTTTCTTATCATACCTATGAAATCACTCGAAATATATTATATTCTACTTTCATATATGAAAAAACTTTTTATTAACTATAATAAAATAATCGCCAAAATAAGTGTTAGTACCAACAGAATGTGATAGTAATACGTGAATTTTATTTTGTAATAGTGCATTGAATTGTATTGTGAAATATTGTCATAATTATACAAGTTGAATAGTATAATATGTATATCTTGTATACGTGATGTGAATAATAAAAACTTAATAATAATAAAAGAATTAAAATAAAAAAATGAGTCAGTGTAGATTAAGTCAATTTGTGTTTCAACAAATCAAAAAATAAAAAATAAAATTCAGGTTTCAAAAGGACCTTCAGGGAATTATCATGTTTGCTTTTTGGTGAATAACTTTTTTCAGTATAATCTTATAATAATTCTAGGATTAAGTTCTTTGACCCTTAACTAACAAGCAACTTAACTTTGCCTATTGGGTCAAACACCAATGTCATATAAGTTTTTATCCACTTTTTATAAGAATGTTTGTTAAAATATTGGGAACGTTGGTAAAATACAACACCATAATAAACTAAATGCTTATAGGGGTAATTACCTTTTAATAAGGAGGGAACATCGATTAAAACTACGCTAGAAAACGATGCTATCACGTGATATAAATGCGTTTGGGGACTCAAAATGCTATCGCTATTTTTGGCATCGAGAGCAGTTTCCTTGTGTGCATCGTCAAAGTCATCTACCCAAATAGCTTCATCTTCTTTCCCATTATTTCAAGCAAAATTTAACAGTAATGTACAAGACTTGAGATACGTAATGAACAATCTTTCACCACAAATGACTAATGAGAAGGAAAAGCTGAGCTCAAAAAAGATAGTAATGTAGGCCAATAGAGATAGATCTGCTATGAAGTGCATATGATTGGTGCGGTATTAACAGAAGATAGCGCGAACCAAAATTTTGTATTCAAAACCATATTAATTGTATGTTATGTTAAAGAAAATATATTAAATATACTTATAATTAATTTTCTTTAATAATTCATATTTTTACACCATTTTTAAGAGAATAAATCAGTTATTTACTTATACACCATTTATAAATTTTGTTAATTATGCTATATAAAAATATTCATTAAGGTATTTTCGGAAACGAATAAGAGGAGTGCAAAATGTCCAATACCCTTGGAGGGTAATGGATGTAGCTAATGCTGTAGTTAACGAAGCTCTAACTGAGGCTCGGCTATTGCTGTTACCCTCCTGCCATGATCAGAGCTTTAATAGCTCAATAACACCTTATCCCTACACTGTCCGCTACAGATAACGGGGAATATGAAAAGCATTCTTGCTTTGCCCCTTTAAGCAAGTCCTTATATAAGGATTTTCGGAAACGATTGGATTAATCGACCGTGAGATGCGGTGATTGATTCATTCAATCCAATACCCTTGGAGGGTAATGGATGGCAATGCTGTAGCCAATGAAGTTCTGAGGCTCGGCTATTGCTGTTACCCTCCTGCCATGATCAAAGCTTTAATAGCTCAATAACACCTTATCCCTACACTGTCCTCTACAGATAATGGGGAAGATGAAAAGCATTCTTGCTTCGCCCCTTTAAGCCAGTCCTTATAAGGACTGTAAGGATTTTCGGAAACGGCGATACTAGGTACTAAAAAGTCCTTTTTAGGACTTCCAGGGTAACAAATGGCATTGCTGAAGCAAATGAAGTTTTAACTAAGGCTCGGCTATTGCCGTTACCCAGCCATGACTAGAGCCTTTTAGCTCAATAACACTCCATCCACAGAGATTTACTTCATTCAGATGACGGGATAAAGACTCAGTCCATCGCCCAGTTCTTATAAGAACTATAAGATTTTCGGAAACGGGTAGATCTTGAGTTTACTATTGTATTGTGCCGAGGAATTCAGGTTAGAGTGAGTGATTGAGTGGACTCGAGTAGATAGATTATTGATTACGAGTGAGTAGAGAGTGAAGGTTGAGTGATTGCAGTAGAGGTTTAGTATCGTTGAGTGGATTAGTGATCAACGATTGTAGAACGATTTGGATTATCTACTGTGTAGTAAAATAGTGAGTCGTGGAACCGTGATGAAAACATCGAAGGTAAGTGCTAAACCAATTTTGTATTAGTAGAATCTAGATTCAGGACAATGGACAAACCCCTTAACTTCGATGACGTATACACAGGGAATTCCTAAGGCTAGGAAAACTTCTTAATGACTGGCCAGGGAAGGTCAAACTATACGAGTCATTCTCCCCACACCGTTTAACAATGACTCCAAAATAGAAGAACCAGATAACACTGATGACAAAAGCGAAGAAGATATAATCGAGGGAACATCCCGTCCCTCCCCCCATCCGAAGTTCCCATTTAGGCGAACCACCCAGAAGAACACACCAGTAAAAGACGTAGGACTGCTGACATTCAAATGGAAGAAGACACACCTGCACAAGAAGTCCAAGACAAAAGGGAAAAGTCCCCCCCCCCAGTAATCCTTCGCGATAAAGACAAATGTAGCAAAACAAAAAAAGTCAGTAAAAGGGCTCAATTACCCCCCAAGACCTATGAAGAAGCAGCTCGACCAAAGGACACAATGCAGACCAACAACAGGTTCCAACATCACAGCAATACTGGCTGCCTCGCTAGCCACTATGCTGCAGGAATTCAGCAGAACAAACCCAACTCCATCCTCCGCAAATAGATTCCTACAAGGAACTCATTCCATATTGACAGCACTCAGCAATGAATAAAACCAAAGTAAAACTCAACTCACTCCTGATTGCCGCCTGGAACGCCAACGGCCTCACCAGCAAGACACTAGAACTACAGGAATTTGCACAAAGACACAACCAGGACATAATACTGATCAACGAGACCCACCGAAACCTGCTAACAACCCAAAAGTGAGAGGATACACGACGTACCGAACAGATAGACTCAGCACCAGAGGGGGAGGCACTGCCATCTATATCAAACCGTAACTCCATCACAATGCCATATCCAACCCACAGACTACCAAACTGGAGACTACAGGAATACAAGTCCACACAAACAACGCACGAAGCCTCAAGATTTATGCTGCCTACAACTCACCAAGCAACCCTCTACTGACAGCAGACCTGTATGCTGTCCTTGGCACCACAAACCCCACCATCATAGCAGGAAACTTAAACGCCAAACACACAGCATGGTTCAGCACCACCAACAACAGAAGTGGACGCATACTACACAGCTTCTCCACGCTTAACTCAGTTGTGGTAGCAGGACCCCACTGAGCACTCTCATTACAGCCCTCATGGCAGATCAGATGTACTCGACATAGCTATCCTTAAAAACATCAGTTACCAACTAGAGATGATCAATGAACTATCATCTGACCACAACCCAGTCCTGATCAAACTCGGCACGCAAGACCAACTGCCCCCCCCCCCCAACAACAACACACCTTCATATCATGGGACAAGCTAGCGAAAATCCTACCAGAATACATCGGCCCTGCACCCTCCATCCATAAAAAAGAAGAAATAGATGAAGCAGTAAGCATAAGCAATCTAACAAACCAAATCAAAAAAGCACTAGAAGCAGTCACTAAAACCACAACCAATCACCCAACCAGACGACTACCAGAAAACATCATGGACCTCATCAAAACAAAAAACAAAGCCAGGAAAAGATACCACAACACAAGAGCCCCACAGGACAAGAAAACACTGAACAACTTCACCAACCAAGTCAGAAAAGCACTTCAAAACCACAGGAATCAGGACTGGGAAAATAAACTGTCATCACTCAACCCAGAAGATCACACGATATGGAAATTTCTAAAGATCCTGCGCACCGAACGCAACCCACTACCCTCCATACAGACTGCACACACTGATACAAAAAAAGCAGAAGCAATAGCAGACAACCTAGAAAAACAATGCAGCCCATCATATGACAACATAAACATCACTCACATTTTTAAAATCCACCAGCAGGTCAAGCGCACCTTAAGATTGACCACGTATAACCCAGACAGCATCACCCCCACTACTCCAATGGAAATAACAAACATCATAAAACATCTTAATAACAAAATAGCTCCAAGTCCAGATGGAATTACAAACAGAATCATCAAACTTCCTCGAAAGGCTATTGTTCACCTGGTTAACATAACCAACGCAATACTGAGGATACAACACTTCCCCACTGCATGGAAAGCTGCCGACATCATACCAATAAAAAAGCCAGGAAACAATCCACAACTCCCACAAAGCTACCGTCCCATCAGCCTCCTATCCAACCTAGGAAAGATTGCTGAAAAAATCATCCTCTCAAGACTACAATAAAAATCAGACAAATTAGGAATAATACCAAACGAACAATTTGGCTTCCGCCGTGTACACAGTACAGTGTAACAAATACACCGACTAGTGGAACACATCACACAAGGATACAACTGGAACCTGCACACAGCTGCAGTGTTTCTGGATGTTGCAAAGGCCTTTGACAAGGTATGGCATCAAGGATTACTCTACAAACTTATACAGGCCAACAAACCTTATCAGACTAATAAAATCATACCTCACTGACAGATCTATGCAGATAAAAATAAATGGCACCATCTCAACTAGGCGCCAAATCCTGGCAGGAGTACCACAGGGTTCCCTGCTGGCTCTCCTACTTTTCACAATCTACGTGGCTGACATCACACAGAACCCAAGGACCACCACCACAGCCCTATACGCGGACGACACAGCTATAATGACAAGATCTCTCCGCCCACATCCGGCAATCACTCGTCTCCAGGAGACCATCACAACACTAGAGAAATGGTTCTCGGACTGGAGGCCCAGTCCGAGAACCATTTCTCATCCAAGATGACATTCAACTCCTCGGAAAAAAGATACCTTGGCAAACAGAAAGATACCTTGGAGTGCAGCCGGACCAAAAACTAAATTTCAACAGCCACATCAAGCTCATAGGCACAAACACATCCAGAGCCATAGCCCAGCTCTACCCCCTGATCAACCGCAACAGCTAACTGGATACACGCAACAAGATGGTATTACGACCAGTTATCACATGTGCATCCCCAAAATGGAGTCACACATCCAAATCCAACGTCCTGAAACTACAGAGGATACAAAACAAGGCCCCCATGGTTCGTCAGAAACACCCAGATCCATAGAGAAACCAGCACCCCAGACATCCATTCCCTCCTTCACGACCAAGCCAAAAAGTTCTTCACAAAGCAGACTCTTATCCTAACCAACTAATCAGACAAACTTCCTGTTACAGTGAAGCTGACTATCGCAAACATAAAAGACCCAGGACAATTCTGCTCTCAGCAGAACAGAGCTAACCCCATAGTTCACAAAGTGCGAGCATAAGGCTCACAAACCCCCCTCAAACTTCTCGACACCGACAAAGGGGAAAACAAAAAGCATTTTATGCTTCACCCAGCAAACCAGTAACGTTGTTGTTATTTTGGGAAACGTCACAGAGAACAATTTGTCGACTTACCACAACAAATATTGGATTTAATTAGATTGATTCCAAATTACATGCTGCAGTATTATAATTATAAGACTGAAATTTAAAATGTGTGGTGAACTCGATGACCACATTAATTCCAAGATTTTATATAGATAGCTCATGTAGGTTTTAAAAAATCTGAACTGTGATTGGTTGTATCAAACGTTTTATTTTATTTTATCTTATAGTCCTTATAAGGACTGGCTTAAAGGGGCGAAGCAAGAATGCTTTTCATCTTCCCCGTTATCTGTAGAGGACAGTGTAGGGATAAGGTGTTATTGAGCAATTAAAGCTCTGATCATGGCAGGAGGGTAACAGCAATAGCCGAGCCTCAGTTAGAACTTCATTAGCTATAGCATTGCCATCCATTACCCTCCAAGGGTATTGGATTGAATGAATCAATCACCGCATCTCACAGTCGACTGATTCCCAATCATTTTCTGCCAGTTATGTATTTTTAAGTTCAGATTATTTCCGTAGGACATCGGTATGGGAAGAAGAATCCGTGCCTGTCATGCTACATTGGTAGTCTTGTAACTTTTGATAGATGTTTGCTTTAATTAAGAAAGCGTACGGTGTAGTTTTTTAGACTAAAAAGAAAATATCATAAATTCGGATCTTAAAAAACGAAATATATTTCACTGAAATTTCATCATCTACAGTTTAGTGACATCAACTGCCATCGTATTCGGTAGTTTTTGAAACTCCTCTCTTTGCTCTCCGCCAAAATAAAGAACAGACGGAAATGTCGGCATTTTATTCGCAAGAGGGCCAGATAAATGATCACAGTATACAACATTTCAGACACACAATGCAAGAAGTTATCTTTCGGTAAAAGTATGCCGGAGACACATAACGGCATATAAGAATGCATCTTCTTGTTTACATCCAATAACCAAGCTAAAAGAACACAATTTTTTTTTCAAGAAAAACAGAGAAGAAGAAACATTTTTGAATGCTACAATATACACTTCCGAATCAAAAAATTAGAAGAATCAAAGAAAATGGGTTGAATGATTTGTAATTTATTGCATAGAAATTAATTATTACCAAATATGAATTAGCATCATCTAAATCTAAGTGCTTTGTGGATTATATAACCACGTAAACAGTTAAAATGTAATATTAATTAATTAATTTTTAATATAAAAGTTATTTGAAACATTCACAAAATCAGAATGGTTTTAACGTAATTCAAAATATTGGAATAATGCGAAAATAAATGCACAAAAATTACAGTCAAAGGAAACATGATAATTAGTACTTTGTTGCATCCCCCTTAGCTTTTATGACCGTTCGTAAACGGTTGTGCATATTATTTATTAGCGGTTCACAGTTTTTTTTTTTTTTAATCAAAACATGCCTATATAGTCTGTAGACTAGAAAGAAGTTCATGTTTGTCTTTTGGGGCAACTTCTTGAAGACGTTTCTTCATAATTCTCAATGGGGTTTAAATCGGGTGAGTTTCCAGCCAAGAAATTACCTTGATTTGTCTTTCAACACATTTTCTTTGATTATTCTAATTGTTTGATTTGCGGAGGTGTATTATTACACCGAGAAGAATTAGTTAATGAAACCAAACTCTCCTTTTTTTTTTTTTCATAACCCTTTAGGTCTTTCCCACGTCCTCATCATAAGGAATGTTTCCAACTGATACTCGATTACACATGGAATGCATTTGATGGCTTGGAAACAAAAATATCGTCAAAACGTCTAAAAATATCAACACTCTCCCCTAACTGTTCGTTTGGCATACACTTGAGGAATGTGTTCCCCTAAGTGGAATAGAAAAGGGGCGAACAGACCTCTCTTGTGACGAACGCATATGACAGGTAACACCGTGCTTTGATGCCGAATTGCGATGACAGCTTCTCACCCAAATATCCATTTGTCTCTGTCTGTTAGAGCAAGGAGCGTGTCAAATGTTCATCCCCTCTTGTTATGGTGGGAAGTTATTCTTAGATTTCTGTCTCTCACACACAAATCAGCGGCCGTTATTTCTGCAGATAGCAGACGGTGGATGATATATGCTCTCGATTTTGAAGTGAGCATCGACCTGTCTAGGCTGTCATATACAACGTTTGGTATCATCACGTTTCAAGTTCTCTACTTAGACCGAAAGTTTTAAACATGGTAAAGACTTTTTGGCACTTCCATTTATTTTTCCCCCTCCCCTACTCCGATATATTTGAGTATGTCTATGTCAGAAAGGGAGTTATCACAGTAAAAGAATAGCCATCCATGTTCATTTCTGACGCAACAATAGGTTCAAAGCAAGCGAAAGAAACATGAGATGAAAAGTACAACATCTAACAATGAAATTTTGCATGCATGAATTGCAATAAAAAAATAAATTAACCTTTTTTCTTTCGTTTGTATTTAAATTATTCTTTGTGTGTGAATAATTGCAACTTAGCCAAGTTGGCACATTTCCATTATCTCTTTTCAACTAGTTCGTTTCTAAAATATATTTGTGTTTAAACAGAGTTAATGTATTTGCTGTCATGTTAATTATGTTCAAGAGAATACCAGAAATAAATCTAAACTATATATTCAAATAAATTCTTCCTATACGAAGAGAACATTAAATGTAATTAATTCCCTACTTTCGTAATGTGTAGAAATTTTAATGTTGTTGATTCTTCAGCTCTATTACGTCTACATCTAATATTATCATGCTCCCACGTACATACTAATATTAAACTAAAGGGTTGTAAAATTTAGAAGCACATTTCGAGACGTTAACTGCATAATAAAATAACATGCGGACATTAGGGACTTAAGGCAGGCATAAATTTACTGAAAATGAATGTTAATTAGTAGGAAAAACAAACATACTTGTATAGTTAATGCATCAAGCTCCACCTAGTGAAGAGCGTGTCCATTTTCTTGAATAACTTGACCTCATAGCTTTAGTTACAATTTCAAATTAAAACCTAATCCTCCCCCCTATCTATAAAAATACGAATTTTGAATAGCAAGGTTCTTTGGTAAACTCACTTCGACGGAAGTTTGAAAAAGAGATATCTCGCAATGTTTTTGAAGAAATGCATTGTCATAGGCGTGCTCATTGTGATTTTAATCAATATGCGAATGTAAGGCTAAGAAACAGAAAAGAATGAATTACTTAAGTGCAATCAAGTCGCTTTTCTGAAGTGATCAGTTACGCTTGGATGAACAGCAGACAATCTCATCTCATACATCTAAAAAAAAAAAAATTACGTCAAATGTAATAACATCGTCGGTAGTCCTGGCAACGTAAAATCTAATTAATGAAAAGTTAGGTAAAGACGTCATTGCAACAGAATATTATTTCTGAGTCGCAATTCTAGAAATTGAAATAGACGAACAAAAACCAGAAACTGACAATCACGTTTTTTATGCCGTTGTTAATCAGCAAAAAAAAAATAAAATAAAATAAAATTCACCACAGAAAAGCAAATTAACAAGCAAGAGCCTTTTTTTTTTTTTTTTTGAAAATATAATCAGATTGGATCACAGACCTGTTTTTAAACTTATGGAAAATGAGATATCTCGCAATGGTTTTTAAGACGAAAATGTTGTTCTCATAGAAATATTAGAAACTTTACTAGCATAATTATAACAAAAACAATGCTATCATTCTCTATATACAATTTAAAAAAAAAAATTAAAAATACTGCCTAATATGAGGTATACTTTAGCAGAATTTGTCGTTGCCATGGAAACCCTGAAATATAATGTCACATCCGTTAGAGTGAAGATAAACTGCTGACGTTTTTTGGATCATGTCCAACCTCAACGCCTCAAAGATTTTGATGTCCCCCCCCCACCTCGCCGACAATGGTGAGTGTTTTGAGTATATCAGTGATGAGGTGACGAATGCAACATCATTTTCTAATTGCCCCCCCCCCCCCTGTGGAGCGTACGCCCCACGTTGAGAAACACTGCCCTAAATCAAGTGGTAGTTATTTAGATAAAGCACTTTAATTTACTACTTTTTTTTTTGCATGGGATAAGTTCGATCGTGGAGCTTACGGGTCAACAATCTTATCCTCAGGGCGAATTTGCAGCTATCTAACGTGGATTAGGTCTATCATGTAAAAATCAAGCGTTTTTACGAGTGCAAAGCACGATATTTTGGTGTTACAATACAAACCTTTTTATAATTTGTTTTCGTAATAATTACCGATTACATATTTTGAGATCAATTAGCTGTTCACACTGATTTGATCAAGTTTTCATTTTGACTATTGTTATTTGGAATTAGTTGCTTTGGCTAAAGGCCACGAGGCAAATGTATTATGCTCGTCAACTGTATGCGTTCACTAAATTAACAGGCATAGTACATTTTGGGATGAAAAACCCTTCTACTTCGCATGAGGCCTACTAACTCACTCAATTAAAACATTTTTATAAAGGTTCTTCTGGTTCTACATAAGATTCCGACCAAAGGACACATTTGATTGGAAAATGTTATTCATTCTAAAAAATATTATACGAGAGGAGGAGGGACTGAAAACTTCTGATGAACACTATCATAAAATTCCTGCCATGTATCATCACGGGGTGTACTGGATAATTATAAATAGTACTACATGAAAAGCTTACATCATTACTAACTTCCTATCTACAATTTTTCTCCAGATCAGTCTGTTACTTTTCAAGACTCCAATATTACCAGATCTTATATTTCTATCTTCTAAGGCACTTTTTACTGTATCAATTCACCTATATCTTGGTCTTGATCTGGGCTTTTTCCTGCCAACCTGGCAGAGAACACTTGTTTTGCTAATCGTTCCTCTGCCATTCTTTACGTGACCACACCACCTGATATTAGCTCTGCTAAAGCATTCCGGGATGCTGACAATGTCAAGTTCTTTCCTGATATCCTCATTTTTAATATGATGTTGCCATTGATCCATCTGTTCACACGTCTAATCTTTCTCAGGACTCTCCTATCTGCAGTCTCTAGTCTTTGGTGAAGTGTTTTACTTCTGACCCAGCTCTCAGATCCATAAGTTAAAACTGGTTTGAACACTGTCTTGTATACAGCTAATTTAGTGTTCCGACTAATTTCTCTCTTATTCCACATAAAGTTATTCAACAGATTCTGTTGTCTATTTCCATATTTAATTTACCATCTTCACTAAAAATCGTCCTAAGTAGCTGAAATATTTTACTTGTTCCACAGGTTCTCCATTCACAACACAGTTGACATTTTCAACAATTCTACCTATTTTCATTGTCTTTTTAATGCTCACCTTCATACCATATCTATTACAACAGTTATTCAATTTAGTCAGGGAATCTTGGAAACTTGTAGCGGATTTATTCAGAAGTATAACATCGTCCGCATAAAGCAAAGAGCTGACATTAACATCTCCAATTCTGATATCATGTTTAATACCACTTTCCTTCATAATGTGATCCATATAGATAATGATTAACAGAGGGGATAATGTACATCCTTGTCTCACACCAGATTTAACATTAAACCATCTTCCTGTATTTCCTTCAATTCTAACTGCTGACTTACAACTCAAATAAAGACTAAGTATTGCTTGATATAATGCCCCATCGACACCATATAACTGTAGCGTATTGAATAGCTTCTCTCCTTGTCATATGCCTTTTCCAGATCGACAAAACTTAAATACCGATCTTTGTTATATTCCCATGCTTTCTCAAATATTTGTCATAAAGTGAATATCTGATCTTGACAACCTCTATTTGGCCTGAATCCAGCTTGTTCTTCACCAAGCTTTTCTTCCACAATTCTTCTCAACCGTTTCTCAAGTATACTTGCATAGATCTTACTAGGAACACTCAGTAGGGAAATTTCCCTTTATTTTACCTCTGACCAGGCCTACTGAATTATACAGTGTAGCTACTGTAAAATTTTATACCTCATATATTAACATTTCTAGTCGAATATCATCTACCCCGCTACCTTTCCACATTTTAGATTTTTGATGACTTTTTCAAGTATGCATATGCATTTCTGTTGGGAGTTTCTATCATCGTGCTGACACTACTTGTTTCATTTAGCAATTTTTCGAAGTAATTACTCCATACATCAAGGACATCTTTTTCTCCAGTTTTCATGTCACCTTTATCATCTCAAATTCCTTCTACAGCACTCTTTCCTCCATTTCTGAGCTTTCTCAACAGCTTCCAGAATATTTTGCCACCTTCCTGACTTTTGAGTGCTCCTGGTCTTTACATGACTTTTAACTATTTTTACGTTTTGCTTTCTTACTTTTTTCTCTGTATTCCCTAAGAGCACAATCCAATTTATTTTCTCTTTGCTTTTTTCTTTTCCTTGACTGCATCTTTAACTTCGTGAGTCCACCATGGAGTTCTGATTTTTGTATGCTTACAGACAACCTCATCACATGTCACTAACTGAATCAATCAATGTTTTGTTTAGGATTTGCCATTGAATCTCCAAGGTTTGGTTTTTGTTTTCCAATTCTTTCATTTTTTTCTTCGTTGATGTTTGTATACTTGAGTCTGCACTTCACCTCTGAAAGCTGCTCAGCCTTGATTCGTTTTAAAAAAGTATGAAATTCAATTTTATCCTGTTCAAAACTAAATAGGAATCACTTGCTATTTCAAATCCTCTGTGTCCTGAAGCAGTGGGAGAACATTACTATAACATAGTCAATGAGATTTTTCTTATTCTTTGCCTCTTCTCTCCGTGTGAATTTGTGCACATGTTTATGTTGGTGTTAGTAATAACTAATTCATGTCCTGTCTGATAAACACTTAGAAAAAAATAAAGGAACTGATATAACCACAAGAAAGAACATATCTTAAAACCCTTTAACCCCCGTGTTTCAACAAATTATAATAATTTGTTCTTTTTCTTTTAAGATGTATAAGAAGACATGTCAGAGGTTTTGAAGAAATTCGAAAATTACGAGAACTTTCCAGCACACCCTAGTAGCGTCGTCACTGTCTCTTGCTACGCAACCCTCTGACCATCCTAATCACTACAAGTGGTAAACCCAGAGTACATTTAGTATCCTAAGTGGGCTAAGGATTATATAATTGTGCGATGGTGTTCTACAGACCAAAGAAAGAACAGATTTCCAATATCAAGATGGGTAAAATACGGTTGGTGTGTCACGTCGGGCGATGAAATTCATCTTCACTTACAAACAATGCAACAGTTTGACTGGAACACACAAACAGCTTGTTTGTTATAAAGTGATGCTATCGACGTGGAGATTTGGCCTATTCAAGCTTATTAACCCTACCGTAGCGTAGTTGTTAGCGAGATCTAGGCACGATAAAATATCTTTACGAAAACGGTTTCAGCTAAAGATGAGTTAGCTAACCACAGTTAAGGGATAACACAGTTTTTCCTCCTACATGAAAATAACATGCAAATATATCTACTTCTGTCGCTGGTCTTGAGAACATGAACTTAATACTAAGCAGAAAAATCTGTATTGTTTGGATATTTCACATATAACACAAAATGGGGGAAATATACATTTATATTACAGTCAAGAAATACGGTAGGCGTTGCATACTTTGGGAAGGCAGTGCATGTGTATACAGAGAAGTGTGTTCATGTGAGCGATGTCTTCACAAGCGTCGATTATAATCTCAGTATATTTATATTTCCTGAGTTTAGCGAGGCATCATATTTAAATCCAATTCTTCAAAGTCTGAAAAATGATTGGAATTTAAATATATGCAAATAGGCGCCACTGGTGAATATAAACAAGCCGCAAATAAAAGAAGAAGAAAAAAACCTCCAATGAAAGAAGTTTTGGTTGGAAACAAATTCACATATTTATCCGGAAATGTAAACCATCAGGACATAAAATTGATCACTTTGATATCAGAAGCGACTGGAGTTTTGATAAAGAGCCTTTCTTTTGTCGAGAAAAAAAAAATTCCACAGTTCGTTTCGCTTCGCAACAGATACAAGAGTGACAAATGCGGTTTATGAAGCAAGAAAGGTCAGGTCACCCATAACAATTCGGAGGGTAACGGCCTCGAAGCCATTCAACGTACTTCTGCTTCGTAGCGATTGCAAAAAAAGGCAACACAATACACTGGACATCGGGTTATCAGAATCAATACCGTGAAAGGTATTTCGTACAGGGAACTAGGAGTTTCGTTCCGAATTGATCCTCTCATCATTTCCATAGAGTTCAACTCTCTCTATTGTCAGCGAACTTGAAGAAAGGCATACCTTTGGAAACCTTGCTATCGATATACTTAACTCGGATGCTTTGATCATTTCAGGCAAGCTTTACTATCTGATTGCTCCTTTTATATATGAAGTTCGCTCTTCGAAAGATTTGTGAGGTACTAGGGAACAACTTGAGTAGTTTATAATGATCCGATATGCATCTTTTCCTCATTTTAAATGTAAAATTTCCTAATTCTTTCGTATTGATAAAAGAACATATATACGAAAGATTCTTTTCAATCAATACCTCTTCAATCTTTTTTTGTTACCCACTAACGTATAACTTTGTCACATGACTTTAAAAGAGATTTATTCAAACCAGGTATAACCATGACATATTAGTCATATTAAATAAACATTTTCAAATTTTATATCAATTTATAAACATTTATAAATTTCATAAAAAATTCTATAAATTTTTTATGAAAAGTATAAATCATTTTATACACCTTTTATTTATTAATATAACTTTAATAGTATAATTCGGAAAGTTGTCAGAATTGTTTTGGGATATTGGATTGGTTCATTCAATCCAGTACCCTTGGAGGGTAATGGATGGCAATGCTGTAGCCAATGAAGTTCTAACTGAGGTTCGGCTATTGCTGTTACCCTCCTGCCATGATCAGAGCTTTAATAGCTCAATAACACCTTATCCGTACACTGTCCTCTACAGATAACGGGGAAGATGAAAGCATTCTTGCTTCGCCCCTTTAAGCCAGTCCTTATAAGGACTGTAAGAATTGTTTTGGACGATCATTCATTCAATCCAATACCCTTGGAGGGTAATGGATGGCAATGCTGTAGCCAATGAAGTTCTAACTGAGGCTCGGCTCGGTTGTTACCCTCCTGCCATGATCAGAGCTTTAATTGCTCAATAACACCTTGTCCCTACACTGTCCTCTACAGATAACGGGGAAGATGAAAAGCATTCTTGCTTCGCCCCTTTAAGCCAGTCCTTATAAGGACTATATGAATTGTTTTGACAGAACAATTTCTTGCGGTCCACGACGCCTCAAGGACAGATTTAAAAAAAGGGTGGTTGCATTTTATAATAAAACAGAAATACCGTATTTACTCGAATATAACTCGCCCTTGCGTATCACTGGCACCCCTGATTTTACTTTATGAAAAAAAACTGCAAACAACATGCCATCCCCAACTGTCACTATATTGCAGATGCAAAGAAAACAAGTAGTTTTATTGTACCACTGAATAAATTACAAAGACTTTTGCTGTCTGGGTAACGTATTTCTCAATATCTGTGTGAGTGCGCCTAACTTAAATGCAACAATAAAATTAATTTCGGTTTAATTTGTTTAAATGCCCTCTATTGTAAATATCAATAAAAAATATTCAGCTAACGCCTTTTATTCCCGTAATATTAATATAATAAAAATATTCTTTTTTTTATTCAAATTAAGTGGCTATTATATCTAACATCATTTCATAGCCGAATAGAGAGACTGCAAGAGTTTCGTACCGAATATAGAGAAACTATAAAAGTTTCGGCGGGTACAAGCGTAGTGCAAACCTTTTTATGACCAGGGGAAACTCGTAGTAAAGGTGGAGTAAGATCCGATCACTATCATTTGTATTTCTGTAAAGCACATCTCCTAGCCGAAACTTTTATAGTTTCTATCTATATTCGGTACGAAACTCTTGCAGTTTCTCTATCTGGCTATGAAATGATGTTGGATACAATATCCACTTAATTTGAATAATTTTACATCGCCGAAGTGAAGCCTTTTGGCTCTTTATTTCAGCAATTCTTTTTTTATTTTATTTTTTTTTGAGTTGTCAATCATTATACTAATATTTTGTGTCTTGTAATGACTTAGAATAAATACAATTTTTGTTATTAATTTTCCAATTTATTTATACTTATTCACTTGCCTTCGATTCTAATTAGTGCAGATTTTTTTAGTCGAAATTTTTTTGCGGCCCACTTGAGATACAGGTTTATGGCAAATGGCCCGCGGTCCAATTGAGTTTGATACTCCTGCTATAACGAATGAAGTTTTAACTGATGCTCGGCTATTGCCGTTACCCAGCCATGACCAGAGCTTATAGCTCAGTAACACCCCATCCACACATTTTCTTCGATCCGATGAAGGAATAAAGAGTCAAGGACTCAGTCCATTCCCCCCCCCCTAAAAAAAAGAATTCTGAAAGAGATGGATTATTGAGATTATATATGATTATTTTGGAGATCAAGTGTTATCTTAGACTGTGCCTGATTGAATTTTATACGTTTTTCGGGAAACTCACATTGCACTGGCGCTAACACAATTTGATTCCTACTGTCACCCCCTCTGCATGAAACATGCAAGAGTTCCAATGGCCGTGTAGGTCCCACCCCCTATGAGAACCAATGGTGGTTGTATGGTATTTTAGGGAGGGAGGTTTTCACTCTGTGGCCAAATGAGTTCTTGACACTCCTTTCCCAATTTAATAGGCATTACAAATTTAAATATTGCTAGTAGACCACCTCAGTCTACAGGATTGTTTGCTGGCAAGCCCCTAGCCCTGCGGGATTATATTTGTAGGCCAACAGGCTTACTTCATTGTAAAGACTTCCACATTCTTTACTGCTCTCAAACAGTTCCAGCCGGCAGGAGACGCCACCTCGATATGGAAAGCATCAAGGAGCAGATCCGGATCCTTAATAAGGAGCAGTCACTAGAGGTACTGTGGTTCGTAATGGACAAGATTGAATCCGACTGTCCGGGTTTTATAAAGCAGTACACTCAAACTAATAATCAGGATGTAGAAGAGGAGGTAACACACGGAGAATTCTGCCATCAAAATCCCCCCGCCAAAACAATTCACAGGGGGCGCATTCAAACAAAAGACGCAGAACTACAGAAGACCAGATGGATGAAGATTCACCAAAACTGGATGTCCCGAAGAACACCGAAAAGGTTCTCCCTTTTATATTAATGGACAAAGATAAATGGACCGCTGTCTCATCAGCCCTGAGGGAACATAACATCTCATATTCCTGGGCTAAAAACCTAGATGAAGGAATCAAAATCCAGCCAGCCTCAGTAACTGACTATAGACAAATCACAAAGCTAACGGACAAGAAAAGTCATCCTTACCATACATTTGCTTTACCCAGTAAAAGGAATCTGAAGGTGGTACTTCGTGGTGTCACCCCTGAAGAAATCACTGCTGACGTTATGAGTCAGGGCCTGACCCCGGTCAAAGTGAGCAGGACGCTCAGGTCAGATAAACGGCCTATGCCACTGGTCCTTGACAAGATGCAGATATACGAACTGACTGCCATATGTGCCGTCAGAATTTCTTCTGAGCTGCTACGGAAAAGCCGTCAGCTGGCAGTTCCATAGGTTTGGCCATGCCCAAAAACTATGCAAGGCAACTTCAGGTGTCTAAAATGCGACGAGGGACACCAGACCATCACATGCACCAGACCAAGTTCCACGCCAGCTAAATGCGCCAACTACAAGAGGGTACATTGCACACCCAAAAAAATGCGAGTCAGCAAAAGCTGTCCTTCCATCTCCCTTCAACGACACTCATGGCAGCCGAGTAGGTCGCCCCAGGTCCAAATAATCTCCAATTCGACAACTCAGGAAGGAAAACAAACTGCAGCAGTGACCAAAACGTATGCCGAGCCGCACGAGCTAAGACTATTCCATCCCATGAACAAATAAGTTCTAATCTAACGTCAGTATTAAGTGCCTCACTAGGTGCCATGTTGCAGGAATTCAGCATGACAAATCCTTCGCCATCCTCCACGAAAAGATTCCTGCAAGGACCCATTCAATTCTGACAGCCCTCAATCATGAATAAAAGAAAATATAAGCCAAACTCCCTCATCATCATCACTGCGTGGAACGCAAATTGAGCAACAAAATCCTGGAACTGCAAAAGTTCACTCACAAATACAATCCCGATATAGTCTTAGTGAACAAAACACATCTTAGGCCAGCTAATAGCCCTAAATTACGGGGCTGCATGTTATACAAAATAGATAGACTCACTGCCAGTGGAGGAGGCACAGCCGTATTCATTAAAAACTAAGTCACAACGTCCTGACCAACCCGCAAACCAAGAACCTAGAGATAACAGGTATTGAAGTTCATACAAACAATGTTGGTAGTATCAAAATTTATGCTGTATGCAATCCACCCAGCATTCTGTATCTGACTTGGACTCCATTCTCGGCTCCACCATTATGGCTGGAGACTTTAACGCCAAGCATACAGCTCCACAATCAATGGATCTTATTTTAAACAATTATTCATCACGAAACTCGATTGTTATAGCCTGACCCGCACAGCCCAGTTGGAAGCTCAGATGTACTTGACATAGTCATCCTCAGAAACATTAGATACCAGTATCAGCTGGAAACACTAAACGAGCTGTCTTCCGACCATCCATCCTGCTTAAGCTCGGTACGCTCGAGAAACTCACTCTTCCACACTCCTTTATACCTTGAGGCAAACGCTGTAGAATTCTTCCAGAGCACATCGGCACAGATCCTGTTATTCACAATAAAGAGGAGATAGACTTGGTTGTAAACAATTTAACCAGTCAAATCAAAAAAATCAGTTACCCAAACTACAGTCTTTCACCTGCTCAGTCGGATCCCCGAGGAAATCATGGACCTAATAAGAGCCAAAAAAAAAAAAAAAGCTCGAAAGAGATACCACAACACAAGAGCCCCCACAAGAAAAAACAATTCTGAACAGATTAAATCGATAAGTCCGTGAAGCACTTCGAAAGCACAGAAACCATGATTGGAAAACCAAATTGACTCATTTAAACCCAGCGGACAACTTCATCTGGAAATTCTTGAGATCGCTTCTCACTAAAAGGCAATTTATACCCCCAATTCAAGCCAAGAAGGGAATAGCTTACACAGACAAAGCTGAGGCTCTAATAGACAACTTGGAAACACAATATAACCCCGTCTTATAAAAATTTAAATATCAACCTTATCTTCAAAATTCACCGCCGTGTCAAACAAGTCTTAAGACAACAAAAAAATAATTCAGAACCTATCACACCTACTTCCCAAGCAGAAATAGCAAGTATTATAGCCCATGTGAACAACAAGGGTCTAGATGGCATCAATATAATAATCAAATTACTATCCAGAAAAGCTATAACTCATTTAGTCAACATAATCAACGCTTCTCTTAGATTTCAGCACTCTTTCACAACCTGGAAAACTGCCGACATCATTCTTATCAAAAAGATTGGAAAGAACTCCAATCTCCCAGAAAGCTACAGACCTATCAGTCTTCTACCCTGTCTTGGTAAGGTTGCTGAAAAAGTTATTCTCACAAGGCTTCAATCTGAAACGGACAAATTAGGAATCATTCAAAATGAGAAATTTGCGTTCCGTAAATAGATACATAGACTGGTTGAGCAAATCACAAAAGGCTTCAATTAGAACCTCCATACAGCTGCAGTCTTCATAGATGTTGCAAAGGCTTTTGACAAGGTGTGGCATCAGGGCCTGCTTTATAAACTCATAGAATTCAACCTACCAATTAAGCTAATAAAAATAATAGATGCATACCTCAAAGACAGATTTATGCAAGTCAAAATAAATGCAATTGCATCAACTAGACGCAAAATCCTAGCTAGTGTGCCTCAGGGCTCTCTCTTGGCCCTCCTTTTATTTTAAATCCACATATCGGACATCCCCCAACACCCTAGTACAACCATCACTGCATTATATGCGGATGACAACGCTCTATTAGCAAGATCACTCAGCCCCCGACTAGCAATCAATAGACTCCAAAGCAATATTCACATACTAGAAAAGTGGCTGATGGATTGGGGGATTCGTGTTAACCCCCCAAAAAATTCAGCTATAATGTTTTCCAAAAAGAAGGTCCAGAGCAAGAAGGACATACACATATTAGGAGTCAAGATTCCATGGCAGAGTGAAGTTAAATATCTAGGCGTGATATTGACAAAAAACTTCAATTCAGCAATCACATAAAACACATTGGGTCGAAGACATCTAAAGCAATCGCGTAACTCTACCCCATGATCAACAGCAGAAGCAAGCTGGATGTACGTAACAAACTACTTATAAGATGGTAACACGCCCAGTCATTACTTACGCATCTCCTGTTTGGTGCCATACCTGGAATACAAATATTCAAAAACTGCAAAAGATACAGAACAAATGCCCGAGGATGATTCTGGATCCCCCATGGTTCATATGAAACTCCTAGATTCACAGAGAAGTTAACATTTCTTATATATCCTCCCTTCTCCATGATCTAGCAAAAAAGTTCGTCATCAAGGCAAGTAATCATCCAAATCCGCTGATCAAACAAACTTCGGACTACAATGAAGCAGAATACTACAAATATAAAAGACTCAAATCAATCTTATGCTCAGCTGAACGCAGCTAATCTCAATCCACTCACAGGGCGAACACAGAGCTCAATAACACTCCACTCAAAGAACCTCCTTCACAGACAAAGGGGAATATGAAAAGCATTATAGTGCTTCACCCATCGAACCAAGTAATGACAACAGAATTCTGAAAAAATTGTCCCCTGTATTTTGTATTAAAAAGTTGTACTTCTATTTCTCGTGTTATTGGTGTTTAATTCTCTATTTCTGTTTTGGATATTCTTTCAATTATTGTTTGTGCAACGCCTTTTTTTTTCAATGACAGTCAATTCCTTCTTTATCTTTGGGGTTTCTTTTTGTCGCGAACAATGTCCATGTTTCTTTGGTATTACTCACTAACTCAATTCACGTTTTTTTTCTGTATTCATCCATTCAGAATCACCATCTGCAGTTGTCTACTCGATCACGAATAGACTTCTGCAATTGTCTATTCGTGATCAAGTTTTGTATTGGTCGTTATCTATACGACTGTAAGATAACGACCAATACTATACTATCTATACTTCAAGGATTTCAGATTTTCTACATTGGAAAACGAGAATAAGATGGAAATTCTGGATTTTCACATTTAGATTTAGAATGACAGATGTATAATTTAATTGAATAAACATTATATTATATTCGTATATGCAATAAACATCTGCAATGCACTGCATAACGGATTATCCAACTATAGCCATAGACAAGTTTCCATTCCAGTTATGCAATATTTTGCGTTTTTATATATATAATATATAATAATATCTACTCTATAATATAAAATAAGCCTTTTTTTGTGTCACGTTTTTTGTCAAGTTATTTGAAACGTTTTGAAAATCAGGGGCTACCCTGAGAGAAAAAGTTCTCTTAGGTTTATAAATATTTTAATAATAATAATTGAATGGTGTTTAACTATTTTATTCTTATAATGTTTTCTATTTAAGTAAATTTTTAAAAAAATACCAATTTTACTTATTTTATTAATAATTACATATTTACATTTAAATTATTTATGATTATTTTATAAATAATACATTAAAATTTTATTTGCACATAGTTCAGCCTATGATATAGCATATCAATCATTTAAAATGTTAAGCATATTTTAGACAAAATAATAATAATTATACATTCATTAATTTCTTTTTCTTTTGTCTTTCTTTCATACCGTTTTATGTTTGATTCAAATGTTCAGGAGACCTTCATACGTGTCTTATACTTATCCTGTTAAAAGAATACTTGATGAGACAACACTGATCTGTATAGAATTTAAACATTTTATACAAAAATTCGAGAGTATATATTCGAGAGTTACCTCTCAGGTTTCTTCCGGAATTTTGCTTCTGGTGAGGGAGGGGGGCTTGATTTCGGGGGGTTTTCCCAGGGAGACCATTTTGAGTCTCTGGGGAGGGTATTCTCTGGCGTCGCCCATGAGAAGCCTCGTCGGTGGTGAGGGGGAGCACGTCACTGAGTGGAAGCAACACTGAGTTGGACGATCTTTCGGCCACTATTGAGTGATCTAGGAATCGTTCTAATTTTTATGCAGGGCTTTACTTACGCATCAGCCCCAATGTAGCTCATACATGTCGTACGAGGCGACTAAAATAGGTACCATGGGAGGGTACTGGATGGCAATGCTGTAGCCAATGAAGTTCTAACTGAGGCTCGGCTATTGCTGTTACCCTGCTGCCATGATCACAGCTTTATTTATATATAGCTTAATAACACCCTATCCTTATATTGTCCTCTACAGATATGAATATGAAAAGCATTTTTGCTTCGCCCATCTATCCAGTCCTTTTAACGACTTTAAGTATATGAAAAAAGTCCCCCCCCCCCAAAAAAAAAAAACAACTCTGAATAATCTGAATAGACAAGTCCGAGAAGCTCTACAAAAACATCGAAATCAAGAATGGGAAACCAAAGTGAATAATCTGAACCCAGAGGATAACTCAGTCTGGAAATTCTTGAGAACCCTCCACACTAAAAGGCAACTCATACCCCCAATTCAGACCAAGAAAGGAGCAGCTCACACTGACCAAGGAAAAGCAGAAGCTCTGGTTGACAATTTGGAAACTCAGTGTAACCCTCTCTTACGAGAATCTAAACATTAATTTAATCTACAAGATTCACCGCAGAGTCAAGCAGATCATAACACAATAAAAGAAGAACGCAGAACCCATCACACCCATCTCTCCAGCAGAAGTTATGAATATTATAATCTATTTGAACAACAACAAGGGTCCAGACGGAATCACTAACAGGACAATCAAATTACTCCCCAGAAAAGCCATTGTGCATCTAGTCATAATCAATGCTATCGTCAGATTCAAATATTTTCCCTTAACATGGAGAACGGCTGCACACCAATCAAAAAGATTGGAAAAAACCCTCAGCTCCCCGAAATCTACAGACCTATCAGTTTACTGTCCAGCCTGGGTAAGGTTGCAGAAAAAGTCATCCTTACAAAGCTTCAATCAGCAACAGATAAACTAGGTATTATCCCTAATGAGCAGTTCGGATTCAGAAAAAAACCATAGCACCACACAACAGATACATCGACTGGTTGAATTTATCACCACATGTTTCAACTGGAACCTCCACGCTGCTGCGGTCATTATAGACGCTGCGAAGGCTTTTGATAAGGTGTGGCATCAGGGTCTTCTCTACAAACTGATCAGATTTAACATGCCAACTAATCTAATAAAAATCATAGATAGTTATTTTAAAGACAGATTCATGCAAGTAAAAATAAATAAAACTGTATGAAAAGACGCAAGATCCTGGCAGGTGTGCCGCAGGGCTCTCTTCTTGCTCCCCTGCTGTTTTCTATCTACATAGCTGATATTCATCATATTCCAAGTTCAATAATCACAGCATTATATCCGAATGATACCACTTTATTAACTAGATCTCTCAGTTCCAAACTAGCTATCAAAATACTCCAAAACAGTATTCATACATTGGAGAAATGGCTAATGGACTGGAGGATCCAAGCAAACCCATTGAAGAGTTCAGCCATGCTGTTCACCAAATAAGAAGTTTCAGATCAAGGAAGACATACACTTGCTAGGTGTCAAGATCCCATGGCAAAGTGAAGTCAAATACCTCGGTGTCATGCTTGACAAAAAACTCCAATTCACCAATCATATAAAAAACATAAGCTCGAAGACACCGAAAGCAATCGCTCAGCTCTACCCCATGATCAACAGAAGAAGTAAACTGGATACCCGGAACAAACTACTCATACACAAGATGGTAATACGTCCAGTCATCACTTACGCATCTCCTGCATGGAGATGCGTAAGTGATGACACCTCGAATACAAATATTCAAAAGCTGCAGAGAATACCGAACAAATGCATGAGAATGATCCTGGATGTCCCATGGTTTATTAAAAACTCCAAGATTCAGAGAGAAGTCAACATTCCCTACATCACATCCCTTCTCCGTGACCTAGCAGAAAATTTCTTCACCAAGACAAACAATCATCCAAACCCACTGATCAAGCAAGCTTCAGACTATAATGAAGCAGATTTCTACAAACACAAAAGACCCAAGTCAATTCTATGCTCAGCTGAACAAAGCTAATCTCACTGCCCTTCACCCATCAAATCAGCAACGTTCTGCAGTCTATGAAAGATATGGAAACTCATGAAAATATGAAAAATAGCTCAATAAGAATTATTGAGCTATCTTATAGCTCAAGCATGTCGTACGAGGCGACTAAAATGGGTACCCAGGGAGGGTAATGGATGGCAATGCTGTAGCCAATGAAGTTTTAACTGAGGCTCGGCTACTGCTGTTACCCTCCTGCCATGATCAGAGCTCATAGCTCTATATTACCCCATCCATACATTTTCTTCTACAAATAACGGGGAATATGAAAACCATTCTTGCTTCACCCATCTAGCCTATATATATATATATGAATATTTGACGATTGCACGAACACAAATATATTTTGAACATCGCTTCGTTTCCGAATTTTTATTCCCACTGTCAATAGCTAGTTCTTGGAAACGTAAGTCAAGTCTAAAATGAGTGTTTCAAGAAAATATTTTTGTGGGGACATCACCGCTCCGATTTTAATGTTCATAATTATTTAGAAATGCAGAACGAATTCGTCCACTGTCATTAACCAAACAGGTGCGTGTAATTCTAATATCCTATCATTCATCGACTCGCATTTAAGTTAACAAATTGATTGCTGGGCTTCGGGACTCACCAGTTACATTCGAATTAACCCCAACCCTTGGAAGATAGCACAGCAAAAATTCGACAGCACGCAGCTATTTACTTGAACATAATTGCCAATTTCAACAAACTATAAAGGGCTGATATTACCATAGAAAAATAATTATTCAACAGAACAGTAAAAGTCATTTATTATCCAATTATAATCGACAATGGGAGCCATTGCATTAATTAAAAGAACAAATGACGATATATTCTAGCGTCTACAGTAATTAAATATCATCAATTATGTACCTCGCAGTGTATCTGACGATAGATTACAGGTTTAAGTAGAACAGATGGTAGACTAGCAACTTCTCGCTCCATACAAATTAGCATAAGCTTCTTGATGTTAATAATTATAGAAATTTAATTGATATAACAAACTTCTAAGATATACAGCATACTTACACTTTAGATTTTTTTTTTACAATAGTATATCTCAATTAAAAATTGGTTATTCATAACCATAAAATTGACAAATCTGTTATTTTCTTTCTGTATCGAATCAAATCTTAAAAATTTTAAATAAATTCTAAATAATCTCATATGTATATGATGCATTGCTATATATTAAGTCATCCTTTTATATCTGTGATAATATAACAAACAGAAATATAACTTCGCTCTAACGGCTGAAAGGACAAAAACTGCTATTTTATATTCATTATAACAAAAAAACATCAAATTACAATGTATATTACTTAAATTAATTCTTTATTATTATAAAAACAGTATCACACAGTTCTACCTCAAAAAAAAATATTTTTTTTATATATTTTTTGATATTTTAGTTCACACCATACTTTATAATTCATTAAGATTTATATAGTTGTGAATACGTATATAACTCAATCTTTTCCCGTGTAGTGGCCAGGATAAGAATGCTTTTCCCTGGAATATGAGCGGTTCTGCTCGGTGGTGGGGGGAGTCACTGAGTGGAGCCAACGCTGAGTTGGACGGTCTTTCGGCCACTATCGCGTGGTCTAGGGATTGTCCTAATTTTTAGAGATGGCTTTACTTATACAGTAGCCCATGCTCGTCGTACGAGGCGACTAAAATGGGCACCAAGGGTGGGTAATGGATGGCAATGCTGTAGTCAATGAAGTTTCAACTGAATGGTGGTACACAACTCCCCCCCCCCCCCCGCCAGTACATGTTATAGTTAAGTACATGTTTCCTGTTCAGCTATTTTCGTTATTTTTCAAAGTGTTTTTATTTTGCTGTAAAAATAAACTCAAAAGAATAACAATAATAAAAAAAAAAGCGCTGCGAAAGACAACGAACGCCATCATCAATCTACTCCACAAACCAACTCCAAAGTAATTTGTCAAAGTCAATCATTCTCCTAAAATCCTTGTTTTCAACACTCAATTTGTCTTATTTACTTAACTCTCCCTTCCCAACCAAAAACTTCATTTAGACGTGCTTGTCACAGTTTCATATATATTTTGCTTTACAATAAATACTGAAATTTCTAATTACATTTTGTTATGGACAGGTTGAACAGTAATAAATTAATTTAGAAAACCCTGGTTCATAACTTTATACTCAATATTGTATTATTAACAGTATCGTCATAATGTCTATCGCCCATTCTGAACTTATTCAAAACAGTTTTGGATATTATTAGGTGAGGTTGTTCTTTCCTGGTATTACGAATGTACTGCACCAGTTTTGTGGTGTCGATATTAAGTGAGGTTGTTCTTTCCTGGTATTACGAATGTATTGCACAAGTTTTATGGTGTCGATTTCACTTATTTCCAATCTGATTACTTGTGTAAGTTAGTGGTATTATTAATAATACAATTAATGATCGATACAGCAATATTTCCAATCTGATTACTTGTGTAAGTTAGTGGTGTTATTAATAATACAATTAATGATCGATACAGCAATATATATTGTGAGTTCAAAGTATCTCATCATTAGCCTCAGCAATAAACAACAATGCTATGAAATTCTTAATTCAAGCGTAAGAAAAGTCCTTATAAGGACTGGCTTAAAGGGGTGAAGCAAGAATACTTTTCATCTTCCCCGTTATCTGTAGATGACAGTGTATGGATAAGGTGTTATTGAGAAATTAAAGCTCTGATCGTGGCAGGAGGGTAACAGCAGTAGCCGTGCCTCAGTTAGAACTTCACTGACTACAGCATTGCCATCCAAGGGTATTGGATTGAATGAATCAATCACCGACTGTTTAAATAAAGGTGATATCTCAAAAATACGGACGATCTCTAGGCCACTCCATAGTGGGCGAAAGACCGTCCTTATCTCAGCGTTGGTTCCACTCAGTGACGGGCTCCCCGACCACCGAGCAGAACCGCTCAAATTCCGAAGAAAATAATTCACCGACAAAGCCCCTCAGCGGGCCGTGCCGGAGAACACTATCCCCGGAGACTCAAAGTGCTCCCTTAAGACAAAAACCTTAAGAGAGCGAACTCAAAAACTCATCACCCAAGGGGGTAACAGCAACAGCCGAGACTCAGTTAAACTTCACCGGTACAGAATTGCCATCCATTACCCTCCAAGGGTATTAATGAATCAATCACCGCATCTTACGGTCGATGGATCCCTCTTTCCACGTAAGAAAAGTTCTTATAAGAACTGGCTTAAAGGGGCGAAGCACGAATGCTTTTCATATTCCCCGTTATCTGTAGAGGACAGTGTAGGGATAGGGTGTTATTGAGCTATTAAAGCTCTGATCATGGCAGGAGAGTAACAGCAATAGCCGCGCCTCAGAACTTCATTGGCTACAGCACTGCCATCCATTACCCTCTAAGGGTATTGAATGAATCAATTCAATCACCTCATCTCACGGTCGATTGATTCTCCCGTCCTTTAGTTCTTAAAAGAACAGGGAGATGGACTGAGTCCTTGACTCTTTATCCCTTCATCCGAATGATGAAAATCTGTGTGGAGGGGATGTTATTGAGCTAAAAGCTCTAATCTTGGCTGGGTAACGGGCAATAGCCGAGCCTCAGTTAAAACTTCATTGACTACAGCATTGCCATTCGTTATCCTGGAAGTCCTAAAAAGGACTCTTCTGCTTCACTCCCGTCCTTTGACAATTGACAATTGACATTTATGTCTTTAAGGGTGAAGCAAGATGCTTTTCATATTCCCCGCTATCTGTCGTGGTTACAGTGAGGGTAAAATTTACGAGCAGTTTGCTCGCCCTGAATGGGCATGGAGATTATGCATCGTTATAGGAGGCTAATATAGTTTTTGGTCTTCTATATTTGAATATGTCCGTTGGCTCATATGCTGCAGCTTGTTGAATCAAATCATTGGGGTGTGTGGACGTCTTTAGAAAAAACTTGGAAGCTAAGGATTGTAGATAAGAGAGAATATATGGAATATTTGTGTCTCTATGGAGCTGGCTGTTTCTAACATACCACGGGGCGTTCAGAATCATTCTCAAGCACTTGTTCTGCACACGCTGAATCTTGATAATGTTAGCGTTAGAGGTGTGGCTCCAGGCTGGAGAGGCATAGGTGATTATGGGACGAATCGTCATCTGGTAAAGTTGCAATTTGATTCTGTTGCTGAGCTTGCTATTTCTATTAATTAGCGGGTAAATCTGAGCTATGGCTTTAGATGCTTTTGCACATGCAGACTTGATATGTTGGTTGAAAGATAGCTTTTTGTCGAGAATTACACCCAGGTAATTTGTTTCTGTCTGCCAGGGAATTTTAGTATTGAATAGTAACACATCTCCTGCAGGAGACATTGGCCTTTTTGAGAAAAGAACCGCTGAGCTTTTCAGGGGGTTGACTTCCAATCTCCACCTAGAGAACCAACCCTCCAGCTTTAGAATGTTTTCTTGAAGCTTTCTAGTAACGAAGTGGGGTCTGAGGGATCTGGTTAGTATTGCCGTATCGTCCGCATACAGCGCTAAAATGGAAGTCATCGGATTGTGAGGGATGTCTGACATGTATACAGAAAACAGCAATGGAGCCAGTAGAGATCCCTGTGGCACTCCAGCAAAGATATGGCGCTGGGACGATATAGAACCGTTAATTTTAACTTGCATTGATCTATTCTGAAGATATGAACGGATTAGATGAACCATTTTTAGTGAGATGCCGGCTGAGATAAGTTTGTGCAGGAGTCCAAAATGCCAGATTTTATCAAATGCTTTAGATAGGTCTAGGAAAACAGCTCCTGTGTACTGGCGCCAGTTGTAGCTGGTGATGATATATTCCACAATTCTATGGATTTGCTGGGTAGTACTATGGTGTTGCCGAAAACCAAACTGTTCTTTAGGGAGGATGTTTAGGTCATTTATTGAGGTTTGGAGTCGTGAGAGGATGACCTTCTCTGCAATCTTACCCAGGTTGGAGATGAGACTGATTGGACGATAATTCTGCGGTAAGTGTGGGTCTTTGCCTGGCTTATGTATAGGAATCACATCAGCCAGTTTCCAGGTGGAAGGAAAATAGTGAAGTCTTAAGATTGCATTTATTATACTGGTCAGATGCACTATAGCTTTTCGAGGCAGCAGCTTGATCACCCTGTTTGAGATGCTGTCTGGTCCAGGAGCTTTATTGTTCTTAAGTTTTTTAATAATATCATATAATTCAACAGGTGATGCGGGTGCAATATGATCAGCACTGGTATCCGGGAGGTTTAGTGCATGTCTAACCTGTCTGTGGATTTTATACAGATGATTGAAATCAATGTTGTTATAAGATGGTTTGCACTGATCCTCAAGATTTTTAAGTATGGCTTCTGCCTTATCTGCATCTGTGTGGATTAGGCCCTGGTTTGAGATTATAGGGGGGAGGGATCTGTTTTTGTTTTTGATGTTTCTCAGTAGGCCCCAGATAGAGTGATCAATAGGTGAGATAGAGGCTAACTTTTTATCCCAAACTTCGTTTCTATGCGTTTTAAGTGCATCTCTTACTGCTCCATTCAATCTATTAAGCACTGTCTTATCCTGAGGAGCGCGAGTGTTACGAAATCTCTTCCTAGCTCTGTTCTTCTCTCTGATCAGGTCCATAATGTCCTCAGGCAAACGATCAGGCTTGGGAACAGGTTTCTGGAAGGTTGCAACCATTATAGCGGACTTAATCTGTTGGGTGAGGCTAGTCACTGCAGAATCCACATCTTCTGGTGTGCATATGTGTGGGATTCCGTCCTTTTCTCGCGTAAAAAATGAAAGTATATGGAATATATAAATAATATAAAGGTGTACTAATTTATAATTAAGATACTTAAAATTAAATTCGATTATACTTATTAATTCTAATTTTTAGTTAAATTAAATTTACAAAGGAATTATATTTTTATTTAATTTTTTAAGCATAAGTAAATAAAGTTTGCGCGTGAAATATCTTCACAATTGCTTTAGTACGCATGTCAGAAAGAAAGTGTGCTTTGCATTATGGGATACCAAGGCAGTTAATTCATTAGCTTCTGTATACAAGTAGCCTATTCATGAAGATACTCCATACAAAGATTTTGCTTGTTTACACATGGATAAAAATTATATTTTTATTTAATTTCCTGGCAAGTTTAATTTAGGTTGTAGCCAAGTGGATAAACTTTCTACAACTTTTTCTGATCCAGAGTTTTATAATAACTAAAGTTTCTGTTTCTAGAGATTGATGGCACAACACCAGTTACTCCGTTTCTTCCTGAAGTGATGATGCAATGTGGGTGTGTAAATAAAAGAAGGCATTTAGCGTAATTTGATTATCATTTAAAATAACAGATAATAAAAACAAAACTGGAGAGGTTTGTTTGTTTTTTAATACTTTAGTAGAATATGAACGTCTTGAAGAGCTCGATCTTTTACAATAGCATTATAAAGGGTTATGTAGATAGGAAGATATATTTTTTTCTTTTCGGTCGCCAGTGACTAGCCGCGAGCGCCATCTATCGGATAACTAAATTACAACTGTCGTTAAGTATACTGGAATCGATATTCCGATGGTGACAGTAATCTGCCTACTTACACTGACATAAAGACACAGCTGACTGAAACATTTGAGCCATCTGTGGCCGAATCAATAATTTCGATTCTTCAGGCTTATGCAAATAACTATACATTAGTCATATGCGATGACCAGTTTATTTAAAGCAACTTACTAAACACATACGTCGACACACCACAAACAAACGGATGTAAACACGTGAGATAAACAGTGAGTGAAGGATAAACAATTTCTAACACGGTCGCTTAATAGCTAGTAAGTATTGTTGAAAGAAATTTAATTGCTATGTCAAGACTGGTTGTACAAAGGGTTAATGGACGCAATAAATTTTAAACTACAGCATTTACCCGAGCATAAAATAGCAAAAGGTTTTGTTGTACTGCATAAATAATTCATTGAAGCCATGAATAACATGTTCGCGTGATGTTAATATTATGAATAATTTGTTTTGGAAAAGTAGCTTTCTGAAATGTGCATTGCCCATAAGCAAATGGGAAAACGCGCTTGTACAAAAACGATGTTTAAAATTAGAGCAAAATAAAATTTATTTCAATCTTTAAAAATTATATACAGATAACCCTCATCTAACGGGGTAGTTATACAACGCGGTTTCAATATAACGCGGTCTACAAATTGTAGTAACCCTTGTTCAACGCGGTTTTGACAAAAACACAGTCTAGAAATTGTAGTAACCCTTTTATCTTTTCATATATTTTTCACCGCGCGACTTAAAAATGAAATTTTATCTTCGTTAAATTTGTGTCTGCCTTTATCGCGCAGGTTGTTATGAGCAGCCAATTTATATTAGGGGAAATACCCTTTAGCACGCATGTACGTCAATTGAATACCGTATAAAGTGTTTATTATTGAAAATTGTCTTCGTTTTCTGCCAGGAAAGCGCATTAAAAATCATAATTGTGTTAAGCTCAAGCTGAGCACTTTATTTTCTGGTGAGTTACATACATAATTAGTATGTAAAAAATTATTTTTATAGTAATGGCCACAAATTGCATTGAAAGGGGAAAAAAATGAATATTGAAAAGAAAATTAATCTCGAATTAAAAAAATGAAAATCATGGATCCGTTGAAAAATGGAGAAAAACCAGGAGTTTTTGCATGGACTTTGAATTTAAATGAATCAACAATTCGAACAATCAAACACAATGAACATAAAATCCGAGAAAGTGTTTATTGCTAGGTCAACAGTAAGTGCAAAGCTCGTTGCTCGTGAACGCAATTTTCTAAGAGAAAAATGAAGAAATCTCTAATGCTTTGGAAAGAGGATGCACTCAAAATAAAATTCCTTTGGATGGAAATCTTATTAAACAAAAAAACTCTCAGACTTCATAAACATTTATAGTGCAGACCAGGTGTTCAATGCTGATGAATCCGGGTTATATTGGAAAAATAGGCCAAAACGCACCTATATTTCGAAAAATAAAAGATCAGCTCCTAAGTTTCCATAGATAGAATTACTCTACTTTGTAGTAAAGCATCAGGTGATTACATGACAAAACTAATGTTTATTAACCAATCCTCAAATCCTCGTTCTATGAAAGATTAAAATATGCACATTTTTATTTTGCCTAAAACATTTATGCATTACGTGCGATGAAGCTTGATTACAATTTGTAATTTTTATAACTTTATACTATGTATTTGTGTCATAGTTCATACGTTTTCTTAACTTAAATGAATTATCTGAATTAAATAAAAATATATTTTTGTTGGATATGTCATTGTTGTTTATATAATTTTTTTTTAAAAAAAAAAGCCGATTTCGGAACATAAGCCTACTTTTTGTATGTGATGTGAGTCTCGCATAACGCGACATTTCTATGGAACCTAACATCCGCGTTATACGAGGGTTAACTGTATATATATGTATATGAAAGAAATACAGATAGATATTACGATAAAGAGCCAAGAGGCTATTTTTCCGGCGTCGTAAATAATGAGGGATTTATTATCCCCTTAACTTAATTAACAGATAGATATTGTTAAAGGTACAGTATGTGTGTGTATGTATATATATATATATATATATATATATATATATATATATATATATATATATATATATATATATATATATGAAAGAAATACAGATAGATAGTGTTAAAGATATCTATAACATTTACATGTATCTACTCTATACTATAAAATGATAAGCTGAAATTGGAAACGGATGTGACGTCGGCTTGAAACGGATGTAGGCTGTAACGTTTTTATGGAACGTTTGTCAAGTTATTTGAAACTCTTTGGCCGGCACATATGGCCGGAGCAGGGGCGCGCCGGCCATATGTGCGACGCACACAGGCGCCAGGATAGTAAAGGCGCCGAAGAGGAGGAAATACTTTAAAAAAAAAACTTTTTTTAAAGTGATTTTTTAATTGGAGGAGCGGGGGGGATAAGGGCGCCAACTAAAGTTTTGCACACAGGTGCTCCCCTGCTCAAGGGCTACCCTGAGCGTCGAGTCTTCAAAATTCGAGTCATCGGAGTTCAAGGAGAACCGGCCTACCAGTCCGGAACACGGGGGGTTGGGCGCCGTAGGCGTCAGGGGGAGGAGCCCCCTAGTGTGTGTATGTATATATATATATTATTATTAAATATTATTATTATTATTAAATATATATATTTATATATATTATTATTAAAATAACAACTATAACAACTACAGAGTAGTGAACAGCAATATGTATTACTACAGCATGTATTCATACACATACAGTCTTAGTCCTTATAAGGACTGGCTTAAAGGGGCGAAGCAAGAATGCTTTTCATCTTCCCCGTTTTCTGTAGAGGACAGTGTAGGGACAAGGTGTTATTGAGCAATTAAAGCTCTGATCATGGCAGGAGGATAACAGCCGAGCCTCAGTTAGAACTTCATTGGCTACAGCATTGCCATCCATTACCCTCCAAGGGTATTGGATTGAATGAATGATCGTCCAAAACAATTCTTATAGTCCTTATAAGGACTGGCTTAAAGGGGCGAAGCAAGAATGCTTTTCATCTTCCCCGTTATCTGTAGAGGACAGTGTACGGATAAGGTGTTATTGAGCTATTAAAGCTCTGATCATGGCAGGAGGGTAACAGCAATAGCCGAGCCTCAGTTAGAACTTTATTTATTGGCTACAGCATTGCCATCCATTACCCTCCTAGGGTATTGGATTGAATGAATCAATCACCGCATCTCACGGTCGATTCCCCAACTCTCACATACAGTTTGCTAACCACGAACAAATTTGGAATCATGCTAATAATAAACAAAAAAGGTGTATTTATGAAACTTTTAATTTGATGTGAAATTTCTGAATAATTTAAAGAAATTTTACTTAAAATATAACCTTTTTTTATTATATTTTATATTTAATATGTTTTAATCAAATGATTTAAATTTATGAAAGCCTTTCAAGCATTAGAATTTGTCGGTTAGTCTCTTAAAAGATGACTGTTATTTCCATTTGGTTTATGAAGTATTTGTTTATATTTTCTCTTAGAATTCGGTTTAATTGTTTCATTATTTCTTTTAAGATCAAATAGGATATATTTTCTAGTTTTTCTTTTAATAAAATTTATTTTTTATTTCACTTTGACGAAGTAGTGTTCGTAATTTCGTATATCCAATTGAATTACTGTCTTGGCAACACCAGGTTAGGTTTGAGGCCAGTATTTTTTATCGTTTATCCTAAATAAGTAAAAGAATGGATTTGTTCCATTTTTTTATTTGACTCCAATTAACAAAAGGTTGTAAACCTATAATAAATTGGTAGCATGGATGGTTAAGATTTTTTTAAATTCATCCGGATATTCCGCTGTAGATACCAAATATAGAACTTTTTCAAGCTACTTCAGAAATTCAATAAACTGGACGATGAAAAATCGTAAACGTATGGCGAGATACGAACCTGTAGCTTGTTAATTTGTTTTATTTTAATTCTAGGTGGGTCTTGACACCTTTTAAAGCTTTCAATGTTTTTGGTTTTTTTCTGGGGAAGTTATCATTCTAAAATTTCGGCTTTAATTAAGATTTTAAATCAGTATCATTGCTTATAGATATTAATCCGAAAAGCAAACCATTTGTTATAAATATAAATATTAAAGTTCTGATCATGGCAGGAGGGTAACAGCAATAGTCCTTATAAGGACTGGCTTAAAGGGGCGAAGCAAGAATGCTTTTCATCTTCCCCGTTATCTGTAGAGGACAGTGTAGGAATAAGGTGGTATTGAGCTATTAAAGCTCTGATCATGGCAGGAGGGTAACAGCAATAGCCGAGCCTCAGTTAGAACTTCATTGGCTACAGCATTGCCATCCATTACCCTCCAAGGGTATTGGATTGAATGAATCCGGTAACAGCAATACTGCAACTTGCTACGCTATTATAATTTTATTTAAAAATTTACTGAATGGTGTTGGGAATAAGAGACATCATTACGTAGCTTTCTGTTTATTTTTCAAATTAAATTAAGTTCTTGTATATCAGTATTTTATTCTTCCCATAAAGGCTTATAAATAGCTCTTTTGAAATGTGCATTTCTTGGCAAATAATTCCGAATTCTTCGAATGCTTATTTAAAATTTATGAAGTATAACAAGCGCTTCTATTGATAAATACGACACGTGAAATGAAATATTAAAAAAATGAAACGATTTATGAAGAATGTCAACTACACAACCACAAAAGAGAAGATTAGAATAGAATCAACATGTTAAATAGGATGGACACAATATTGTATAATATCAATAGATATAAATCACAAAAACAAAAGTTCTTCGTGGGTCCTCTGTAATTTTTAAGAGTGTAACGAGCTCCTGAGATCAAAATGGTTTCAGAACCATTGCAATACCTATTGGAAATGATTCTTATGATGTTGTCATAACAGTAACATTTAAAGAAAGTTCACGTAGTACTTTTATCTTATTCTTTATCAAAAAAATCAACTGTAGTTCCTATATAGTTCTCCTGCAATCATTAACGCCATCTATCTATTTTTTTTCTCCTAAAATCTTTATAAAAGCGATCACAATGCCATCTTACGTTCAATCTTTTCTTTTTCCCAGTACACCAAACAATATCAATAAAAATATAAGGTGTAAAAAAAAACCGTGTTAGACGACATAGTTTTCTTTAAAATTTTGAAATTTATATTGAATAATATTATATTATATTACTATACACCTAATTTAGTAAAAAAACTTTCGAAAATATCTCGAGATTTCATCTATCCTCCAATAATAATTGTAGACATTAGCTCACCAAGCAGATCAATCTCTGTCTATTTGTAGGTATCGTCTGCCTTTCTGTGACACACCAATGCTATCAATGTTATCTGAGGAAGACGAAATACACGAAGAGTTTATTTTCAGTATCAATATGATCGATTTAATGCATCACATGACTGACTTGGATAATATTTATGTCAATTAAAAGAAGCAGTATGCCCTTACAAGATACTTAAGATGCACACTGTGTAGTAGTCATTCTATTCTGGCATCCTTCCCAACAGATCATAAATGTTAGCCTGTCGCCACCAATCATGACAAATGGCTGCTGGGTCGTAGGTTAATATGTAAGATGTGAAAGCGATTACCGAACGCCATCTACTTCTTCTGGCTAAGTGTACCATTATGAAGAAACTTCGAGAAATAATGCAGTATAGGTTAACATAATCATCGCTGACAGTACAAGAAAAAGAGAAGGCAGGAAAAAGATGATAGAGAAATGAACTATATTTAAAGCTTTCCTTGGAGTGTAATTTGGTTGATGTTTAACCCAAAATTACCTAAATTACAGGGGCTTAATGATTATTCATTAAACTGTAAGGGCTCTAGTAATGGCTGATGACATACTCGAGGTTTGTTGAATGAAGTTATGTTCCCCTAAGTCTTATGTCTGGGAATCTCAGTTGACTTTGTACTACCATATCAAATGGCTAATTTCCATTAAAATACAATATATTATAAAGAAGAATTTCTGGTTAGTTGAATAAAAATTGGGAATTTACAGAATTGCCTTCGGTGATGCTGCTGGCGTTAATCAGTTTTCCCTTTTTTATGAATAAGTCTTCTAAGCTTGGCAAGAAATTAAGTGTAACTCTTCTAGAAGAGATAAGCTTAATATTCCGTATATATCATTCTCTTATCTTTATTCTCAACAAGTCTAATTTATGCTGAATACTTTCCAACGCTGTTATTTCACTTACTATTTTCTTTCTTTATATCAACAATCTTATTTCGTTAAATACAAATTCCACAGTTTTATTCACTGCGCTGTGTTTTTTTCAGTTGACAAACCGTTGCCCTAAACCAAAAACGTCCAGAATAGTTGCTTTTAAAACCCTATTGGTATACACCTAATCCTCAATTTACACGATTTCAGTTTTACATGGTTGGAAAAATGTTACAAATTTCGTTTTGCACATTTACTTTTTGTTTGGTTGTTGTTAAATCGTAAGTGTAGTGTTAACAAGCTATGCAAGTACTTTCTATCCATTGTTATGGGTTTTGGACCCATTGGTAGCATGCAATATTGAATGTCACGTCTATGAATATCTGAATTTTCATGCTTTTCTCTGCCAGTTTCTCTTTCAAAACTAAGTGAGTGGAATTTTTTTTTCCTTCTTATAAAATCGTGTTTTTTTGTTTTTTTTTGCCTAAACCTGATAATCAGTCCAATTATTTGCATCTCAGTGACTTGGTATTAATCACCGTATTAACATTTGATCTCATCTTTGCATAATAAAATGACTTGTAATATTTGACTAGTATCCTTACTTTGGAATTACTTTCACTGAAATATCTTTCTATCTAAAAGTGAACTTAGCTAAGAGGATCATTATTGTTGAGTCGACATCGATGAAGGTCTTTCTAACTAAAGACATGGGTTCATATTCCTATGTTATAAAACTCAAAGAAACTTTCTTTCTAAGGGCTTTTTTTCAACTGCAGTAAAGATGTCTGTTCTAATACAGAAATGACACATTACTATTTTTTCCTAAAACCCCAACAGAAAGATGCACTCAATTTAAAGCCATAAGTAACCTTGGTTGCTTCGGCCATAAATTCAAAGCAACCATAAGAATAGAATGGAAATGAACCCAGAGGGAAGACGACATCCTTTTGGAAAAATAATTCCTCCTCTCCCAAGTGATTTACAACTTGTCCTCTGGGAAGTTTGTAAATTCCCAGAAGGGGAGGCAAGTCTGGATTCAACTAAGAAGCGCAAACTAGGCTTCATTTGCAAGCTAAAGAAAAATGATATCCAGTTAATCTTTCATTTGATTCACACTTTCTGTCTATGAAGTGTCTACACATATTGATGTATTTCCTTGTCGATAACCTATAGGTCACTAAATTCTTCTATCAGTTTTTAATCACACATCGAGTCTATACATAAATCCTGGAGAGAACCTGAGGCTGTGGGTTGCACATTATATTTCAATGTGTGTAATTCTTTTTTTTTTTATTCTTTATTAATATTATCATACGCTTGTCGTTTGTAGTAAATGAATCATGTTTGTAAAAGTGCAAATGACACGATATAGATCTTTAGCTAATGAATGTGATGATGGAATACCTTAAGTGGAGTTCAAAAACCCCTTTAAAGGCGTAATTATTAAGATTGTCTGGAGGTTAAACAACTATTCATAAAAGTGATACCCAACAAACAGAAGTAATTCACCCAATGGGTTTAGAATTCTAAATCAGATACAGAATGCTTATAGGCAACGAAAGAGGAGGTCACTCGTTAGCATTATATACATCACACGAATAAGAAGCGAAGTGGTGGTAGCGTGTAAATGATACATATGCAATAAAGTAAGCAACTAGTATCTAAATTACTTATTAGAAGCTGTTATTATAATTAAAAAAATCCCGTTTCTGCTATTCTGTATTAGTTATTAGAGAGAAATATTTAGCTATGTGTTGGTTGCACGTTTAAAGTAAAAACTTGCAATTTCACCTTACTTATGAGACAAGATAATTCAGATTTAGATGGAAAAAATCCTTATAAACTGCAATAATTATTTAACATTAAATTCTAATATCAAAAACTACTTAAGATTCATCGAATAATTATTATTACTGTCTCAGAGAACGTAATCGTATTCCATTGATCCAAAGGTCACACAAAAAATTCTTTTAGACGAACATGGATTATCTCGTACATTCACATTTTAGTTGTATATAATCGAAGGTGTCTAAAGATCCGAAAATACCAAATTTCATCGAAATCTGTCCAGTCGAAATTGACATTAAATCTTTTTCATAAAAAAAGAAGGCAAAATGATACACAAGATGTATTTCTGTTGAGAAATACATCTTAATAAACTAATTTTCTTTTCAAAAATATAGCTCACTACTTGATTTACAATTAACGTTTTCGAGAGTCAGCAATAACATGGTGATTCATAAAGAACCAAAAAAGAGTTGTGGTTGAAGCAACGGCAAGAGTAACTAATAATATGGGTTAGCGTATTTATATCTATTAACTACAAGTTTCGATGTTTTTGAGGGATGAAAAAACGAATTTCTAAGAGGAAAATCTATTTCATCTTACCTATGAGACAAGATAACTCATAATGTAACAGACATCCTTGTTTTTTCCTTTACACTCCATAATTTTTCTGCATGAATTTTATCAAAAGCTTTTTTCATAATCTATAAATCAAAAATGAGTCTCCAAATTATACGCACGGTTTTTTTTTCAATAATTTGTTTTTAAATTTTGATTAATATAATTTTGGTTCGCTTGTGGTGAAGTTGTTTGAAAAGAAGACTGCATATAGGAAGATCTTAAGTTCGCAAATATCCTGAAAGTATCTAGACAAGTATAAGAAAATAAAGCAACGTGTAGAAGTAGCTAAACAGAAGTCATCGAAAAAAAATGCATTAGATAAGTATCACAAAGATGACAAACGAATAGTTTGTCATCCAGAAAACGAATTTCCTCATCCACATTTTGTGGATGAGGAAAAAGCTTAGAAATGGAGAAACGTGATATACAAACTAAGGATATTCCAAATGCCAGACGTAATTAGTTTAAAATATTATTCACTTAATGAGACTAAACTGTATTAGATTAGAAATATTCAATAGGAATGAAATCACGAGTACATATCAATATCTGAAGTAGAAGAAACCATCAAAATCCTAAAATATATCGATGATATACGACCATAATTAACCTTCATTATAGTATCCATCTATAAAAATGGAAATAAAACTTAATGTGAGAATTATAGAGGAGTTTCTCTGCTGAACTCAGGTAAGGTGCATATATATACAATAGTCTAAGAAAAATTGAGGAATAGAAACTTGGAGACAGAAAGCTAAAACGGTTGTCAGGATCACATCTTCACTTCAAGACAACTAGATAGAAAATCGTGGAGTTATAACAACTATCTGCATTTAAGTTTGGATCTGGAAGATTGCAGTGGTTGCCATGAGAAAATTTTTTAAAATCCTAAAATTATATGGAGTAAACAGATCAATCTACAGAAGCATTATATTGCCTACATTTAAGCTGTAAGTCGGTGGATTGAACTGAAAGAGTACAGAAAGATGGTTTAATGTAAATTTAGTTTAAAGACAAGCGAGCACATTATCTCCACTCTCGTTCATCATCTATATGGATCACATTAAAGAAAACAACACGAAACCTGCCATTTAAATTGGAGATGTTTAATTTATGCAGGTGATGTTATACTTCTACGTTAATTCGGCAGAAGTTTTCAAGATTGTTTAACTAAACTCATTTTAACTTATCAAGAAAGGCATGGTTTTATTTTATCACCGTCATGGTAGTCTACTGTTAATCTAATCATGATCTATTCGATGTTAATATATGGTGATTTAAAAGTTATTAATTTGTATTCATAAAGTTATGTTACGCACATTTTAATAAAAATAGGGAATTGTAAATATTACAAAAGCTAGATTTTTTTTTTTTTTGGAGAACGAGGACAAGTAATCAAAAACTGACAAATAGTGTGTGTGGGGGGGGGGGGTGGCTAACAGAACTCAAAAAAGGATAGTAGATGTGCCCGAATAAGACCACAAAAGCAAATATAAGTAAACGTTTTTGTATATTCTTATAGTTCTTACTAATGAGGGTAACACAGGAAAGTTGGTGAAAAGAGTAGCTCAGGACAGGCCTACTAATATTACACATCAAAATAAAGTATATTTGCCAGATAATGATTATTGTTGTGCATTCACAATATTTATAATGATTATGAGTTGCGTCAGAATAATTAAGACAATATTTGAATTAACTGATCGGTTGTCGATAGAACTGCTGACCGATCTGCAGTTGGTCAGCAGTCAATAATAAACAATTAAGTCAAGCAGAACTCTATACGTCTTTCTCAGTGTGTAGAAGTACTTGACTTACGTACAAATAGCAGGAGTTAGGAGTATTTCTCCTTAAGCCTCGGTAGCGTAGCGTCTGCGGCCTCCGTTTGCTAAGCGAAAGGACGAGGGTTCAAATCCCAGTGAATTTGTTCTCGTGTTTTTTTCTCTTAGTACCGAGTTAGTCGATCTCGGGCCGAGGCTGTGAGGGGGGTGTTTTCCCCCCTCACATCCAGACAAATCGACCATTGAACACACATGATTACAGACACCCACATCCCCCCACACAACCCTGTTGCATTTATTTACAATTTCTTATTACTGAATGAATGCTCAATAGAGCAGCTCAATAAGATCTCTGTGATCTTACTTCTAAGATCACAGAGAGAATTTAATAGTAACTTCATACTGCATAAATAATGAGTTACTTTATTACTACGTTTATTTTGTCCAGGATTCAGAAAAAGATTTTTTTTTTACTTATTGGATTCAAGGATTTTCCGTGAATAAAGGTAAAATAGCATAGGCTTGTTATGATTAGAAATAAACAATTAATGACTTTCATTTACTGGAGAATAACGACGCATCCAAGAGTAGAGCGAGTTAGCCAGTTATTAAATGTGTATTTTAAGTTTCCAATAAAAATAAGCTAGTTAAATATACACATCAAAAATATATTTGCTAGATTTTTTGATGTCACCAAATTGAATACATGCAGTTTTATTCTGCAACATTTATGAGTATTTATAATAGTAAAGAATTATGCAACATTTATAATACCTATAGTAAAGTATTCTAAGAAAAAAAAATGATATTTTATGTATTTATTTATATTTACATAAACTGGAAAATTTTCTTTAGAAAACAATTATTTTAGCCTCAAAAAAGTGTGCGATGTTCCCACACCCAAAAATAAAATTCATCTCCCATCTATTTTTGAAAGTATAGCAGTAGCCAGATCTCATCTCAGGCTGCAAAAAATTAGCAGGCAAGCACGGTAATTTACAGAAAGAATTAATTACTTTCGAGTTTTGAAACAGTACCGAGTTTTCTCAGTATATGATACAGTTAAGATAAAAAGTAATTCCTAAGATCTGAGATCTGTTTTTCATAGAAAAATAAAACTTCAAGTAAGTTTGTCGCTAGATCTAACGAGGGACAGCTTGCATGTTTTCAATTATTACAATTGATTTAGATTCATTAGGAAGGGATTTTTTTTTCATTTTATTTATTAATTCTCTGATAAATTATTGTAAATCTGGTTATGGTTTTCTGTTTTTTTTTTCCAGGTGGATGTCTTGTTAGCATTCATGAATCGCTAAAAATAGTTAAGACATGTTTCACCGCATTCTGCAAAGGCGAGATGGTCCATGAAGAAATCACACGGAATGGTAAAAAGCCTTTTTTTGGAGGGTGCATAGGGAAACGAATTAGCGAATTTTAACAGAACAGTATTCTAAGCACTCGACAGAAGCAAACTGTTTACATTGCGAAACAGCAAAAAAAACCAAAAAAACTAGGTGACACGTATGTAATCTGCCTTTTACAAAAGCTTCTCATGATCTAAAACTATCCAGTGATCAGTATTTTTAGAAGGTGCATGCCATGGCTGTAAATAATAATAGTTATTTTTAATTCTTATTTATCTTAGACGTTATAAGGTACAGATTATCTTATTAACTTATTTTTTGGAAATAATTTTTATAAAAATTGTATAAAAAAAATTTATATAAACTTTTAATTATTTATAATAGATATCAATATTTCTAATAAAAAATAATAAAATATACAAAATAGACAGAACATTACTAGTAAGCTAATTTTTTTTTATTATCATCATATGAAATTCTTACAAATATTTCAGGAGGTATGATATGATATATCGCAACGGTTGACATATTAGTCTTTCCTTCGTTGGACCCCTCCATGTGGGACACCTGTTCGTGGTGGAGGGGATCTTCTAGTGACGGTACTAGCCCTTTTCATTCTTCCCGTATTCTTCGCTCTACTTCTCCTGAGTCTTTTTCACTGTCCTTTTTCCAGACCACCATCACTGGGATCCAACGCCCTGCCGCCGTGTTTGCCGTGCGGTGTGACCCGTGGGCATCCGGAAAGGGGAATCCTGGTAGTCTTGTACTACTTTGGCCCCCTGCTTCGGCAAGACGGGTGGTCCTGAATGGCCCAGCCAGGATCAATCGGCTAGTGGGCTTGCCTGCAAGGGTCAACTGTGTTGCAGTAAGTCTCTCACCTCATGGTCTGGAGTCGGGATCCTAGACCTACTGTAGTGTAGGTATAGCGTCCAGGGTAGCCCTGGCGTTCCACTCCTGAGCGCAGTCCAGTCTTTGCTTGCCGGGTAGTAGGTATCCATGTGTGGTCCGTGGTGGGTGGGGAGCTCAGGCGCCCAATTAAAATTTCCTTAAATATAGATTCTTCATCCTCAAATGTTTCAGGGACCCTAACAAAGTCCCAACCAAGTACTGATAATATAGACACAGCATATGGAAACAGAAGTAAGAAACAAAAGATATCGGATACTAACATAAATGTACCAACCTTTTTAATCATTCATGCAACAGGTGAAAAACCAATTGCGAAAATGTCACCCTTCTTTATTCAAAAAAGGTTTAGAAGGACTGGCAGGACCTCCCAAAACTGTCAAGAAATTGCGTTCTGGTGATATCCTCGTGAAAACAATGTGCAAAAAATATTCCGAGAAACTACTGAGAGCAACGACAATGGGTGGAATACAAATTGCAGTAACACCTCACTCAACACTCAATTCCAGTAGAGGAGTCATATCAGAATTAGGTCTCCTTGAGGTTCCTGATGAGGAGATATGATCAGAGCTTTAAGATCAAAGAGTGACGGGTGTGAGGCGCATCCTGATGCGCAGGGATGGTCGCCTGGTCTCAACTAAGAACATCATCCTTACTTTTGATACACCCAGGCCTCCGACATGTAAAAGCAGGGTATATCAGCTGTCCTGTTAGAATGTACATTCCTAACCCCCCTGAGATGCTTGAAATGTCAAAGATATGGGCATGCCCAAACTGCCCGTCTTGGTTCTACTACCTGTGCCAGATGTGGTAGTAAAGAACATGATAATAAATCTTACTGTGAAAAAAAAGCTAAATGTGTCAACTGTCAGGGAGATCATCCAACATACTCTCGTTCATGTCAGAAATGGAAAGATGAAAAAGAGATACAAAAAATAAAAACAGAACAAAACATAACATATCAGGATGCAAAAAGAAAGCTGGCCACCATTACACCTGTTCTACGATCCTCTTATGCTGAAAAAGTAACAATAAATTAAAAAAAGTGCCAACAACAACTCAAATATGTATGTCTATTCCACCATTTGATAATTTCACCATACCTGAATTTTACGATCGCAAGTGCTTCTCTGTTGAGCGCATTAATCACAAGACTTATGGTCTTACTCCAGAGACAACTTCAAAAATGGTCCCATTCGATGAAAACTCATCTGTCAAAAAAATTATGGTGGAGACTTCACTCAAAAATAAACCACCAGACACTCGCACAGAAAAAATGGATACCTCGATATATCCACTGAAAGCAAACTAACCATACCTAACACATTTGATGTTTTGAACACTCTGCCAGAGGAAGAGATGGACACTGGCCGTCCATACTTCCCTAAAACAGTGGACAAATATAAATCTGGCAAACGTAAGCCCTCAAGTCAATAAGGAAAATTTTTTCAATGGAACTGTTGTGGGATCCACAAGTATATGACGATATCAAGATGTTGTTGCAGAAACACAAACCTTTCTGTTTCTGTCTACAGGAAACTTACTTAATACCCAATGAAGACCGTACCTTTAGGAATTTCACTGGTGTACTTAAGGATAGAACTGGAGATAGTCCTGCTCATGGAGGATTAGCTATCCTAGTGGGCAGTCATACTCCTTTCCATCAGGTCCAACGTAATACTATTCTGGACGCAGTAGCGATTCGCTTCTCTGTGGGATTCCTTCTTACAGTATGTTCAATTTATTTACCACCAAATACTGAATTAAATGAAGTTGATCTTGATAACCTTATCTCGCAACTTCCTGAACCCATACATTTGATGGGTGATTTTAACGGTCACAATACTTTATAGGGTAGTGCCAACACTAATAGACGAGGTCGAATCATTGAAAAAATTCTTGATAATAATAATCTTTCCCTTCTAAATAATAAACTCAATACTTCCATATGCTTACCCATTCATATTCTGCAATTGATCTTACAATCTGTTCCTCTTCCATTCTTCCACTGCTCATGTGGGACGTTGAAGAGAATATATATGGAAGTGATCACTTTCCTGTTTCTTTGTACAATGTCTTCACAGGAACCATGTTCACCCACACTGATACCTATATGGAAAATGGACCAGGCTGATTGGAACACTTTCTCTCATCTTGCAAAATTTAATGTTGATGCCATCAGTCAAACACCTATCAACGAAGCTGTAAAATATATAACAGAATGCGTTGTTCAGGCAGCAACAACCTCCATCCCAAAAACATCATCTCGATTTCCAGTCTATCCAAAGTCTTGGTGGAACACAGAATATCAGACAGCCAAAAAAGATCAACACAGAGCATGGAGCATATTTCGTAGATACCCCACCCACATCAAATTTAATAACTTTCAATCGTGCTCGAGCCAAAGCACGTTATGTAAGACATCTGAGTCAAAAACAGTCATGAATCCAATTTACGACATCAATTAATCAAATGACCAGTCCAAAAATTGTATGGGATAAAATCCGGAAAATGAAAGGCAGATATAGTACACATTGTTTGTCCACCTTAGACCTTAGTGTTCTTACTGATCCCAAGGCTATTGCAGATACTTTGGGAGAAACTTTCTAAAATCTCAGCAACAGCTTCATATTCTCCGGAATCTTTAATACTGAAAGAGCTGCAAGAGAAACCAAAGGCTTAATTTTTCTGTCAACATTCTTCAGCCATATAATCAGCCATTTGCCAAGGAACTAAAAAGAGCTCTCTTACAATCTCACCCTAGTGCAGTAGGAGACCTGATGACATCCATGATGACATGATAAAACATCTACCATCATCTTCTATGGATCTTCTTCTCTTATTATACAATAGAATACTAGTAGAGGAAGAGTTTCCAAATTCTTGGCATAAGTCAATTGTCATTGCTATCCCAAAACCAGGAAAAGATCCAACACAAGCAAATAATTATCGACCCATTGCTATGACCAGCTGTCTTCGTAAGATACTAGAGAAAATGGTTAATCCCAGACTTCTCTGGTATTTAGAAAGCAACAGTCTTCTCTCCAATACACAATGTGGTTTCCGTAGACATCGATCAACTTTAGACCATTTAGTTCGGTTAGAAACTTGTATAAGAGATGCATTTCTAAAGCGAGAACATCTTGTCTCGGTTTTTTTTACATGGAAAAAGCGTATGACACAACCTGGAGATATGGCATATTAAAAGACCTCTATAAACTAGGTCTCAAAGGACACCTCCCTATATTTATTAAAAACTTTCTGTCCAGGCGAACTTTCCAAGTCAGAGTGGGAAGTACGCTATCTCGACCATATCTTCAAGAACAAGGTGTTCCCCAAGGCTCTGTCTTAAGTGTAACCTTTTTTGCTATTAAAATCAATTCAATCATTAAACAGCTTCCTCCTCCCACTGTAGACAATGCTCTATATGTTGATGACTTCACAATATATTGTCACTCACGTAACATGAGGGTAATTGAAAGAAAACTTCAGCGAGCAATTGATCATGTCTCTCTGTGGGCTCTTAATAATGGGTTTAAGTTTTCAACAGAAAAAAGTGTCTGTGTACATTTCTGTCGAAAACGCACTCATCACCCAGATCCTGAACTAAGAATGGGACCTACTGTTATTCCAGTAACAATAGAAACCAAGTTCTTGGGACTCATCTTTGATAGAAAACTCACATTTCTAGCACACATTCGTCAACTAAGAGAAAAGTGCAAACGAACTCTGAACCTCCTTCGCACTCTATCTTCTACTGCGTGGGGTTTCTGATCGAGCTTCATTGCTCCATCTTTATCGTGCACTTATACGTTCAAAGCTGGATTATGGGTCCAAAGTCTATGGTTCGGCAAGACAGAGTAACCTACGACGGTTGGATTCCAACCATCATCAGGGTATACGGATAGCTACTGGTGCCTTTCGCACCTCACCCACTCCAAGTCTCTACGTAGAAGCAAATGAACCGGCTCTATCACTTCGACAGAAACAGTTGTCTCTTAATTACGTCCTAAAAATAAAATCTCTCTCAGATCACCCTACATGGAATAGTATCTTCTCTTTACATTGGGAAGCTCAATATCACACGCATCAAACTGCTATACAGCCTTTTGGTATGCGTATTAAAGAAACTGTGTAAGCTGTTAGTATAAATGTTGACAACATTAGCTACACTAAACATAATAGAATTCCTCCATGGCAGGTTTTCACACCATCCTGCAACCTCTCACTTTGTCAGCTACAGAAATCTTATACCCATCATCCATTTACCTGCAATTGTTTAATGCACACAGAGCAGCACACGCTGATTTCTTACCCATCTATACTGATGATTCAAGAACTAACACCTCTGTTGGCTGTGCTGCTGTGTTTCCTGACATTATTATCTCAAATCAGATCCCACCAGACTGCAGTAATTATACAGCAGAGTTACATGTCATTCAGCTTGCACTTGTGCATATAAAAAAGCTGTTACCAAAAGTGTATAATTTATACAGACTCATTTAGCTCTTTACAGGCTATCTCCTCTCCTATGTGTAATCCACATCCAGTACTTTATGAAGTGCTATACCTGCTTCACAAAATGAAAATCCTTAATTTCGATGTTCAGTTCTACTGAAAATCGAAGTTTTCTGGAGTATACAGACTACAGACAACTTATAAGATCAAAGCTAATTGCTCAGTGGGAGTTAACATGGCAAGAAACATCAACAAACAAATTATATAACATTAAACCTGAAATTAAACACTGGCATTCTAGTCAACGTACAAAGAGAAGGGAGGAGGTTGTCCTTGCTAGGCTCCGCATAGGTCACAGTCACCTTACGCATCCTCATTTACTGAGAGCTGATGACCCTCCCATATGTGAAAAATGCAACACACATCTCACTATTCATCATATTCTGGTAGATTGTCAAAAATTTATACGAGAGAGGAATGAAATTTTCACCTGTCTAACCAAGCCATATACACTCAGGGAAATGCTAGCAGACTCAGGCAGATTGCATGATGTTTTTAATATTTTAGAAAGAATTAATTTGTATAAACACATTTGACTGTAAATGTGTTTATATGTAAATAATGTATTGCTTAACTTAACTTTTATACATATATATTATTCATTAGTTTAAATGTTGACCAATTATGTATCACCATGGGCCTTGATCTTGTATATTTGTATCACCCTGCTGTAATTTTGTTAATACATAAATACCGTAATGCCAAACTTAAATTTTATGCATCAATGCTGTATAACAAGTCCATAATTCCTTTCTAACTCTTTAAGTATTAGTATAATAACGTTTGTTGTAATCTTACTAAATGTAGACACTGCTTTCCTTGACTTGTTTTGTATATACATATGTTAACCTATAGTTATCTATTTATGTACTGCTGAAACCTCTGCAGTAATTTTGATTATATGTAGATACTGCCTTGCTTAACATACATTTTGTGTATGCATCTTATTTACTACTTTATTTTTCGAATAATCATGTAGTGCTGTAGGACATCTTACCTATTTGTCTACTTTCTAGTAATTCTGTTTCTACTGCATTGATAAATTTAATTTTCATCCATGCCTATTGTATAATAATCCCTTTTTGCCTATTTTTATACTGCTATAAAGGCATCTATTATAATTTTACATATATGTAGATACTGCATTCCTTGACTTAGTGTTTCATATATTAAGTATTAACTTATATTGTTAACTATTTTTGCACTACTGTAATAACCTCTGACCTTGTGTTGCTGTACCCTCTGCAGCAGTTCTGTTTACCTAGAGATGCTGCTTCGTGAGACTAGATTCTTGTACAGACATATTGTTTACAATTTTCTGTAAATGCTAATATTGTAACCTTTAGTATGGCACAGTATGACCTTTGTAGTTTTTGTGCCAAATAAACTATAAACCAACCAACCAACCTTCGTTGGATGATCGTGGTATTGAATGTTTTGTACGATGTTATTATTATCATTATCAGCGACTTCTAGAAAGTATCAAGTACTCATCAAAGGAGACTATACAATCGTCTACAGTGCACTAGCTGTCATATCTCCTCTTAAACTCATTCACACCAGAAAGGTCCTTGGACATCAGGATAATTTGGCGATGCAGTTCTCCGTCACCAGTAACAGAATAGCCAGGACTGTAAGAACATCGTGTTAGCCTTCGCTTCACACCATATAGTCTCAGACTCACTGCTACATGAGAAATTGTGGTTTTCTTGAGATTCCGCTCTAACTGAACTCGAATCAACTAATATCATTAGTAATATCCCTCCTAAAAATATTATACCCTTTACAAACTATTCTAGTAAGTACATCAGATTCATACCCAGATTCATCACTCAATCTTAGGCCACAACGTATTCACCAAAGCAACAAACTCAATTCCTTTGTTCCTAATGGTTTTGACAATTGTGTATAGATATAACATGTTACCTTCTTCTTACCTTATTTCTTACTTAATCTGTTTGGCTCAGTTGGGCAAGTTTTATCTTTTCGTCCCCAGACACACTGGGTCTGAAATCAAAATCAATTCATTTAGCCAGATTTATAGCTATGTTTATTGACATTGTTACGATTATCACTTCTGCATACCCTAGCTGAACTTATCCACAAATTCTCAGCGCTTCTTCCACGATCTAATTTCCCTTAACTCGCTGCACTAGGTCTCCTGATGCCAAATCCATTCCCGTCTTTTATATTCAGCAACTTGGCAATCTGAAATGCCTTAACTGTTACTGATAGATGAACGATGGAAGTTGTGTTAATCCAGTTCGTATAGCAAAAGCCGAGCACATCACACTGCACGAAACGGAGAAACTATAACAAAATAAGGTCAGGAAGTAAAATATGTTAATCCCCCCCCCTCTCTCTCTCTCTCTCTTCGTATAGCTTAAGTATTTTCTCATTTATTATCTATCATTGTAAAATTAGTGAATTCAACGCCGTGTGATATATTTTACAATAAGATTTCAAAATTGACAAATCCATCGTTTTGAGCTGTATATAAAATATAATGAAAAAAAAAAGTTCCAGTCTCAACAACGCAACAATCATAAGTAGTACAGAGTAAATAAATGCTTCCTAGCAAGGTTAAGTAAGCAAAGGTTCCTCTAAATAAAAAGTGAGGGGGGGGGGAATCCAATATCCATCCAGGGAAAAACAGTCAAACTCAAAATATAAATTCCCGCTTCCCTTCTCTTGAATCACCAAAGTATTGACCAGTTTCAAAATCATCTAAGAAAAGAAAGAAAGCACTTTCTACAGTATCTGGCATGATAAAAAATATCTATTGAACTTCCCATTGAAAGTCTCGAGCAGTCTTTTTGTACTTCCTGCTGTAAACCCTTACGCAATGAAAATTTCAAGTTATGGTGCGAAATAACGAATAATTATTATCAAGAACTGCTTTGGGATAATAAGAAGATATCCGGAAAACTATGACAAATCCCAATTTGCTAATCGGCAGTTTAGAGAACGGACAACCACTTTGCGAAAGCAGCTCTGTAAGTGCATCTTCAACAGCGTAGATGTACCGCTAAGATCAAATAGCCGGAATCAGTAGTATTAAACGTCGAACCTCGGTAGCGTAGTGTCTGCGGCCTAGGACGAGGGTTCAAATCCCAATGAATTTGTACTCGTGCTTTTTTTTTTATCTTAGTATCGTGTTAGTCGATCACGGGCCGAGGCTGTTAGGGGGGGGGGGGATTTCCTCCCTCACATCCAGACAAATCGACCATAGAACACACATAATTACAGACCCCCCCCCAATGACTTCAATTTACTGTTTACAAATGAGGAAAAAGAGACGACTGTAAGGCCAATAAGAAGTAAACAAGAGAAGATATACTCGCTCACTAACACAATTATTTTTGGAATAACATCAACAAAGTATCTCCTCCCCCTTCTCATCAATGTGTACATATCAACAATAATAACCGAAATCACTGATCACTTCACTAATCTCAAAAGCAATGCATTATGTCACCATCTTCTCCTCCTATACTGATATCATCGAAACAAAAAAAGCATATCTGATGGAATAGAGAATTCATAAAATAAATAATCATAAATAGACTTCATATGAGGTTCTTATTTCTGTTTAAAAAATGTATAAAAGAAGATATGTTCGGGTAAACGATGATATCCAGACGACCTCACTTAAAGATAACTTATAGAAGACTAAAAAAAGTCATCGAACAACATTAAATAGCAAAATAAGAAGGCAAAAAGACAATTACGGAACATAGCACTGAGATGAACCAAATCACAATCTACTCTATACTATAAAATGATTGGAAACGGATGTAGCCTGTAATTTTTGTGTAACGTTTTTATGTAACGTTTTTCAAGTTATTTGAAACGTTTTGAAACTCAGGGGCTACCTTGAGTGTCGAGTCTTCAAAATTCGAGTCATCGGAATTCAAGGAGAACCGGCCGTCCGGAACACGGGGGAGTTGGGCGCCGTAGGCGTCAGAGCCCCCTAGTATAATATAATAATATACGATAGTAATGATACAATACAATAAACGAATGTAGTACATAATTATAATTAAATTGTGATATATAGAGTATTAACATAACATCACAATGATCTCTGAATACATACAACAGTTAAAAAGAACCCAATACTTTTAGGATGGGGGAGGGTCGTTTATGGGGGATAACTGAAGAACCACAGCGTTATCAGTAATCGGAATCGGTTAGAAATGACAGCGGCTGCATTCGTATCGTTTATAAGATTATTCTAGTTTTTTTAGAATTTTTCTAACCATTCTGTAATAAAATTCTGGATCATCTTCATTATACTTAAGAATTTCTTTAAAACGTTTCACCAAAGTAAATTTTTCTTACATGAATTTAATACTTGGAAATAAAATTTTCTTCTATTCGACTCCTTTTTCCTCACTCCAAACATTTTCTGAGCTTAAGTACGCTCTTCCGTCTGTTTTAATACTAACAATGGAGGCGGGGGATACCTAGTTCTAAGTGAACATAAACTACAAAGGTCAGCTGGGTGTGTGTGGGGGGGGGGGGGGGAGCTACTCTCCTACTCCGTTTAAATTTCAGCACACAAGTAAAACTCGAGCAACAGACCAACGGCAGAGTGAAGACAAAGATAAAAATAAAGAATGGCATTCGAACAGGCTGTATCTTCTTCAGATAATATATCTTATTGGCAAACATGTACTGCAATCACTTCAGCGCTACCTTCAGAACGTCAAGGGCAGTGATGAGAAACTTGAACTCACGAAATATATATATGTACTATCGCTACTTGAATATTGACCATTACTACACGGATACCTTAAAAAATGTGTAAACTCGATACGGATGTAGATCCCGTTTTTTTTTTTTTTTTTTTTTTTTTTTTTTTATTATGATAGTCGCCTCCCGGGATAACCAAAAATATTAACAGCGGGGAAAGTGCGTTTCAACTGGAAACAAGGCATAAGAAAAAGAAAATAAGAATTGTTAGCGAAAGTTAACAATTCTTCTTATTCGACCAGTAGCTGATGTATTGGCTATAACCTTGGCGCATGGATTCATTTTAGTATTCATTTAATTCATAATTCAGGTATGTATCACTGATTTTTTTTCATGTGAGATTAGTATGTTTTGTTAATAATAGCAACCAATAAAAACTATACTGAAAGTGATTTCAATGTTTATCTGATGGGGAAAAGACCAACAGAAATGTGTCAGCGCTGCTTATTTCTGTCACTATCACCACTTTCAGATGTAGGTAGGTTTCATACGTTTTTGAAACAACCAACCAGGTATCGTTCAATTACTGCTCAATGTGAAATATTCTGATTTAGGCTTCTCTTTTCTTATTGGCCTCTCTGGTTATTCATTTGGAAAATAAGTGAAGAAATTATAACTCATTATCCAATCAGAGATTTCATCTAGTCCTTTTTCTTCTAATTCAATCACGCTTTCTCTTAATATATACGATTTAGAATATCTATTCTCTTACATATAAATTCCGAGTGGAAGATTTCGAAGCCGCCACTTTGGCAACCAGAAATTACAAAATATCCGAAAAACGTTTGAACAACTAGAAAAAGAAAAATAAATAAGAAATTTATCCACATTCAGTTTGTGATCGAGTGCTCTGAAATATTCAAAGGAAAAAAAAAAATTTACTTTGAAGGAAGGGGGGGAAGGCAATCATTTTATGCGACTCCCAATCACAATGGTTGTAAAACTAAATATAAATTTTTTATTTTAAACAACTGAAATTTTTTTTATATATTTATCTAGCCTTTACATAATACGGAAATATTTCTAAGAAATAAAACTTTTCCTTTCCCTTTACGCTTCCAATAAGCGGAACGATATTCTTACACCAGAGTATAAAATTAATCTTTCTACAATATCAATGTCTGTGTATAGAAAACTTACGAATGATTTGGGAATCAATCGACCGTGAGATGCGGTGATTGATTCATTAATGCCCTTGGGGGTGATGGATAGCAACGCAAAGCTGTACCAATGAAGTTTAACTGAGGTTCGGCTGTTGCTCTTACCCACTTGGGCGATGAGTTTTTGAGTTCGCTCTCTTAGGGTTTTTGCCTTAAGGGAGCACTTTGAGTCTCCGGGGAAGGTGTTCTCCGGCACGGCCCGCTGAGGGGCTTTGTCGGTGAATTATTTTCCTCGGAATTTGAGCGGTTCTGCTCAGTGGTCGGGGAGCCCGTCACTGAGTGGAACCAACGCTGAGATTAGGACGGTCTTTCGCCCACTATGGAGTGGCCTAGAGATCGTCCGTATTTTTGAGATGTCACCTTTACTTACATAGTCGGTGATTGATTCATTCAATCCAATACCCTTGGAGGGTAACGGATGGCAACGCTGTAGCTAATGAAGTTTTAACTGAGGCTCGGCTATTGCTGTTACCCTCCTGCCATGATCAGAGCTTTAATAGCTCAATAACACCTTATCCCTACACTGTCCTCTACAGATAATGGGGAAGATGAAAAGCATTCTTGCTTCGCCCCTTTAAGCCAGTCCTTATAAGGACTTACGAATGGATTCATAGGTATTGAAACAGTCCTTTTTAGGACTTCCAGGGTAACAAATGGCAATGCTGTAGCTAATGAAGTTTTAACTGAAGCTTGGCTATTGCTGTTACCCAGCCATAACTAGAGCTTTTTAGTTCAATAACACTCCATCCACACAGATTTATTTCATTCAGATGACGGGATAAAGAGTCAAGGACTCAGTCCATCGCCCAGTTCTTTTAAGAACTTACGAATACTGGATGTTACCTCCATTTCAACTCGTCACATCTTATATCCCAGAAACTTAGCATTATGCATATGTTTAAGAAAAGAGCTATACAGTACACCACAGACCAGGATGACTTACAAAAAGAATTAACTACAATATACAGAAAGCTATCCTTAAATGGTTATCTTAAAAGACTCTGCGACAAGATTCTCTTTTCGGATATACCACAAAGACAACGTGATGACACCCAATACATCAGTACTATAACTATTCCATTTGTCAGCAGCATTTCCAAAAAAATTGGCTATCCATCTAAAACCACACAATATTAGAGTAGCATTCAAGCCGGTCAATACTATTCGGAAATTTTTAAGATTACCGAAAGACCCTCATCCTTTCTACAAGTACTCTGGAGTATATAATATAGCTTGCTCCTGTGGTGTTAGTTACGTTGGTCAGACCTCTAGAAGCTTCGAAACGAGACAGGAACACATAGGCTAGGTTAGAAACAACAGACAAGATATTTCAGGCCTTTCTTCCCACTTTGCCTCTACCAACCATCTTATTGAGTGGGATAAGAGTCATATGCCCTATATTGAAGAGAACTACCATTCCAGAACCTTCAAGGAGGCTGCTATGGTCGTCCGTTCAACAGGAAACCTAAATAAGAATCGAGGTCTAATCCTACCGGAAATTTGGAAAGCTTTAATTAGATCACTAAACATCAAAGAAATGAACTTTCACGCCAATTATATTATGTCTCGTAACAAATAAATCATGTTCACGAGACACGCGCATTGTCTCGCACAATACTAATTTTATATGAATCAGTTAAAACCTAGTCTGTTACCTTCATATCGCATACTTCCTTCTAATAATTACTTATCTAATTGCTTATGCCTACTGTCCTCTACAGATAACGGGGGGAGATGAAAAGCATTCTTGCTTCGCCCCTTTAAGCCAGTCCTTATAAGGACTTATATAATTGCTTTTTGTACTCTTCGGTTTCGCACCATTTGAATTTTTAGCTACGCAAGTGAGAAGCCACTTTTTTGTTTTATGGTAATTCCACAAACGAAAGAAACTTGTTAAAATTCGATTGGCAGATTTTGCTCTTTCAGAAAGAGTAAGAAGGGAGGTATTCCAAAATGCGTGTCTGTGTGTAGGGGGCGGTGTTCTATGAGTTCGGATTCGAACTACGAATGGGAATGATATGAAAAACATTCTCACTGAATTTAGGTATTCGCTAATGAGTAATGTGGATTTTATAAAACTTTTCATTACGTGAACCACTAAGTGACTCCTATGGCCCTAAATAATGTTATTTCCCTTAAAAGCTTGTTATTCTACAGAACAGCCAATATTTTAAATGATTTCATTATAAATTTCATAAAAAGTTTTAGTAATTTAATTATAAATATTGATTTATACATACTTTTTGAATAATATTAATAAAAAAGCAAAATATATAAATAATTTTAGAAAACCAAATTATTTTTCAGATAAGAATTATTATAAATAATTTAAAGAGATGATTTGCTGTTCAATCAGGATGGGGAATCAATCGACCGTGAGATGCGGTGATTGATTCATTCAATCCAATACCCTTGGAGGGTAACGGATGGCAATGCTGTAGCCAATGAAGTTCTAACTGAGGCTCGGCTATTGCTGTTACCCTCCTGCCATGATCAGAGCTTTAATAGCTCAATAACACCTTATCCCTACACTGTCCTCTACAGATAACGGGGAAGATGAAAAGCATTCTTGCTTCGCCCCTTTAAGCCAGTCCTTATAAGGACTTGCTGTTCAATCAGCCTTGGCAATGGAGATCGTTTGTCATTATAGTGGAAGTTTCGCTGAATTTCGCGTTTTTCTGATATTGTGAGTGATAATTATCTAATATTGATTGACTTCAAATGATTATATTATAAAGTATAAATAGTTTTAACTGTTAAGTCTAAGCTCTCCAGTTGTGCAAAATTGGTACATGTCTAATACTGATTTTGTTATATATATTTTAACAAAAGTTTGTTATTTTGTGAACTAGAGCAGCTCATAAGCGTCTCCAAGGTTGGCAATAACCCCAACTAACAACAGACGATTATGGGTTCCAACGGGTGGAATTCTGTACATGCTTGGTATGGAGAACATGAACGATGCAATACAACACTTGAGCAGAGATCAAGCGCTTGACCTGTTCAAGAAGCTATTTGGAAGAAGTTCGAGACCTAGTGGCCAGGTTTCCTAAACCTATATGCACAAACAAATGATCCTGAAGATGAAGAGGAGGATAAAGAAAGTGAAAACATAAATGTCTCCCTACCTAAGGAGCCCTGGCAGACGGGCTCTCAGGAGGAACACACCAGCAAAAGACCTGGGCAGAAGATGACCACATGGAGGACTCATCTGCACAAGATGTCCCAAGCAACAAGGAAAGGGTTCCCCCAGTAATTTAACGAGAAAATGAAAAGTGGACCTCAGTCTCAATGATCCTCAGGGAACAAAATATCACCTACTCATGGGCCAAAAATACAGATGAGGGGTAAAAATCCAACCTACCACTGTTGCTGATTATAGACAGATGACCAAAATGACGGACAATTCTAAACTACAATATCACACTTTCGCTAGAGCGAAAGTGTGATATTATAGTTTCTAGCAAAAGAAACTTGAAGGTTAGTGCTCAGAGGGCATCACATCTGACGAGATCACTGCAGACCTCGTCAACCAGGGCCTAACCCCAATCAAGATAAGCAGGATGTACAGAACAGACAAAAAAAAAACAATGTCACTTGTGCTGGTCGAAATGAACAACCCCAAAAACAGATTTTCGAGCTAACCGCAGTCTGTGGTCTCAGGATCACCACAGAACCACTCAGAAAAAAACCATCACCTGCACCAAGCCATGGATCACGCCGGCCAGATGTGCCAACTGTGACAGGCCTCATTCTGCCAATTATAAAGGTTGCAGTCTCTATCCGAAAAATCGTGGGGCGGTAAGAACTACCCAGCCACCTCCCACAATGCCACTGGAAGTAACCAGGGTGATTATCTCCTAATATAAAGAAATTCAAGCCCAATAACTCAGGAAAGAATACAATCTCCAATCAAAACCTAACGACAAACGTAGAAGTATTGCAATCAAAGAGTCCTATCCTATCCTAATTTACGCTCACGTGTAGACCTACGCATTTTACCATGTAGGTATTCGGAACCGAAATCTTATGGAATAGGTTGGTTATTCCTTATTCCTGAAGGTGTCCTATGTCTGTAGAAGCTTGTGTTAATGGGACAGGTTTGCCTGTTCTGGGGGACGAAAACCACCTACCTCAGTATGAGACCGGCTAACTCACTTTTAGTCGAAAGAGTTCCTCACGTCACTGACGGGAATCGAACCCAGGTCTTTCCAACCAAAGGGCTTCGTCTATATACAGACTGAGCTACGATGGCTAGAGTAAAGCACCTAATGACAAACAAGCTCCAACTTAGCAGCAATCTTGACTGCCTCGGTAGCCACCATGTTCCATGAATTCAATAAAACCAGCCCATTACCATCTTCCACAAAGAGATTCCTGCAAAGAACCCACTCCATTCTGATAGTCCTCAGTCATGAATAAAAACAAAATCCAACCAAACTCCCTCCTGATCGCTGCCTGGATACTGGAGATGCAGGATTTTGCAAACAGACGCAATTCTGAAATAATATTAACGAAACGCACCTCCGACCTGCAAATTGCCCAAAACTAAGAGGACAGTCCATGTATCGGACAGACAGATTAGGCACCAGAGAATCAAAATATATGCAGCTTACAGCTCACCAAGCAACCCTCCCCCTACTGATGTCAGATTTGGACGGCATCCTCGGCTGCAGACTCCTACAATCATAGCAGGAGATTTAAACGCCATGCATACAGCATGGTTCAGCACCACAGTCAACAAAAATAGTCGCACACTAAATAACTATTCAACACAAAACTCAGTTGCAGTAGTAGGACCCACTGAACTCACCCATCACAATCCACATGGCAGATCAGATGTACTAGATATTATTTTCAGAAACATCAGATATCAGTATCGACTAGAGACGATCAACGAGCTATCGTCAGACCACAACCCCATCCTGCTTAAACTAGGCACTCGAGATTAACTCTCCCCCCGCACACTCCTTCATAGCATGGGACAAGCTATCCAAATTTCTTCCAGAACACATCGGCCCAACTCCCATCATGCTGAAGAAGAAGAGATGGATGAAGCTGTAAATAACTTAACAAATCAAATCAGCAAAGCGCTAGCTGCAGTCACCAAAATCACGATCATTCACACAACCGGCTTCCAGAGGATATCATGGACCTACAAAGCCAGAAAGAGATACAACAACACAAGAACCCTACAAGACAAAAAAAAAAAAAAATCCTGAACCACATGAAAGCCAATTCAGAGAAGCACTTCTAAACCACAGAAATCAGGAATGGGAAAACAAGCTAACAGCCCTCAACCCAGAAGATCACACAATCTGGAAAAATGCATCTAGTCAGCATAACAAACGCAATATTAAGAATGCAGCACTTTCCCACAGCATAGGAAACCGCCGATGTCATATCCATAAAGAAGCTAGGCTATGATTCCCAGTAATTTGCACACCCGCCCGGTATTACTGACGTCACCAAGGCCTTCTCTGTAAATTCATAAAAGCAAATATGCCAATAAACCAAATAAGATTAATATATGCATACCTCAGGAAAAGAACCATGCAGGTAAAAATCAACGGAACAGTCTCAACCAGACGCAAAATCCTAGCAGCAGTTCCACATAGCCCCCAAAGGGCGAGCGTAAAGCTCACAACCCCCAACCTCCAAGTTTCCTTGCACAAACAAAGGGGAATATGAAAGGCATATTTGCTTTGCTCATCTAGCCAGTAATGCTGTTGTTGTTTATATGCTCTTTACGTTAATTGACGCATGATGGCGCTGGTTGTTCTATTCTATGATGATATTCGTTAACAACTACATATCAAATCAGAAGTTCATCACTATATGAAAACATCATAAATGCACACTCTCGACATCATTTCTCCTCCTACAAGGGAATCAAATACTCAGGAACTCATGCACAGATCATATCATCAAGAATAAACACCAAAATCGCTGATCACTACCTAATCTCAACTCACTCCATATAACCATCTCTTCTTCAAGCCGCAAAACACTACCAAAATATTCACTGGGCTGTCATAGATGGCGTTGCGTGCTCATGCTCGCTTGATTATTTACATTTGCACTTGATGATAATCGTTTAATTTTGAGTGCTTGCTTACATGTAACCCTAGCCAGGGCTTCTGAGCAAGGAAGAGTTGACAGTGTTGATGTCAGGCACAAGTTCGTATCCACTTGCACTGTGTGGCATTTATATTAACGAATTTCATTTGATCACTTCATTTACATTGAATATGTAAGTTTCTAGAAATGCATGGTGTTTGGAGATGCCGGACTAAAGATGATACCCAGACACTATCCGAGTGGAAAATAACCTACGAAATACTTTTCAAAAAAGTCACCCAACATAGAAAAATAAGTCGGGCCCAAAAACATTACTTAGAACATGGTTTACAAAGAACGCTGTTTTTTCTTCACCCGCAAACTTGGGTATTTCGACCCTCAGAATAGGCAAACCGACCCCTTGAACACACACGGATTTACAGTCATAAAATATATATGCCTAATCCTTCATTAGGAGGGTTGAATCCCCCCCCCCCCCAAAAAAAAAGGATGGGGAGAAAGGGGAACCTCATACGAATAAATAAACAGATCATTTAACGTATTTTTAACCATTCGATCCTATATTTCGAAACTTCGGAAACTAATATTCTGTATTGACTAAAATCTACATCAAGGACAAGTGGGGGGGAAGCAAGAATCCTGTTCCCCCCAAAGAAAAAGAAAAAAAAACAATAGAAAATTTTTCAAAAATTTTTTCCTAATTAAAATTCTTTTTTTTTTTTTTATGTTGTGTCGTGTCTTCTATTTCTATACTACTTATGAATTAGCGATCATTGCAGATGCTCGGTCATACGTCGTATGAGATCCGTAGTATTTATTCTCTAATCGTGTACTCAATTCGCCAACCCCCCCCCCCCCCAAGATTAAATCCTGAGTGCGCTACTGCTGATAATACATAAATTTTCAAATTTAAAATGTGATCATTATCTGATTTCTGTTTCCTTGGAGGAAACATCCTCCCCCCTCACAGCCCCCCCCCTCCTGAGCACATGCAGGTCGATATGTAAATATATAGTTTTATAGAAACTATATATTTACATATCGACCTGCATGTGCTCAGGAGGTAATCTATGGTAATTCATTTACACCTTTTGTCAATAGTGGAATATACTGATATTATGAAGAATTAACTTTTATTTCCTTCGTCTATCAATATTTTTAAAGGTAAAACTACTTTTCTTCACCTTTAAAACTATTTAAAGGTGAAGAAACATTTTAGTATTTTTTAAAGGTAGTATATAACGGATAAATGCAATACACTCTGTCACATATTTCAAAAATATCAATATATCAACATGAAAAATGCCTTAATGAATTTCTTAATTAGTTACATATTTCATTGGGTCGATAAACAATTAGGAAGGAAGACACTCGGTATCATTGGGTTTAGGAAATCCAGAGTTGAATAATAAATGAATGTTTAATAACTTATGCTAGTATCCTAGCATGTTAAAAAGACTGTGCGTGTAGGGAGAGGTGGGAACACCTTTAAAAAACTTTTCAGATGTGCATAAATTAGCCGTTATCTCAATAAGGAGGTAACAGAGATTTTCCTATGGGGAATTCGTTTTTTTTCCCCTTCGTTTACGACATTGGATCAATCAACCAACCAGAACACAAGCCGTAAGAAGATTTATCTAAAAATCTTATCTTATAGTCCTTATAAGGACTGGCTTAAAGGGGCGAAGCAAGAATGCTTTTCATCTTCCACGTTATCTGTAGAGGACAGTGTAGGGATAAGGTGTTATTGAGCTATTAAGGCTGTGATCATGGCAAGAGGGTAACAGCAATAGCCGAGCCTCAATTACAACTGTATTGGCTACAGCATTGCCATCCATTACCCTCCAAGGGTAATCTTAATCAAGGACAATTAATTAAGGACTAAGGTTTTTAGATGGGTGTCAATCGATCGTGAGATGCAGTGATTAATACCCTTGGAGGGTAATGGATGGCAATGTTGTAGCCAATGAAGTTGTAATTGAGGCTCGGCTATTGCTGTTACCCTCTTGCCATGATCCGAGCATTAATGGTAATGGATTCTGACCCATCTGAAAACCTTCTTATAGTTGTTATAAGAACTGGGCGATGGACTGAGTCCTTGACTCTTTATCCCGTCATCTGAATGAAGTAAATCTGTGTGGATGGAGTGTTATTAAGCTAAAAAGCTCTAGTCATGGCTGGGTGGCGGCAATAGCCGAGCCTCAGTTAAAACTTCATTGGCTACTGCATTGCCATCAGCTACCCTGGAAGTCCTAAAAAGGACTTTAAAGTCACACACCTCTTCCATCTGAAAACCTTATAGTCCTTATAAGGACTGGCTTAAAGGGGCGAAGCAGAATGCTTTCATCTTCCCCGTTATCTGTAGAGGACAGTGTAGGGATAAGGTGTTATTGAGCTATTAAAGCTCTGATCATGGCAGGAGGGTAACTGCAATAGCCGAGCCTCAGTTAGAATTTCATTGGCTACAGCATTGCCCCATCTGAAAACCATATTCTTATCATATTATTAGTATTATAATATTAATATAAATAAAAGGTGTTTTAATATTTCTTTTATGTTATGGAATTTATAAAAAAAATCATAAATTTTTAAAAAAAATAAAGGGTAAATTTTAATGTTAAATTTTATTTTTTATAAAAAATATAAGCAAATGTTCGTATAAATATAACAAACTTGAAAATACACATCTTGAAAATACGGTAGCATTTTATCGAGAGATCTTAGCCGTATTTTATTGTTGAGATGGGTTGTATTATATGCCTGTTAGTTCTCATGGCTCGATGAAAAATTCGTGTTTCTTGCAGGGAAAAACCGTGTCATATCCGCATGAGACCGGGTAAGATTTGGGTTCATACAACGGAAGGTAAAAAATAAGGACTGTCGAAAGTCCAGAAGGATCTTCGCACATCCTTGTGGACTTTTGTTTGTGGAAATTTAATGTTAGGGGAATAATATTTGGTATGAACTATCGCGATCTGCTGTTAACTCGTTGTCGTGAAGAATCGCGTTTCATGGATCACCTGGTCAATGCACAATATCTCAAGCGATTATTAAATACATCAATTCATAACACGAGAACATAAATCATTTTCAGGGTGAAATTCACTTTGAATATGTTTGAAGTTCCACAGTGTGTTTGCCAAATACCGTTGAGTCATTCATCGTTGTATTATAAAAAAGGATTTTTTATTTGTGTTGTGAAAGAAGGTATATGAAACAACACCAATGATATTGAACAATCTTATTCCAAGGAGACGGTGTTTCCCTCCCTTGCATGCACAAATCTTTTGATTTATCCTATACTTGCTCATTTCATGAAACTTTATTTATTAGAAGTTCTTAAAAGAACTGGGCGATGGACTGAGTCCTTGACTCTTTATCCCGTCATCTGAATGAAGTAAATCTGTATGGATGGAGTGTTATTGAGCTAAAAAGCTCTAGTCATGGCTGGGTAACGGCAATAGCCAAGCCTCAGTTAAAACTTCATTGGCTACAGCATTGCCATTTGTTACCCTGGAAGTCCTAAAAAGGACTATTAAAAGTACAATTGAGATTCTTTATTTATTTATTAGAAATCTCGTAATGATTATAAAAATATTTAACGTATACTGGCTTATAGATGGTGCTGGAAACTATTTTACGTTTCTCTTGCAGTTCTTCGTAATCTCAAAACCAATAGCAGTAGAATAGAAACACTACTGAGTAATAATATACTGTGTTTAAAAGCATTTCTCCATTTGACAGCATTTAAGGGCTCATAATGCGATTCGCTTTGCAGTTCACAGGCTTGCCGTCTTCCTTTAGGATGCAACTATAAAGTCCTAAATAGACTGTACCAATAAAAAAAGAAAGAAAAAATCACTTATAATCAGGTTGTTAGCCTCGGGGAATAAATCTCAGAAGCACATACTCTAAATTATCTTGTCTGACATTTCTTCGTAGCCATCCATGTTGGATGGCGCTGATTTTTATGCTTCATCTTCGATGTTTTCTTGGTGTTTTTGAAGTTGTTGACCCAAGTCTTCCACTGGTGATTGTATTATCTTGCAGATGAAAGAAATAGGATAACAGACTGTGCATGCCTTAATCTCATTTTCTTTAAAGAAACCGAGTGGAAAACTTTCAAAATAAAAAAAGAAACACTGCGTTTAAAACTAAGATGTGCTTATCTAAAAACGTTTTTTTTTTAACATTTTGTTCAATAAGTTTAGTATGTTCTTTTACGTTCGCTAAGGTAAAATGGAGGATGTTGACGAGAATAAATCTTGCTTGATCAAAGTGAAAGGTTTATTAAAATCAAGAAATTTTCTAATCGTATCTTTATTTATACTGTGAAAGTTTGATCTATAGATATAAAAATATATTTAAGTATAAATAATTTAATACATGGATAAAAAATAAACATTTTTTTTATTTTATATGTATTAAACACACATACACACACCCTTTATTTTAATATATAATGTATTTATTCATGCACGTTTTTTTGGGTATGGTAATAAATTTATAATATCTAATTTATTCATTGCTATTTATTTATTGATACTTTTATAAATTTCTAATTTATTCATAGCTACTTTTATAAAATTACATTACATTATATAGTATAGTACAACAAAGTGCATGTAATCCTGCATGGATTTAACTTTCTGTATCCCCACTAGTCCAGTTCCTATTGATGATACCTTAAATAAAGATCAAAACTGTCTGGATAGTGATCCTTCCCATTATACATGGCAACATACACGTCCAAATGGAGCGCGCTATGCATTGTGGGATGTAGGATACAAAGGCAAGTAGCCCAGTTGTAAAATCATGTACAAACTTTTGTTTGCTTTCGCTTGATAGAAAAAAAAATAAAGATTAGAGTATAATTTATTTACTAACCAATTGAAATAATTATTTATCTTAGAACTATAAATTATCTGACTTGCAACAAAAAAAAAAGTAAAATAACTTTTAATTTTAATTAAAATCAAGTTCTTTTTATAAAATATTAAAGTAACTTATATAATTAATAGAATATTCCTAAAAATTTAATTTTTAGAAAATTATAAGAATATAATTTATGTTTTAGAATTAAACCTTTCATTTTCATTAATAGATTGTATATAAAAGACTTTTTTTTTTTTCCCAATTCGTTTAAGTGCTTGTAGTATTCCAACAGCATTTCAGACGTTAGGACATAGGAGCCGCATCTCATGGTCGATCAATACACTTAGAGGGTAATGGATGGCAATGCTGTAGCCAATGAAGTTCTAACTGAAGCTTGGCTATTGCTGTTACCCTCCTGCCATGATCAGAGCTTTAATAGCTCAATAACACCTTATCCCTACACTGTCCTCTACAGATAACGGGGAGGATGAAAAGCATTCTTGCTTCGCCCCTTTAAGCCAGTCCTTATAAGGATAAGGACAGCATTTCATTCATTTTTAAACTGAGCAAGCACATGTAAATCAAGTCAATACGGGAACTTAACAAAACCATGGGAAAATCTTGCTGTCAATTCTTCAGTTGAGTTTAATGTAGGAACTGGAAAATAACGGAGTATTTAAGTTTAAATAAAAACACTTAAGGTATTTAAAATGCTAAATGTAACGCTAAATGTGATGAAAATGGTTCTAATAAAATAACAATACTTTCAAAAGCCGAACTCGAATGTCACTGCACCATATTTCGATCAAGTTTGCAGATAACCATTAACCTACCAATTTCTCTTAGTGATTCAGGCCAAACCAACAGAAAAAGCGAACAGCAGCACTTCTTAAGTGTTTCTTTTTTATTTTAATGGATTATAAGTTAATTTCTTGATCGTAAATGACCGTAGTGACAGCTGTCGTTTCAAAAAGTACTAAATGCCAATGGATTTAATAAGCAAATCTTCCTTGTAAGTTCTTTAATAATGCAAACTTCACTCTTACAACAATTTCCATAAGTAGTTTGTCACTATTTTCTCATCTGAAGTTTCACTTCGTTTAGTTTAATCTTCCTCGCTTACACTATCTTAAGTAGTATTCGTTCTGTAGACAAACTCGTCTGTTGTATCGCAATCAATTTACATCTGACACCCAACTCATATCTCAGACAAAGCGGTTCTCATTTGCTTATATTTTCCTGAGAGCACCAGTTTAGTATATTAAATATAAATGAAGACGTCTAGAATTCCCAGTCAACTTGCATCAACACACATCATTAAAACTCTACGCTAACTCTGTTCAATATGTGAAATCATTTACGGCCTACTCGTTTGCATTGTAAGCGATGTTAATGGAAAAACATTTTGGTTCATATTAGAATTTGCAACAACTAAGAAGTGTAAGATAATGGCTCGCGAACGATACACTCTCCGTAAACTAGGTGCACTGAACCTAGTAACGAATGGGTGGCATAAACTCACCTTTCGTGCAGTTTGTTCATAAACATGTCACAAATGACAGCTTTGTAACGCTAATAATGCAACAAAACACGTACGCCATGCAGTGAAGCTACCCCATAACTCACAAGGTGTTTGGTAATTGTCTGATGAAGCTAAGAAAGTGGTTGCTTGGGTGGCATAACTGACAACTTTAAGAACTGAATCCAGTTTAGGCAAGGACCATCATAATTCTTTACGTAAGTAGATACAAAGGTGCTTTCATCTTCCTTCTCACGTTGCTACAGGCACAGGCGGTGATGAATTTTACAACTTTTTTATTTAACATGACGGGTGGAAGCTTCGGATAAACATATATTATATGTCAGACATCTAAAATTGCAAATTCACCTGCTTAAAAAAACATATTTCGTCATATTTCAACCCACGTGTGGTTATAAAACATTCAGACATCGTCCATGTCATGAAATCTACATATTCATGAGGCACGAGACTGACTCGTGACGCCTGCTTCAACTTCATGAAATTTGCTATGCTCGCAACGCCACCTGTATTTACCAATTTCGCGATGAGTTAATTGTCATTGGTGATGACGTCATCAAGCATTAGAACAACAGTAATTATGAAAATACTTATGTTCTTTGAAAAGAAACGAAAATTTGAACAATAAAAACGGTTTTATTCTTAAGAAGACATCCAACGGAATTTTTAGAAGCATTTATTGTAACGTTTTTCGCATTCCAGTAGAAATTACATTTGCTTCAATGACAGGAAGAAGCTACAAAGGAATGTGGCGGAGGAATAAATATATCGCATGACTTTGCTACATAATACAGATTTAGGTTAATATTTTGGTTATAATTAGCTCTGTATCAGAAAAAAGTTAGTGGAGTATTTTGTTATTACACATAACAAAATATACATCAATTCAAATTCTTTACCCGCCCCCCAATCTCTGGCTAAGTTTGTTACAAAGTAAATAAAACAAAGATGGCTTAAAAGAAGGTTTTTAACGTAATAACATTACGTTAGTATATGCACTAATAAGTATTCAGTAGTAACCGGAACACGCGCAATTCTGTGACCAACGCGGGAGGGTGCGGAAGTTGTAACAGTATTTATGGCAAGACTGTGTATGTATATTATAGAGATATACTTGATAAGCATATATTAGTATAAAAATATATTGATGTAGAATATATTAGAATACACTCAGTCCAAAGACATATTTGTACAAATAAATAGTACAAAGATGTATTGATATATTACTATACATTATTACAAAAGTATTTGACGACCGTGTCTGTGTGTATATAGGTACAAACCTTAGTTTTATTGAATATTTCAATATCTTTTTAGCAGTGCGCTGATTCAAAATATTAATATAGAAACAAAATTTTGTACAGGTAAGATATTAGACTGATTATACAATCTACAAGCGTATTCTGGTAATTTATTATTTTTTTTGTATATTTATCAAAAATTAACTGTAACCTACTTAGCGACTTTATTTCAGGCACTGTTCATTCCATCATTGGAATTACGTGGGAGAGGAGGGGGGGGGGGGAGTAAAGAAAATCAGTTGCGATACTCCAGGGAAAGTATCAGTCCACGTGCCATATTTCAACCGGCATAACATTTGTCAAAAGTAACCATTACACTAACTGCAAGAGCTACGGCTAGATCGTGATGAATTACAGAAATATATCTTGTTTGAAAGTTGGCTCTCTTTCAAACAAAAAAAAAAAAAAAAGAGAAAAAAAAACAAGACGGGGGGGGCGGTTGGGAGGGAAACATCCTACCGAGTCGGTTGTGCCGAAACGCCAACTACTCACATCGATGTCAGACGGCTTGAACTTCTTCCTTTGAGTACTCCACTATACACCGTCAATTGCTTTTCTTGTATCTCGCTCTGCCATTTATCATCTTCAATTGTTTCTGTTACCATAGCAACCATCCCTTTCATGCAACCTGATGTCAAGGAAACGAAATATCAACGTGCTCAGTAATCAGAGATGTATCAGTGAAGTTCTGGAGTGATCACAAATGACAGAAGTATCTGTAACTTTCTACAACAACCCAAATATTCGAAATGGACCGTCACTTGGTAACTACAGTACAGTCACTTAAGACTCCCTTCTATAGAGAGAGACAAAGGATGAGCGTCGATCGCGACTGCATGTGTGACAAATGAAAAGGAAACTCCGAAAATAGTTTACAATGGCTATTCGGATTCGTAACATGACATTTGGAGCTGTGTGTGAACCAGTGCTTCCCTAAAACAATCTAACGACTCGAATATTGCAGTTTAATGGTCCATTGGCTCTGTTTCCCTTGTAGAGCAAGAAAATGTAAAGATCGCAAGATTTCTTTTTTTTTTAATATATAATTGAATTAATTTGTTAATTCTGATTATAGAATCGTATTTGATTACAAAATTGGGTGACTGTCCCTTTATTATTCAAAAGGTTTAAAATGATACCTACTTTACTCATAAAATTATTTTCACACATAATTTTTTTCATTTGTTAAAGCCCAGTGGGATTAACATTATAACATCAAGAGCCAGCCACTTTATCACTATTTGTTGACGAAGATCGATGTGTTATACGTATTGTTGCCATACAACGTTTCCATGGCAACAATAGATTCTGCTTGCATATACCAGGTGGCAGGCTAATCCGTGTATGTCTGATATCACACGATTTCCATAGCAACAATATTCCGATACAAACGAATATTTCAGCATGCTATGCATGCCAAATCTCTAATAATAATATGCATATCGTTTATTAATTCTTTTCAAATCACTTATTTTAAAGCATTACCTTTTTTTTAGATCATTTGATACGAATGAATGCTCATTTGTCATTTTTATGGTTACAATTATGCTTGGTAAAGCATCTTTATAGGAGACCAGCTAATATTTTATCGAATCTCTGGAAGCAGTTACAATAGAAAGAAAATAACAGGCAGTTATTTCAATCGCATTCAAAGCTTTAAAAAAGCATACGAAAATATAATCCATAGTTTATATTTTAATGACACCTCTTGTGTTTTAATGCCGAGAGCGTCCCATATGTATAGAGGTCCAAAAAAACGTTCGAGATTTTTAGAGTCGATCGCTTCGTTTAAACCAATTCTGGATCTTTATCTCTCGGTGAAGAGGGGCATCCTTAAGATAATAGAAGACGCTACTTCTCTCAGTCGGAAAATCAGTGCGCGATTACAGACGCAATCACAGAGGGCGCAAGACGCTATATAAGGGATTTCCTGTTGGGCATGTGTTTTTTTTCCGACTCTCATCTTCTCTTTTTATCTGCAGACAAACTCGCAAGGCATCGGCAGGAAAAATAAATATAATAGTTGCCATCTGAAGCAGAAATTCATCTTAAGTGAATTTCATTCAGTCCTTAGCTCTTGTTACCTTTAAATAACAGGATAATAAATGATATAGATCATTTTGCATTTATATTTTAAAAAATTGTCAATTTCGTTAATACATTGAATAAATTCATATATATAAAGTTATGGTAATTGTTTGTGGCGCCATCTACTTAAATGAAATGTGCAAAATTAATAAAATTATTGAAATCATTTGGCAACAGCCGTCTGCTAGATACAGCATCTCAGTTTCTTTTGTTGCTGCCGGCAGAGTAGATTGGTGCAAATCATTGCCCTCCTAACGGGCCATACATCATCAGTGGATGGCACATTATTCACAAATGGCACGAACACCCTTCATAAGACTACGAACATGATCCATTCTATACATTACCGAACTGCTGGACAACACTTAATCTTCTCCTTCGTGCAGCAGCTTGTCACCATAACAACGCTTAAATCTCCCTTTACGATGACTGCTTTTAGCTACCATGAGCTTTGCTTTCCCCCCCTTTTTCTTATGCTTTCTAGGAGAAGTGTTGTACATGAGAAAAACCCCATGGAAACTGAACTTCTCTGGAGAGCTGTAGACGGATATTTTATCAGTGTCACGTGTTCTATGTGGGTGTGGGTGCGGGAAATCTGCACAATGATTCACGGCCGGCTCATTTGCCTCCAGGCGGACAAAGTCTGGATGTAAGAAATGTGATAAATATCTTCTGATAAGCAAGATAATTCTTCTGACATCGGAGAATCTATTGTTTTTTTTTTTTTTTTTTTTTGAAGCTGATAGTAATATTTCTTTTAACTATTTGCATTAAAACAGACTGTTTTTTAGTGTGTGTCCGTCTGTTTTTAAATTTATTTGACGACCACTCAACTCCGAATCAATTAATTTTTATTTTTGCTTTTTTTTATTCATAAATTTAAATTATCTATCATTGTTACCTCCCTACCTTTTTTTTTTTTTACGTAACTTAGCTTTCCGGTTTGTGAATAGGATACTCAAACCGAAATCGTAATAAAATAAAAACAGTTTTCCAACCTAATTAATTTTAAAATTATTTTATTTTCAAAATAAAATCATTATTATTTTCCACGGGGTGGAGCCTTCTTCAGCGCCCTCTATGCCATATTTCTGTTTTTTTTTAATTAATTCAATTCCAACCGGAAGTCAAAATTATTTATGAAGAACGCATGCGCACAATGTCTACGCTCTTTCTCATCATCATGAAAGGTTCAAGAATTCCTATATGAGGAAGAACGCAGATAAACGGAAGAGTTTTGTGCATACAAGTTCATTACAAGAATTATTCCTCTCGAGAACTAGTGAGGAATTTCTTACTATTCTCAGTAAATGTTGTTGATTCTGAACTTTGTAACGATGACGTCACACTGTTGATTGCAGTACTGTGGTGGACAAAAGTGCTTCTAGCTGAAATGTACACACACAATTTAGTGTTTTTTATATTGTTTTATTACCAAGAACAAGCTCAGCAATTTGATATACAGAAGAGATTTAATTACTTCTTAGAACAATAATAAAAAATTAAATTCATCTACCGCCTAAATTGGCGATCTGAATTATAAAATCATTTAGTCGCATAAGGAAATAAAACAATATTTATAGCTATTTCCTTGGGAGAAAGGGGTGGAATGAATTTATAGTATCCGGCACATCAATAATGCATTTATATATATAAAAAAAAAATTCCATTTTCGCCCACTTACCTGCATGTTGACATTTCCTCGAAAATCAATGACAAATTTAGGAGCGGGAGACCGGTACACACTCATAAAAACAGAAAAAAAAAAGAAAAAAAGCCCGCCGTGCCACCTCCCTTTTTGACAGATTCCAGTAACAGCTTCAACCACAAATTCGTACTTTCCCCCTCTTCCGTATACTTAAATGTCGAAAGTGTCAGCTTGATCTGACATCTGTTCTGTTCCTCTTCGCGTGCGTATGGAATACCCGTTGTTTTTTTGCACCATCAGCACCACATGTGAAATGCCACCCGTGGAGATCCACGCATCTTATTCTACTGAGGATACAACTGTGTTTATCCCATACAATATAACGTTTTTGAAAGCCTACCGAATAGGTTTTGAAATCATAAATAAAATCTATTTCATATTAAAATACATATTTACATTTGGGTTTGCTACGATCGATAGGAAATAGTTAACCTTTAAAATATTGGTCCAATCAGAATCGGTATCATTGTTTGTATGATTAAGCTCAGTTTATATAAATAACAGCTGTCTTAGTGTGTGCATTTTCTTTTCAGTTATTCACAATTACTTAAGGTAAAAATATGAATTATCAGAATCTACGATCTGTATTAGCGCACACAGCAATTTAGATTGGAATATTCTACCCAATTACTACACATTGGAAATATCTCCATATAATAATACACTGTTGTCTATTGACAAGTATGACGTTATGCTTCCATGGCAATAATAGATTACGCATGCGTCTAGCAATCAATGTATGTTTCTGTCTTCGAAACTTATCACGTAATTTTTTTTTATTTTTTTTATTCAGAACCGTTCAGATATTCTATAGCCTATCTTGATATTACTCATTTCCATGGCATTCTATAGAACTCATTCAACTATCGGAGCAATTACCGCCCAATCTAGCAATGCAGGGTGTTGCAAATACCTACAACTTCTTAGTGAGCATCATCTGTTGGGTCGCTAGCCACATTCATAAAGCACAACTGATCTAACCCCAATTTCCCTTATTGACTCTCATAGCACACAATAGCACGAGCCCGAAACCCTTTATTAGCCACATAATAAGCTACTCCCGGTATGAATGCTAGGTTCATGTTTCGCTATAATTGAAGTTGATTGTCACCTTCTTCGACCGAGCAAGTTTACAAACCACCAAACTACCGCCACTAAATTACTGTAATTACAATCTTTCACCGGCAAAGCATTCTACCATGAAAGGTGTTGGGGGAGGCAAAACGTTTAGGGAGGTGTCAAGTGAAAGAGGATACCACAAATAGTTTGTGCCAAAGAATGACTTGCTAAGAATCTTAAACAATAAGGAGAAAATTAAAGACTAACATATAAACAGACAAGCATGTCAATCAAATGGATGTAGGTGTGTTCCAGACAATAATACATAGCCTTAGTATAAATTCTTCAAGTCTTTACAACTCATTTCTTATGTCTGTACACTCAATGAAGAGTGGGTAGGGAAGAATACTGCAAATGAGTTGAAAGGTTGCATTTTACTCAATCTTTCTTTGTTGCCTAGATTTCTGTATTCAGTTCTCGAACTCAAATTGAAGCTTTAAAATTCATAGGCGTTTTCAGGTCTAATAATCCTTAGAAAGTCCCTTCTCATCTTCATTTAGCAAGGGTTAAAGAATAGGCCAATGCTTTGCAATGAGACTAAATGAATAATGCAAACAATTCTAGTAACACCAGTTAACAATAACAGCAGTAATCATATTGGTCTATTGAAGAGACATTGACCTGTATGGGAATATCAGATAAGAAAATACTGTAACTTAGTATTCTATACATAATATCCATATTAAGTTGAATTTATATAAACATAATTATTGTTGGAAATATTATACTTAAATGTATTTTAGTTCTAAAACATGCGAGATTACAATTATTTATTTCACTTCTTTGGTCTATAGAAAACTAAAAAGTGCCTAATATTATATTATATTATACTAGGGGGCTCCTCCCCCCTGAGTTCCGGACTGGTAGGCCGGTTCTCCTTGAATTCTGATGACTCGACACTCAAGGTAACCCCTCAGTTTCAAAACGTTTCAAATAACTTGACACAAAACGTTACATAAAAACGTTTCATAAAATGGCTTATCATTTTATATATTATAGAGTAGATATATATATATATATTATAGAGTATATTATATGAATAAGATGGCTCAATCAAGTGGAAAAATTATGATAAAAAAATGATTTTGAATCATTTCAAAAAACAATGAAGTATGATTGAAATAATGAAATACGATCGATTTTAAATTTGTTGCAAAATCAAATATGCAATCTTGGTTACTGTTATATCTACTGATACGAAGCAAAATTAAGTATGATGTATAAGATATTGTATTATTCTAACGATTTAATTTAATATGATATTATTATTATATAATTTTAAATAATTATTAATCTTAATTTTATTTTAAATATATAATTTTTAATTTAAACATGTAATACTTTTTACTCTCTCTCTCTCTCTGTTAAATGTGTGCATATGCACGCACTTTTCTTTTTCTATTTGGAAAATAATGTACTTCTAGTAATGCACTTTTTACTTCAGAAATAGTCAATTTATTTTAATACAAGGTCATCTCATCGATGATACAATGACAAAAAAAAAAAAAAAAAAAATCCGGTAAACTGATGTACACTAATGCACCAAAGAATCCTTTCTGGAAGTGTCATTTCCCGAATTACAGAGTGGACACTTCCACAGTGGTTTCCATAGATGGCAAATGTGTACTCAAAATAAGCGTCGAAATGATAGTGTTGGAAAGTCGGAAGAGACGATATTTCAAACTTTTGTCGCTGACATGAACTACTTGTGGCGGGATAAGAGATGACGCTTGGAAGTAATGGACTAGCATGTGTGTGTCTGTCGTTGAAGATAGAAAAACGAATAACAGGGGAGACGCCAAAATGGACAGCAGAGAATGTGCCAGTGATACGAAATTGAGAAAGTTTTTTTTTAAAGAGTGGAATTTTAAATCATTTGTATTCCTTGACAGATCGTGAGCACTCTCTCTCTCTCACACAGTTATCTTTCATCTTTTAGTCATATTTTCTCCCTTTATATTTTGCTCACTTTCAATAGCAACCAAATACTACTCTAATGGTTATAATGCACAAAATTCTCTATTAGGTTACGATCCTAAAACATTGATTAGAAGACTGACTCTTGTATAATAATTAGTCACATGCGTGCGTGTGCAGAAGATGGAACGGGCAAGTATGTCTATGAATATTTCCATATTCAAATTTCTGCAACTGATTGTTAGTAGAATTCATACCCAATAAATAAATATATAAATATACTGTATAGTATATATATATATATATATATATATATATATATATACACACCTAAAATAATATTCAATATTATATATATATAAATTGCGTTAATAAATGCAAGTGCGGCTGAATTTAATACTTAAAAAATACAAATAAGGATGCTTTAGTTTCGTATTGGTAGTAGATGTGAAGGGGAAAGTTTGGTGCACTTCCTTAACTTCTAGTCACCCCAAAAATTCCAGTTACAAAAGATTGACACAAGGATCTCAATACTCACGTTTAGTGACAAAACGCAGTTTTTTTTTTTTTTTTTGCCATTTAAGCCATTGTCTCACTGCTGAGCGTTTTGCGTACTATATAACACTAATCTGAGTTAGTTGGCGTGTAACTAATAAGCTTAGTATTTGAATTATATATTGCATTAGTAATTCTATGCGCCTCCGTAGCTCAGTCGGATCTCCAACCAATGAGAATTGTCATCACCGACTGAGCTATGGAGGCTCATTGAATTGAATTACATGTAACAATACTACTACTACTGGAATGTGTTTGAGGTAAGTTAATGTTGGTAACGGGAAAACCAGAGCACCCGGAGGAAAAGTAATCCCACATCCCGTGAGTGACTAACTCATTGCTAATAAAAAACCAAAGTAGACATGTCACAACCATCGTAGCGATTCAAACAGATGTGTGTGTGTAGTACAAGTTTTAGTTATATTAATCACTATCAAAGTTGGTGTATTGTACCATAGTATTCACTTTTTTGTTACGATGACGGTATACTGGTAGATAATGGTGAAAAATATTAAAGAAAACCTTCCTCATTGAGAAAACAGGAGATTTTTAACCCAGCTTTATACTTATAAAGCCTCCTACATTTACTCTTTTTCACCTAAGCTATGTAATTTTTTTTTTAAATTCTGCTGAAAATAATCAAATTTCCAGGTAAATAAACAAAAAGCGTACACTTTTCAAGAAAGTCAAATTGCTTATATTTCCTGTGCAAAATAAGCAGTCCACAGCAATCATGGTTGAACTGTTGTTTCCGGTTTTCCAGTCCAAACATATGCACCGGACGTATCACAAAAGTAATCTTCACTGGCAAGAAAACATACATTCCCCACACTACTCAGAACTGCCGTCTCCTAACTAAACCCTGGTTCTCAAAAGATCTGCCAAGGCTGTACAAATGAAAACTCTGGCATACCACAGTTGGCTCAAATCAAGAACCACATCCTCCTTCAATGCCTATACTGAAGCCCGAAACAGATGCAAGAAAATTCTAAAACAGAATTTGAACGGGATAAAAGCAGGAAACTTGCAGCCTGTGCAAATGGCAGTCATGTATTTTGGTCTCTTGCCAAGGCAACTGGCCGTAACTTTTGCCCAACACTATTCCCACCTCTATCATACCCAGATGGCTCAATCGCAACATCACCCATAAAAAAGCTAACCTCCTGGCTTCACACTTTGCCTCTAATGCACACATAACTGACAATGGCAAATGCCCTCCACTCATTCCAACTGCCCAACATATAATGCCCCCTGTATCCTTTTGGCAAAAAGATATCATAAACCTGTTGTCTAAATTAGACATAAAAAAAGTCTCCTGGCACTGACGGTATTCCTCCAATTGTCCCGAAGGTCTGTGCACCAGAACTGATTCCTATCCTATGCCATTGTACACACTCTCTTACTCCACTGGTATATATATCCCAAAGCCTGGAAACTGGCCTATATTCAATCTGTTCCTAAAAAGGGTGACAAATCACTGCAATCTAACTACCGCCCTATCTCACTCCCTTTAGCCCTATCTAAAGTGATGGAGAAAAGCATCAACTCTCAACTCCTAATCTACCTTGAAGATACCCGGCTATTAAGCGACCACCAGTACGGATTCCGTTGAAGCCGATCAACAGGAGATCTACTCTCATACCTCACCCATCGCTGGACAAATGCCATGGAGAAATTCTAAGTAGAAATCCCAAGTAGTTGCACTTGGTATCTCTAAAGCCTTTGACCGGGTCTGGCACAAAGGCTTATTAAGCAAACTCCCATCATTTGGACTGTCTCAGGACTTCTGCAGACGGATGGATTGTCAGCTTCCTGTCTGGACGCATACTCTGTGTGATGGTAGACGGCTCCCTATCCTCTCACCATCCAACCAATGCTGGGGTCCCACAAGGATCATTTCTCTCGCCGACCCTCTTCCTTCTAAACGACTTACTTCAGTTGACCTCTAACCCAATACACAGTGTTGCAGACGACAGCACATTACACTCTTCCCTTTCATTTGACAAACCCTAGTCTACACAACTCACTTCAACCCACAGAACATCAACCACCACTGCCCTTAATTCCGACCTCCAAGCCAACCTCGTCAACTTCAATGCTAGTAAAACCCAGCTCTGTCTTATTTCTCACAAAAAAGAACCATTTTCCCCCAGCATTGTTTTTGATAACACTCAAATTCCCAGACAAAATGAAATTTCTCTTCTCGGAATTACCCTGACATCAAGCCTCTCCTAGCATAAACACATCACAACCATTGCATCCTCAGCTTCCAAAAAACACTAGGTTTTCTCTTTCTCTCAAGATGCTACTTCACCTCTAAACAGCTGCCAACCTTATACAAATCCGCCCAGATCGCTATCGAATACTGCTCTCACATTTGGAGTGGGACTCCTAAACGCTCCCTCAAAATGCTTGACTCAATACAGAGGAGAGCAATTAGATTGATAAATGACCCATCCCTCACCGACTTGCTCCCCTCACTTTCACGTAGACGCTTGGTCTCTGCAATTTGTATATTCTATAAATATTTCTATGGGAAATGTTCATCTGAAACAGCATCAATAATTCCTCCACTCTGTACTAAGCCCACTGGAATATGTGCCGCCCAACATCCTTTCACAGTACACCTCGAAACCCACAAAACAAGTTTCTTTTCTTCCTCTTTCATCCCTGCCACTGCGGTACCTCTCCCCCCCCCCCCGAAGTATTTCCCAAGGAATACAACATACAGGCTTTTAAATTAAATGTAAACAAGTTTCTCCTTTCCTAACCCATCACCTGTGGTAGGTTAGGAAACCAGTCAACCTCTCGTATATGGCCCCAATATAAAAAAAAAAAATAATAATTCATGTTTGTTGAATGTATTTTTTTAAACATATTTCATCTAATTCATCCTCTTTATCTTAATCTCTTTTCTTTCCTCATCCTCCCACCGACTTAACTCCAACAAAAAAAAAAAAAAAAAAAAAGGGAATTTATGTCTACAAATGTCCCAACAAGACCATAAAATCCTACCAGGAAATGACCTACCATTGACGAGATGGCCAACGAGGTGATTTCCGTCACCTCCAACACAACTTCTTACAGTATCAACGGTGGGAGTAGAGGAAATAACACGGTATTTGTAGAATGGCAATTCCGCTATGTGGCATATCCTTAATGGTTAACTGAAGAAAATGGCACCTTAGGAGTGAAAAAAAAAAAAGTATATTACACACCTTCATAAAAGTGTACAAACATCTATTTCAAAAGTTACCGACATTGTGTTATTCTAGCTTTTTCTTTATCATTTTCAAAGCTATTTTCTTCAGTGCTTTGTACTTCCTTTGCTTGTTCATTTTTCAGAAGTGCGAATGAACTTGAGTTCTTTAATTTTTTTTTTTTTTTTAATTAGCAGTAAATAGAAATTGAACTAGAAAGCAATAAATAACATTAACAAGTCCCTAACTTCTTACGTTGACTGTGATATTTCTTGTAGCATTCATGTCTTCCCCCCTCCCCCCCAAAAAAAATCATTATTCGCAATTTCTCCAGTTTAAATGTGGTTTTCGGGACAAAAACTTACGTATTAACAAACGCCCAAATTCGTTTTGGTAACAAATAAAAATTCAATATCCCCCCCCCCCAAAAAAAAAAAAACATTATTTGTTCACGTGAATGCATTAACGCAGTCAACAGACTATTCAATCTAAAGCTTTATTTTATTTTCTGAACTTAAAAAAAAAATAATAATAATTAAAAAAAAAAAACAGCTAGCAGTTCTCTCAGTTATATAAAGGAAATCAATGGTTGGCCCGTATTTGTCTACTTGCCTTTCCTCTTTTGTAAACACATGCATGCGTTATTAATAATAATAAATACACTGAACGAGGGGCCATATTTTTCAAACTTTTGCTGTCTCCTTTAGGATAAACAGTATTCGTCAGTTTGCTACAACCATCAACATTAAAATTATATATATATATATATATATATATATATTTTTTTTTTTTTTTTTTATTTGCGCTTAATTTGAACTCATGAAACCGACTACCTTATAGTCCTTATAAGGACTGGCTTAAAGGGGCGAAGCAAGAATGCTTTTCATCTTCCCGGTTATCTGTAGAGGACAGTGTAGGGATAAGGTGTTATTGAGCTATTAAAGCTCTGATCATGGCGGGAGGGTAACAGCAATAGCCGAGCCTCAGTTAGAACTTCATTGGCTACAGCATTGCCATCCATTACCCTCCCAGGGTTCAATTCGGCTCACCGCTGGCACCTCCGAAACCGACTACCTTATAGTCCTTAAAAGGACTGGCTTAAAGGGGCGAAGCAAGAATGCTTTTCATCTTCCCCGTTATCTGTAGAGAGCAGTGTAGGGATAAGGTGTTATTGAGCTATTAAAGCTCTGATCATGGCAGGAGGGTAACAGCAATAGCCGAGCCTCAGTTAGAACTTCATTGGCTACAGCAATGCTATCCATTACCCTCCAAGGGTATTCATTTTTTCGCCGTCGAAACCGACTACTAGACTAATACTGTGTATCTATAAAATAATGATGTAATTATCAAAATGGTGTCAAAGTTTAGATATTTAGATTAAATCAAAATAGTAAGATCCTTGAAATAATGATAAAATTAAGAAAATGAAGGAGGAAAATATGAATTTACATAGTTATTTATAGATTTTTTTTTTTCAAAATTGCTATCGCAGCAAATATTCCGTAACAACGTCGCCATACATATTATAGTCGTTCGCATCTAGTTTTATGTAGCAAGCATTATCCTAAAGAAAATACACAAAAAAATAAAAAATATCAGTACTTTTTGCAAGATTTCTGCTAATTTAGAACTGATTAACGTGTCGTCTATTTTTTTTTTTTTTTCATTTACAATGGAAAACATACAATCAATTGAATTTAAAAACTCTTCTTTCTTCTTCTTCTTCCTAACATGGAATATAGGCCATGTGGCCTGTTCCGGTCTCATGCCATCTCTTTCTTGGTCTTCCGATTCTTCTTTTTCCACTTATTTTGTATCTGTATAATATTTTTGGTAGTCTGCTGTTGTCCATTCGATTTAAATGTTCTAGCCATTTTTGTTTATACTATCGTATGTAGTAATTAATTGGTTTGATTTTTAGGGATTGTAAGATTTCTTCATTTGTTTTGTGGTCCCACTTGGTATATCCAGCTGTTTTTCTGAGGAACTTCATTTCTGCTGTTTGAATTCGTTTTTCATCTTTCCTTTTCATGGTCCATGTTTCGCTTCCGTATAGTAGAGTTGGTTTTGACAAGACATTATAGAGTCTGATTCTAGTGTGTTTTTGTACCAGGGATGGCTTAAATATACTGTTTATTATGCCATTTACTTTGACAAAGTTTGATATTTTAGTGTCTATGTCTTTTTCTTCTTCGTATGATAGATCACATCCCAAGTTTCTGAAAGTGTTTACTTGTTCTAGTATTTTATTATCTATCACTATTTTACTTCTTATTGGGTTTTCTCCTTTGAATGCCATTATTTTTGTTTTTTCTTTGGATATTGTCATATTATATTGCTTTGAGATATCATTTAATGATTTTAATGATCTTTGTAAGTCATCTTCTGATGTAGCTAATACTATTTGATCATCTGCAAATAGTAGTGTATCTATCTTCATTTGCGGGGTCATTTGTATACCAAATGGGTTATGCTGTTTCCAGATTGTTAATATTTCATTTATATATATATTGAAAAGCAGAGGTGAGAGGATACATCCTTGTCGTACTCCTCTTGATATATCTTTCCATTCTGAGGTGTGTTCTAATTTAACTGCTATTTTATTTCCTGTATATATTTCTTGAATAGATTGTAAAAGTTGGTTTGGTATGTTTAAATTGGTTAATATTTTAAACAATTTTTGTCGACTAATTTTGTCAAAAGCTTTTTCATAATCAATAAACGCCACATGTGTTTCTTTTTGAAATTCTCTTCTCTTTTCTATTAATAATTTTAAAGTAAAAATTGGATCTATGCAGGATCGGCCTTTTCGGAAGCCATTTTGTTCTTCTAGTAATTTGTTTTCTACAGTGCTGCTTAGTTTCTCTTTTAATATTCCTGCATATATTTTATATCCTGTATTCAGCAGGCTAATTCCCCTATAATTATTGCAATTGTCTTTATTTCCTTTTTTATAGATTGGGATGACCAGTGCTTTTTTCCACGAGTTAGGGGTTTTTCCGGACATCCAAACCATATTAAAAAATTTCAAGTCTTTCATTAAATTTTTCACCTGCATTTTTGTATAGTTCTATATTTATATTGTCTTCTCATGGCGTTTTCCTATTTTTCATCTTCTTTATTATCTTTTTCAGTTCTAACATTGCGATATTTTCTATTAGGTCATTCTTTGTCTTATAAAATTTTAATTCATTGTTCTCATCTGTTCAGAGATTTTGGAAATAGGTCACCCATTTTTCTAAATCTATTGTTTGTATTTTTATCTTTTCTTTTATTTCTTTATTCATGTATTTTATTAGTTTATAGGTTTTGGGTTGTGGCTTAAATAAATCCTTTTCTAGTTCTGTTACGAAATTGTTCCATCTTTCTCTATGTTTTTTCCTTACTTCTCGTTTTGCAATTGCACTATTTCTTTTATACTCTATTTCTGCTTCTATTGTTTTGGAATTTAGCCATTTCTGGTAACTGTCCTTTTTGGTTTTTATTATATTTTCTATTTCTTTGTTCCAGTCTCGTAGTCCTCTTTTTCTAATCCATTTGTGCTTTATTCCTAAGGTTTCTGTTGCTGCTTTTGTGAGCATTTGTTTCAAATTTTCCCATTCATCTTCTATGTCCCTTGATTCATGTGTGGTTTCTGTTTTTAAGTTTGTGCATTTTTGATATTGTAGTCTAACTTGAGGATCCTGTAATGAAGAAATTTTGTAGCTTGGCTGGTAAGAATTTTCAATTCTATGTGTTTTTAGCCACTTTGGTTTAAATAGAATTTTTGCTGATACCATATAATGATCAGAGTTTAATTCAAAGCCTCGATATGCTCTTACGTCTAAAATTAACTCCGCTAATTTAAAATTTGTGATAACGTACTCAATTACTGATTTGTATCCTCTGGCTGACCAAGTATATTTATGTATTTCCTTGTGTTTAAACATTGAATTCATTATTCTTATATTATTATAAATGACAAAATCGCGCAATCTGCGACCATTTTGATTACATGTATCTTCGCCAAATTTACCTATGTTTGTTTTGTATTTTTTGTTTCCTATTCTGGCATTTAAATCTCCTGCTAGCAGTAAATAGTCAGTTTTGTTTGTTTTGTCATTCTATAATTCTTTATAAAATATATTACTGTATGTGTATATATATATATATATATATATATATATATATATATATATATATATATATATATATATATTACTGAATTTAAAAACTGTTTTTTAAAAATAAAATTAGTTATTCTACTCCTAAACTCCGTTAGTTACCAAATTTGGAAAAAATCTTCGAAATATTTGGATTTTTTTTTTCCTTCTAGGACAAAGAGGTGAAATTCCTAAATAATATTTGCGGGAATCGGAAAAACAACTGTCTCAACTACTACACCGAACCTCTACTACGAATCATCTCCATCAACGCCATCTACCGCCCACCTCCACCACAACTAGTATTTTTTGTCTGTAAATTGCGTGTGTTCTGAAGGGCCGATTTGTCTGTATGCGGGATGAAAAACCCTGCTACCTCCGTAGGAGATCGGCTAACTCACCTTCGATTGAAATCGTCCAAATAAAGATTTCTCCCGTCGCAACGAGAATCGAACTTAGGCCTGTTCCAATCGAAGGGCGCAATGTACCGTTGTTCTTCCAATTGCGCTACGCAGGCGCTTCATTTACCGGAGCTTTCAAGCTTGCGGTTGAAATGAAATATCTCTCATTGAACAGTGCAATTTATTCGTTCTGAATATATATATATATATATGTTAAAAATACCAAGCAATTTTAAACCTGGTTTTACTCCATTTCTCAAGTAAGCAAACAGACAAACAAGTCAAGTTTGCGCCTGCAAGTGATGCAAGTCTAGCTGATCCTACAGGCAGTGCAAGACCTGTAGGATCAGCTAGACGTGCATTATACCTTCTACATATATATATATATATATAGATATTTAATTAATGAGTTAAATTCATTAATTAACTATTTGACTATACAGAATCGCAAAGCTCACAGCACAGTGCAGCAAATTCACCGACTAACAGAACACCTCACTCATGGTTTTAACTGGCACCTTCACACTGCTGCTGTATTTTTGGATGTTGCCAAGGCCTCTGATAAGGTCTGGCATCAAGGCCTTATCTTCAAACTAATTGAAAACAATATCCCAATTAAACTAGTGAAACTCTTCATATATTAATGAAAGATACATGCAAGTAAAACTCAACGGAATTGTGTCATCAAGGCGCAAAATCCTGGCGGGAGTACCTCAGGGTTCTCTTCTGGCCCCAATACTTTTCACAACTTACATGGCAAATATTCCTCTCAATTCAAGAACAACTACTACTACAGCCCTTTATGCCGACGACACTGCTATTGTAACTAGATCGCTCAGCCCTCGCCTAGCAATCACTAGACTCCAAGGAAGTATCAATGACCAGCAAACTGGTTCACCAACTGGAGGATTCAAGTGAACCCCCTCAAAAGCTCAGCCATGATGTTTTCAAGAAGAAAGATCTGCAACAAAGAAGACATCCTGCTCTCTGGTTATAAGATCCCATGGCAATCAGACTAAATATCTTGGGGTATTAATGGATAAAAACATCCTTTTTAACAAGCACATCAATCTCATTGGCTCCAAATCTTCCCAAGCAATAGCACAGCTCTACCCATTGATCAACCGCAAGAGCAAATTGACCCTGCACAATGAATTGTTTCTTTACCGGATGGTAATACGTCCAGTCATTACCTACGACTCACCAGCATGGAGTCACACTTCAAGATCAAACATTTCGAAATTGCAGAGAATCCAAAACAAATGCCTTAGGATGATCTTGGATGCACCGCGGTTCATCAGAAATTCACAGATTCACCGAGAAACCGGCATTCCATACATCTCCTCCTTTCTCTGTAATCTTGCAGAAAAATTCTTCGTGAAGTCAAGTTCACATTCAAACCCACTAATCTTAGACGCTGTCAATTACAAAGGGACTGATTACTACAAACACAAAAGACCGAAGTCTATTCTTCTCTCAACTGATCATAACTAACACAACTGCCCTCAGAGGTAGAGCTTAACTGCTCACAAACCTCCCATTCCCAAACAACTCTCATTACAGATAAAGGGGAATATGAAATATGAAAAGCACTAGTGCTTCACCCATTCTGTCAGTGATGTTAATGGTTAACTATATACAGAACAAAATGGAATGCATTGTAATTCAATAATTCATCCTATGAAATTCGTTAGGTCCCATTTACGAACAGTGAACGGCCAGAAATAATCTGTACTTGACTCGCATTTCTATTTGATTTGAAATGCCAATATAAATTTGATGCAATTAATGAAAATTATATATCAACATTATGTTAAATATTTAAAGGTGTTTCAAAACTTTTTTAATTTTCATAAAATTAATTAAATAAAAGTATATAATTTTAAGTAAACTGTATATAAATTTTTATTTTTCAAATAAATAGAAAAATATTAATCTATGTGAAATGAGTAAAGAACTATAATGACGTCACGTCAATTTTAGACCGGTTACCTAGAATTACAACGTCTTTGATTTATATTAAAAAAAACTATTAATCCACTAAATATCCGCTTTATGTTACTTAGTAAAAAAACAACAAAGTAAAAAAATTACTTAATAAAAATCTCCAAAACTTTCTCTAGAATAATGAACTGTTCATATCGCTCGCTAATCGATTGTCTCGATTCCACAGCAATTACTTGCGAATGTACCTTAACATTCATACTTGTAAGCAATATTACACGAATATATTTACATCACTTAAAACTTCCGGAATTAGTTGAGTGAGATTTGATTAGATGTGCATGGAAGGAAAATTAGATTACGTGCGTTAGAGTGTATAAAAATTTAAGAAATTAGATTTGCATGATGTATATACAATTAAGAAAGAATGGCAGGATCAACGTAAAAATTCGCTGGAATAGCAGTCAGTGATGACCTATGAAGATAAACTTAAAATTACGGAGTATAAAAAGAAGTAAAGTGAGATTAATATATTAAAAAAAGATTGCAAATATTAACAAAAGAAGGAAAAAATATTATAAAGGAGAACAAAATATAAATTTTATTATATTTATTTTTATTTAAGAAAAGGCAAAAGGCACAGAACTAGAAGACCTCCCAACCCTCAAAGCAGCACTTGACACAACAGAAAGTCATGCCGCCGCCACCGAGAAGTTCAAAAGGAAATTAAACAAGAAGAAAAAACCGGAAGGCGAAAGAAGACGCCACCTTAGAAACGGCAGAAAATACCAAAGACGCAACAGAAGAAACTACAACCACTAATGAGACATCTGACCGAGGAAAGGCAGAAATGGGGAATGAGAACACAGAGGAAGAAGAAATGGATTTTAGCAATGTTAGGACAAAACGCCCAGGAAACCCAGAGGAAGAAGATGGCAAACACACACACACACACACACACACACACACACACACACACACACACACACAAAAAAAAAAAAAATCAAAAGCGGGTTACATAAGCACATCAGAGGAGGAGGAAGAAATCGTCCTCGCCGCGAAAGTGGGGGATATCATAAAAAAGGAATTTGACAATAACCTGGATCTCTTAAATAAACTCCGAACAGCAATAAAGAAACTAGGGGAACCTCTGTTCTTCCTCAACGATAATGACATAGGGTTGAAATGGGGGGGACATCCGCATTGACAAAACTAAATTAATCACTCCAGAGCATCAAAAAAGTCTTTCAGTATTAAATAGAGAAGAAAAAAAGATGCTGTGTGCTGCTATCATCCGGCTAGCAACAGACATGAAGACGCAACATGATCATCCGCGAGGGGAAGATCAAGGGGCAAATTAAAGGTGCTCCATCCTTTTCTTTTTCCTTCTTCCTTTCTAGATCTCCTTTATAGTCCATACAGGAGGGGGTTGATCTGAAGAAACCCGAGCCGCGAAGGCTTACATCGAGGCGGTGCAGCTCTGGGCCAGGTTCTTCCCCAATCTCTTGGTTCCTTTACATGATTTTTTTCTCACAATCCCATAGATCTATCTACTCTAAGATTCCCATAGTCTTTCTACAGTTTTCCTTTTCAGGATTTTTCCTTTTTTTTTCAAAAGTGAAAAATCAGCGACCGTTTTAGAGGCACCCCTGGGGGGTTCAACAGCTAAAACAAGTCAGCTGAGGCCTTCTTTTTCTACTCTACCACGATATCTCTCTATCTTTTTTTTCCTCTCCTACTATCTGCTGAATCTCAGCACCTGTCTTACTCCATAGACCGATGATGAGATATATTGAACTCACAAAATTATTATTACGTTAGCAGCAATTAAATCGATTTTCATGTTTGTGAATTACACTTTAACATTCAACCGTTACATAATCATTCTGTAACTTTGTCTTGTAACAAAAATAAATAAATAAATAAACGCAAATTCTTTTCGACGATAAAGCTCTCATGCATGGCAATCCTATTCTAGCTGTTAACATTTTCTATTAAAATTAATTACGTCATCTTCTACACAATGGTTGGCTAATTCGGCTTTAATCAACAGACACTAAATACCGCACTTGATTATTCAACGCGGATTTAGTTCTTTTGCTTTTGTATACAGCCAGTCAGTTTCTATTTGTTCACCTGCCAAGTTAGATGAACACGGGTGGGAAATAAATATCCGTGTGAGTGCACACAAGTGTTATCTCGGGAAGTGAGGCGGAAAAGGGGGGAGGTTCGTAACGAAGTTCACTAATGATAGTCGAAATTCATGTAAATTATCTCTACAGTTAACGCACTTTCTAGTCTAATCCACTTCAAAGTATTGATCACACAGAACGCATTTTCCAGGTCCTTTGAGAATGAGCATGTTGTGCAATGACTTAAAATTTCGTTTAAGTTTGTACCAATCATGATAATGAAATTACAAACTTTTTTTTCTGGAAGTAATCACGAGTTAATTATATTTACAGTATAACTATGAATAAATCCACCACGATTTTTCGAAATCAACATATAACAGATTAAAATAATAACCTCACCCAAGATATGAAGTATGCAAGTAGATATCTACATCAAAAACGTTTATATTTTCATGATCTACATATAACCGATTTTTATCACGTGTCGTTATTCGAGTGTTATTGGTGTATTCCTTTTCACGTGATCTCTAATGTTTTGGCAGCCGAACGTATAGGAAATATTTTTACATGTTGGTTGTGGCATAATAGTTACCTAAATTTATGTTTTAATAAAATATACAAGATTCAGACTGATGTCATGTAATGATTCCATGTTACCATAGCAACAGTAGATTCTGTACGTAACTTTTTCGTTAACAACAGACAGATACGTTATAAAATGCTATGATATGCTATCGTTCTGCATGACAGTCCAACTTATCCATCAAAGTATTCTTTATAATGTGTTAAAAGCTGTAAAATAATTATTATTTAGTAAAAAGAAATAAAGCAAATAAAATTAAATGTGAAAAATCTAACTACTCACAATTATTAGCGCGTAGTTGTGCTTTAGACCCGTAATTGGCGCGTGTGTATATAAATATATATATATATATATATATATATATATATATATACACCTTTTAAAAGTTTATATATATATATTTATATAGACGCGCCAATCAGGTAGTTTTACATATGGGCGTCTTGCCTAGTGCTCATACATCTGATTCGCGATTCTGATGTTTGAGATATAAAAGGTGATTTAATGAACTCAACAAATATTTTTACTGACAGTGAATAGTCCTACTGATATAGTCAACCGGTTTGGTTCTTGTATAGGCTCATAAAAACTAATTCAGTAGGTAAGTTAACCTTTTTTCCGAAGCAACGGCGATACGCTAGGCCTACTGCCATCAGCATCGCCATTGTTTCATTACATCAGTTATTATTTTAGAAACTACCTGTTTTCACTATACGGTAGACAGAAATGGAAAGCATGTCCTGTTATCCAGAACAAAACGTGGGTCCAACCACAGACCTGCCGTACGAGGAACTCACCTTCAAACAGCTCCTGGCTATTTTCAAGCATATTGGAAATCTGCTACACACAAAATGGCCAGGTAAGGTAGTAGTTCATGAAATCCAAGAAGTTGATACGGACGACGTTCAACTTCTTGAACTACTCCAAGACAACGCTACGGAAAAAACCACAACGGATGAAGATCATTCCCGTACTGACCACACTGATTTCCAGGAGGTTCGCGCAAGCAAAAAGCGCAAAACTGTGACCTCCGAAACACCAATTATAGATGTCATGGAAGAAGATGGCTCTGCCCCAGACTCACCTACCTCCGCAAGGGAAAAGATCCCCCCGATTATCCTGCGTGAGAAGAACAAATGGATGACTCTAAAGAGCATAATGAACAACCTGAAGATCTCATATAACAATGCAAAGAATATCACAGATGGTGTAAAAATTCACCCTAAAACTGTCACAGACTATCGTAGGTTAACAGCAGAACTAAATTCCAGAGGAATTCAGTACCATACTTTCTCACTCGGTTCGGAAAAAAATCTCAAGGTTGTGATTAGAGGCGTGCCTGAGGATGTCTCCACCGATGAAATCACCACAGACCTGCACTCAAGTGATTTACCACCTATCAAGGTCAGCAGGATGACCAGGAGGGACAAGACTCCAATGCCATTAGTGCTGATCGAGATCAGTCAAACCTATAAACACATATATGACTTGACAACCATCTGTGGATTAAAAATCTCGGTAGAACCGTTAAGGAAAAGAGCTTCTACTGGGCAATGCCATAGATGTCAAAAGTTTGGGCATGCCCAGAAAATGTGTAGGGCCGAATTTAAATGTTTGAAGTGTGGGGTTGGTCACCCAACCAACACCTGTTCTAAATCAAAATCTACCCCTGCTAAATGTGCCAATTGTGGCGGTCCTCACACATCCAACTACAGAGGATGTCTGTACAATCCACGTAACAGGAAATCTGAAGAGGGACCATTCTCTCCTTCCATCAGCTCGCCTACATCTGCGGCTACTTCACAGTCTCCTAAAGTACAGAATAAAAACTCAGAAGCCCATCTGTTGAAAACTGAGGTCCCTCAAAAAACGACTCTAAGCTGGCAGCCCAGGACATATGCGGATGTAACCCGCCCTAAACAGACATCCCTACAACAGTCAACATCACACCCAAATATGGGTGTGATGTTGACTATCATTACTACGTCCCTGGCAAATATGCTATTAGATTTCAGCAAATCTAATCCTTCACAAAGTTCTACTAACAGATTTCTAAAAGATACTCAAGTTATAATTTCAGCGCTCACTAATGAACAGTAAAAAATTAAAACCAGAAGCCCTAGAGATAATAGCCTGGAATGCAAACGGCTTAAGAAATAAGATCCTAGAACTCCAAAATTTTGCCCACAGACATCGGCCAGATGTTCTACTAATTAATGAAACGCATCTAAGACCAGCTGACAATCCCAAAATCTATGGATATCAGTCGTATAGAACTGACAGATCAACCCACAGAGGTGGAGGCACGGCAATTTTCATCAAAAATTTTATCTCTCATCACTCCATAAACATTCCTACTACCTCCAATCTTGAGATCACTGGCATCGAGATTCTCACGAGCTCAGTAGGCAAATTAAAAATTTTTGCAGCATACCATCCACCACAAAAAGCACTACTACCTTCTGATTTGAACGCCATATTTGACACTGGAGAGCCTACCATTGTGGCAGGTGATTTAAATGCCAAGCATTCTACCTGGAATAGCCACTCCACTAACAAAAATGGACAGATACTACAGAACTATGCTGATTTCAACAACCTTCACGTAATAGGCCCAGCTGATCCCACCCATCACAACACCTATGGTAGGGCCGATGTATTGGACATAGCCATACTGCAGCACATCAGACTCCAATACAATCTAATAACAATCAATGATTTATCATCAGATCATAATCCAATAAGGTTAAAATTAGGAAATCTTGAAAAATCATCCCCACTCCCTCACTCATTTATTCCTTGGGAAAGGCTCTCCAAGATGCTACCGAAATATATTGGACCTGTTCCCATCATTAAATCAAAAGAGGAAATTGACATAGCTGTCAAAAATCTAACAGAACAGATTACAGCAGCCTGTACAGCAGTTACTACCCCTGCAACCACCCACAAGTCCAACCACCTGCCTGAAGATACTATGAATCTGATTAGGGAAAAAAATAAGGCTAGAAAAAGATACCATAACACTAGGGCGCCACAAGATAAACGGATCTTAAATAGGTTAAACTGTGCAGTGAGAGATGCACTCGCAGCTCATAGAACTCAACTCTGGGAAGAAAAACTGACCTCCATCTCCGCTGACAGCCACTCTGTATGGAATCTTATCCGAAAGATCAAGAACAAAAATAAACCTCTTC